>NC_058518.1:241206316-241827470 GCF_904849725.1 Hordeum vulgare subsp. vulgare | reverse complement strand
AGAGTTTGCAATGGATTGCATCAAAGAGATGCATTCAAACAAGGAGCAACTATCATAATTGAATTCCTTGAAATCCAAAGTGGGAGTTTCATTAAGACCCAAAATTTTGATTTCTTCTACTCCACTCTTCACACCTTTATCATCAAGATAGGTGGGCTCCGAATCATTGGGGCGTTTTTCAACCAAAGTGGATTTCATATCCATCCCCTTCATCAATAGGTTTGACACATGAAAACAAAGATTCAAGAGGAGTCACACCAAGCACTTTAAGATCTTCGTGATTTGCATCACTAGAACGCACCCTTTTAAACCATTCATGCCTAGCGCGAATTTGGGCGGTTCTTTCTTTGCTCTCATTCATGGAGACACACGTAGCTTTTAAAGTTTCATCCAAGTTGACCTTGGGAGGGGCACATCTAACTTTCAAAGCATCAATATCACAAGACATCCTATCAACGCTCTTAGCCAAATCATCTATTTTGAGTAGTTTTTCCTCTATGGACGCATTGAAAATCTTTTGAGAGTTGATGAACTCTCTGATATTACTTTCTAAATCAGAGGGTAATTTGTTGTGATTTCCATAAGTGTTGTTGTAGGAATTGCCATAATTGTTAGAGGAGTTACTAGGAAAAGGCCTAGGAACATAGTTTCCTCTAAAAGCATTGTTGTTGCCAAAATTGTTCCTACCAACAAAATTAACGTCCAAACTAGCGTTGCTACTCTCAATCAAGGAAGATAGTGGCATGTCATTAGGATCTAAAGGAGCATTTCTACTAGCAACCAAATTCATCAACTCGTCCATCTTAGCACTAAGCGAGTTAATTTCTTCTATAGCGTGTACCTTTTTGCTAGCAGGTGACCTTTCAGTGTGCCACTAAGAGTAGTTGGTCATGATATTGTCTAGGAGTTTTGTAGCGTCTCCTAACGTGATTTCCATGAACGTTCCACCTGAGGCGGAGTCCAAGATATTGCGAGAAGAAAATTCAAACTAGCGTAAAAGATTTGTATAATCATCCACAAACTCAAGCCATGAGCAGGACAATTTCTAATCATTAACTTCATCCTCTCCCAAGATTGTGCAACGTGTTCATGATCAAGTTGCTTGAAATTCGTGATACCGTTACGTAGAGAGATAATCTTAGCCGGCGAAAAATACTTGGATATATAAGCATCTTTGCACTTATCCCAAGAATCGATATTATTTTTAGGCAAAGAAGAAAACCAAGTTTTTGCGCGATCTCGCAACGAGAAAGGAAAAAAGCTACAACTTAATCACGTCATTATCCACATATCTTTTCTTTTGCATATCGCAAAATTCAATAAAGGTATTGAGATGGGATGCGGCATCTTCACTAGGAAGGCCAGAGAATTGCTCTTTAATAACAAGATTCAGCAAGGCTGCGTTGATTTCGTACAATTCCGCACTAGTGGTGGGAGCAATCGGAGTACTAATAAAATCATTATCATTGGTACTCGAGAAGTCGCAAAGTTTGGTGTTTTCAGCCATGATGACTTCAACAAACCAACAAGAACACAAGCAAGCAAGAAAACCGGCAAAGAAAAACGGCAAAGGGAAAAAGAAAACAGCAAAGGAACACGGCAAAAAGGCAAATGAAAACAGCAAGGGAGAAAGGCAAATGAAAACGGCAAATGTGAAGTGGGGGAGAAGAAAATGAGAGGCAACTGGCAAAAAAGGTAAATGCAAGAGATGAGTTTGTGACACCTACTTGGATAGATCTTGACTTGATCTCTCCTCCCCGGAAACGGCGCCAAGAATCCTTCTGCTACTGCGACAACAGACCTTCCCAGACAACGGCGCCAGGAATCCTGCTGCTACGGGCTACGCCTATAGGGACTTCCTTGGCAAATATGCAAAGGATTTCCCTGCGGCCTTGGAGCCTTGCGCTGGTGTTCCCTTGAAGAGGAAAGGGTGATGTAGCACAGCGGCGGTAAGTATTTCCCTCAGTTTTGAGAACCAAGGTATCGATCCAGTGGGGAGGATCGCGTCAAGTCACAAGTACCTGCACAAACACAAAGAGCTTGCACCCAACGCTATGAAGGGGTTGTCAATCCCTTATAGATTGTTTGCAAAGTGAGAACTGAAAGCAAAAAGTAAACAAAGGAAAGTAAAAGTAAAAGTGGAGACGATAGTTGTGAATAGACCCGGGGGCCGTAGTGTTCACTAGTGTCTTCTCTCATGAAAGCAAGTAGACGGTGGGTGAACGAATTACTGTTGAGCAATTGATAGAACCGTGCAAACTCGTGACGTTATCTATTAATGTTGATGTGGTAGCAAGGAGTTGGCGGATGATCTTCAAGATTGTTGTCAAGCATTTTCGGACAAACGATTTGCGAGATTGTACAATGCTTTGCTTGTAAACAAAAAACTTGATGCGGGTGGGCTTGAGTTTCTTAACAGGCACATTGAACTTCGGGCCAAGTGGGCACGAGCTTATGACGAAGCTGGCCGAAGATATGGTCAAATGACAAGTAACATGGCAGAATGCTTCAACCGGGTGTTGAAGGGTGTCTGTGCGTTGCCGGTGACGGCAATAGTTCAATACACATTCGACAAGTTGAGAGCATACTTTCTAAAGTACTCGCAAGAAACAGATGATCAAATTGCGGGAGAGAACAAGAAAAGGTATAAGTACCAGTTTCCACCAAAGGTTGACAAATGGATGGTATTTCAATCACGGAAGGCTGACTCCCAAACGGCTACCCTATACAACAACGAGGATTGGACATATGAAGTGAATGAGCCCGGAGGAACGACAAACGATGGCCAGCAACACGGAAACAGGGCGTTCAAGGTATCTTTATCCTTGTGTGATTGCTCTTGTGGGAGGCCAAGGTTGCTTCATCTCGCATGCTCACATTTGTACACGGCAGCTCGCAGTAGGAATGTGGACGTAAACCATCCACTAACCGTGAGGGAGTCCGAGTTCTCGATCATGACCACGAAGCATACATGGGCTCCTAGATTTGAACCATACTTTTACCAATCACAATGGCCGGAGTATCATGGAGTACAACTATGGCCCGACCCAGAGTAGAAGGTTGTGAAACTGGGAAGACGAAAGACAAAGCGTTTTAGAGGAGACATGGATGGATGGGGCCATGGTGGTGGCAGAGAAATGGGGAACAACCAATTCCAAGAGCCTACTGAGAGATCACATTGTGGAGATTGCGGTGTAACAGGGCACAACACAAGAAGGTGTACGACGCGAAAGAAGAAGTCCAAAAACAATGATTCCAGGTCAAGCCAACCAAGTCCTAGCCAACCAAGTTCAAGCCAACAAGGGACGGGTCAAGGAAGCACGAGCCAACAAGGGACGGGTCAAGGAAGCACAACCCAACAAGGGACGGGTCAAGGAAGCACGAGCCAACAAGGGACGGGTCAAGCAAGCACGACCCAACAAGTTCCTACTCAACATGTTCCTAGCCGACTTGGGCTTACTAGAGGACGTGGTGCTAGAGGAAGTGGTGGTGGTAGAGGCAGGGGTGCTGCTAGAGGCAGGGGTGGGATAGGTCGTGGTGGTGCTAGAGGCAGGGGTGGGATAGGTGGTGGTGCTGCTAGAGGCAGTGGTGGGATAGGTGGTGGACTTACTAGGATTGGTATGCGTGGATACCTACGAGGACCATTTTCGTATGTCACATATTTCACTTATCTTTATCATGTTGTTTTTCATGCTCCTTTGTGTGTTATTTTACTAACTATGAGCTTTGATGTCTGTTTTGTAGGTATGGCCGCTTCTCAACCCAACAAGGCAAAAGCGGAGTGGGGGGAGGAGAAGGATGCAGCCAGTGAGGAGCAGTTGTTGATGGAGAGGGCTGCAAAGAAGTTGAGAGAGGAGGATGCAGCGGAAGCGCGAAAGAAGAAGGATGAGGAGCATAAGGCAAAGATGGATGAGGAGTGGCAAATGTTCCTTGAGCATAAGAGATATGAGGCTAGGATAAAGGAGAATGACAGGAAGACGCTAGAGAAACGTAAAAAAGAATATGAAGCTAACTTTAAGAAGATGTGGGTAGAGGCCGCGGCAAAGAGAGAGCGGGAGCATCAACGCTTCACGGAGAGGGTTAAGGAAGAGGCTTCAAAAATGCGCAAAAGGGAAGAAGAGAGGAAGAAGAAGAAGGGTAAGGGGCCTTGCTCGACCCAATAGAGCCGGATGCTTCTATTCTATGTGTTGTTGAACCCTATGTGTTGTTGAACCTTGTTCGGTTCCGTGCTTTCTTACTATGAAACTCCACTATGTATGCACTTTTGGACGTATGTTACTTCAAGAACCGTATGTATGTTTGAACTCCACCCTCTTTGTGTTGTATGTTTTAACGTATGTATTTGAACTCCTCCACCACTATTATGTGTTGTATATTTGTGCATATTTGTGATGTATATTTGAACTCCTCCACCACTATGTGCTGCAGTTTTCAGCATGACAGAATGTGTGGCGCCTAAGCCTTCGGCGTTGCACATGTGTGGCGCCTAAGGCTTAGGCGCCACACATGTGAAATAGAGTAACAGAAAGTGTGCATTTTGGATGCCAGTAGGTTTTCAATTGTGTGGCAACTAAGGCTTAGGCGCCACACAATTGAAAACCTATTGGCATCCCAAATGTAGACTTTTTGTTACTCTATTTCACATGTGTGGCGCCTAAGGCTTAGGCGCCACACATCACAAGTGCGGCGCCTAAGGCTTAGGCGCCACACATGTGAAACAGAGTAACTTGGCTACTCTTTTGATGAGTAATGCTCATCCTAAGTCTTAGTTTCACTATGTTCCCATTTTGCTCTCATTTTGGTCTTAGTTTCACTATGTTGGTCTTAGTTTTACTTTGTTCTCATTTTTGTCTTAGTTTCACTTTGTTCTCTGTTTCATCAAGACTATGTTTCTCATTTCATCAAGACTCTGTTGATCATTATCCTTATCTTAGTCTTCTCAAGTGTTGCTAGAACTTGCTGATACAACTTGCTGAAATTAAGATACAACTTGCTGAAATTAAGATACAACTTGCTCATACAGCTTCGTGAAATCTACTGAGTCCAACGTGGATGTTTTCCTTTTCCATCACTGGCTTCTTCTGCTGCCTTGGCCGCACGAGATCTTTCTCTCTTTCTCTCCCTCTCAGCTTCACGGGCTTGTTCCCGCTGTCTGTAAACCTCCTCCAGCCGTAGTTTCTCTTCTTGGTTTTTCCTTATCATCTCATCAAGAAAAGCCCTCTGATCCACACAGTACTCTTCCCACTCTTTCTTCTGCGCTGCTTTCTCCTCTGCTTCAGCCTTCTCGCGGCACTCTTCCAAGTCCCAGCTAGCCCATGCACGGCGACCTCTTTCACGAATCTCGGTCACCGCCCAGTCCGGCATTTCCGTGTCAATCCAACGATAGTACATGCAGAGAGGAGGAGGAGACTACGAGGAGGATCAGATTCAAGTAAACAAAAATATCAAGTAAACAATAATATGGATGACTTAAGCATACCGGAGGCCTGATATACGCAGAAATACATTCGGGTGGATCAGATTCATAATTGGCGCACATGAAAAACTTCATGCCCAACCAATCTAAAAAATCCTCCACCTTCTTCACCTTGCAGAGATCACCGCACCAACATCGAACTGCTTCCACACCCCGAGGTAAACTCGCACTCTTCATTTTCTTAGGCCTGATGCTTTGATCCGAGCAAGGCAAACTCATATTGACTAAAGCGGTGGTAGTGTTCTCAAGTGAGGCTGGATGACGGAGGAAAGCAGTCCAATGCCTCCTTTTATAGACCGGACGAGGGAAAGGTGGCGGGAAAGCAGACGTGGAAATTTAGGCGGGAACGGAGGAGGGAAAGGTGGCGGGAAAGGAAACGTGGAAATTTTGCCGGGAACGGAGGAGGGAAAGGTGGCGGGAAAGAAGACGTGGAAATTTAGGCGGGAACGGAGGAGGGAAAGGTGGCGGGAAAGGAAACGTGGAAATTTTGCTGGGAACGGAGGAGGGAAAGGTGGCGAGAAAGAAGACGTGGAAATTTTGGCTGGAACGGAGGAGGGATAGGTGGCGGGAAATAGTGTGCTTTAAGATTCCAGCAGGTTTTCACATGTGTGGCGCCTAAGCCTTGGGCGTTGCACATGTGTGGCGCCTAAGGCTTAGGCGCCACACATGTGAAAACCTGCTGGAAGCTTAATTTTGACAGCAATACATCATTTTTGACAACAACTTAATAGTTCACAACAATTGCAACAGCATCATCATATATGTAGACAACATTTTTTACAACATCATCATCATATATTTAGACAACAACTAAATGGTTCATAACAAGTGCAAGAGCAACTAAATGGTTCACAACTCGAAATAGTTCACAACGAAAGTAAATAGTTCACAACACAAGTGCAACACCAACTCCAAATGACTCCGGTTCACACCTTGGGGCCTCGTCCCCTCTTAGATACTAGCTTCTTCCTTCTCGCAACCACAAATTGCTCCGGGTCATCCGACTCATCGTCATCGTCATCCTCATCCTCATTGTCCATGCTTCTCATCCTTGACAAACGAGAGCCCCCGGCCACCGGATTCTTTCCTTTCGCATAATCATTCGATGAGTACCGCCTAAATTCCTTCCTGGGCTTCAACATGTAAGCGGAGCGTTGGAAAGCCTTCAACGTCATCTCGTCCGCAACCTAATACATATGAAGGTTGAAAGTTCAAAGTTGAAGGTTGAAAGTTCAAAGTTGAAGGTTCAAAGTTCAAGGGTGAAAGTGCAAATTGTATGGCTATGTCATACCTCACGAGTGTCGACATCATCCTCTACAGTATTTCTTTGGGTATTAGCTGCCGAGGTAATGTCACCATCGTCCATACGAGCGCCCGAAGAAGCTGAATCGTCAAGAGTATTTCTTTCGGATGAACCGGATCTCGAAGGTGAAACATATTCAGGGTCATGGCAACCTAAAATGTTGGATAGGCACCGTAACTTCTGTCCCTGTTCCTGTTAGATTCAAATATAAATGACATATATTAGGTAACTTATAATGTTGCATTTGTGGGCAAAATAATAATAATGACACAACACCTTTATGAATAGACGAAGTGCAGATTCTCCCTTTTTTCCTCCAGCTGTGTTATCTAGAATATCTTCGGACTGATCAGCTTGTTTCTTGACCTCTTTGCGCTATGATCACAAGACAATGACAAAAAATAAGTGCAAGTGAATAGGTGCACTAGAATTCATACTTTACATAGGTGAGCACACTTACCACAAAGTTCAGCACAGGGGCGAAGGAAGTTTGGTACCCTTCGCGAATCAACTTGTTGTAACGGCCTTGGGCAAGTGCATCGTACTCAGTGAGTTCTTCCAATATGTCCTCCTCGTAAGCCGGCGGACAAATCTCGACACAAGTACTCGCCTGAAACCATCTTAAGTAGTTGCTGAACGCAAGAGGACAATGATGGCGGTACTGGGTTCGTCGTATGCTCGAAGCTGCCTGCACACTTTGCTCGAACATAACGACATAGCTCTTATGATGCTTCTGCCAATCCTTGATTTTTCGCTGCCTCCTCCTATCCAACCTTATTTTAACAAAACACATCAGTAGCTCGCTCAACACTAAGAACAAAACTAATCAGTACTTATTTTTTGTTACCTGTGAAGCTGTGTGTCCGTGTCCACCCACTCCGGCGGGTGTGGCTGAAAGTACCCAAATTGACGCATCACACGATGCGGGAGATGAAACTCAACCGCCCAATTGCATATTAGGGGACAACGCATTAGCCAAAGATGTCTTTCCTGCACGCATAGTGAATTCAGGTCTAACGTGTGTGCATCACCAAAGTTTGGCCCGACACCATATGGCTCCCATTCAACCTACAACACAAGATGAAAGGCACAATTCATTTTACTCACAACATAGAAGCTGGAAGTCAACTCTGAAACCATCTTACCTGCTCGGGGGTAAGCGAATCCATCTCGTTGGTGTATTGCTTGTACAATAGGTTCACTTCGCTTACCACCTCCGATACCAAGTCCCACTTGTAAGCCCATGTAGGTTGCCGTACAGGGTTGCCGTGGTCATCCCAGGTATTCCACTCTGAGCTTTTAGGGCGTCCAACAGGTAGGCGTTCCCAGCTCCATACTGAAAGTAGGAGCATACAACCACCAACTCCACCGTCCTTTGTCGTCCTGCGACAAGCATCGTCCAACTACAAGTAACAACAAACATGCATCAGTTTAGCAGAAAAAGATAACAGAGAGTACTTAATACTAACAATTTATTACCTGCCGATACAAGTAAGCCAGTGCGGCCGAGCCCCAGCTGAACTTGTTGTCGAAAACAGTAAACGCCTTCAGCCACATCCATGGAGCATTCTTGCCTGTGCCGTCAGCAAAGATAGTCCTAGAGATGACGTACCACATGTAGACGCGAGCATACCTCTGTATCACCTCGTCATCTGCGTCCTTAGGACAATGAGAAAAGTTGGCGGCAATCCAAGTGAAAGGAGCGCCGGCCGGGACTCTATCTTTCTTCCCTCCTTTTTCTACCTCCGGCTCCTGCGGCGACATACCAATAAGAGCCTCCATTTGTTGCCGCCATCCCTCGGAATCAGTGCTCATACATAGAGGCTTCCCCTCGATCGTAAGAGCGGTGATCATGGAAACATCTTGAAGAGTAACCGTCATCTCTCCGGTCCGGACGTGAAAACTATGTGTCTCCGGCCTCCAACGATCAATAAGTGTTGTGACTGCCGCAACGTTCAGATTGGGAGTTGACCGACTCACAATCTGCACGAATGGAAGGAGTCCGGTCATCACGATGTACGGGGTGTACCGCTCATCGTACTGCATTACAGAGGATGCCCCATGAGACCGGATCTTCAAGGGCGTAAGCTCCTGCAAACATATAGGAGAAGAAGATATCAAGTGCTTATTACATTTTCAAAAAATTACTCATCTACTAATCATTTTCTACTTACCATCTTCTTCTCCGACATGAAATAGGCCCGGTGTTCAACGTCATAAACATTATTCAGAAGCCACACCATCCTACAAATCACAAAAAAATACTCATCTACTCATATACTAACTAATATTCAAAAAATTACTCATCTACTCATATACTAACTAATGTTCAAATAAGACTCATATTCAAAAAATTACACCATCCTACAATCCTAAGAACTCAAATCCTAACTACTCAAATCCTAAGAACTCAAATTACTCATCTACTCATATACTAACTCATATTCACCATATCCTAACTACTCAAATCCTAAGAACTCGTATGAACTACTACTACTCATATACTCATATACTAACTACAAATATGAACTACTACTACTAATATACTCATATACTAACTACTAATACTGACTACTACTACTAACTACTAATACTAACTATTAATACTAACTACAAATATGAACTACTACTACTAATATACTCATATACTAACTACTAATACTAACTACAAATATGAACTACTACTACTCATCTACTCATATACTAACTCATATCCTAACTAGTCAAATCCTAAGAACCTACTCAAATCAATCTACTAAAATCAATCTACTCAACCAAAACCTAATACACTTGGATAGAAGGATGGGAAAGGGAAGGGATGGGGGAGGAGATTACCTTGGGGATCAATCCAAGGAAGAAATCACCAGATCTGAAGGAGATGGGGGAGGGGATTAGGGAGGGGGTGAGAGCCAGCCGCCGTCGCAGTTGCAGTTTCTGTTTGAATGAGGGAGGGGGTGGGGAGGGGGGCTGGCCCGTGGCCAGTTAAGTCCATGTGTGGCGCCTAAGCGTTCGGCGCCACACATTACAATGTGTGACGCCTGAGGCTTAGGCGTCACACGGCCTGGGGGTGGGCCCCTCCCTGCCAGGTGGTCGGGGGGTGTGGCGCCAAATGGCTAGGCGTCACACAGTGTAGTGTGGCGCCTAGGTGTCGGCGCCACACAAAAGGGTCAGGCCGGTCAAATATTTCCCCCGAGGGGTCACTCCG
The DNA here is from genome assembly GCF_904849725.1 of Hordeum vulgare subsp. vulgare. Lineage (NCBI taxonomy): Eukaryota > Viridiplantae > Streptophyta > Magnoliopsida > Poales > Poaceae > Hordeum > Hordeum vulgare. The sequence goes on along the minus strand of NC_058518.1, from coordinate 241,817,486 downwards.
TGAGTTCTTTCGCCCCAGGGGTCATTTTTGTCAATTTTGCCGTCGGTACCACCGATTTTATGACTTCGATGTCGCTGAGTTTGCCACTTTAGGTGTAACGGTTGGATTTTGTGTGCTGCCTATATATACCCCTTCACCCACCTCTTATTCATGGGAGAAGCACTCAGAACACACACACTTCATTTCCAGATCCATTTTTCTGAGAGAGAGCCACCTACTCATGTGTTGAGACCAAGATATTCCAATCCAATCATTTGAAACTTGATCTCTAGCCTCCCCAAGTTGCTTTCCACCAAATCAATATCTCCTACTCATGCCTATTCTGTGAGAGAGTGATTTTATGTTGAGGAGACTATCTTTAGAACCACAAGAGCAAGGAGTTCATCGTTCTACCACATCTATTACCTTTTGGAGGGTGGTGCCTCCTAGATTGGTTAGGTGTCACTTGGGAGCCTCCTACTTCGTGTTGTGGAGTTGAACAAAGATGTTTGTAAGGGAAAGGAGATCGCCTACTTCATGAAGATCTACCATGAGTAAGGCTAGTCCTCCGTGGGCGGAAGCCGTGGTGGAATAGACAAGGCCGCTTCTTCGTGGACCCTTGTGGGTGGAGCCCTCCGTGAACTCTCGCAGCTGGTACCCTCCGTGGGTTGAAGTCTCCACTAACATGGACGTAAGATAGCGCGACCTATCGGAACCATGCCAAAAATCACCATGTCAACCTCATGCGTTTGATCTCCCTACCTTACTCCTTTACTTTACACTTGCATGTTTTACATTCCGCTGCTACACTCTTAGAACTGCATCTGTAGGGTGTACTTGACTTGCCATAACTGCCAAAACTGCCCCTCAACTAAAATTGGGAAAAGGCTAAATTTTTATCTTGTCAAGTAATCTAATCACCCCCTAGACATACTTTCAATCCTACACGCCCGCACGGGGATCGGCGACATGATCATCGGATGCGTAGAAGAACACCTCCTCCAAGGAGCGGTTCACTCGGACACCGACCCCATGACCGTAGGCCAAGTCCCAATCGGCACAGGGGTTATGGGGACGACGGCTACTGGGTCCCTCAATTCAACGTGAGGTCCGTAATCACGCAGAACGTGGTTGACCCATCGCGAGCGGCCCATGGAGTATCTGGCCTCGAGTGCTTTGGCCGGCACATCCGTGAAGCGGAGATCCCCTCTAATTACCAATTGGCCATGGGGATCGGCAAGTTCAATGGTGAGTCCAAGCCGGAGACCTGGCTTGAGGATTACCGAGTGGCCGTCCAGATAGGTGGTGGCGACGACCATGTCGCGATGAAATATCTGCCCCTCATGCTAGAGGGATCGGCAAGGGCATGGCTCAATCAGCTTCCCTCCAGCAGTATCCGCAGCTGGGGAGATTTGGCCCGAGTGTTTGTCAAAACATTCAAGGGCGCCAGGGTGGCTTAACAGAACTACAACATTATGTTCAGAAGAACAACGAGACCCTACAGGAGTATATCCAGCGGTGGACCACATTGCACAACACAATGGAGAACGTCATCGAGCATTAGGCCTTGTGCGCTTTCAAAGCTGGCCCTCGGTACCGGGATCTCATCCTCAAGTTCGGCTGACCGAGGGATGTTTCCCTCAGTCAGGCGATGGAAATCGCGAATCGCTACGCGAATGGAGAACAAGAAGACAGCCTCCGCAACAGCTAAGGTCGAGCCAACGAAGCCCCTCGCTTGGGCAACGCCGGGAAAAAATAGAAGCGAAAGGGCGACCCATCGGGCAAAGATGAAGTACTTGTTGTCGTGGGGCAAAGCCAAAGCTAGCCCAAACAGAAGAATAAAAAAGATTGGGCAGGAAAAAAGAAGGCCGAGTCCAAGAGCCACCTTATGGACCAGCCGTGTCCATTCCATGCCAGAAAGGACGAGGAGGGGGAGATCATTCCCGCCAAGCACACGGCTCGAGACTGTCGCCTGCTCCGACAAGAGATGCGCGGATAACCCTCCGGGGATAAAAGTGATGAGGACGACCAAGAGGCTACCCCTGGGTGCCCAAACATAGAGAAAGTCCTCATGATCTTCAACGACTTTGAGATCAAGAGCTGATTGAAAGTCATCAACCGAGAGGTAAACATGGCGGCTCTGGCTGTCACGAACTACCTCGATTGGGCGAAGACATCCGTCACATTCGACCAGTCGGACCACCCGGACAACATCACCACCCCTGGGAGGCAGGCGTTGGTCGGGTGGAAGCCTCCTGACATGCCGGGTATTCCCAGGGAACCGGCTCAGCACCTCCTCCGACTGGACTCCAAAGTCAAGCCCATCAAGGAGCACTTGCGCCGCACCTCCATGGAGAAGCGCAAGGCAATCGGCGAGGAGATTTCTCGGCTCCAAGCTACCGAGTTCATCCGCGACGTGTACGACTCCTAGTGGTTGGCAAACGTGGTCATGGTGCCTAAGAAGAACAATTCACTCCAAATGTGTACTGACTTCAAGCACCTCAATCGGGCCTGCCAGAAGGATCATTTCCCTTTACCTCGAATAGATAAGATCATAGATTATGTTGGATGTGAACGCCTGTAATTCCTGGATGCATACTCCAGGTACCACCAGATCCAAATGTATGGACCTGATGAAATAAAAACGGCCTTCATCACCCCATTTGGGTGTTTTTGCTACATCACCATGCCATTCGGCCTCAAAAATGTTGGTGTTACTTTTGAGCGCATGATCGATAAGTGTGTGCAAGAACAAATCAGTCGGAACATTGAAGCGTACATGGATGACATCGTGGTCAAGTCCAGAAAAGGTTCCGACCTCTTGGTCGACCTCACTGAAACTTTCACGAACCTCCAGCGCTTTAGGACCAAGCTTAATCCGACCAAGTGCACTTTCGGAGTGTCGGCCGGTAAGTTACTTGGTTTTCTCATTTCCGAACGAGGCATTTATGCCAATCCCGATAAAATCGGCAACATAGTCCAAATGAGACGCCCAGAGCGCATCCATGATGTGTAGAGGCCTACGGGTGACCTCGCGGGTCTGTGCCGCTTCATCTCAAGACTCGGCGAGAAGGCACTCCCTCTTTACCGACTGATGAAGAAATATGACAGATTCGAGTGGACCAACGAAGCACGGGTCGCTTTCGATGAACTCAAGGCTTTGCTATCCACCTAGTCGGTGTTAGCTGCTCCGAGCAGCCAGGAAACCTTACTCATGTACATTGCTACCACTAGCCAAGTGGTCAGCACCATTCTCACCATGGAGTGCGAAGAATCGACCAAAGCATACAAGGTACAAAGGCCCATTTATTATATCTCAGACGTACTGACTCCCTCCTAACAAAGGTATATGCACTACTAGAAGCTGGTTTATAGTATCTATTTGACCGTGAAGAAGGTAGTCCACTACTTCCAAGATCACTCGATCACTGTCATAAGTGACGCTCCCTTGGCAGAAATCCTACACAAAAGGGATGGCACCTGCCGATTGGCTAAATGGGAGATTCAACTCCTTCTGCTGCACATCAAGTTTGAAGCCAAAAAGGCAATCAATTCCCAGGCCTTGGTTGACTTCCTAGACGAATGGATAGACCAAGAGCAGCCAACTCTTGGCGTTCCCGAGCATTAGACCATGTTCTTCGACGGGTCCAAGATGCTTCATGGTTTAGGGGCTGCAGTGGTTCTCGTTTCCCCAAGGGGATACCAACTAAACTATGTGCTCCAAATCCACTTCGACTCATTTAACAATGAGGCCGAATACGAAGCCCAACTATATGGACTCCGCATGGCCATCTCACTCAGCGTGCGACGTTTGATGGTCTACGACGACTCGGACCTCGTCATCAATCAGGTGATGGAGGAATGGGACACTCGAAGCCCAGCCATGACAGTCTACTGCAATGCAATTAGAAAGATAGAGAAGAACTTCAAAGGGTTGGAATTGCACCACATACTCCGAGCCAAGAATCTAGTGACTCATGACTTGGCAAAGATCTGCTCCACTCGAAAAGTCATTCCAAAAGGTGTGTTCCTTGAACACTTGCACGCCCCTTCAGTCAAAGAATATCCTTTTACAGAAGAGCCTCTGCAAGGAATCGGTCCGTCAAATCCGACTCAAATCGATGTCCCGCGTATGGTCGACCTCGTCCATGAGATGCTGGTCATCACGCCCGAATGGACTCAGCCTTATTTGGCTTACTTGTTATGGCAAGAAATCTCTAAAGACGAAGAGAAAGCCCGCCAAATTGTTCGGTGGTCTAAAGATTTCGAAGTCCTCGGGGACAAACTATACAACAAAAGTGTTACACGAGTCAGTCAAAAGTGCATTTCCCCAGAGGAATGATTGTAGATCTTGCACGAGATTCACTCGGGAACCTGTGGACATCACGCGCCCTCTCGGACACTGGTGGCCAAGGCCTTCCCAGTGGGTTTTTATTGGCCCCGAGCCAATGAGGCAGCAAGCGACCTGGTCGAACTATGTGTTGGATGTCAGTTCTATAAAAACCAGTCGCACAAACCTACATCGCACTGAAAACAATTTTACTCATGTGGCCATTTGCAGTGTGGGGTCTCGACATGGTGGGCCCTTTACGGACTGGGACGAGTGGATTCACCCACCTGCTAGTTGTAGTGGATTACTTCACCAAGTGGGTCGAAGCAAAGCCCGACAAAATCCTAGATTCAGCCACTGCCATCAGCTTCATTCGATAGATTATCTTCAGATTCGGAGTTCCTCACGATATCATCACCGACAACGGGACTAATTTTGACTCGGACGAGTTCCGCAACTTCTGTCACTCTCAGGGCACTCGGGTCAATTACGCCTCCGTGGCTCACCCATAGCCAAATGGGCAGGTAGAACGGTCGAATGGTAAGATACTGCAGGGATTGAAGCCCCGACTGATGAGAGATCTCAAGTACTCCATAGGCGCATGGGTAGAGGAGTTACTATCAGTTTTGTGGGGTATGTGGACGATTCCGAACAGGTTCAACCAAGCGTACTCCTTTCTTCATGGTGTATGGGTCTGAAGTTGTTTTGCCGAGTGACTTACGTCACAAGTCCCCACGAGTGGAGCAGTACAGCAAAGCTGAAGCCGAAGTAGTGTGACAAGACAGTTTGGATCTCTTGGATGAAGAGAAAGAGCTAGCCCTCATTCAGTCCACACTGTACCAGCAAGACCTGAGGCGCTACCATGACCAGCAAGTCAGGGGCTGAGCGCTTCAAGAAGGGGACTTGGTCCTCCAATTCGATCAACAAAAAACCCATAAGCTGGCACCTCCTTGGCAAGGGCCATACGCCATCTCCAAAGTCCTGCATAGCTGAGCTTATCAATTATACAACCTCGAGAATGAAGTGGAAAAGCCCAGAACCTGGAATGCGAACCTACTCCGCAAGTTCTATACTTAGAACGTGTCTTTTCATTCATATAATGAATTCGAATGGTTAGAGGAATAAAATACTTTCTTTCTTCAACTACGGTCACACCTCTCACTCCGGTGAAACACACCCCTAGTGGGTGAAAATCCTTAGCTGTGAACTCGTTCTTGCCTAAGGTAAAACCTGCCCCGGGTGAGGACAGCCTCCACACTCGGGGACTTAGTGGCGAATCACTTCGCCTAAGTTAAAACGGTCCCGAATGAGGGCACGATCTTCATTTGGGCACCAAGATGGATAGGACCATCATCAAGTTTGCAAGAACTACCTTCCCATCTTGGTAGCGAACTTCGCCTAAGGGAAAAAACCCGGCCCCGGGTGAGGACAACCTCCAAGCTCGGGGACTTAGTCGCATGCCAGCCTTCGCCTAAGTTAAAACGGTTCTGAATGGAAGCAAGTTCTTCATTTGGTCGCCAAGATGAACAGAACAACCATTCCTTAGCAGCGAACATGTTTTCGCCTAAGATAGAACCTACCTCGGGTGAGGACAACCTCCACACTTGAGGACTTAGCCGCAAACCAGCCTTCGCCTAAGTTAAAACGGTCCTGAATGACGGCACGATCTTCATTTGGGCACCAAGATGGACAGGACCATCATCAAGTTTGCAAAAACTACCTTCCCATCTTGGTAGCGAACCTGTTTTCGCCTAAGGGAAAAATCGGCCATGAGTGAGGACATCCTCCATGCTCGGGGACTTAGCCGCGAACCAACCTTCGCCTAAGTTAAAACTGTTCCGAATGGAAGCAAGTTCTTCATTTGGTCGCCAAGATGAACAGAACAATCATTCCTTAGCAGAGAACCTGTTTTCGCCTAAGGTAAAACCTACCCCAGGTAAGGACAGCCTCCACACTCATGGACTTTGCCGCGAACCAGTCTTCGCCTAAGTTAAAACGGTCCCGAATGAGGGCACAATATTCATTCGTGCACCAAGAAGGTCAGGACCATCATAAAGTTTGCAAGAACTACCTTCCCATCTTGGTAGCGAACCTGTTTTCACCTAAGGGAAAAATAGGCCCCGAGTGAGGACAGCGTCCACGCTCGGGGACATAGCCGCGAACCAGCCCTCGCCTAAGTTAAAACAGTTCTGAATGGAAGCAAGTTTTCATTTGGTCGTCAAGATGAATAGAACAATCATTCCTTAGCAGCGAACCTGTTTTCGCCTAAGGTAAAACCTGCCTCGGGTATGGACAGCCTCCACACTGAGGGACTTAGCCTCGAACCAGCCTTCGCCTAAGTTAAAACGGTCCCGAATGAGGGCACGATCTTCCTTCGAACACCAAGATGGACATGACCATCATCAAGTTTGCAAGAACTACCTTCCCATCTTGGTAGAGAACATGTTTTCGCCTAAGAGAAAAAATCGGCCTCGAGTGGGGACACCCTCCACGCTGAGGTACTTAGCCGAGAACCAGCCTTCGCCTAAGTTAAAATGGTTCCGAATGGAAGCAAGTTCTTCATTCGGTCACCAAGATGAACAGAACAATCATTCCTTAGCAGTGAACCTCTTTTCGCCTAAGGTAAAACCTGCCCCGAGTGAGGACAACCTCCACACCCGGGGGATTAGCCGCGAACCAGCTTTCACCTAAGTTAAAAACAATCCCGAGTGAGGACAACCTCCACACTCGGGGGCTTAGCCGCGAACCAGCTTTCGCCTAAGTTAAAAACAATCCCGAGTGAGGACAACCTCCACACTCGGGGGCTTAGCCACGAACCAGCTTTCGCCTAAGTTAAAAACAATCCCGAGTGAGGACAACCTCCATACTTGGGGGCTTAGTCGCAAATTAGCTTTCGCCTAAGTTAAAAACAATCTCGAGGGAGGACAACCTCCACACTCGGGGGCTTAGCCGCAAATCGACTTTCGCCTAAGTTAAAAAGTGCCCCGAATGAGGACAACCTCCACACTCAGGGACTCGAATGCGAACTTGCTTTCGCCCGAGTAAAAGTGACCCCAAATAAGGATAATCAAGCTAATAAGATCCAAATTCAAATGAAGATGAACAAAACCAAGTTCTAGCAAAACGTGTGCATAAGAGGGAGCTCAAGGCTCGCTCAAAGTTTGGGGGTTACGTAAACCACTCGGCATCCCGAGGAAAACTAAAACTTAATGTTTTTCTTCCGAGCATCACTCGGAGGCTGAAGACTCCACTACTTCCACGAAGGTGTCGAGGTTGATCCCATCTGTGATCCGAGTGCCAGCCGCCATGAACATCACCATGAAGTCGTCAAACTTGGCGCTCTTCCTGTTGACGACCCGGAGATTCTCCAGTTTCTCTTCATACACTCCTTTACAATGGATGTAGATGAGTGAGAGGGCGATGTCGGCTTCGGCCCGCGCCACTAATTTCTTCCAAGATTGGAGCTCTCTGGTGATTGCCTTCACTCGGTTCACGATGGTATGGGCGTCCTTAGGAAGTTCATCGTCAGGGGTGGTCTATTGATCTATCTCTTCGATGGCCGACTGGAGCCACTTGAAGCAACCCATCACATACTTGATGCAAGCTTCCAGCCTGAGAAGAGCTAAGGCGGAACTGTCCTTTAAGAGCCCTGCCTTAGGGTCAAGTTCCTTCTCGATTCACACCGTCTCTTCCTCAACACCGTTGGAGAAGGCCGGGTTCAGCCGAAAAACAAAAGGATGAGAAATATCCCTCGGAGATTTCAAGGCGACAACAAGAGACCATTCGGATTCATAAAATACCTTTAAGTTTCTCATAGTGTTCCTTGCTGAAGTCTTCAATGAACTACTCCCATCCGGCTTTCTTGGCGACAACCTCCCCGAATTTGGTCTCCCACTCGGAGTAGTGCTTTTTTTAGCTCAACAGGCTCCTCAGCAGATTTCTCCACGCCAACCCTCAAAAGTCGGTTCTCTTCTTCAAGTGTCCCGACCGTCTTGAGCTTGGTATTGGCCACCTGGTTTTCTTTTTGGCCTCTCTCCAGGCCGATGCAAGATCTTCATCCCTCTTTTCGAGGGCCTCCTTCATGGTAACTAAAGAAATGGAATTCTTCAACCTCTCAGAAAGGCGATTTGACAAGATAGCCTAAGTGAGATGAGGAGGAAAATCGAATCAAGAGACAGTCGGGCAGCAAAAGCTTACCCTCGGCGACACGTTTCTCATGTTCCAAACGTTTTCTCTTATCCTTTTCAGCATCAAGGCTCAGTCGAAGGGCTTGCAACTCCCTCTCCACAACATCATCATGGCCCTTGGGCCCGCAGGCAGTCTGTCATTAACAAACACAAGTCAAGAAGAATACATAAGTGATAACTCTAAGACTACCGCCGACTGATCCAGCCAATGGTAGCCTCGGGGACTACACCCAGTGGGTGCGCTCAGCGCACCCCCCTTGAAAGATAAGAGGAGGAACGACGGGCCCCATACCATATCTACCTTTCTTGAATCAACACGGGAACTAAGACTACCGCCGACTACTCCAGTCGATGGTAGCCTCGGGGACTACACCCACTGGGTGCGCTCAACACGCGCCCACTAAAAACTAACACCGAGTGGGTGTGCCTCAGAGCAAAGCCACTCGGGATCGAATTTAGAAACAAAAAATATTTGTGCACGCAAAGAACTCACCTGAATGTTCTTCGCCACAGCTTCGTTGGCATCGTATGCTTCCTTTAGTCGCCCAACCATCACTTCCAGCTGGGCGAGGGCCTCCTTGCGCGCCCTTTCTTGATCTTCCGGGATATGGTCCATCTGGAAAAGGTTACGGTCCACGGGAGGAAGCGGCGGAGTGGCAGACGGACCAAATTTGAATGGCGCTCCAGCCAAAGCAACCTCCCGAGCCACAGGAGCCTGAACCTTGGCACTCGAGGGCTCAATCACTCGGCTCGAAGTCGCAGCTTGCTTAGATGCTTCGCCAACTGCTGCAGGACTGACAGGGTCGAGTTCGATTACGCTTGGTGAAGCTACGCACATCCACAAACATTCAAAAGTTCATCCCGTGCCTAAGTCTCAAGTCCCAAATGGCGCATTAATAAGCCCAAGGATTACCTTTGGACGAAGCGACGTTAGCATCCACCTACCCATTGTGAGATATCTTCGGCTCCACAGAAGAAGCTGACGTATCAGGCCTGGAACAAAGACAACAAGAAAACTAGCCATCACTTGGAATACCTTGACAACCAAAGAAAGAATCACTTGGCAAAAGTACTTGCACCGAAGCCACTCGCACGTCGACCTTGATGCGGGGCAAAACGGCCTTTCGGGGCTTGGAGGTCATGGTCTTGGGTTGCTTGGCAGCCTTCTCTGGTGACACCTCAGCTCATATCCGGCCTCCTTTGGAACTGCGGGTCGACATAGCTGACACATTCAGATTCACCACCTTCGGAGTCCTAGAGCCTCCAGTACGGACCCCGGGGTCCTGGCGCACTTTGGAGCGAGTCTTAGGTGGGACTTCATCGGACGAAGAAGACTCCACCTCATCCCCGTGTTCATCACCACTCTCCTCTATCTCCTTGACATCATCTTCGTTCTCTTCACCTTCCGAGTCCTCCTGGTGCTCGGTGTCGCTCGCCACATCGATAGGTGCGCAATCAACAACCGGGATGGAACTGACCAGCCCTGCAAAAGCCTGTCAAGTGGTGGAGTCAGAATTACAAATGGAAACGACAAGCAACAAAGAAGTTCACTCGGTTCAAGCGTGCGAAGCTTTACCTCATTCAGCGGATGCTTCGCTGAGAAAGGAAGCACCAACCTGGTGTCCCTGGGATTGTCTCGTATGGGTGTTATGGCCTTCAGATTTTCTTCCAGCTGCTCCGCCCCGATCTCCTCTAGGTGAACGCGAGTTGGGTCATCTGGGCCGCTATACATCAACATGGGGTGAGCCCTGGCCTGCAGAGGCTGGATCCTCCGCTGGAAAAAGCATTCCAGAAGGTCCATCCTGTTGATGTTCTTCCGCAACAGAGCAACCAATGCTATCACCAGGATATCTACGTCCGCCCTCTCTTCCTTCAACATAGTTAATGAGGGAGCCGACTGAATTCGCTCAAGCGAATAAGGCAGAAGGCCCGACTAACCCTCACAGACTGGAACATCCTGGCAATAGAACCAGGAGTCCTGCCAACCCTTCACTAAGTTGGGGAAGAAAATATGAGGAAAACTACTTTTACCCCTGAGTTTATTCCTAAACCCCCGCAGAGTTGCACTACATGCGTCTTTCCCCCCGACTGAGAAGACTTTTTCACTATCATCACTCAGCACGTGAACAAATGCTTGAACAATCCCCAGTGCGGATAGCACCCTAGGAAGTTCTCTCACAAGGATACGAAAGCGGTTAAGTACGAGACGGGATTGGGGGGAAGGTGATGAAGTTGTACGCCGAAAAAGTCAAGAAACGTGCGGAAGAACGGATGCGGGGGCAAGTAGAAATCTATTCCCACATGGGTGACTAGGAGCACTCGCTCGTCACCTCTCAATGCGGGCTCCACCTCGCCTTCATACGACAGCCGCCAGCTACCCGAAACCACCAGGCCTTGCTCTCCAGGTCCAGCAGGCGCTACTTGGAGACTCGGGATGACATCGAGCCACCTTGAATCTAGCCCAGTGAGAACGTCCTGACACTGAAGAAGATCCACGTGAACCCTTCTTGGCCCGCTCGGCTTTCGTTGTCGCGTCTTTCGCCATGCTACACGGCGGGGTGGGCGAGGTGGGAGGACGTCGAAGGTGGCGAGGAGCTCTTAGCCGCAACCGCAAGGTCCAAGAGAGGGGATGAGAGCGACTCAGATCTAGCGGCTTGTGCCCTCCCCTCGTTGTCTCGGCCAATTTATATTCTACAGAAAGATAGCCCATCGAGCAATTCGTCGGTACAAGGAAGATGTGTAGGATCCCGGTGGCAGCGCTCTTGTAGCACGACAGAGACGATTCAGGCACGGGAATCGAGGTGTATCTCCACTACCTCCACTACCCACGTCACCGTTGATTCCGCTACCTCTACGCGCTCCATCAATTCAAAAATCACGGAGAAACCGCCTCCCTCATAGCCCGAATGGATTCCGTATCCATGGCGCATAATGAGGGAATCCGAATACCCTGCCACTCGTCCTTCCGTGGGACCACAAGCATTCGGACAACACAAGAAGGCGGCCAGATCGCCCGTACCGTAGCGCGAGTAGGACCCGCCATACCTCGCCGATTGGCCAATCGGAGCCCCGAGCTCGCGATCCTCATAATCATTAAATTTATATTTCCAAAAGGTATTCAATTATTACCGATTGGAAGCGTGTGGGCATGCTCCACCACTCAGAATCTTTCGCTCTTGAATCTGCAGAGGTTTACTGAGAGCCCGAGTGAGGTAGCCCCGAGCTACAACCGCAGCGTCCCTGAGACGCCGAGGGCACAAAAGATTGCCTTCCACTCGGCCAGTAAAACCTCAACTAACTCGGGGGCTACTCGCGGGGTTGTACATTAGGGGTAGTTGTTAGAGCATATTTCTCCGTATGTGGTTTTGGTAATTGGTGACAATCCCTATGGACTAATGGTTGCATTGAGTTATATTCGAAGGATTTGTCCATAGGCACTTCTTGAAGTCCATCTGTTGGTTTCAAGGAGTTTATTTGATGACCAAGGTGGTATTCAAAGTATTATCCAAAGATTGGTCATAAAGACACAAGGTTGATCAAGACTAAGAAAAGAGTAAATCAAGATGATCAACACACAAAGTGTACAAGATGTACCGAGAGGGATCAAGTGATCCCATGATATGGTAAGCATTATCCATAACGCTTTTGTGTACCTCGTGAGAGTTCTGTGTGGGGTTAGGTATGTTTCCATGGGTTTGCGTCAAGAGGGAGATCTCATTCAACCTATGGAGGATGAAATGAAGTGGTGATCATCATCAAGATTGCGGTGTGCAATTTCAAGTGGAGCATCATGAAGATATCATGCTTGAAGCTTGTCGTCCGTTGTGGTGGCAGTGGACTTGTGAGGATGTGCTGGAGAGTGGCTCACCTATAGTGAGTATGGGGGAGCAATCAACTAGTCTTCATCAAACCAACGCTATCAAGAAAGTTGGTCCATCTTGAGGAAGCCAAGATCATCGTCATCTAGCTCAAGAGGACTAGGTGCAAGGTACAGGTTTGCCCTTGATAGGTTTCTCTATTTTAGGATAGATTGTTGTACTGTCAAGGGGGGCTCTCAAGTGAGTAGCTTGATCGTATCGTTCGTTAAGAGCTCAAACCATTTGCATCCTTGCATCATATTTCTTGGTTCCTGTTTGGTGTTTCTCTTTGTGAGTTTTAGAGCTTATGGTCATCTTCATGACAAGCTCGAGTTCATCGAAAACGGAGCCCATATGCATTTTCTATGATGTTTTCGATGTTGGAAGTTTTTGTCGGTTCTTCATTCATAGAGGTCTCACCTCTCTATATCATTGGTATTTTCACAACTGCATGTTCTTAAGATTTCAGAGGTCGCTGTTTGATAGCTCTTGTCGTCCTGAATCCAACAATCTTGAGTTTTCTCAATTCGGAGCTCGTATGCGAAAGTTATGGCAGTTTCAGTGGCCAGCGGTAGTACCGCAGGTGCCAGCGGTAGTAGTTTTTTTACTACCGCTCTCTGGCGGTACTACCGTGCCATCGGACTTTTGCACAACCGCAGCCTCAGCGGAGGTAGGCACGGAAATAAAAAATTTACTTCCATGGAGGTTGGATCAACCGTGCGGTAGTACCGCTCCTAGCAGCGGTAGTACCGCTCCTAGCAGCGGTAATACTGTTGTGCTCGGGCTGGAAGTGGGGTAACGGGCAGATTCTTTCCCCACTATATAAAGGGGGTCTTCTTCCTCATTTGATCTTATCCATCCGTTGAGCTTGTGTTCTTCCCCCATTGTTGACCTTCTTAGAGATTGCTAACTCCCAATCCCTCCAATGATTCTTGCTAGTTCTTGAGGGAAAAGAGAGAGGAGATCTAGATCCACATCTCCACCAATCAATATCTCCTCTATGTGAGGGGAACCCCTTGGATCTTGATCTTGGAGTTCTTTGTGAGCTCCTTGTTCTTCCTCTCATATTTCTCCATAGCTTTTGTTGTTGTGGAGGGATTTGAGTGTGAGGGACTTGACCACTTCGTGTGTTCTTGCCATTGCATTAGTTGCATCGGTTTGAGTTCTCCACGATGATACGTGGAAGTGAGAAGTTGAGAAGCTTATTAGCCTTGCGTACATGGTACCCCTAGAGATTGTTCTTCGTGGATGCTTTGGCATCCTAGAAGCTTGGTGGTGCCTCGGAGCTCAATCATTATGGTGTAAAGCTCCGGGCAAGCATCAGGGTCTCCAATTAAGTTGTGGAGATTTCCTCGAGCATTTGTGGTGTTGTTGGGAGCCTCCAATTAAGTTGTGGAGATTTCCCCAACCTTGTGTTGTACCGATTCGGTGACCGCCCTCAAGGGTCCCTTAGTGGAATCACGACATCTTGCATTATGCGAGGGCGTGAGGAGATTACGGTGGCCTTACTGGCATCTTGGGGAGCATTGTGCCTCCACACCGCTCCAAACGAAGATTAGCATCCGCAAGGGTGTGAACTTCGGGATACAACGTCGTCTCCACATGCCTCGGTTATCTCTTACCCGAACCCTTTACTTATGCACTTTACTTTATGATAGCCATATTGTTTCTTATTATATATCTTGCTATCACTTAGTTGTTTATCTCGCTTAGCATAAGTTGTTGGTGCACATAGGTGAGCCTAGTTTTTTTAGTATTTGTGCTTGACAAATTAAACGTTAGTTTTATTCCGTATTTGTTCAAGCCTAAACCGTAATTATTTTAAAGCGCCTATTCACCCCCACCCCTTTTAGGCGAAATCCATGTCCTTTCAATTGGCCTACGCGCCTGCATCCCTAGGCCTTCCCAAGACCCTACATGGACACCAGCGTCCCAAAAGTCACCGGTGTAGTCATGACCTCACTCGGGCAAGCATGTCTTCACTCGGCCCACACGAGGTCACTCGGATCGTCTCGTGTGAGTTAGATGTGCCCCGACACTCGGATTGCAGCAAGGCATGGGCAACGAAGGGACCGCAACGGCTATAGACTTAAACTATCACATGAAGTGCAGTGAAGACGTGTGTCACTAGTAACGTTGGAGTTAGAGTTGCTGTTTCTAGTAACTTCTGTAGTTATTAGCATTAGTTTGCCTTTGTAATGAGGCCCGGTCGGTCGTGGCGTACTCTATATAAGCCACCCCCAAGCTCCTGACCAAGGGTTCAGCAGCATGTACTATCACATACCCCATAAGAAAACATCAGCCTCCGGGCTCGAGACGAAGGGTTATTACCACTCCTGAGTGGGGGCCGAACTCGTACATCCGAGTGTATCAACTGCGCCCTAGCTAGGCTCTGCCCCTCATTCGTGCCCCTGGTATTATTGTCAGGATCATTCCCACGAAACCGCCCGAGACAATTCGGTGATCGGCGCGGTAACCCATCGCTCATCCGTCGTGTCCTCAGAATGAGATGCATGACTCCTATCGGGTTCGCCGACACGTCGGGTGGCCTTGCTGGATTTGTTTTACCTTTCTCGAACGTCTTGTGCACAGGGATTCCGAGGATACTTTGGGCTATCTCGAGTTTGAGGTATTCCACCGAGATTCCGAGAGGACTACGGTTTCTCCGTGATTGAGGTTTTCCACGCAGTTTGTGGCTAGTTTGTGATGGATGAGTTGGGGCACCCCTGCAGGGTTAAATCATTCGGAAAGTCGTGCCCGCGTTTATGTGGCAACTTGGAAATTTGTTTAACATCCGGTCATAGCAAACTTGAAGTAAACTCAACTAAAATACACCAACCGTGTGCATAGCCGTGACTGTCTCTACTCGTGAGCTCTGAACCGAGAGAGAACACGGTGGGGTTACGGTTGACTCGTAAGTAGGTGTTCAAGATCACTTCTTGATCATTACTAGTTCACGTCCGATTATGCATAGATCACCCTTCTTATTCTTGTACTCGTAAGTTAGCCACTCAGATAAATGCTTAGTGCTTGCTGCAACCTCACCACTTAATCATGTCTGACCCATTAAGCTTTACTAGTCTTGATACCTTTGAAAATGAGATTATTGAGTCCTTATGACTCACAGATTACTACAACAACAGTTGCAGGTACAGGTAATGTGATGCTTTGACGTGAGAGCGATGCTTGTTTGATTTGGAGTTCTTCATCATCATCATCATCGATCTAGGATGGGTTCCAAAACGGCAGCCTCGGATTAGCAAGGATGGATCTCGCTTTTATCGTTTATTTTCGTCCGTAGTCGGATCCTGCTCTTCTATATGGCGATTGATTGTTTTGTTGTATTGAGATGATCATGATTTAGCTTGTGGCGAATGTAAGCCAATTTGATATGCTCATCTCTTCTTTACATGTACTTGTAACAATATTCATTTCTTGCGAAACAACGAGATACACTTTTATCCTTGTCAAGGCCCTCGAACTAAAATAAGGATAAGACCACATCTTAGACGTTACAAGCCTGGAGACCATGGTGGCCCGAAATAATGGGACGCGACATAGGGTTCGTGAACGAGCGGTGGCGGACGGGAGAAGTGAATAGAAAAGGGGTATTTTGTGTCCCCGGTGGACGGACCAGGAGAAGGAGTAGGCGGACGAGGCTTGGTGTCCACTCCGACGCATTTGAGACCAAAATTTGGACTGCAAATGGGTCGTGTGACGGACAAAAAGCGGACACGTGCACGTTTGGATTGATGCGTTGGACTAATTTTTGTGACCGCCATAATTCAAACGGACACATGTAGATAGTAGTGACGGCAAAAATAAACCAAGACCTAGACAGCCTTTGGGGCGCTCTAGCACTGTAGCTGCAATTTTGGTAGTCTACAAAGAAAATAAATCTCACGCCCCAGTCAGCGGTCCGAACTGCCTGGGTGCTGCACGCGGATGAAATAGGTCAGTCGGTTGGAGTTGCTTTTAAGTGAAAAAAGTCGCTGAAATCAAATGTGGAAGAGAGCTATATTTGACTTGGTTACCACCACCCGGCAGTCATAATCGTTGTCCTGACTCGTGTTGCAACGTCCAGTAGTTAGCCAAGTCAGACCAGACCATCGTGCGGATCTTTTCAAAGTTTTCGTGTTTGCCACCAGAAGTACGTGTATTTCTAGTTATTATTTCTCAAAACGTTCCACCATAATGTTTGTATTTCTCCAAAAAAAAAATGACAAGTTGAGCAAGATTTCTAACCATGTGTTCCTTCAAACTACCGTCCATCAAGATGAAAACGACCAAATGGAGAAAATCACTATTAGGTTATTTCGGAAAAGATATAAAAACAAAAGTTGCTCTCTGAGAGATCTGTACAGCAAGTACATGATGTACGGCAACCATAGGCTCCACTGGTGATTACTCTTTTAGTAGTTTTCTTCTTTTGAACTTTGATTACTCTTTTAGTTTTACTACCCCACAACCCTGATGAAAGTTCTTGTTCCTGTTCCTGCCATTCGTCAGTTGCCGTTTCCCTCTCCTCGCCGTGCTCATTTCAACACCTGCACCCATCACCATACTCGTCTCGCCTCTCGCCTCTCGCCTCTCGCCATCCAATCCCTCACGTTTCTCTCGCGCCCCCTCGTCGCAGCTCCCAAAGCAAGCAAGCGAGCAGCGAGCGACCAACCAAGCAGAAAGAGACAGCCTGAAGCAGGAGCCGGCCAGCCATTGACCTGCTAACTACGCAATCCAATCCAAATCCGATACCCTGAACCTAAAGCAGCCGCGTCTTCTTCCTCCCAACCCCCATGCGGGGGAGGCTCAGCTAGGCGGTTCTGCGCAGGCGAGCAGGAAACGACCCATGCCGCGAAGAGAGCTTGGGTTTGGAGAACAAGGTTGAGCAGTTGGTTGGTCGGTTGTTGGCTGGAAAGATCTTGCGATTTCCGTCAAGCTGATCGTCTCCATCAACCGTCCTTGTTTAGATTGGTGCGTCTTTGCATTGGTAGTTGATTGATCCCGTAGGATCTCATCTTTATCTGAAAAGTGTCAATCTCTTTTGCCTCTTTTGAAACCCCTTTAGTTTTCTTCTTTTGATGCCTGCCTTCAAGGTTTCTTTCTCTCTCCTTCTGGTTGTAGAATAATGGCTCTTTTCCGCTGCTTTCTGCACCTAGTCTTCTTCACAATCAGTGCTTCCAAGATCCCATTCCTATGGTTCCTCTGTCCCGGTCTTGAGAGTTTGCCTTTACCGCCGTCTGAAACTGATTACTACTGTAGTAGTTGAAAGGTTGGCCCTTTGATGCTGTGATCATGTGGTGTTATTGCAGGGCAGGAGGGTCAAAGCAGAAGAAGCGAGATGCAGTGCTTCCGGTTCGCGAGCTGGGAGAAGGAGCGGGAGAAGGAGGAGCTGCAGGGGCCTGCACAGTCTCAGTCGGCACGTTCCAACAGCAGCATCTCCACGGACCATGACGTGCGGCGGTCGGGCTCAGAGTGCTGCTCGCTCACCGTCTCGTCCGAGATCAGCGTCGAGTCGTTCGGCCGGTACCGGCAGCTATCGCTGCCGCAGCGGCCCAACAATGACCTCCGCATCTTCACCTTCCAGGAGCTCAAGAGCGCCACCAGGAGCTTCAGCCGCGCACTCATGATTGGCGAGGGCGGTTTTGGCTGCGTCTACCGCGGCACCATCCGGAGCGCCCTCGAGCCGCGCCGGAGCCTCGATGTCGCCATCAAGCAGCTTGGACGCAAAGGCCTCCAGGTGCCATTCTCTTCTTTCCCTCATGCATTGTTTCCAGCTCATCCCAACTCAACATAAACATGGTGTCAGAGCTCATCCATGGCGGCCATCTGAATCCGATCATCCACCCGAACAATCATCCGTAATCTGGATGGCTGGATGCAGATGATAACCAATGCTTTGATCCGTCATCCAGGGGCATAAGGAATGGGTGACCGAGGTGAACTTTCTTGGGGTGGTGGATCATCCCAACCTGGTGAAGCTCATCGGCTACTGTGCAGAAGACGACGAGAGGGGGATTCAGCTGCTGCTCGTCTACGAGTTCATGCCTCACGGAAGCCTGGCTGATCACCTGTCAACAAGATCACAGAAGGCCGTTTCATGGGCAATGAGGCTGAGAGTAGCACTCGACACTGCTCGTGGTCTCAAGTACCTGCACGAAGATTCCGAATTCAAGGTAAGCCTCATCATTGGCATGCGGCAACCCATTCAAATGCTATGATTGCTGAAAGATAAGATCATAGGAGCATCACCTATTTTAGAGTCCCTTGCCTTTTACCCAGCCCTGATATCATGTGCATCTATGGATATATTCTTCCAGATAATATTCCGTGATCTGAAGCCTTCAAACATCCTGCTCGACGAGAACTGGAACGCAAAACTGTCGGACTTCGGCTTGGCTAGACTGGGGCCGCAAGAGGGAAGCCATGTTTCAACAGCGGTATGTAACGAGCAGCCGAAAGCCCATTTCTTTGCCCAGCATCTGATGACACTATTCTCAATTTCATGGCACAACGCTGACATATTGCATAGCATACTCTGACTTTCAAAGGCAGCTTTGCGACTTCACCCAAGAATGATCAGTTCAGTAGGTACTAGGTAGTCAGTAGCAAGAATAGTTCATATTTTGGCCTTCCCTGCTTGTTAGACAAACCCAAAACCAGGAGTGGTTAAAAGGAACTCCTCCACGTGAATGGATGCTTAGCAGTTAGCAACTACTTTAAAAATATTATCGGCTTGTGAAATAAGAAATTGACGATACCATCATCCTAGATAAACAAGCAGAACGAAGATTAGGCAGTTAGGCACTTCCGGGTTTGTCAACATGCTAGTGCAGGAAGACAGGTTAGGAAAGCCAGCTAACCCTGCTGGTTGGTAAAAATCAGCTATCTTTTCTGGCTGATTTCCAATTGTAGCATTTTATCACATGTGATGATAAATTTGCAAGTAAAAATAGCCTCTGTTTGTAGCTTAACTCTAGATACCTTACATTTGTTGCCTATAAATATTTAAATCTCTCTTTTCATTTGACATCCAAACAGGTGGTGGGTACTATAGGGTACGCAGCTCCTGAGTATATCCATACGGGACGCCTCAGCAGTAAGAATGACATATGGAGCTATGGAGTAGTTCTCTACGAACTCCTCACAGGCCGGCGGCCCCTGGACCGGAACAGGCCGAGGGGTGAACAGAACCTTGTGGAATGGGTGAAGCCCTACTCCTCTGACACCAAGAAGTTTGAGACCATAATGGATCCAAGGCTCGAAGGGAACTACAGCCTGAAGTCGGCAGCCAAGATTGCCTCGCTAGCAAACAAGTGCCTGGTACGCAATGCAAGGTATAGACCTAAGATGAGCGAGGTGCTGGAGATGGTGCAGAAGATTGTCGATAGCAGTGACCTTGGAACACCAGAGCATCCCCTGATAAGCCATTCGAAAGAATTGGCTAGTGATGAGAAAAAAAAGAAAGGCCTTGATCTGAAGAGGAGGATTGCTGATATTAAAGCTGGAGATGGTAGATGGTTTACATGGCACAAGTGGACACCCAAGCTTGTGAGAACACAATGACACAAAATATGGATGAGATGTTCCTCTTCATGACTTTAACATCCAGAAACAGCAGCGGCTGAAATGCCACTTGGGTTTGCTGTTTACCATACAAATCAGAGAACGTGATAACTAAAAACAAACGATTTGGCAGCCCTACTGCTATCATCACTAAATAATATCTATGCCTGGATTTGTGGGGTTAAACACATGCAGTGTCCGCTATCCACATAGTTGGGCATTACATGTTTGCATAAGAGCTGGAAAATCAAAACTGAAGCAGTCCTTTTTGGAGTAGAAATCTTGGGTGTACAGCTTAACATGGATTTTGCGTTTTTGCTGACTAAATCTTGAGTTCTTTCTAGTGCCAAATTAGAATTTTAAGGAGGTGCATGTAGCTCATTGGTTCCTGTGTTTGCAAGATTTGCACCCTGTTTGCATCTCTCTGCAGAACTTAATTGTTTTTCTTCACTGACACAGCAGATATGCAAAGTTCCCTTTTCAGTACTAGATCAATTGGGTGGTAAAATTTGCGTGTATATCCATAAAAATAAAATCATTGTGTTATAATTTTTACAGAATTAAATTGATAATGTGAATAGAGATATTATAAAACAAGAAAAAAAAGGAGAAAATGTGAAAGGGGGGGTGGATACACAGGTCGTGTTATTTGCTAACTACTCGTTGTGTACTTACTTTTGAACTAAAACCACGACAAGTATTTTGGAACGGAGGGAGTATTAAACAAAATATTGTTTCTTTAGTGAAGTACCATATGATTTTCAGTAAAATAATTTCACTATTCATAGCACAAATTGCATATGACATTCTAATACAACGTGCTCCCGTTGTTTGGCATGATAGAAATATATAACTAAGCAACACTAGTTTTGCGAACCAAGGTTAAAACATAAATAGGAATACATATAACTAAGCAACACTAGTTTTGCGAACCAAGGTTAAAACATAAATAGGAATACGTACATTGTTGTTTCACCTTTGAGTGCTATACACAACCAGAGATCTCGTTAACGGGCAAAGCTCAGCACCGGCTACATGCGCAGTTCTGGCGCATGGCCCTAGCAATTGGTACATTTCTACAACTGCAGATTCTTGAGAAAAAATATGGCCAGTGAATCAATTTGTGAAGCATACTTGTAATGTGTAATGATGAAATCTCTATGACATGGTTTAGCACCGTCTGCATGAATAGTCACGGTCTTTGGAATGTTCTTGTCCTTATCTATCCGTCTGATGACCAATCGTCCATACAAGCAGAAGCAAGGGGTGAAACAGTTGCTGAAGATGTTTGATACTCTCTAATTGCCGTCCAGCAACAGAATGCGCTTTTCCACTGGCAGCTCAAAGAATCTCAAGACTATATGCACACGTCATACTTCTTCTATAGCTCTACTTCCCGTAGTGGCGTACGCATGTATTTCATCTCCTCTTCAAATATCTGGCTCTTGATGGATCTTCTCACAACTAGGTTATGTTTGACAGGCAAAATTTCAACAGAAACCAAGTCTACATGAGTAACCAGAATGCATGATCAGAATGCTGCAGGAGAACTTACTTTCTAGAGATCCATTAGGCACTCATTCTCCTATCTGCATGTACAGAAGTACTCTGGAATGGCAACATCATCCTTCATTTTCATCTCAACCGTTATAAGATTAAGCAACGCATATATCTCTCTTGAGCCAGAATGAGCCTTGTCATGGGCAATAAACCTGTGGAGCCTTCCACCGACATCGATCTCACTAAACCCAGGGATCTTTTTCACTCCTCTCTCCTCCATCACCTTTCTTGCTTTCTTTGCCTCTTGCCACCGCCTAGCAATAGCATAGATATTGGACAACCCAATGTACCTGCCATCATGATCTGGCTGCAATTGGACAAGCTGCCTGCCGACTACCTCCCCCAGCTCAACCCATCCATGCAAATGGCATGCATTCAAGAGAGCACCAAGTACAGACACGTTGGGTTCCATTGGCATACTCTTAACAACACCATATGCTTCTTCCAAGTGGCCCGCTCGACCAAGCACATCTACAAGACAAGCATAGTGCTCGACATGTGGTCTCAGCCCTTGCACTTCAAGTGAGCGAAATAACCTCCAGGCCTCACCCACTAGACCACCATGTACGCAAGCACTTAACAACACAAGGTATGTGATCTCATCGGGCACAACACCAGAATTTTGCATCTCCTGGAAAATCTCCACCGACTCCATGCTCAAACCATGCACTGCAAGTCCACCAATCACAGCGTTCCATATCAGAACATCGGTGGTGGTCACTGGCACGGCCCGGAACACCTCAAGCGCCTCGCTGATTGCCCCGCACTTGGCGTACATGTCCACAAGAGAGGTGGCGAGCCTGAGGTTCAGCAGGAAGCCATGCTCCTGAAGGTAGCGATGCATCTGCCTTCCCCGCCCAAGGTCCCCCAGATGAGCGCAGGCGCCTAGCACACTGACCATTGTGACATCGTTCGCTCTAACGCCATTGCCAGCCCCCGCGGCCTCCATCATCTCGAACAACGCCAGCGCCTCGCGATGCTCCCCGCACTTGACACACCCGTCGATCATAGCGCTCCAGGAGACCACGTCCCGCTGGGGCATCCGGTTGAACACACATCGGGCGGAGAGGAGGTCGCGGCACTTAGCATAGCCATCGAGAAGGGCATTCCAGGAGACAAGGTTTGGCCGCGGTATTTCGTCGAATAGGCGGCGGGCAAGGTCCGGGAGCGCGCACGCGGCATACATGTGGACAAGGGAATTTGCGACATAGAGGTCCCAGGGGAGGAGTCCGAGCCGGAGCGGGTGCGCGTGGAGCGAGAGGGCGAGGCGCGGGGATGCGAGGCGAGCGGCGGCGCGGCCAAGGAAGGGGAAGGTGAGGTGGGAGGGTCGCAGCGCGGAGCGGAGGAGGAGGAGGTAGAGGGAGAAGGAGTGGTGCGGGGTGGAGGGCGAGGAAGAGGTCGTGCGGATGAGGGGGTCGAGCAGCGGCGTGGAGAGGGTGCGGCCGTCGAGGCGGCGGAGGAGGTGCGGCGGGAGGAGGAGGGCGAGCCGAGACCGCATTCGTACGGAGACGGAAGGAAGAGAGCAAGGGCGGGAACTGATTGAGCCGGCGTTGTTTTGCAGTAACAACGTGTCAGTTTTGGCAGTCCATTTTCCTACTCCCTCCGTTATTAAATATAAAACCTTTTAAAAAATTATTACAAAATACATGTATATAAACATATTTTAAAATATAGATTTACACATTTTGCTTTGTATGTACTTCCTTAGTTCTTAAATATAAGTTCTTTTTAGAGATTTTACTAGGAGACTATATACAAAGAAAAATGAATTAATCTACATTTTAAAGTATGTCTATATACATCTGTATGTAGGGCGTGTTCGGCTCTCCTTTAGCTTCTCAAAATTTCCCATATGCAGCTTCTCCTCCTCGCTTCTAACTCTACGCAGCGATCACAGAAACGTTCTGCTCGATCGACAACTTCTCGTAGCTTTGCAGCCCAGCTGGAGGCAGCCCAACTCAGCGATCGAGGCAGAGAGGAGAGAAAAATGGTTCGATCGAGTGATTCTTTTCTGTGCGTGGAGGAGCTCAACTGAAACGTTTTCTTAGGCGATGGCATATTGGTTGTAATATATGTGAACTCCAGATTCTTGTTTTGGTGGAGCTCGGCCGAAGCTGCTCCAGATTTTTGCACTACCAGCCACCATAGCTTCCCGTAACCAGCTTCTTGGTGCTTTTTCGTTCGGCTCGACTCCACCCTAGGAATTTGTGAAGTGTGGAGCGGGAGGAGATCTGAGCACGCCCGTAGTTTTCTAGTAGAACCTCTAGAAAGACTCTTATTTACGAGCGGAGGGAGTAGTCTATAGTAAAATCTCTAAAAGGTCTTATATTTTGAAACGGAGGGAGTACATGCGAGATCTGTCTGCTAGCTTTTAAAAAAAAATACGCGTATTCATACCACGAAATAATACAAAGTCCTTAACCCGTACAAGCACGCACTAGCACACCCGTACATTATTTTTCATGATAATATGTGCTTCATTCATATCATAAAAAACACAAAGCACAAATCACATAAAGACCGACATATCAAAACTGAAAAGATAGCGGAACATCATTAAGCTTGACATCAACGCCCATCACGTGCGTCTGGCACCACCACAGGAGCCACCAAAGAAAAAAAATGATGGATCACCTCCTCATTCGATCTCGGCGCGGCTCCATCGTTGATATGCAGCTTTGTGGACCTCCAAGATGGCTCACCGAAAGTGAAGCCATTGTTGTTGAACGAATCGGACTGGGGCAACACCCTGGACACGCCATCGATCTCTAGATGTGGCACCCCACCATGACTAACACGTCAAAGGAGGAAACCATACCTGTCATCCCTCAACCACGAACCCAGCCCACATTCCGTCTCCCGTACATGCACACACTAACACATGAACAAGTGTGCCGGTGAAAGCACAAATTCTCCCTAGGTGGTTTTGGTAAATTAAAACAATGTATATGTCATTGGGCTAATTGTTCTACCAAGTATATTTCAGGAAAAGTTCAGTGATGAATTGGCTAAGGATTGTGAGGAGATCTCATAGATGCAAGGAACATCGATTAGCAACAAGCTTCAAGGCTCTACATTTTAATTTTGTGAGAAATGAAATTTGAGTCCATAGGAAAGCCAATATTATTAAAAGGGGATGAGGTGTCTATGATGATCTAGTTGCTCAAGTTCTTAGAGATTAGCCACCAAAATTACTCATGAAATTCTCCAACAAATATTCTGCCCAAACCCCAAAGTCAAATTCGGTGCCACAGTTATTTTCAAATCGGCCATACCGAGTTCTACCCTAGACAGATTCTAAGCCAAGCCTTAACATCTGGGTACCACTAAGTTTGGTTTCGGCCTGACCGAAAAACAGTGGCCAACTCCCTCGATAGCCATTTGCTAAATCGGAATCTCCGAGTTTTGCAAATCGGTGCCACCGAGTTTTTGTAGCTGCCTAGGCCAGCCAAAATCAAACCCTTTGAGATTTCTATATCAGACTCACCGAAAAGGCTAAAGTTGCCACATTTTGCACTAGTCGATGCAACCGAGTTTCCCTTCGGTTTCACTCGGTTGGGCAATAATGTTGTAACGGTTGGATTTTTGGAAATGTTTATATATACCCCTCCACCAGCCTCTCATTCGTAGAGGAAGCACTTAGAACGAACCAACACTTGCCTCATCCATTTTCTAAGGGAGATCCACCTACTCATGTGTTGAGATCAAAATATTCCATTCCTACCGCATGAATCTTCATTTCTAGCCTCCCCAAGTTGCTTTCCACCCAATCAATCTCTTCTACCCAAGCCAAATATGTGAGGGAGTGATTGAGTGTTGAGGAGACTATCTTTTGAAGCACAAGAGCAAGGAGTTCATCATACTACCACATCTATTACCTTTTGGAGAGTGGTGTCTCCTAGATTGGTTAGGTGTCGCTTGGGAGCCTCCGACTTCGTGTGGAGTTGAACCAATAAGTTTGTAAGGGCAAGGAGATTGCCTACTTCATGATGATCTACCCACAGTGAGGCTAGTCCTTCATGGACGTAAGCCATGATGGAATAGACAAGGTCGCTTCTCTGTGGACTCTTCATGGGTTGAGCCCTCCGTGGACACTCGCGGTCATTACCATATGTGGGTTGAAGTCTCCATCAACATGGACGCACGATAGCACCACCTACCGAAACCACGCCAAAAATCTCTGTGTCAATCTTTGTGTTTGATCTTACTATCCCTACTTGTAAGTGCATCTAGTGCCCCTTAGTGATTTTGGTGGTTTGAAGACTTATAGGTTAAGAGACTGATATGTTTGTGAGTGTACACAGGCTCTATAAGTTGCTGAGGAGTTTGAGTTATCCGATGAATATCGACCCCTAAAAATGTATGTATTCGGGTGAAGACTTTGGTCTTTCCTTGAAGACTTTGATCGCGAAGAAATTGCGATGAGATTGATATTCCTCATGAAGATATTGAAGATGAGGAATTTGTTGGAAATATGCCCTAGAGGCAATGATAAATAGTTATTATTATATTTCCTGTTACAAAGATAATCGTTTATTATCCATGTTATAATTGTATTGAATGAAAACATAGATACATGTGTGGATACATAGGCAAAACAATGTCCCTAGCAATCCTCTAGTTGGCTAGCCAGTTGATCAAGGATAGTCAAGGTTTTCTGACTATGTGCAAGTGTTGTCACTCGATAACTGGATCACATCATTAGAATAATCATGTGATGGACTAGACCCAAACTATGAACGTAGCATATTGATCGTGTCGTTTTATTGCTATTGTTTTCTGCGTGTCAAGTATTTATTCCTATGACCATGAGATCACATAACTCACTGGCACCGGAGGAATACCTTGTGTGCATCAAACGTCACAATGTAGTTGGGTGACTATAAAGGTGCTCTACAAGTATCTCCGAAGCTGTCCGTTGAGTTAGTATGGATCGAGACTGGGATTTGTCACTCCGTGTGACGGAGAGGTATCTCGGAGCCCACTCGGTAATACAACAGCACACACAAGCCTTGCAAGCAATGTGACTAAGTGTAAGTCACGGGATCTTGTATTACGGAACGAGTAAAGAGACTTGCCAATAACGAGATTAAAATAGGTATGCGGATACCGACGATCGAATCTTGGGCAAGTAACATACCAAAGGACAAAGGGAATGACATACGGGATTATATGAATCCTTGACACTGAGGTTCAACCGATAAGATCTTCGGAGAATATGTAGGATCCAATATGGGCATCCAGGTCCCGCTATTGGATATTGACCGAGGAGTGCCTCGGGTCATGTCTACATAGTTCTCGAACCCGCAGGGTCTGCACACTTAAGGTTCGGTGATGTTTTAGTATAGTTGAGTTATATGTGTGGTTATCGAATGTTGTTCAGAGTCTCGGATGAGATCACAGACGTCACGAGGATTTCTGGAATGGTCCGAAAACGAATATTGATATATAGGATGGTTTCATTTGGTCACCGGAAAGTTTCGGGCAATTCCGGGAGTGTACCGGGAGTGAAGAATGGGTTCTGGGTGTTTATCGGGAGGGGCCCACCCACCCGGGAGTGAGCCCAAGGCCCTAGGGTGGCGCACCAAGCCCCTAGTGGGCTGGTGGAGTCATCCCAAGAGGACTATGGCGCCACATAAAGAAATACCAAAAGAAAAGAAGAAAAAAAGGAAAGAGGGAGGTGGGAAGGAAGAGGAGGACTCCTCCTTCCCAAACCGAATTGGAGGAGGAGTCCTCCTCCTCCTGGCGGCTGGCGCACCTTGAGGCCTTGTGCCTCTAGGCTAGCCCCTCCCCCCTCCTCCTATATATAGTGGTGGTTTAGGGCCTTTTGAGACACAACTTTGCCATGTGCAACTCTAGCCTATTCCACATAGTTTTGCCTCTAGATCGGATTTCTACGGAGCTCGGGCGGAGCCATGCAGGAGTAGATCATCACCACCACCGGAGCGTTGTCACGCTGTCGGAGAACTCATCTACTTCTCTGTCTTGCTTGCTGGATCAAGAAGGCTGAGATCATCGTCGAGTTGTACGTGTGCCGAACGCGGAGGTGCCGTCCGTTCGGCGCTAGATCGGAACGGGTCATGGGACGGATCGCGGGACGGTTCGTGGGACGGTTCGAGGGCGAAGACGTTCCACTACATAAACCGTGTTTCTTAATGCTTCCCGTTGTGCGATCTACAAGGGTACATAGATATAATCTCCACTCGTAGATGGACATCACCATGATAGGTCTTCGTGTGTGTAGGAAATTTTTTGTTTCCCATGCAACGTTCCCCAACAGTGGTATCAGAGCTAGGTTCATGCGTAGATGTTATCTCGAGTAGAACACAAAAGGTTTTATGGATGGTGATGTTCGATTTGCTGACCTCCTTTGTGACAGCCCGAGACCGACGCCCCAGAAGATTCTCCTTTATTTCCGTTTCCGTTGTGTGATTAGTTTTATTTTGTGGCATCATCATGAACTTTGCATTATGCCTTCTTGCATTGCATTCTTTCCTGTTGTTGTGGTTGTGTTGATGTGTGTGTCCTTGTTGTGATGTGCAAGTGTTGTGTTGATGTGCTTCGTGTTTGTTTAGGTGTGGGGGCAACAAGTGCATGTCAAAACCCACATGTTGCTCCACTAGGGAAAAAACCCTTCTCCCCTCTCTATTCTATTTTGTGGTTGCGTAAAAGATTTCAGTTTTAACCCACTTTTAAAAAATCGTCTTCTTTTAAAACTCCTTTTTATTAAATGTGGGGGCAACCCTTGGGTTTCCTTTATTTTTTTCCTTTTGTTTATTTTTCAAACTAGAGACTCGTTTTATTTTTAAAAGAGGTTTTATTTTATTCTTCAAAAAAAGGTTTCATTTTATTATTTTAAAAATGCCCAATCTATTTTATAGTTGGGGTATATGTTTCAAGAAGCCAAGAGCATTTTTTTTGTTAAAAACCTTTTCCTTTGTTTGAGTTTTTCTGCTTTTAAAATAAAAAAACCAAGTGAGAGGGAGAGGGAGCCAACCGAGCTGGCCAAGGCCCAAGGCCCAGCCGGCCCCTCCAACCCTAGCGAGAGCCGACCCCTCCAGCCGATCCCCTCTTCCTCCCGTCGTCCCCCGTGCGCGTCGTCCTCCCCTCGTCCCGATCCCCTTCTCCCCCCCATCGAACCGCCTCCCCTCGCCCTCTTTCTCGCCTTGGCTCGCCGGCCGCCAGCTGCGTGCTCGCCTCCCCTAGGGCGCCGTGCTCGCTGGCCTCGTCCTGCTACGGCAGCCATGGCCCCGCAGTGCACCTCCCCTCGCCCCCGTCGAAGGAGGTCGTCCCGAACACGCCGCCATAGCCGTCCTCCGCCGACGCGCCGATTCCGGTCGCCCGGGCCGCCTATGTCCTCTCCTCTATGCACCGCCACCGCCCTGCCGTAGCCCGCCTCCAGTTCCCCCCCGATCTCGCCGCCTCCAGGCCCGTGCGCGCCTCCCGAGACCCTTAGTCGGCCCGCCCCGCCGGTGCTCGCCCCGCCGCCGGCTTGCCCCTGCTGCTGCTCGCCTTGGTCCCGCGCGCCCTATGCTCTCCCCTGCTGCCGTTGCTGCTGCTGGTAGATGCTGGGTGCGTGCCGTTGCTACTGCCTGATGCTAGGCCGTAGCCTGCTTGCCTATTGTTGCCTGATGTGTGTTGTTGCTTAGTTGCCGCTACTTTGCTGCTCCGCTTGCCTTGCCCTGTTGTTGCCTTGTTGCTTCCGATGCATGCTAGCTTGCTCTTGCTGCCGTTTTTGCTTGCCTGTTGCTGCGTGCCTGCGCGCTGCTTGCTACCGCTAGGCTAGTTGCTTAGCCGGTTTCTGCTTGCCGTGTTTGCCTGCATGCGTACCTGTAGGCTGTAGCTGCTACTAGCTGAGCCTCTTGTTGTTGTTCTTGTTCCCGCGGCCGGATGCTTGTTGTGCTTGCCTGCACGCGTTGCCTGAAGATGTTGCTGTTGTTTGTGCTGCTTGCTGCTGCTAGATAGTGCTAGCTTGCCTTGCTATTGTTGCGTGCCGTTGCTGCTAGAGTGTTGCTGCTAGTTGCTAGTTGATGTAGGTAGCTAGCTGCTATAGCTAGATGCTGTTAGTTGTTGTTGCTGGCTGCATTAGTAGATGCTAGCTTGCTTGGTGCCGCTTGCCGAAGCTAGTTGCTTGTGCTGACGCATGCTATTAGTTGTTGCTGCTTGTGGTTGCCTGTCGTAGCTTGGCGTTAGTTTTTAGTTGCTAGTTGTTGCTGCTGTCGCGGGTTGCCGTCGCTGAAGACCGCGTGCACCATCCCCTCCTTCATGGAACCGACAAGATCGCCGTGTACAACTACGTCCTCAACGACCCCCGGAAACGTGTTCGACTACCGTCGCCGAAGACCCGTCTACCGACGCAAGAGTACGACTACCGTCGACGAGACCCGAGTACGACAACTTCCACGACGATAGTTGTTCTCTTTCACCGATCCGATCCGCTCCGATATGCACGCTTCGAAGGTATACCGATGGGACGTGTCGTGTATCGAATGCAAATGATGTATGAGATGTATCGTATGTTTGCGCCATATGTTTGCCCGTTGCACGTTGTCTTCCTTTTAGTTGTGCCTCGACACATGGGAACCCGGTAACCGGGATCACCCCATCATTATTGGTTTGACACGCACGCGCACCCTATTTGTTGGCACCGACATCTCGTTGAGTTATAGTGATAGGAACATTGCCGTGGCATCGCTTCCGTCTTGCCGCCATGGTTCCCTCTCGCTCGCCGTGGCGACACATGCTTCTTTCTCTTCTCGTCGGTGTTGTTGTGAACTTGCATGCATGACGCATTCATGGCATGATATCTTGTGTTGCATGTTTCTTGTGACGTAGCTCCGATCTATGTTCCGCGTGTTAACCGACTAGGTTGACTGGTAGAATCACCCGCTTCACCCCTTGCCATGTTAACAACATTTATTATTGCCGTGTAAATTAACGGGAGTGAACTAAATAATTAGTTGTGGAGTTTCGTCCATATGCAACTCGTTGCATATCGAGCTTCACTTAATGTGTAGTGTTTGCGTGAGGTGAATTTCCATGCCATCCCTTGGATCATTGATCTGATCATGCATCATATTAGGGTGTGCATCATGTTGTGCATCGTGTGGTGAATATCTGTGTTGATGTTTGTTTCCGGTTGCTCCGTCTCGATAGAGTTCCGCAAGCGTGTCGGAATGTGAGGACCCGTTCGACTACGTTGGTTCACCGACTTCACGGAGCCGTTTTCCAAGCGGATCTCAGGCAAGATGACCATTTCCCCATATACCAGTACTATCATTGCCATGCTAGTTTATCGCTTCTATCGATTATGTCTCGTTGCCTACCACATGTTAAATATCAGCCTCTCAACAATGCCATGAAACCTTCAACTGTTCAACCTAGCAAACCACTGATTGGCTATGTTACCGCTTGTTTAACCATGTTGTTAGCGTTGCTAGTTGTAGGAGCAGATGTTTCCATGTGATAACATGGGTTCCTTGTTATATCACCATATTTAAATGCTATTTAATTTAATGCACCTATATACTTGGTAAAAGGTGGAAGGCTCGACCTTTCTAGCCTGGTGTTTTGTTCCACCTTTACCCCCTTAGTT
Source organism: Hordeum vulgare subsp. vulgare (assembly GCF_904849725.1). Classification (NCBI taxonomy): domain Eukaryota; kingdom Viridiplantae; phylum Streptophyta; class Magnoliopsida; order Poales; family Poaceae; genus Hordeum; species Hordeum vulgare. The sequence goes on along the minus strand of NC_058518.1, from coordinate 241,786,415 downwards.
TCGGCTACCGGTGTTATGTTCCATAATTGAGCGCTCCTAACACGACCGGGGTTGTTATGGGGACCCCCTTGATAATTCGTTTTAGATTAAAGCTAGTCTGGCAAGGCCCAACATTGGTACTATTTTCCCAACATAATAATTCTGTTAATACTGAAAGCATATGGCATCATGAACCCGAGGAGTAATTTCACATAATAAAGGGGGCAAGTGCTGATGGTGCTGGTCCAAAGCAGAGCATTGTGCGGGGCCAACCCAAGGAAACTTGGGTGATTTCTATCAGGTCTCCGTACGGGTAGCTTATCCGTCGTGTCCTGAGAACGAGATACGCGACTCCTATGAGGATCGTCGACACGTCGGATGGCCTTGCTGGATTAGTTTTATCTTTGACGAGATATCTTGTGCATCGGGATTCCGGTGATGCTTTGGCTAATCTCAGAGTTGAGGTTTTCCACTAGGGAATCCGACGAGATCGCGAGCTTCATGATTGAGGATTTCTATGCGGCTTGTGGTAATTTGTGATGGACTAGTTGGAGCACCCCTGCAGGGTTAAATCTTTTCGGAAAGCCGTGCCCGCGGTTATGTGGCAACATGGAAACTTTGTTTAACACTTGTTCTAGATAACTTGAAGTTAACTTAATTAAAATATGCCAACTGTGTGCGTAACCATGACTGTCTCTTTCGTGAGTTCCTTCTCCGATCGAGGACACGGTGGGGTTATGTGTGACGTAGGTAGGTGTTCAGGATTATTCATTTGATCATCAGTAGTCACGTCCGCTATGCGTAGATCTTCCCCCTATTATATCTTGTACTCGTAAGTTTAGCCACCAAATATATGCTTAGCCACTGCTGCAACCTCACCACTTAACCTTACCTCACCCATTAAGCTTTGCTAGTCTTGATACCTTTGGAAATGAGATTGCTGAGTCCCCTGTGGCTCACAGATTACTACAACACCAGTTGCAGGTACAGGTAAAGGTTATTTGATGCGAGCACGTTGATTGTTCATTTGGAGTTGCTTCTTCTTCTTCTTCATCATCGATCTAGGATGGGTTCCAGGCCGGCAGCCTGGGATAGCAAGGATGGACGTCGTTCTTCTTTTCATGTTTGTTTTTCGTCCGTAGTCGGACCCTGCTCTTCTTCATGATGATTATGTATTGTACTGCTGTGACTCTGATGTAGCTTGTGGCGAATGTAAGCCAATTATATATATATATATATATATATATAACTCTTCTTTTCAGTACATGTACTTGTAAGGATATCCATTCTTGTGACACAACGAGATGCGCTTCTATCCCTGACGAGGTCCTCGTGCCAAATTGAGGATAGGGTCGCATCTTGGGCGTGACAAGTTGGTATCAGAGCAGTACCGACCTAGGAGCCCCCTTGATTGATCGAACTTGGCCAAGTCAAGTCTAGTGAAAAATACTTTGAGTCTAGTTACAAATCAGAGAGTAGAATTCTTTTTTCTCCTCTTCTATGCTCTGGTGAAGAATCTTGACGTAATATTTTAATTCTACTCCTCTTCTCACTCAAAAAATTTTAGGATCACGCGGATATTTTTGGAATCTATATGATGCCGATGTGACGGAGTTCTGCCTTGGTGCCTCCTGTCTGACTTGATTTTCTTCCGGGGAGTTGAGCTCCAGGGGATTCTAGAGCACATCGTTATCATTTAGATTTCTTAGTATCTCAGGACGAAGGATGTTTGTAATTGCTTCAATACTAGTAGTGGCGAGATAACCCCGATGTCCCCAGTACTGGTGCAGATTGTTCGGGAGTACTGCCATACTTTGTATCGTTGTGATCACGAGGGTCTGTAGAAGATGAAGGTCCAAGATTATGGTTGCGTGTTGACGGATGTGATACAGGTGACGGGTTAGTATAGGAGTTGTGTGATAACTACTTCTTGTATCCGTGTACCAGATTGCATGACCAGATATTTCGGGAATTCTTAGGTGGGAATTCAAGTAGTTGCTTATAGGACAATCTTCCAACAAATGCATGATGTTAGGTTGGGGTTCGACATCTAGTGGATTCGTTGTTGACGGTCGACTTACAACGGTTCTCGTTGTGTCTTAAAGAGTCCTTGTAGCTTGCTACGACTCGGGGACACTTCATATGTCGGGTGCACTGCCTTGCACTGGATGGCTATTGTAAGGTTCGATCCCGTGCGATCCTCTCCACGAAAATATCGGACGAAATCTTTCTCATCAGTTTGTTTTGGCTTGTTTCATAAGCCTCTCCCTTTGTTTTGTTGAATAAGGTAATTCGGGTTGCTTCGGTGTCAAATGGTGATTTCAAATCTTTCCTAAGTGGTGTTCTCATATTTTTATGAGAGTACTAATCCTTCTTCTCAAATCAGATTGTCATGTTAATTCTTTTTCAACCGGTGTGCTTCTCTTCACTGAATTCAATCCTCTCTAATTGTTGCAGATCATTCTCTCAATTCTTTCCGGAGTTTGTCTCATCTGTCTCAAGTTGTCTTTGTTTTCCCCCGCCCTCCCACCCCTTTGCGTCAGTGATTCAATTTTCATCCAAGAGTTTCTTTTCATGGTGCTTCCGCTGTCTGTTCTGTTCTCTCTTACCCGGTGATTCATTGTGACGATTCTTAGGAAATTCGTGTCATATTTGTTCATTCTTGTCATCCTTATCGGTGAATTTAATGCACTTATCCGTGTCATCATATTCTTTTCATCCTTGTAATTTTTTTCCTATGTTGGGAATTCTTATCAGCCTATGTTGTTTATTCATTCCTCTTTTTTTATCCGAGTGCTGAAGATATCTCTGAGTTTTGTGTTCTCAATTCTTTTAATTATTTCGAGGTGTTAACCTCATCTAGTCTTCATTTGTACCGGTGCAATATCTCTCTTCTAAGCAATCTTTTCAACGATGGCTTCTTTGAGTGGGCCCATAGCCCATAGGTTTTTCCCAGGATCTTATATGTCTCTTCTAATTTTCTGGAGATCTCTAAATCTTTCAAATATGACGTAAGTATGATTTCCATCAGTCATATTACTTCTTCAAGATCTATTTGTATTAATTCTCATATTGGCTCAACCTTTCATTCTTCATTATTCCGGAGTGTCTCAATAATTATTGGTGTTGTTTCTCGTCATCATTCTCAGCTTGCTATCTGAAGGAGTGTTTCTCTCAAATCTTGGTTCATTCTCTTGCAGATTCATCATTTCAGCCTTGTGTTATCATCTTGATTTGTTCCAATCATGAGTAATTCCTTCTTGCTATTCGGTGTGTTTCTGAGTTGTTTTCATTCTCGATCTTCCGAAGGCCACCATTTTAGAAGATTCTTCGTTCTCAGCTTTCAGCTTTCATCCTCAATTCTTCTCAATTGTTGTCTCTTCGTTCGTCTCTCGATTATCTAGTGCCGTGTTCTAGTTTTCTCTCAGGTGACTTACGATCTCTTCATTCTCATGTATCTCCATTAATTCATGGTGTTCCCATTCAACTATGAATTCTTACCAGTGCTTCCTTCAATTATGCCTCAAGTGGTGTTTTTCTCTCTGTCTCTCCAAGATTTTTTCTTGAAGAATAAGGGGTATGCTAAATCCATTGCTTGTCACCAATTCAATTTGATGAAGGATAAGCATAACATAATTCTTATTCTTGCTTCATCAGATGGTTTCAATTCTTCTTCCGGAGTGGCTCACAATATCAAATCCTTTTTCTCAAGTGTTCTTATTTTTTCCTTTTCCGGAGTTCTAAGTTTTCTCAAGTATCTCTTCATGGAGCTTCTTCGAAGTCTTTGCAAGGCTTCATTCTTATTCTTTCATCCTTCGTATCTTGCATCATCCTTTTGATACGGAGGCTCGTCTTGGTGGTTCTTCAAGGATGGGTTTTTTCTCAAAGTATTCTGCAAGATTCCTGTTGGAGTATATCAAGCATTCTTTCCCTTGCATTTTAGTGCATTTGTTCTTCCTTTATCCTTTGAGGTGGTATTATAGCATTCTTGTTAGTGTAGGAGCCTCGAAGAGTTTTACTTTCAAGAATGAGATAATTAAATCCACCAATTCTATGATCATGAGATATTTCAACCCATGATTTCTTCATTGAGCTATCTTGGTTTGGATTTCACCTAAAGCTTTTCCTATGAATTGTTGCTATCATGGTGCTTGTCATTAATCCTAGTTCTCAAGGTACCCTCTTGGTGTAAGAAGTTTTGATATCTTTGCTTTCATCTATCCTTGTTTCTTTTAGTGGTTGGTTGCCACCTCATAAATGTTGAGAAGATTTTCACAAGCCCAATACTATCTTGTTCTTTTCGTTGTTGGTTTCCCAACTACTACGTCAATTCTCTGTCCGGAGGCTCTTCAATTCTATTGTGATGATAGTTGTCATTCTTTTCTTCATTCTCCTCTTCCGCTTGAGCTAGTTCATATTCTCTTGTTCCGGAGGCATTGTGATGTTGCTCTTCTGGGTCTATCATCTTGTTCTGTCAAGATCATGGTGTTCCCCTGTTCTATTTAGCTGTTTGTTATGTATATTGTCTAATTCTCTCTTCTTATCGAATTTTTTGTCCCATTTTCCTACCGAAGTGCTGCCGAAATTTTCCGTGAATTCTTTCTTGTTTCTCATATCATTCCTCGTCGCTTTGCAACCTTCAAGGATCGTTGGTTTCTCTCGTTTGTCAAAGAAGCGACTAAGTTTTACCTTTTGCTTTCTCATCCTCTCCCCCTTTCATTCTTGGATCTCGGGGTGAGATCCTCTTGTAGTGTAGGAGAGTTGTGACAGCCCGAGATCGACGCCCGAGAAGATTCTCCTTTATTTCCATTTCCGTTGTGTGATTAGTTTTATTTTGTGGCATCATCATGTAGTTTGCATTATGCCTTCTTGCATTGCATTCTTTCCTGTTGTTGTGGCTGTGTTGATGTGGGTGTCCTTCTTGTGATGTGCAAGTGTTGTGTTGATGTGCTTCGTGTTTGTTTAGGTGTGGGGGCAACAAGTGCATGTCAAAACCCACATGTTGCTCCACTAGGGAAAAACCCCTTCTCCCCTCTCTATTCTATTTTGCGGTTGCGTAAAAGATTTCAGTTTTAATCCCCTTTTAAAAATTCGTCTTCTTTTAAAACTCCTTTTATTAAATGTGGGGGCAACCCTTGGGTTTCCTTTATTTTTTTCCTTTTGTTTATTTTTCAAACTAGAGACTAATTTTATTTTTAAAAGAGGTTTTATTTTATTCTTCAAAAAAAGGTTTCATTTTATTCTTTTAAAAATGCCCAATCTATTTTATAGTTGGGGTATATGTTTCAAGAAGCCAAAAGCATTTTTTTTATTTTGTTAAAAACCTTTTCCTTTGTTTGAGTTTTTCTGTTTTTAAAATAAAAAAACCAAGTGAGAGGGAGAGGGAGCCAGCCCAGCCGGCCCCTCCAACCCTAGCGAGAGCGGGCCCCTCTAGCCGACCCCCTCTTCCTCCCGTCGTCCCCCCGTGCGCGTCGTCCTCCCCTCGTCCCGATCGCCTTCTCCCTCCGTCGAGCCGCGTCCCCTCGCCCTGTGCCTCGCCTTGGCTCACCGGCCGCCAGCTGCGTGCTTGCCTCCCCTAGGGTGACGTGCTTGCCGGCCTCGTCCTGTTGTGGCAGCCATGGCCCCGCAGTGCACCTCCCCTCACCCCCGCCGAAGGAGGTCCTCTCGAGCAAGACGCCATGGCCGTCCTCCGCCGCCGCGCCGATTCCGATCGCCTGGGCCGCCTGTGTCCTCTCCTCTATGCGCCGCCGCCGCCCTGCCGCAGCCCGCCTCCAGTTCCCCGCCGACCTCACCGCCTCTAGGCCCGTGCGTGCCTCCCGAGACCCTCCGCCGGCGCCGCCCCGCCGCCGGCTTGCCCCTGCCGCTGCTCGCCTTGGTCCCGCGTGCCCTGTGCTCTCCCTGCTGCCGTTGCTGCTGCTGGTAGATGCTGGGTGTGTGCCGTTGCTGCTGCCTGATGCTAGGCCGTAGCCTGCTTGCCTGTTGTTGCCTGATGCGTGTTGTTGCTTAGTTGCCGCTACTTTGCTGCTCTGCTTGCCTTGCCCTATTGTTGCCTTGTTGCTGCCGATGCATGCTAGCTTGTTCTTGTTGCCGTTTTTGCTTGCCTGTTGCTGCCTGCCTGCGTGTTGCTTGCTGCCGCTAGGCTAGTTGCTTAGCCGGTTTCTGCTTTCTGTGTTTGCCTGCACGCGTACCTGTAGCTTCTGCTAGCTGAGCCGCTCGCTATTGTTGTTCCCGCGGCCGGATGCTTGCTGTGCTTGCGTGCATGCGTTGCGTGAAGATGTTGCTGTTGTTTGTGCTGCTTGCTGTTCCTAGGTAGTGCTAGCTTGCCTTGCTGTTGTCGCGTGTCGTAGCTGCTAGAGTGTTGCTGCTAGTTGCTAGTTGATGTAGGTAGCTAGCTGCTATAGCTAGATGCTGTTAGTTGCTGTTGCTGGCTGCGTTAGTAGATGCTAGCTTGCTTGGTGCCGCTTGCCGAAGGTAGTTGCTTGTGCTGACGCATGCTATTAGCTGTTGCTGCTTGTGGTTGCCTGTCGTAGCTTGGCGTTAGTTGTTAGTTGCTAGCTGTTGCTGCTGTCGCGGGTTGCCGTCGCCGAAGACCGCGTGCACCATCCCCTCCTTCATGGAAGTGACAAGATCGCCGTGTACAACTACGTCCTCGACGATCCTCGGGAAACCTGTTCGACTACCGTCGCCGAAGACCCGTCTACCAACGCCAAGAGTACGACTATCATCGACGAGACCCGAGTACCACGACTTCCACGACGATCGTTGTTCTCCTTCACCAATCCGATCCGCTCCGATATGCACGCTTCGAAGGTATACCGATGAGACGTGTCGTGTATCGAATGCAAATGATGTATGAGATGTATCGTTTGTTTGCGCCATATGTTTGCCAGTTGCACGTTGTCTTCCTTTTTGTTGTGCCCCGACACATGGGAACCCGGTAACCGGGATCACCCCATCATTATTGGTTTGACAGGCACGCGCACCCTATTCGTTGGCACCGACATCTCGTTGAGTCATAGTGATAGGAACGTTGCCGTGGCATCGCTTCCGTCTTGCCGCCATGGTTCCCTCTCGCTCGCCGTGGCGACACATGCTTCTTTCTCTTCTTGTGGGTGTTGTTGTGAACTTGCATGCATGACGCATTCATGGCATGATATCTTGTGTTGCATGTTTCTTGTGACGTAGCTCCGATCTATGTTCCGCGTGTTAACCGACTAGGATGACTGGTAGAATCACTCGCTTCACCCCTTGCCATGTTAAAAACATTTATTATTTCCGTGTAAATTAACGGGAGTGAACTAAATAATTAGTCGTGGAGTTTCGTCAATATGCAACTCGTTGCATATCGAGCTTCACTTAATGTGTAGTGTTTGCGTGAGGTGAATTGCCATGCCATCCCTTGCATCATTGATCTGATCATGCATCATATTAGGGTGTGCATCATGTTGTGCATCGTGTGGTGAATATCTGTGTTGATGTTTGCTTCCGGTTGCTCCGTCTCGATAGAGTTCCGCAAGCGTGTCGGAATGTGAGGACCCGTTCGACTACGTTGGTTCACCGACTTCACGGAGCCGTTCTTCTTCCAAGCGGGATCTCAGGCAAGATGACCATTTCCCCATATACCAGTACTATCATTGCCATGCTAGTTTATCGCTTCTATCGATTATGTCTCGTTGCCTACCACATGTTAAATATCAGCCTCTCAACAATGCCATGAAACCTTCAACTGTTCAACCTAGCAAACCACTGATTGGCTATGTTACCGCTTGTTTAACCATGTTGTTAGCGTTGCTAGTTGGAGGAGCAGATGTTTCCATGTGATAACATGGGTTCCTTGTTATATCACCATATTTAAATGCTATATAATTTAATGCACCTATATACTTGGTAAAAGGTGGAAGGCTCGACCTTTCTAGCCTGGTGTTTTGTTCCACCTTTGCCCCCTTAGTTTGGGCTACCGGTGTTATGTTCCATAATTGAGCGCTCCTAACACGATCCGGGTTGTTCTGGGGACCCCCTTGATAAAATTTTTTAGATTAAAGCTAGTCTGGCAAGGCCCAACATTGGTACTATTTGCCCAGCATAATAATTCTGTTAATACTGAAAGCATAGGGCGTCATGAACCCGAGGAGTAATTTCACATAATCCAGGGGGCCAGTGCTGATGGTGTTGGTCCAAAACAGAGCACTGTGCGGGGCCAACCCAAGGAAACTTGGGTGATTTCTATCAGGTCTCCGTACGTGTAGCTTATCCGTCGTGTCCTGAGAACGAGATACGCGGCTCCTATCAGGATCGTCGACACGTCGGGTGGCCTTGCTGGATTAGTTTTACCTTTGACGAGATATCTTGTGCATCGGGATTCCGGTGATGCTTTGGGTAATCTCAGAGTTGAGGTTTTCCACAAGGGAATCCGACGAGATCGCGAGCTTTGAGATTGAGGATTTCTATGCGGCTTGTGGTAATTTGTGATGGACTAGTTGGAGCACCCCTGCAGGGTTAAATCTTTTCGGAAAGCCGTGCCCGCGGTTATGTGGCAACGTGGAAACTTTGTTTAACACTGGTTCTAGATAACTTGAAGTTAACTTAATTAAAATATGCCAACTGTGTGCGCAACCCTGACTGTCTCTTTCATGAGTTCCTTCTCCGATCGAGGACACGGTGGGGTTATGTCTTACGTAGGTAGGTGTTGAGGATGATTCATTTGATCATCAGTAGTCACGTCTGCTATGCGTACATCTTCCCCCTCTTATTTCTTGTACTCGTAAGTTTAGCCACCAAATATATGCTTAGCCGCTGCTGCAACCTGACCACTTAACCTTACCTCACCCATTAAGCTTTGCTAGTCTTGATACCTTTGGAAATGAGATTGCTGAATCCCCTGTGGCTCACAGATTACTACAACACCAGTTGCAGGTACATGTAAAGGTTATTTGATGCGAGAGCGTTGATTGTTCATTTGGAGTTGCTTCTTCTTCTTCTTCATCATCGATCTAGGATGGGTTCCATGCTGGCAGCCTGGGATAGCAAGGATGGACGTCGTTCTTATTTTCCCGTTTGTTTTTCGTCCGTAGTCGGACCCTGCTCTTCTTCATGATGATTATTTATTGTACTGCTGTGACTCTGATGTAGCTTGTGACGAGTGTAAGCCAATTCTATATATATAACTCTTCTTTTCAGTACATGTACTTGTAACGATATCTGGTGGCTGCTGTGTATCCCTTGCAACGGCGCCAGAAATAGTTGTGTCGACGGCACCAGGAATCCTTTAGCTGCGGCTACGCCTTAAGGGACTTCCTAGGCAAGTATGCAAAGGATTTCCCCTATGGCCTTGGAGCCTTGCGTTGGTGTTCCCTCGAAGCGGAAAGGGTGATGTAGCACATCGACGGTAAGTATTTCCCTCAGTTTGATAACCAAGGTATCAATCCGGTGGAAGAGTATCTCAAGATCCTGCACAAACACAAAAGCTTGCACCCAACGCTATGAAGGGGTTGTCAATCCCTTATAGATTGTTTGCCAAGTGAGAACTGAAAGCAACAAAGTAACAAAGCAAAGTAAAAGCGGAGATGTAAACGATGGATGTGAATCGACCCGGGGGCCGTAGTGTTTACTAGTGGCTTCTCTGATAAAAGCAAGTAGACGGTGGGTGAACAAATTACTGTCGAGCAATTGATAGAACTGTGCAGAGTCGTGACGGTATCTATGCAATGATTATTTCTATAGGCATCACGTCCGAAACAAGTAGACAGATACTTTCTGCATCTACTACTATTACTCCACACGTCGACCGCTATCCAGCATGCATCTAGTGTATTAAGTCCATAAAAACAGAGTAACGCCTTAAGCAAGATGACATGCTGTAGAGGGATAATCTCAAACCAATGATAAAACCCCCATCTTTTTACCCTTGATGGCAACTGCTTGATGTGTGCCTTGCTGCCCCTACTGTCACTGGGAAAGGTCACCACATGACAGAACCCAAAACCAAGCACTTCTCCCATTGCAAGAATCATAGATCTAGTTGGCCAGACAAAACCCAAGACTCGGAGAGACTTACAAGGGTATCAAATCATGCATATAAGAAATCAACAAAGACTCAAATAGATATCATAGATAATCTGATCACAAGTCCACAATTCATCGGATCTCGACAAACACACCGCCAAAGAAGATTACATCGGATAGATCTCCATGAAGATCATGGAGAACTTTGTATTGAAGATACAAGAGAGAGAAGAAACCATCTAGCTACTAACTACGGACCCGTAGGTCTGAAGTGAACTACTCACGAGTCATTGGAGGGGCGATGATGATGATGAAGAAGCCCTCCACCTCCAAAGTCCACTCCGACAGGGCGACGGGAAGGGTCTCCAGATGAGATCTCGCGGAAACGGAAGATTGCGGCGGCGGAAAAGTATTTTCGAGGCTCCCCTGATGTTGCTTGGCACAAACGCAAAAAGAAAGACAAAAAACCCAATCATAACAGAATTATAAAAGTGTGTAAAACACAAAACAGAAAGAAAAAGGATAAATTCGTTGGGTTGCCTCCCAACAAGCGCTTTTGTTTAACGCCCTTAGCTAGGCATTCAATGATGCTCTCACAAAAGACAAGAATTGAAGCACAACGAGAGCATCCTAAAGCATGTGAAAACCACATCTAAGTCTAACGTACTTCCTATGCATAGGCATTTTATAGGAAAACAGATTGTCAAGACAACCAATAGTTGCCATATGCAAGGAGAAGAAGAAAGAGACAATAGAAATCTCAAAATAACGAGAGGTAATTTGGTAACATGAAAGTTTCTACCAAAATATTTTCCTCTCTCATAGCAATTACATGTGGGATCATATTCAAATTCAACAATATAGCTATCCCATAGGATATTATTTTCATGATCCACATGCATGCAAAGTTGATGCTCTTAAAAAATAGTGGGATTATAATCTAAAGTCATGACTTCTCCAAACCCACTTTCAATATTGTTGCAAATATCATATTCATCATGAGGTTTGAACAAATTTTCAAGATCATAAGAAAGATCATCACCCCAATCATGATTATTGCAACAAGTAGTGGACAAAGCAAAACTAGCATCCCCAAGCTTAGGGTTTTGCAGAATTTTAGCATGATTATCACTAATAGAATTTTATAGTGAAACCATTGCAATCATGCTTTTCATCCAAGGAGCCCTCGTGAATCACTTCATAAGTTTCTTCATCACGATTTTCAGATTCACGCATCTTACACAAAACTCCCAAGAAATAGGCAATTTCCTTCAACTCAATAGCAATTTGTTCCACACGAGTGGGTCTCTTAAAGAGACTAGCAAGTGGATGAGGATCCATATCACTAGATTTTCAGCAAGCGAAGATGCAAGCATATTGAGGGCACATGGCACACAAGCGAACAGAAAGCAAGCGAGAGAAAAGGGCGAAGGTGAAAGGCGAATGAAAACGACAAATGTGAAGTGGGGGAGAGGAAAACGAGAGGCAACTGGCAACAAAAGTAAATGCAAGAGAAGAGTTTGTGAGACCTACTTGGATAGATCTTGATTTCTCCTCCCCGGCAACGGCGCCAGAAATACTTCTGCTACCTCAAAAAGATCCCCGGCAACGGTGTCGGAAATACTTCTGATTGTTTTGCTGTGTATCCCATGCAACGGCGCCAGAAATAGTTGTGTCGACGGCACCAGGAATCCTTCAGCTGCGGCTACGCCTTAAGGGACTTCCTAGGAAAGTATGCAAAGGATTTCCCCTGTGGCCTTGGAGCCTTGCGTTGGTGTTCCCTCGAAGCGGAAAGGGTGATGTAGCACATCGACGGTAAGTATTTCCCTCAATTTGATAACCAAGGTATCAATCCGGTGGAAGAGTATCTCAAGATCCTGCACAAACACAAAAGCTTGCACCCAACGCTATGAAGGGGTTGTCAATCCCTTATAGATTGTTTGCCAAGTGAGAACTGAAAGCAACAAAGTAACAAAGCAAAGTAAAAGCGGAGATGTAAATGATGGATGTGAATCGACCCGGGGGCCGTAGTGTTTTCTAGTGGCTTCTCTGATAAAAGCAAGTAGACGGTGGGTGTACAAATTACTGTCGAGCAATTGATAGAACCGTGCAGAGTCGTGACGGTATCTATGCAATGATTATTTCTATAGGCATCACGTCCGAAACAAGTAGAGAGATACTTTCTGCATCTACTACTATTACTCCACACGTCGACCGCTATCCAGCATGCATCTAGTGTATTAAGTCCATAAAAACAGAGTAACACCTTAAGCAAGATGACATGCTGTAGAGGGATAATCTCAAACCAATGATAAAACCCCCATCTTTTTACCCTTGATGGCAACTGCTTGATGTGTGCCTTGCCGCCCCTACTGTCACTGGGAAAGGTCACCACATGACAGAACCCAAAACCAAGCACTTCTCCCATTGCAAGAATCATAGATCTAGTTGGCCAGACAAAACCCAAGACTCGGAGAGACTTACAAGGGTATCAAATCATGCATATAAGAAATCAACAAAGACTCAAATAGATATCATAGATAATCTGATCACAAGTCCACAATTCATCCGATCTCGAGAAACACACCGCCAAAGAAGATTACATCGGATAGATCTCCATGAAGATCATGGAGAACTTTGTATTGAAGATCCAAGAGAGAGAAGAAACCATCTAGCTACTAACTACGGACCCGTAGGTCTGAAGTGAACTACTCACGAGTCATTGGAGGGGCGATGATGATGATGAAGAAGCCCTCCACCTCCAAAGTCCACTCCGACAGGGCGACGGGAAGGGTCTCCAGATGAGATCTCACGGAAACGGAAGCTTGCGGCGGCGGAAAAGTATTTTCGAGGCTCCCCTGATTTTTTGTGGAATATTTGGGAATATATAGGCGCAAGACCTAGGCCAGGAGGCGGCCAAGGAGGCCACAAGCCTGCCCACCGCTGCCTCCCCCTGGTGGCGGAGTAGGGGCTTGTGGGCTCCCTGGAGCCCACCTGGCTTGGCCCAAAAGCCCCGTGAACTTCTTCCGTTCGGGAAAAAATCATTTCGGGGTTTTTCTTCCGGTTGGACTCCGTTCCAAAATCAGATCTGAAAAGAGTCAAAAACACGGAAAAACAGGAACTGGCACTTGGCACTGAATCAATAAGTTAGTCCCAAAAAGATATAAAAATATACATAAAACATACAAAGAAGGCAAGATAACATCGTGAAACCATCAAAAATTATAGATACGTTTGAGACGTATCAATATCCATTCTTGCGACACGACGAGATGCGCTTCTATCCCTGACGAGGCCCTCGTGCAAAATTGAGGATAGGGTCGCATCTTGGGCGTGACATCCTTAGTCTTTTCTCGATTCAGCGGTATTGCTGGACTGAAGCGGCCCGGACCGACATAACTCGTACGCTTACGAGATACTGGTTTCATCGATTGACATGCAACCTCGTTGCATAAAGATGACTCGCGGGTGCATGTTTCTTCAACTTTAGTTGAATTGGTTTTGACCAAGGCGATCCTTGGAGAGGTTAAATAGCAATTTGCACATCTCCGTTGTGGTTTTTGCATAAGTAAGATGCGATCATACTAGATACCCATAAAAGCCACGTAAAACATGCAACAACAAATTAGAGGACGTCTAACTTGTTTTTGTAGGGTATGCTTGTGATATGATATGGCCAATGACGTGATGTGATATATTGGATGTATGAGATGATCATGTTGTAATAGGTAATATTGACTTGCACATCGATGCTACGGCAACCGGCAGAAGCCATATGGTTGTCTTTAAACTAACGTCTCTGTTTGCATATGCGTTTACTATATTGCTAGGCCATAGCTTTAGTAGTAATAACATAGATAGCACGACAACCTCAATGGCGGCACGTTGATGGAGATCATGGTGTGGCGCCGGTGACAAGAAGATCTTGTCGGTGCTTGAGTGATGGAGATCAAGAAGCACAAGATGATGGTCATATCATGTCACTTATGAATTTCATGTGATGTTAATCCTTTTATGCACCTTATTTTGCTTAGAACGACGGTAGCATTATAAGGTGATCTCTCACTAAAATTTCAAGACGAAATTGTGTTCTCCCCGACTGTGCACCGTTGCGACAGTTCATCATTTCGAGACACCACGTGATGATCGGGTGTGATAGACTCAACGTTCACATACAACGGGTGCAAAAAAGTTGCACACGCGAAACACTCGGGTTAAACTTGACGAGCCTAGCATGTGCATACATGGCCTCGGAACACATGAGACCGAAAGGTCGAGCATGAATCGTATAGTTGATATGATTAGCATAGAGATGCTTACCACTGAAACTATTCTCAACTCACGTGATGATCGGACTTGAGTTAGTGAATTTGGATCATGTACCACTCAAATGACTAGAGAGATGTACTTTTTGAGTGGGAGTTTATTAGTAATTTGATTAGTTAAACTCTAATTATCTTAAACATAGTCTAAGTCCACTTTACAATATTTGTGTTGTAGATCAATGGCTCATGCAACAGTCACCCTGAATTTTAATATGTTCCTAGAGAAAGCTAAGTTGAAATATGATGGAAGCAACTTTGTAGACTTGGCTCGTAATCTTAAGTTGCTCCTGCAAGCTGGGAAGAAGGATTATGTCCTTGATGCTGCGCTAGGAGATGAACCACCCGCTACGGCTGACCAAGATATTAAGAACGCCTCATTGACACGTAAGGAGGACTACTCAGTAGTTCAATGTGCAGGCTTGTATGGCTTAGAGCTGGGACTTCAACTTTGCTTTGAGCGTCATGGAGCATATGAGATGTTCCAGGAGTTGAAGTTTATCTTTCAGAAGAACGCCCGGATCGAGAGGTATGAGACCTCCGATAAATTCTATGCTTGCAAGATGGAGGAGAATTCGTGTGTCAGTGAACATGTGCTCAAAATGTCTGGGTACTCAAACCGTCTAGCTGAGCTGGGGATTGAACTCCCGCAAGAGGCTATCACTGACAGAATTCTTCAATCACTGCCACCAAGATACAAGAGCTTTGAGTTGAACTATAACATGCAAGGGATGAACAAGTCACCCGGCGAGTTATTCGCGATGCTGAAAGTCGCAGAGTGAGAACTCCGGAAAGAGCATCAAGTGTTGATGGTCAATAAGACCACTAGTTTCAAGAGAAACGGCAAAGGCAAGAAGGGTAACTCCAATAAGACCGGCAAGCCTGTTGCCAATCCGACGAAGAAACCCAAGGCTGGGCCTAAGCCTAAAACAGAGTGTTATTATTGCAAGGGACCGGGTCACTGGAAGCGCAACTGCCCCAAGTATTTGGCTGATAAGAAGGCGGCCAAGGAAAAATCAGGTATATTCGATATACATGTTATTGATGTGTACTTAACCAACTCTCGTAGTAGTGCCTCAGTATTCGATACCGGTTCCGTTCCTCATATTTGCAACTCGAAACACGAACTGCGGAATAAACGAAGGCTGGCGAAGGATGAAGTGACGATGCGCGTTGGAAATGGTTCCAAGGTTGATGCAATCGCCGTCTGCACAATTTCACTTCAGTTACCATCAGGATTAGTTATGAACTTAAATAATTGTTATATAGTGCGTGTGTTAAGAATGAAAATTATATCTGGATCTTGTTTATTGCGAGACGGTTACTTGTTTAAGTCAGAGAATAATGGTTGTTCTATTTCTATGAGTAATATCTTTTATGGTCATGCACCCAATGTGAGAGGATTGTTCATATTGAATCTTGATAGCGATGATACACATATTCATAACATTGAGACCAAAAGAGTTATAATTAACAATGATAGCGCCATGTTTTTGTGGCATTGCCGCTTAGGTCATATTGGTGTAAAGCGCATGAAGAAACTCCATTCCGATGGACTTTTGGAGTCACTTGACTTTGAATCACTTGACACGTGCGAACCATGCCTCATGGGCAAGATGACTAAGACTCCATTCTCTGGAACAATGGAGCGTGCAAGTGACTTGTTGGAAATCATACATACCGATGTGTGCGGTCCGATGAGTGTAGTGGCGTGCGGCGGATATCGCTATTTACTCACCTTCACTGACGATTTGAGTAGGTATGGATATATCTACTTGATGAAGCACAAGTCTGAAACGTTTGAGAAGTTCAAGCAATTTCAGAGTGAAGTTGAAAATCATCGTAACAAGAAGATCAAGTTCCTACAGTCTGATCGTGGGGGTGAATATGTGAGTTTCGAGTTTGGTGCTCATTAAGGCAACGTGGCATAGTTACACAGTTGACACCGCCTGGAACACCACAGCATAATGGTGTGTCCGAACGTCGTAACCATACTTTGTTAGAGATGGTGCGATCTATGATGTCTCTTACCGATTTGCCGTTATCGTTTTGGGGTTATGCATTAGAGACAACTGCATTCACTTTAAATAGGGCACCATCAAAATCCGTTGAGATGACACCATACGAACTGTGGTATGGCAAAAGACCGAAGTTGTCGTTTCTTAAAGTTTGGGGATGTGTAGCTTATGTCAAAAAGCTTCAGCCTGAAAAGATGGAACCCAAAGCGGAAAAGTGCGTCTTCATAGGTTACCCAAAGGAGACAGTTGGGTACACCTTCTATCTCAAATCTGAGGGCAAAGTGTTTGTTGCTAAAAACGGAGCTTTTCTTGAGAAGGAGTTTCTCTCGAAAGAATTGAGTGGGAGGAAGATAGAACTTGATGAGGTTGTCGAACCTCTAGTCCCTCTAGATGGTGGCGCAGGGCAAGGGGAAACCCATGTCGTTGCGACGCCGGTTGAGGAGGAAGTTGATGATGATGATCATGAAACTTTGGATCAAGTTCCTATCGGACCTCGCAGGTCGACAAGATCACGTACTACTCCTGAGTCGTACGGTAATCATGTCTTATCAATCATGTTGTTAGACAACAATGAACCTGCGAATTATGAACAAGCAATGGTGGGCCCAGATTCCAACAAATGGCTGGAGGCCATGAAGTCCGAGATAGGATCCATGTACGAGAACATAGTGTGGACTTTGGAAGTACTACCTAAAGGCCGCAAGGCTATTCAGAACAAATGGATCTTTAAGAAGAAGATAGACGCGGACGATAATGTAACCGTTTATAAAGCTCGACTTGTGGCAAAGGGTTTTTCACAAGTTCAAGGAGTTGACTACGATGAGACGTTATCACCGGTAGCGATGCTTAAGTCCGTCCGAATCATGTTAGCAATAGCTACATTTTTCGATTATGAAATCTGGCAGATGGATGTCAAAACGGTGTTCCTTAACGGTTTTCTTGAGGAAGAGTTGTATATGATGCAACCCGAAGGTTTTGTCGATCCAAAGAATGCTAACAAAGTATGCAAGCTCCAGTGATCCATTTATCTACTGGTGCAAGCATCTCGGAGTTGGAATAAGCGCTTTGATGAGGTGATCAAAGCATTTGGGTTTATACAAGTAGTTGGAGAATCTTGTATTTAAAAGAAAGTGAGTGGGAGCTCTGTGGCGTTTCTAATATTATATGTGGATGACATATTGCTGATTGGATACAATGTGGAGTTTTTGGAGAGCGTAAAGGATTACTTGAATAAAACTTTCTCTATGAAGGACCTAGGAGAAGCTGCTTACATTCTAGGCATTAAGACCTATAGGGATAGATCGAGACGCCTGATAGGACTTTCACAAAGAACATACCTTGATAAAGTTTTGAAGAAAGTTCAAAATGGAACAGTCCAAGAAAGGGTTCTTGCCAGTATTACAAGGTATAAATTTGAGTAAGACTCAGTGCCCTGCAACTGTGAAAGATAGAGAACAAATGAGTTCCACCCCCTATGCTTCAGCCATAGGTTCTATCATGTATGCAATGTTTTGCACTAGACCAGACGTCAGCTTGGACATAAGTATGGCAGGCACGTTTCAGAGTAATCCAGGAGTGGATCTCTGGACGTCGGTCAAGAATATTCTGAAGTACCTGAAAAGGACTAAGGAAATGTTTCTCATTTATGGAGGTGACGAAGAGCTCGTCGTAAAAGGTTACGTCGACGCAAGCTTTGACACCGATCCGGATGACTCTAAGTCGCAAACCGGATACGTATTTATTCTTAATGGGGGTGCGGTAAGCTGGTGCAGTTCCAAGCAAAGCGTCGTAGCAGATTCTACATGTGAAGCGGAGTACATGGCTGCCTCGGAGGCAACAAAGGAGGGTGTCTGGATGAAGCAGTTCATGACGGATCTTGGAGTTGTGCCGAGCACACTAAATCCAATAACTCTGTTCTACGACCACACTGGTGCCATTGCTCTAGCAAAGGAACCAAGGTTTCACAAGAAGACCAGACACATCAAATGACACTTCAATCTCATCCGCGACTACGTCGAAGGAGAGGACGTGAATATTTGCAAAGTGCACACGGATCTGAATGTAGGAGAACCGCTGACTAAACCTCTTCCACGGGCAAAACATGATCAACACCAGAACTGTATGGGTGTTAGATTTATTACAATGTAAATCGCATGGCGATGTGAGGACTAGATTATTGACTCTAGTGCAAGTGGGAGACTCTTGGAAATATGCCCTAGAGGCAATGATAAATAGTTATTATTATATTTCCTGTTGCAAAGATAATTGTTTATTATACATGCTATAATTATATTGAATGAAAACATAGATACATGTGTGGATACATAGAAAAAACAATGTCCCTAGAAAGTCTCTAGTTGGCTAGCCAGTTGATCAAGGACAGTCAAGGTTTTCTGACTATGTTCAAGTGTTGTCACTCGATAACTGGATCACATCATTAGGAGAATCATGTGATGGACTAGACCCAAACTATGAACATAGCATATTGCTCGTGTCATTTTATTGCTATTGTTTTCTGCGTGTCAAGTATTTATTCCTATGACCATGAGATCATATAACTTACTGGCACCAGAGGAATACATTGTGTGCATCAAACGTCACAACGTAACTGGGTGACTATAAAGGTGCTCTACAAGTATCTTCGAAGGCGTCCGTTGAGTTAGTATGGATCGAGACTGGGATTTGTCACTCCGTGTGACGGAGAGGTATCTCGGGGCCCACTCGGTAATACAACATCACACACAAGGCTTGCAAGCAATGTGACTAAGTGTAAGTCACGGGATCTTGTATTTACGGAATGAGTAAAGAGACTTGCTGGTAACGAGATTGAAATAGGTATGCGGATACCGACAATCGAATATCGGGCAAGTAACATACCGAAGGACAAAGGGAATGACATACGTGATTATATGAATCCTTGACACGGGCTCGTGAAGTCAGTCCAAGAGGGCTATGGCGCCACATAAAGAAATACCAAAAGAAAAGAAGAACAAAAAGGAAAGAGGGAGGTGGGAAGGAAGAGGAGGACTCCTCCTTCCCAAACCGAATTGGAGGAGGAGTCCTCCTCCTCCTGGCGGCCGGCGCACCTTGAGGCCTTGTGGCTCAAGGATAGCCCTCCCCGCTCCTCATATATATAGTGGTGGCTTAGGGATTTTTGAGACACAACTTTGCCACGTGCAACTCTAGCCTATTACACATAGTTTTGCCTCTAGATCGGATTTCTGCGGAGCTCGGGCGGAGCCCTGCAGGAGTAGATCATCACTACCACCGGAGCACCGTCACGCTGTCGGAGAAATCATCTACTTCTCTGTCTTGCTTGCTGGATGAAGAAGGCCGAGATCATCGTCGAGCTGTACGTGTGCTGAATATGGAGGTGACATCCTTTCGGTGCTAGATCGGAACGGATCGTGGGACAGATCGCGGGACGGTTCGAGGGACGTGAAGACATTCCACTACATCAACCGTGTTTCTTAACGCTTCCCGTTGTGTGATCTACAAGGGTACATAGATCTAATCTCTACTCGTAGATGGACATCACCATGATAGGTCTTCGTGTGCGTAGGAATTTTTTTGTTTCCCATGCAACGTTCCCCAACAGAATTCGGTGTGTCCTGAAGAAAACACTCTGAAGACCTTGATGCGTGAAGATTTACTCTTTCTGTTTCATTCTCTTTACTCTAGAGTCATAGGAATACCATACTGTTAAAGGGGGCCGAGGTAAAACTACGGAATGATTTTCCTCATGATGCTCAACCCAAGCCTAAATCTACCAAAGCCTCAAAGTGAGGAATATGAGAGACATGAGGACCTTCACAGTTGAAAGTTCCGACCATTGCCGCGCCACGCGCCACGTCACCGATCTTATCCACCCAACGATCATATTATTAAAGGGAATTTATGTCAAATCATGTCGGGATGCTCCAGGCTATAAGTAGCCGCCCCCACAACCACTTGTTGGTTGGGTGCTCCGAGAGAAACTGACACTTGTCATTTAGAGCAACCCAAATTACTCATAGTTTTCGAGAGAAAATCATCAAGTGAGGAAATACCCCAAACACCAAATGCAAACCAAAAACCCAAGTGATTGAGCATCACTCAAGAAGTTGTTCCTGTGTGGAACTGACGCTTATTACCTTTGAGGACTATGTATCCTCCAGACGGTTAGGGGTCGTGGTCTAGAGCATCCAGTAGTCAATTGTGGATCGTCGGGTGACCGAGTTGGTGAGGGTTTGGAAGTCTGCCCTCAAGACTTACCACGAGTATTGG
This sequence comes from Hordeum vulgare subsp. vulgare, assembly GCF_904849725.1. NCBI lineage: Eukaryota > Viridiplantae > Streptophyta > Magnoliopsida > Poales > Poaceae > Hordeum > Hordeum vulgare. The sequence goes on along the minus strand of NC_058518.1, from coordinate 241,765,828 downwards.
TGAGGACTATGTGTCCTTAGCTCAAGGAGAATACGGTAGGGACTGTGTGTCTCGGGACCGTGTGTCCTTTGGTTTCAATACCAAGCCGCTCTGAACAAGACGTACAACTGTCATAACAGTTGGAACCGGGTCATCAAAAACTGTCTTCACTAAGCTACGGGTTCTATTACTTCAAATTTCTCATTTCATCAATTGTATGTTGAAGACTTTCATCTGTGTTGTTTGAAGAATTTGTCTAAAGACTTTCGCTGAATTTCCTCAAACTCAAATTCTTCACTTGAGTTAATCTTAAGCTGCTTACTCTGTACTTGCGAACTGTGCACACCGAATCCCTGATATCTCATCAAGTACTTTGCTGTAAACGTCTTTGCATACCTAATCCTGTACTATTTCCGTTGCACTCAGTTCATGACTGAGGACTTTCCTCAGTGATGAAATTGTAAAAATCTCCTGTTCACCCCCTCTGGTCGATATAATGCACTTTCAATTGGTATCAGAGCAAGGTACTCCCTTGTTCTATGTGATTTTGGTTTAACCGCTTGGAGTTTTAGTTATGTCGAACACAGGTATGATCAAGGTTACTGCAGGATGTCCTACCTTCGAATGAAAGGACTTCCCCTGCTGGAATACCAAGATGCAGATGCATCTTCAAGCAATAGACAATGCTCTCTGGTATATTGTGGAAAATGGTATTGCCTCCACCACTGCTACTATCTCTGCCGCTGATGTGAACAAGTTCAAGCAACTTGACTCGCAAGCGAAGAATATCATCTGTGGTCATGTTAGAAAAGGTTAGAATGGAAGAGTGAGTGCTTTGGGCACATCTAAGCTTATCTGGGATAGGCTATCCAAAGTTAGTGAGGGAGTCTCAACACAGCGTGACTCTCGTGTCGATGTTCTTCGCAATCTCTTCAATAGCTTAAGAGGCTTGACAATGAAAGCTGCCAAGATACCTTTGATCGCCTCACTGACATCTCAAATGAACTGCAATCACTCGGATCTAGAGACATCACTGGCCATGAAGTTGTGAAGAAACTACTAAGATCTCTTGATCCATCATTTGACACACTGGTTCTGATGATTCAAGAACAAAGAGACGACAAGATGCTTGATCGTGCTGATATACTTGAGAGACTCAATACTCATGAATTCCAACAAGAAGAAAAGAGAGATCTGTATGGACCAAGCTACTCAAGACCTCGTGCGCTGAAGGCTAAGGCTTTTTCCTCATCTGAAGAAGAAGACTCGGATTGCACCATTGGTGACACTGAAGAACTTGGACAGTAACTTGCAATGCTCGTGAGGAAATTCCAGAAGTTCACAAAGCATGGCCAGTTCGGAAAATTTTCAAGAAGAGATATGAGGAAGTTAGAATCTTCATCTGAGGACTACAAGAAAAGAACCTGCCACAAATGCAAGAAATCTGGTCACTACATTGCTGATTGTCCTCGCTGGGTGAAAGAATCAAGGAAGAAGAAATACAAGGATGAAAGTTCTAATGGATCAAAGAAAAAGAAGAAATCTTCAAAATCATCATCTTCAATGTCCTCATCGCACAAGAAGACTAGTTTCAGAAAGGCTCAGGCACTCATTGGCAAGAAGATGGATTTTGAAGAAGAATCTGAGGAATGTGATGAAGAGGAAGGTTCTGAAGTGGAGTCAGAGTCTGGTGTGGCAAGTCTTGCACTAGCTACCACATTCGTCAGCAAGTCAATCTTCAACCTTGAAGAAAATGACAACGCTATCTACACTGATGAATATGCCGATGACTTCGCTCCAACCTATTGCTTCATGGCAAAAGGTTCAAAGGTATCAAACCATACTTCCGCCTCTGATTCTAGTGACTGTGAACCTGATGATTATAAAAAACCCATTTACTATAAACTTGCCAACATTGCCACTAAGCAACAATGTGCCATTGAAAAGCTTCAGAATCTGCTAGACAGAAGCGATGATATGTTGAACGATGAAATGAACCGTACTCAAGTCCTCACTGAAGATGTGAGAAGTCTTCAGTCTAGATTTGATAGTCTTCAAGATCATTATGGCACACTCTTGGCTGATCATGTTTCCTGTGAATTTCTTCAAAGGAAGCTTGATGTTGAGAAGTTGAGAATGTCTCTTGATGATCTTCGAATGGAAAATGATTCATTGCTTGTTCAACAGATCAGTACCGCTCAGGTTGAATTCATTCCACCATGTCTGAAATGCATCGAGCGTGAGACTGCTAATTCTTCACCAGAATCATCAAATGCTTCTATCGCTACAAATTCTTCAATTGTTCCCGTGGTATCAATTTCTTCACTTGAGGAAACCACAAATTCTACTCACGAAAATACAGGGTTGAAGGAATTGTATGTGACAGGCATATACAGAAGTCTCAATTGGCATCAAACCTTTGCGATGTGCTCAAAAAGCTGATTTTGAATAGGAACCCGAGGAAAGAAGGCATTGCCTTTGAGAGGATATTGAATGCCGATGGATCATACTGGAAACCTGAGCAGTACCCCAAACCCTCACGGGTTGCTGCTAAAGGCCCTCCCATCGATCCATCCACTCTAACAGGTTTTGCATGTGAAATACCCTATTCCTTTGATGAGTCATTTGACTCCAACTATAAACTGTTCAAAAATCAATCTGGGTCCCCAAAAGTTGCTTGGAAAATCTTTAGGTGAATGTCCTCATGACACCACGTGTGAAGAACCAGAACCCCAGATCAAATTCCTCAGATGGACCAAAGTCTTCACGAGTATCAAATTCCTCAAATGGTCAACAATATGCTCGTATTCGCGCTAATGCTTCTGATATGCAGGGAAACTACAAGGGACATGAATACGAGCGTTATTCCTCAAATCATTATGTTCATAAGTCCTAAAAGAATTTCTCTTCCTGTTCATTTGAGTACTCTAACCCCCCGACTGTGAAAAGAAGTGCATTAGCTTTAATGCCTCCATTCTCTTATGGTGCTCGCAGGATGATGAACTCTTTGCCACCCCTTCAGATGTGGGTGGTGAAGAAATTCAACTAATCACTTGTGCAGGTCAGGTCTCCACATGAAAGTCATCATCTGAAGAATTTGCTGGAGACCTGAGGAAATTGCTTGATTGGATACAAGCTAAAAATGATGAAATGATATTATTTCACACATCCTCAAATTTACTGTTTATGATGAAATTCTTATTTGATGAAATTGATATCATATTCTTCAAGTCTGAAGCATATGAGATGGTAAGTTGTACTAATTCATCTGTAGGATCACAAACCCAAGAATACAGAGTTGGTTCTTGATAGTGATTGCACCATCACATGACTAGTGATAAAAGATTGTTGATGAATATGCCACTGACTCCATCACCACTGAAGCAAATCACTTACGCTGATAAAGGTAAAAGCAAGGTATTGGGACTTGGTAAAGTGGCTATCTCCAAGGATCGGCACATGGACAAAGTCATGTTTGTCGAATCCCTTGGGTTTAACCTCATGTCAGTCTTAATGCTTTGTGATCTTGATATGATTGTCATCTTTGGAAAATATAGATGTGTAGTCATCATGGAATATGAGAAATCCAAAGTCTTCGAAGGCTTTAGGAGAGGAGATTTGTATATTGTTGATTTTTTACATAGGTCCTCAACCAGCCACATGCTTACTAGCAAAAACCTCAGAAGGCTGGCTATGTCATCGACGACTTGGTCATGCAGGCATGAGGAATTTGCATACATTGGCGAAGAAGAAGCATGTCATTAGCATCGAATCCGTCAAATTCCTCAAGGACCATCTCTGCGGTGCTTGTGAGTCTGGAAAAATAACCAGATCCAAACACCCCTCGAAGACTATCATGACTACTACTCATCCATTTGAATTCCTTCACATGGATTTGTTTGGACCTACTCATTATGCCACTCTAACCAATGCAACATCTTTATATGGCTTTGTCATCGTTGATGACTATTCTCGTTATACTTGGGTACACATCATTCTGTATAAAACTGAAGTGCAGGAAGTCTTCGAACGATTTTCCTCAACGGACTCGATGAACTTCGGCGTCAAGATCAAACACATTAGGAGTGATAATGGGACAGAGTTCAAAAATACTGGTCTTGATGATTATCTTGATGAACTTGGTTTACTCATGAATTGTGTGCTCCTTATACTCCTCAACACAATGACGTCGTTCAACGCAAGAACATGACTCTGGTTGAAATGACATGGACCGTCCTTGAAGAATATCAGACTCTTGGTCGCTTCTGGCCTGAAGCAATCAACGCTGCTTGCATCATCAACCGGGTATATCTTCACAAATTCCTCAAGAAAACCTCATATGAACTCCTCACTGACAAGAAACCCAATGTAAGTTATTTCAAAGTCTTCGGTGCAAGATTTTGGATTAGAGATCCTCACCATAGCTCAACGTTTGCACCTAAAGCACATGAAGGTTTTATGCTTGGTTACGGAAAGGACTCGCACACCTACAGAGTCTTCAACACCTATCACGACAAGGTTGTTGAAAATGTAGATGTGAGGTTTGATGAAACTAATGGCTCGCAAAGAGAGCAAGTGCCTCCTGTGCGAGATAAATTACCTCATGAGGAAGCCATCAAGCTTAATGCTACCGAAGATATCAGTCCCACTGAGGAACAACCCCTTGTTGAAGAAGTTGTACCCAATACTGAGGAAATTCAAGGAGGTGCACGTGAGGAAAATGCTACAGATCAAATTCCTCAGCCCAACCAAAATCTTCAACCTGCTCATCCAAGGATTGCTAATGAAGTGGAACTTGACAAAATCCTCAATGACATCAATGCGCTAGATACTCTCACTCGCTCAAAAGCTTCACATTTAGTTAACTTTTGTGGGCATTCCTCATTTGTGTCTATCACAGAACCCTTAGAAGTTGCTGAAGCCTTCATGGAACCTCAGTGGATTCAAGCCATGCAAGATGAACTTCGTCAGTTCAAGCTAAATGACGTATGGGAGCTCTTCAAAAGACCAGATCCTCGCGAGCATAATATCATCGGGACCAAGTGGATCTACCGAAACAAGCAAGATGAGGATGGTCAGGTGGTAATGAACAAGGCACGGCTTGTAGCCCAAGGCTACACACAGGTTGAAGGAATTGATTTCGATGAAACTTTTGCACCTGTTGCTAGTCTTGAAGTTATTCGAAGATTATTTGCTTATGCTAACCATCACAATATTACTCTATATCAAATGGATGTGAAAAGTGCATTCCTCAATGGTAAGCTTGAGGAAGAAGTATATGTTGCTCAGCCCCCAGGTTTTGAAGACCCAAAGCACCCTAACAAAGTCTTCAGGCTCAAAAAGGCACTCTATGTCCTCAAGCAAGCCCCTCGGGTGTGGTATGATACATTGAAGGAATTCCTCATGAAGAAAGGCTTTAAACCCGGTTCACTTGATCCTACTCTTTTCACAAAATCCTATGAAAATGAACTATTTGTGTGCCAAATATATGTCGACAACATTATTTTTGGTTGTACTGACAAACGTTAGAACGATGAATTTGCCTACATGATGGGTGAAGAATATCAAATGTCCATGACGGGGGACCTGAAATTCTTCTTAGGTCTGCAAATTCATCAGCAACGCAATGGCATCTTCATATCTCGGGAGAAATACCTCAAGGATGTTCTGAGGAAATTCGTCATGCATGAATGCAAAGGCGTCAAGATTCCTATGCCTACCAATGGCCACCTCTGCACTGACAAAAATGGTAAAGATTTCGATCAATAGGTATATCGTTCTATGATTGGCTCTTTATTGTAACTATGTGCATCTAGGCCAGATATTATGCATAGTGTTTGCATGTGTGCTCGTTTTCAAGCAAAACTGAAGGAATCACACCATAGGGTTGTGAAACATATTCTTCGTTATCTAGCCCACACACAAATACTAGGATTATGGTACCCCAAGGGCTCAAATCTTCACCTCGTTGGATATTCTGATTCTAATTATGCTGGTGACCGTGTGGATCGCAAGTCAACATCAGGCACATGCCATTTCCTCGGAAGATCATTAGTCTGCTGGTCCTCAAAGTAGCAGAACTGTGTATCACTCTTAACTGCCGAAGCTGAATACATTGATGCTGGATCTTGCTGTGCTCAACTTCTATGGATGAAGCAAACCCTCAGAGACTACAACATCAACATGAAGAATGTGCCCCTCTATTGTGACAATGAGAGTGAAATCAAGATCTCCTACAACCTAGTACAACACTCGAAGACCAAGCACATCCAGATTCGTCAGCATTTTCTTCGTGACCATGTTCTCAAGGGAAATATCATCATCGACCATGTGAAGACTAATGATCAACTGCCAGATATCTTCACAAAGCCCTTGGATGAGATAAGGTTTTTCAAGTCGCGGTGTGAGCTAAATATCCTAGAATCTTCGAATGTCTTGTAAACATGCACACATCCTGATACTTACGCAGAATTGATGACTTAGATGTGCAACACACAAAGTAATGATTTTCTTCAATCAATGAAGAATATCACTCTAAGTGTGAAGGAATCAATGAAGAATTTGGTTCTCGCGGCCCTACGACAATTGTACATGGCGCCTAAAATCATCATTCTTATACGGTGGTTCACGCGAGCACCCAACTTTGAAATTCTTCAAGATGGAAATTCTTCAAAGTTGAAATTCTTCAGTTTGAGACTTTTGTCACAAAATCTTCAAAATTTTCAAAATCTTCAAAATTTTCAAATTCTTCAAAACTTTTTGTGAGTATCTTCGTTTGACTATATATATTATATTGAGCTTTCAATGTCCTCAACAACATTCACTTATTGCTCAGTCTTCAATTTGGAATTTCTTCTAAGTGATTGTGATCGGACCCGACTCCCCACTATGCTAAGCTCAACCCAGTCTATTCTCAATTCTTCATATGCTTTATGTTTGACACTTGTTCAAAATCCTCGCTGAGTCCTTGTCAGTTGAGGACTTTGCAACAAAATCCTCAAAATTCAAAATTTATTTTTAACGTCACCACGGTAACCACACCCACTACCGATGTTCGGATAACCACGATCTCCACCGCTTCGATCGTGGGTAGCACGTGTCATGCGGAGACGAAAGGGCAAGGGCAGTTCATTCCGAAAATTTCGGCCCGGACCGTTTTTCACCTGAGCTATAAATAGCCCGTTACCCCCCTCAGTCAAAACTCTTCTCTTCCTCTTGACTTCTCTGCTCGAGCTCAAACCCTAGCGCCGTTACTAGCATCTTCATCGCCGCTGAGGAAAAGCTTCACTGCCTCGCCCTCGCCGTCGTCGGACTCACGCCAACTGCGAAACATCTTCCTCCGCCGCTGCCGTAGCTGTCTTCAGTCGCCAAGTTAGGGCACTGAAGATCTGGACCGAAGAACTTCTTCTTTTACTGCTTCAGTTCATCGTGTTCTTCGCATAGGGTAAATAAATTCCTATTTTCTAGCCCTCTTGATCACTTTATTCTCTTTAGATTTGTGAAATCAGTTTTTCCTCAGAAATTCTCTCAGCTGTGCACACCCATGTCTAGAACACTTGATGAATTTCACTAAGTCACTAAAATTCTAAACGAGATTCCTCAATTGTGTAAATTTTCCAATCCGCACAACTCTGGAACCCAAGATCAGAATGCTTAGTCAAATTCCTCAACTCACTAGTCAAATTCCTCAACTTTAGTAATTTTTTAATTTCCTCAAATCTGAGAACACATATGACCTCTCCAAATTGCTCGCACCTATACTTTGTTCACATGTACAAAATGCCAGCTGATGAATCACTAGGTTCTCATCAACTTATCTCATTTGCAACATTTCTAGAAGAAACATTACATGTGTCCTCAGAATCATCAAGAATTCAAATTCCTCAGCGAAAACCTCTGCTGAAGAAAATGGAGGAAGACCAGAAACAGAAAGGTGGCAAGAAGCTGGAATAGAACACTGCCTTTGAGATCCCTGAGGAGATCTATGCGGAGTACTGCACGCCAGATGAAGAAATCTATGGCAAAGAAACTTTGGCTAAATGCAAGATAAGACTTTAGAAGATTGAATGCGAATGGGTGAAGGAGTGGAAGGAATACATATATGCCACTACAAAATATGCCAAGAAGTTCGTCCTCAAACCTCTATGCAAAAGGTTGCCAGAGGGAGATCAACAAGAAGCGCATCCTCAAGTGTAGCCACGATTGAGGACTACCCTGATGAAAAGGACAAATAGTTGTCTAAGCTGCAGAAAAAGGCTAAAGCTGCTGTCACAAAATTCAATGAGGACTCTGCTGCTGCAGCTACTGCTGCAACTTCTTCTGCTGCTGAGGCTTCTGCTACAGAAAAACGTTAGAAGAAGGCTCTGTTGAAGAAGCAAAGTCTCAAACCAAAAGCCTCATCTGCAGTTTCAAAGGAGCAAATTCCTTAGAAAGTTGCAATATCTACAAAGTATTCACCTCCTCCGCAGAAACAACTCAGTAAGTTTCAATTAGAAAAACAAGTTCTTGTGTGCCATCTGCCTCAGGCTCAGCCTCAAAATCTTCATTGAGTGTGTTGAAGACTAAGATGACTGCTGGTAGAGGTACCAGACCAAGTCCAAGCAAAGTCGTCAACGTTCCTTCTGCATCAGAAGGAAGTGAAGAATATGATGATGAAACACTTCAAGCCATCATCAGAAACAAGCAAGAAAGAGTTGCACAAGCCACCGGTAGCTCCATTCCCCTCGCACTGGATCCGAAGGTACTGCTAAACTTCATAGACCTCTGTTATGAGGATCTAAACACCCCAATTGATGATTGAAGCTTTCTCCTAGTGTAAGCCATATGGTTGCCACATTCATCAATGAAGCAAAATGGAGGATCAACAAGCCAAACAAGCCAGGGTTGTGAAAGTTTAAAAGGAGAAATTTCTGAAGCAGAACGTCCTCAACCCGTCGCTTGAGAAACTTGTTTCTACTGAGGCAGAACTGAAAACCCGCACGGACACGTACACTAGTCTTCATGCTAATCATAAGGGCGTCAAACTACAATTGTCAAAGCTGCAACTGCTGCAATGGATGAATACAATAGCAGAATTGCCGCTCCAAAGGAGCAGACAAACCCTCAGCGAGGCTATATTGTGCAACTGACTCAGGATGATGAAAATGAAGAACCAACTACTGAAGAAATTCCTCAGAATATTTCAGCTGAAGAATCTGCCAGGCCAAACACTGATAAAGCAGTGCCTGATGAATTTGCACCTTCACCTAAATCTTCAAAGGTGAAGAAAGTGACTACTCAGTCTGCAGCAGACGTGAAGAAAACCAAAGCTGCTGAAAAGGAAGCTAAGAAGAAAAAAGCTTCAATCACTTCAGAGTCTTGAGAGGCAAAACACCTAAAGACTATGCCTTCAGAGTCTTCATCATCCTGAGTAGATGCTACTCCCCTTAATGTAGCACCACCGTATATGATTGTTCCATCTAGTGAAGAATACGTAATTCCAGAAGAAGATGAAGAAATGGAAGACAATCGATCTGGTGTATCCACACCGATGGATGAGGAAATACAAGCAGATGATATTCCTCAAGTCACAACACCTCCAATGACTAGTGGAGAAAAGGGGGTGATGAAGAAATTGGATGCAGCACACCTGTTATCCATGATGAGTTCTGGGAAGAGGCTCACCCAAACTCACCAAGAACAACTCCAATTCCTCAAACTCCCGCCACCACGGAGATTCTGACTGGATTTGATGAAAAGAGCTCACATGAGGAATCAACACAAGATCGAGAATCAGCTGCATCAGGTGAAGAAAATGCAGCACCAAAAACTGCAGTTGCTTCCTGTGATCAGAAAATTCCTCAAGATGACGAAAATGCTTCTGCCCAAAATGCTAAAACTGCAATTGTCGTGGTAAATCCTGAAGCTGCAATTATGGTGGCCACAACTCCTCAAGAGCATAATCTTCAACCAAAGCCTCATCAGCCCTTCTCCAAGAGGCCGAAGTTTCAGAAGGAAGCATTCTATGATGAACGTCATTACTTCACAGGAGAAAATCCCTATGATAGGCTTCACATCAGGCACAGAAAGTTCTGTACCAGAACTCAACTCAACTACTATGCTTCTGTGCTCTATGGAAGAAAGAAGATATTTCATCACACTCACATTCCTCATTGTGACATGGAGGAAATACCTTGCTTCACCCTAGTCCTCAATGTTCTTCATGAAGCAGGGCTATTGCCATTCTATACAGATAACGACGACTGTAATACTAACATAATTCTTCAATTCTATGCCACACTATATATCTCAAGAGACCCAAAGACGTCAACACATGGGTCTTGGACTGGATGACTCAACACACTCATTATAAAGCTCCAGCCACAGAATTGCTTCGAGCTCTTCCAATATCAATTCCTTCAGAAGATGCAGTCAGAATGTATGATGAAAGAGAACTGCCAAACAAGCTCATGGAAGTCCTCATGAAGCCTTTGGATCAGGGCCAACCTCCAAGGACTAGATTCCTGGTGAAGGATCTGAAGTATGAGCCCAGAACTGTCTATAGGATCTTGTCATATTCCTTCGCACTTATCAAAGGGCTTGACAATGAAGAAGATGTTGTAGGCATCACAAAGAGCATTCTGTTCAACGTCATTCATGGCATCCCTATGAACCTTCATTATTTCTTCTTGAGGACTTTGGCTGACAATGCTTTGTCACCATATGAGCTGAAGATTTATGCACCTTGGATCATGAGATTCAGCAGGAACGATCTGACATCAACTACCAAGACGACTTTCAAAATCACCTCGGCTATCTGCCGCCTATCAAAGTCATCAAAGAATTGTTTGAACTAGTTGAAGGCAAAGGCAAGTCTGTGATTGATGAAAGAAATCGGCCCCTGGATGGTCAATTTCGCAAGGCTGGCTCTTATTCCTCATATGATGACACTCCCACTCAAAATCATTCAAGGCCAACTGCCCCAAGGGTGATGAATAACATAGAGCTTCTCCTTAGTCTTCACCAGAAAGTTGATCGCAATCACAAGTGGGTGAAACGCGAGTTCGTCGCCATTGCAAAAACCCTCAACGAGACTCAAAATGCAGTGAAGAAAAATCACTATTATCTTCATGAGGTATTTGATCGCACTTGGGCCACATTGGCTCACCTGAAGACTCCTGAGGAACTTCAAGAAATGGAATTTACTCAGGACTATGACTGGTCGTGGGCTCCAAAGAAGAAATTCAAGCCTATTCTAGTCTCTGACTTGGAGGACAATTCATTTTCTTCTTTTTGCAATGCAGAATCAAATGAAAAACCAGAGGATACTGCAATTGGTCCAAGAAACAAGTCTGCCTCCAAGGATGCTCACGCCTACATCAACACAAAAGTGAAATTCTTCAAGGGCGTTAGTCCTCAATTTTGTCCCTTTTCGTCAATCGATGACAAAGGGGGGAAATCTGAGAGTTAGTCTTCAAGCGGGTGATTCATTATGGGCTTATATATTTAAAGTTACAAACTCTTGGTCTTCTGAAGTTTTTGATGTAATGAGTTGTAACTTAAGCCCGATGGTGTTCTAATTTTTGAACATCTTCCCTCACATGCTTATTCCTCAAAGTTTATTAATGCAGGCATGCTGAAATTCGTCAGACACTATTTTTCATCATGCATTTCTAATTCCACATACTACATGTCAAATGCATGCATAATTTACAAGAACACGGGGGAGATCTCCATGATAAAAATCATCAATGTGCATCTTCTGTACAAAGCTAATTCCTCAAAATATGCACATCTTAAAGGGAAGTTTCTATGTATCTTGATTTCAAATTCCTCAAACTCTGTACTTACATTCCATATTATTATCCCCGTTGAAAACTTAACCTGTTTTTCATCAACCACCAAAAAGGGGGAGATTGTAAGTGCATCTAGTGCCCCTTCATGATTTTGGTGGTTTGAAGACTTATAGGTTAAGAGACTGATATGTTTGTGAGTGTACACAGGCTCTATAAGTCGCTGAGGAGTTTGAGTTATCTGGTGAATATCGACCCCTAAAAATGTATGTCTTCGGGTGAAGACTTTGGTGTTTCCTTGAAGACTTTGATCGCAAAGAAATTGCGATGAAATTGATATTCCTCATGAAGATATTGAATATGAGGAATTCGGTGTGTCCTGAAGAAAACACTGTGAAGACTTTGATGCATGAAGATTTACTCTTTCTGTTTCATTCTCTTTACTCTTGAGTCATAGGAACACCGTACTGTTAAAGGGGGTCGAGGTAAAACTACGAAATGATTATCCTCATGATGCTCAACCCAAGCCTAAACCTACCAAAGCTTCAAAGTGAGGAATATGAGAGACATGAGGACATTCATAGTTGAAAGTTCGGACCGTTGCCGCGCCACGCGCCACCTCACTGATCTTATCCACCCAACGATCATATTATTAAACGGAATTTATGTCAAATCATGTCGGGATGCTCCCAGGCTATAAGTAGCCGCCCCCCAAAACCACTTGCTGGTTGGGTGCTCCGAGAGAATTTGACACTTGTCATTTAGAGCAACCCAAATTCCTTAGAGTTTTTGAGAGAAAATCATCAAGTTAGGAAATACACCAAACACCAAACCCAAACCAAAAACCCGAGTGATTGAGCATCACTAAAGAAGTTGTTCCTGCATGGAACCGACGCTTGTTACCTTTGAGGACTGTGTATCCTCTAGACGGTTAGGCGTCATGGTCTAGAGCATCGAGCAATCAATTGTCGATCACCGTGTGACCGAGTTTGTGATGGTTTGGAAGTATGCCCTCAAGACTTACCACGAGTGTTGGGTGAGGACTGTGTGTCCTTAGCTCAAGGAGAATACGGTAGGGACTGTGTGTCCCGGGACTGTGTGTCCTTTGGTTGCAATACCAAGCCGCTCTGAACCAGACGTACAACTGTCATAACAGTTGGAACTGGGTCATCAACAATTGTCTTCACCAAGCTACGGGTTCTATTACTTCAACTTTCTCATTTCATCAATTGTATGTTGAAGACTTTCATCTGTGTTGTTTGAAGAATTTGTCTGAAGACTTTCACTGAATTTCCTCAAACTTAAATTCTTCACTTGAGTTAATCTTTAGCTGCTTACTCTGTACTTGCGAATTGTGCAGATCGAATCCCTGATATCTCATCAAGTACTTTGCTGTAAACGTCTTTGCATACCTGATCGTGTACTATTTCCGCTGCACTCAGTTCATGACTAAGGACTTTCCTCACTAGGAATTTCCTGAGTGATGAAATTATAAAAATTCTCCTACTCACCCCCTCTAGTCGATAGAATGCACTTTCACTACTTTCTACTTACATGTGCTTATCTTTACTTTCCACTGCTATACTCTTAGAGTTGCATGTGTAGGGCATGCTTTGACTTGCTACAATTGCTAAAACTCTCCCACAACCAAAATTTGGAAAAGAATAAGTTTTTATTTGGTCAATTAGTCTAATCACCCCCATCTAGACATACTTTGGATCCTACAAGTGGTGTGCGAGCTTTGGTCTCCATTGCATTGGTTTCACAACCTAGGACAGTATGATGTCTAGTGAGGGAAATTACCGCCGTAAAGGTTCATATTTTGATGGTAAAAACTTTGCTAGATGGAAGCATAAAATGGAAGTGCATATTCTTGGTCATAACACCGATGTTTGGGCTGTTGTTCATGTTGGATTGCAAGGTGAATTGTTTGGTGACGGAAGGGAACCAGATCATGAAGCGGTCGCGGAAGAATTGAAGGTGTTGCAATACAATGCTCAAGCATGCGACATTATATTCAATTGCCTATGACCTAAAGAGTTAAACAAGATTAGCCGTGTTGAGAATGCTAATGAAATTTGGGATACTTTGGTTGGTATGCATGAAGGTACCAAATCCATCAAGGAATCTAAGTTGAATGTGCTACAGAGTCAACTTGAGAAGTGCAAGATGAAGGAGGGTGAAGGAGTCGTTGAAATGTACTCTAGGCTTTCTCTCATCACAAATGAGATTGTTGGCTTAGGAAGTGAAGAGATGACCAACAAATTAATCATCAAGGATATCCTTAGATCCTTGGATGGAAAGTACGACACTGTGTGCACATTGATCCAAATGATGCCAAACTACAAAGATCTCAAGCCAACGGAAGTCATTGGAAGGATTGTTGCTCATGAAATGTCACGTAAAGACAAAGACGAGCTTCACAACAAGTCAAGCGGTTCATACAAAGTTTGAAGTGAGACTCTCGCTACCTCAAATGACAACCTTGTTACCAATGAAGAGAAGCCTCATGGTGAAGAAATTGTAGAACGAGTAGAGGCAAAGAGAGAAGCTCCAGCTCAAGGTCTAAAGAGAAATATCATCTAGTCGTGAGCGGAATTGCTACAATTGTGAAAGGCTTGGACACTACTCCAATGAGTGCACGACCCCCCACAAAATAAGAGAAGAGTCACCTAGAAAATGAAGCTCAAGAGATGAGTCACCTCGAAGAGAGAGAAGGAGTAGAGAAGATCGTTATGAATGAAGACCCTCCCGGAGAAGCAAGGACTCATAGAAGATGGACAAGTACACCAAGAGCCACTCAAGAATAAGACATCAATCTCATGTTGTTGAATGGTTATACGGCTCCGAATCCGACAACCAATCCGAGAGAAGCTACCACTCCAACTCCGACTGTAGTCAAGATGAAAGTGTTGTTGGACTAGCACTCGTATCCTGCAACTCCTATGACATATTGATACATCTCCATCGTACCTATAATTTTTTATTGCTTCATGCCAATATTCTACAACTTTCATATACTTTTCGCAACATTTTATATTACTTTTTGAGACTAACTTACTTATCCAGTGCGGAGTGCGAGTTCCTGTTTTGTGTGTTTTTTGTTTCGTAGAAATTCCATATCAAACGAGGTCCAAACGTGATAAGAATTTATGGAGATTGTTTTGGAATATATGTGAATTTTGGGAAGAAGAATCAATGCAAGACGATGCCCAAGGGCCCCACAATCCAACAAGGAGCGACCTTGGGGGTGGGGGTCACGCCCTGATGGCTTGTAGCTAGCCCTCTAGTCAGTTGGGGCCCTCCTTCCGCCACAAGAAAGATATTTTTGTTATAAAAATTCTCTCAAAATGTCAGCCTGATCAGAGTTATGGATCTCTGTATATTTAAGAAACGTTGAAGGGCTAGAAAACAGTCACGGAAACAGGAGAGAAACACACACAGAGAGAGATCCAATCTTGTATGGGCTGTTGCCCTCCGGGAGCCATGGCGTCCATGGACTAGAGAGTAAACTCTCCTCCAACCTAGGAAGGAGGCCAAGGAAGAAGAAGGAGGAGGGGGTCTCTTCCCCTCTTTCCTGGTGGCGTCAGAGCGCGTCGGGGAAACCCTCTTGACGACGATCTACATCGACAACTTTGCAGCCGTTACCATCAACTCTCTCCCCCTCTTTGCAGCGGTGTAAAGCCTCTTCTCCCCGCTGTAATTTCTATTTAAACATGGTGCTTAATGCTATATATTATTGCCCTCTAATGTGTGGTTGTCCTATCATGTTTGACTAGATCTATTTTGTCCTAGAGGTTAATTGTGGTATTATGTTATTGATCTGAGTTGTATGTTGATATGGTGATATCCTACGATGCCTTCCATGAGGCGCACACATGAAGGATTCACGCTGGAGGGTTCACAATATGTTCATGATTCGTTTATAGTGGGTGGCTAGAGTGGCACAAGCTTACACCCGAGTAAGGGGACTGTTTGCGTATGGGAGTAAAGAGGACTTGATATTTAATGCTATGGTTGGGTTTACCTTAATGATTTCTAGTAGTTGCGGATGCTTGCTAGAGGTCCAATCATAAGTTCATATGATCCAAGTACGGAAAGTGTGTTAGAGTATGCCTCTCCCTCAATGCATATGATAAGTATCTATCATGTTATATTCAATTGTCTATGGAAAATATTTCTCTTGTGTTACACAATTTTTTTTCTACTAAACAACTAACTTAATTAATCTTTATCTAAACAACCCCTAAGTTTTATTTTCTTGTTTTTTACTAGCTTGCAAAACTATCTTTTACACCTACTAAGTAGTTCTAGTTTCCTTCCCGCAAAATAGTTTCATACTTGTGTTGGAAATATTCCCTAGTGGAAAAAATAAATTGATAATTATTATATTTCCTTGTTCATGATAGTCGTTTATTATCCATGCTAGAATTGTATTGATTGGAAAATCAAATACATGTGTGGATACATAGACAACACACTATCCCTAGTGAGCCTCCAGTTGACTAGCTCGTTGATTAAAGATGGTCAAGGTTTCCTGGCCATAGACAAGTGTTGTCACTTGATAACGGGATCACATCATTAGGAATGATGTGATGGACAAGACCAAAACTATGAAAGTAACATATGATCGTGTCAGTTTATTGCTATTGTTTTCTGCATCCCAATGTATGTGTTCCTATGACCATGAGATCATGCAACACCCGGACACCGGAGGAATACCTTGTGTGTATCAAATGTCGCAACGTCACTTGGTAAATATAAAGGTGCTCTATAGGTATCTATGAAGGTGTCTGTTGGGTTGGCATGCATCAAGACTGGGATTTGTCATTCCATGTGACGAAGAGGTATCTCAGGGCCCACTCGGTAATACAACATCACAACAAGCCTTGCAAGTAATGTGACTAAAGAGTTAGTCACGGGATCTTGTATTACGGAACGAGTAAAGAGACTTGCCGGTAACGAGGTTGAACTAGGTATGGAGATACCGACGATCGAATCTCGGGCAAGTAACACCGAAGGACAAAGGGAACGACATACAGGATTAACAAAGTCCTTGACATAGAGGTTCAACCGATAGAGATCTTCATAGAATATGTAGGAGCCAATATGGGCATCGAGGTCCCACTATTGGTTATTGCCCGGGGAGTGTCTCATGTCATGTCTGCATAGTTCTTGAACCCGCAGGGTGTGCACACTTAAGGTTCAGTGACGTTTCAGTATTGTTGAGTTATAGGTGTTGGCGACCTAAGGTTGTTCGGAGTCCCGGATGAGATCCTGGACATCACGAGGAGCTCCGGACTGGTCCCAAGGTAAAGATTGATATATAGGAAGTCCCGTTTTGGTCACCAGAAAGGTTTTGGGCTCATCGGTAGTGTACCGGGAGGGTACCGGCGGACCACCGGGAGGGGTGTGACGACCCAAGGGCTTCATGGGATGTGAGAAGAGGCAAACCAACCACTGATGGGCTAGCGAAAGCCTCCCCTAAGGGCCCATGCGGCTGGAGTGGAAGGATAAGGCAAAAAGCCGAATGTGGAAAGAGTTTCCAAGTAGGAAGGAAGGAATCCTAATCCTACTAGGATTGGAGGAGGACTCCTCCTCTCCTCCTCATTTCAGCCGACCCAAAGGGGAACCCTTGGGCGCCGGCCTCCCTCCTCTCCTCCTATATATATACTAGAGGTATTGAGGGTTTTTGGACATATAGAAATCAGCCACGACCGCCTCCCTCTCCCTCTAGATCTGTTTCTGCTCTAGTCTAGTTCAGCAGTGCTTAGGTGAAGGCCTGTTGGATTAGTTCACCACCACCACCACCATGCTGCCGTGCTGGAGAACTCATCTACCTATCCACCCCTCTTGCTGGATCAACAAGGCGGGAATCGTCATCGAGATGTACGTGTGCTGAACGCGGAGGTGTCGTCCCTTCGGCACTAGATCGGGATGGATCGTGATGGGATCGCGGGACGGATCGTGATGAGATCGTGGGACGGCCTGCGATTTGGATAGCGAAGATGTTCTACTACGTCAACTACATTATATACGGTTCCGCTTAGCGATCTACAAGGGTATGTATATTTACTCTCCCCTCTTGTAGATGATCACCACAATGGATAGGTATTGCGTGTGCGTAGGTTTTTTTTGTTTCCCTTGCAACGTTCCCCAATAGTGGTATCAGAGCCAAGTTCATGCGTAGATGATATCTCGAGTAGAACACAAAAGAGTTTGTGGGTGTTGATGTTCAATTTGCTGCCTTCCTTAGTCTTTTCTTGATTCGGCGGTATTGTTGGATTGAAGCGGCCCGGACCAACATTACTCGTACGCTTACGAGAGATACTGATTCGGTTGCTATGTTTTAGTAACTCGAAATAAAAGCTATGGAATATATATAGACTAACTAAAGGAAAGGTGTCGATGTGTGTTGGAAGTGTTTCCAAGGTTGATGTGATCAAACATCACACGCTCCCTCTACCATCGGGATTAGTGTTGAACCTAAGTAAATGTTATTTGGTGTTTGCGTTGAGCATGAACATGATTAGATCGTGTTTATTGCAATATGATTATTCATTTAAAAAGAATAATGGTTATTCTGTTTACTTGAATAATACCTTCAATGGTGTTGCACCTAAAATGAATGGTTTATTAAATCTCGATTGTAGTGATACACATGTTCATAATATTGATGCCAAAAGATACAAAGTAGTAATGATAGTACCACTTACTTGTGGCACTGCCGCTTGAGTCATATTGGTGTAAAACACATGAAGAAGCTCCATACTGATGGATCTTTGGACACACTCGTTCTTGAAACGTTTGAGACATGCGAACCATGTTTATTGGTGTAGACGCATGAAGAAACTCCATGCAGATGGATCGTTTGGACTCACTTGTTTTTGAATCACTTGAGACATGCAAATCATGCCACATGGGCAAGATGAATGAAGGCCTCATTTTCTAGTGAGATGGAACAAGAAAGTAACTTATTGGAAGTAATATATTTTGATGTATGCAGTCCAACGAGTGCTGAGACACACAATGGATATCGTTATGTTCTTACTTCACAGATGATTTGAGTAGATACTAGTATATTTACTTGATGAAACAAGAGTCTGAATTATTGAAAGGTTCAAGTAATTTCAGAGTAAAGTTGAAGATCGTCGTGACAAGAGGATGAAATGTCTATGATATGATCGCAGAGATGAATATCTGAGTCGCGAGTTTGGTACACATTTCATACAATGTAAAAAGTGTTTCACAACTCATGCCACCTGGAGCACCGTAGTGTGATGGTGTGTTTGAACGTCATAGCCGCGCGCTATTGGATATAGCGCATACTATGATGTCTCTTATCAAAATACCACTATCGTTTTGGGTTAGGCATTAGAGACAACCGCATTCACTTTAAATAGGGCACCATGTAATTCCGTTGAGATGACACCGTATGAACTATGGTTTGGAGAAACCTAAGCTGTCGTTTCTTAACAGTTTGGGGTTGCGACGTTTATGTGAAAAAGTTTCTGTCTGATAAGATCGAAGCCAAGGCGGATAAATGCATCTTCATAGGATACCCAAAACAGTTGGGTACATCTCCTATCTCAGATCTGGAAGCAAAGTGTTTATTTCTAGAAACGTGTCCTTTCTCGAGGAATAGTTTCACTCGAAAGAATTGAGTGGGAGGATGGTGGAAACTTGATGAGGTTATTGAACCGTCAATTCAACCACTGTGTAGCAAGGCACATGAAGTTGTTCCTGTGGCGCCTACGCCAATTGAAGTGGGAGCTGATGATAGTGATCATGAAGCTTCGGATCAAGTTACTACAGACCTCGTAGGTCGACAAGGTCATGTACTACTCTAGAGTGGTATGGTTACCCTGTCTTGGAGGTGATGTTATTGGACAACAATGAACCTACGAGCTGTGGAGAAGCGATGGTGGGCCTGGATTCCGACGAATGGCTGGACGCCATGAAATACGAGGTAGGATCCATGTATGAAAACGAAGTGTAGACTTTGGAATAACTACTTGATGGTTGTAAGGCTGTCAGGTACACATGGATCTTTAAAAGGAAGACAGACGATGATGGTGAAAGGTCACCATTAAGAAAGCTCGACTTGTCGCAAAGATGTTTTCGACAAGTTCAAAGAGTTGACTATGATGAGACTTTCTCACTCGTAGTGATGCTAAAAGTCTGTTGGAATTATGTTAGCAATTGCTGTATATTTATGAAATCTTGGAGATAGGATGTCAAAACATTGTTTCCTCGACGGTTTCCTTGAGGAAAGGTTGTTTGTGATACAACCATAAAGTTTTGTCGATCCTAAGGATGCTAACAAGTATGCAAGCTCCAGCGATCCTTCTATGGACTGGAGCAAGCATCGCGGAGTTGGAATATACGCTTTGACGAGATGATCAAAGTTTTTTGTTCTATACAAAGTTTATGAGAAACTTGTATTTCCAAAGAAGTGAGTGGGAGCACTATAGAATTTTTGATGAGTATATGTGGTTGACATATTGTTGATCAGAAATAATGTGGAATTTATGGAAAGCATAAAGGGTTGTTTGAAAGAAGTTTTTCAAAGGAAAACCTGGATTGAGCTACTTGAACATTGAGCACCAAGATCTATGGAGATAGATCAAAACGCCTAATAGAACTTTCAACGAAATGCATGCCTTGGCAAGTTTTTGAAGGAGTTCAAAATAGATCGACAAAGAAGGAGTTCTTGCGTGTATTGTAAGGTGTGATTTTGAGTAAGACTCGAAAGCCTGACAACGGAAGAAGAAAGAGAAAGGACAAAGGTCGTCCCCTATGCCTTAGTCGTAGGCTCTATAGTATGTCATGCTGTGTACAGTACCTCATGTGTGCCTTGCCATGAGTCTGACAAGGTTTACTACTCTAAGTTATCCTTAGTAACTAGTGGACTAAGGAATTTTTCTCTATTATGGAGACGATTAAAGAGTTCGTCGTAAAGGGTTACGTTGATGCAAGCTTTGACACTAATCCGGATAACTTAGAGAAGTAAACCGAATTCGTATAGTGGACCAGTCATTTGGAATAGTTCCAAATGGCGCATGGTCGAAGCATCTATATGATTACACGGAGATTTGTAAAGCACACACAGATCTAAAAGATTCAGACCCGTCGACTAAAACCTCTCTCACAAGCAAGATATGATAAAACCACATAACTGTATGGGTGTTAGATTCATTACAATCACATAGTGATGTGAACTAGATTATTGACTCTAGTGCATGTGGGAGACTGTTGGAAATATGCCCTAGAGGCAATAATAATTTTTTTATTATTATACTTCCTTGTTCATGATAATCGTTTATTATCCATGCTAGAATTGTGTTGATTGGAAACTCAAATACATGTGTGGACACATAGACAACACACTGTCCCTAGTGAGCCTCTCGTTTACTAGCTCGTTGATTAAAGATGTTCAAGGTTTCCTAGCCATAGACAAGTGTTGTCACTTGATAACAAGATCACATCATTAGGAGAATGATGTGATGGACAAGACCCAAACTACAAATGTAGCATATGACCGTGTTAGTTTATTGCTACTATTTTCTGCATGTCAATCTATCTGTTCCTATGACCCTGAGATCATGCAACTGCGGACACCGGAGGAATACCTTGTGTGTATCAAATGTCGCAATGTAACTGGGTGACTATAAAGGTGCTCTACAGGTATCTCCGAAGGTGTGTGTTGGGTTGGCATGGATCAATCTTGGGATTTGTCACTCCATGTGACGGAGAGGTATCTCGGGGCCAACTCGGTAATACAACATCACAACAAGCCTTGCAAGCACTGTGACTAAAGAGTTATTCACGGGATCTTATATTACAGAACAAGTAAATAGACTTGCCGGTAATGAGATTGAACTAGGTATGGAGATACCGATGATCGAATCTCGGGCAAGTAACACACCGAAGGACAAAGGGAACATCATACAGGATTAACTAAATCCTTGACATAGAGGTTCAACTGAAAGAGATATTCGTAGAATATGTAGGAGGCAATATGGCCATCCAGGTACCACTATTGCTTATTTATCGGGGAGTGTCTCAGGTCATGTCTGCATAGTTCTCGAACCCGCAGGGTTTGCACACTTAAGGTTCAGTGACGTTTCGGTATAGTTGAGTTATAGGTGTCGGTGACCGAAGGTTGTTCGGAGTCTCGGATGGGATCCTGGACGTCACGAGGAGCTCCAGAATGGTCTGTAGGTAAATATTGATATATAGGAAGTCCTCTTTCGGTCACCGGTAAGATTTTGGGCTCATCGGTACTGTACCGGGAGTGCGGGGAGGGTACCGGGGGACCACCGTGAGGGGTGTGACGACACAAGGGCTTCATGGGCTGTGAGAAGAGGCAAACCAGCCCCTGGTGGGATGGCCAAAGCCTCCCCTACGGGCCCATGCGGCTGGAGTGGAAGGATAAGGAAAAAAGCCAAAGGTGGAAAGAGTTTCCTAGTGGGGAGGAAGGAGTCGTAATCCTACTAGGATTGGAGGAGGACTACTCCTATCCTCCTCACTTCATCCCACCCAAAGGGGAAACCCAAGGGCGCCAACCTCCCTCCACTCCTCCTATGTATACTAGAGGTATTGAGGGTTTTTGGACACACATAAATCAGCCACGGCTGCCTCTCTCTCCCTCTAGATATGTTTCTCCTCTAGTCTAGTTCGGCAGTGCTTAGGTGAAGCCTGATACGTCTCAAACGTATCTATAATTTTTGATGATTTCACGCTGTTATCTTGTCAACTTTGGATGTTTTATATACCTTTTATATCTTTTTGGGACTAACTTATTAATTCAGTGCCAAGTGCCAGTTCCTGTTTTTTCTGTGTTTTTGACTCTTTTCAGATCTGATTTTGGAACGGAGTCCAAATGGAATAAAATCCCCGAAATAAATTTTTCCAGAACAGAAGAAGATCGGGGGACGTGAGGGCCAAGGCAGGGGGCCCACAGGGAGCCCACAAGCCCTGTTGCCACGGCCAGGGGGCCCGTGGCAACCAGGCTTGTGGCCTCCCTGGCGCTCCCCTGCCCTAGCTCTTTGTCCTATAAATTCCCTAAAATCGCAGAAAAAATCAGGGCATCCACGAAAACACTTTTCCGCCGCCGCAAGCTTTCGTTTTCGCGAGATCTCATCAGGAGACCCTTCTCGGTGCCCTGCCGGAGGGGACTTTGGAGTTGGAGGGCTTCTACACTACTGGAAAATAGTTTTTTGCCATCTGCCTAGTCTTTGCCGTCTGCTAGCTGATGGCAAAGAGTGTCTTTGCCGTCAGCTTCAGCAAAACAGACGGCAAAGCACAGGCTGATGGCATAAAGTCTTTTTGCCATCTGTCACATCTTTGCCGTCTGCTAGCGGACAACAAAGAGTCCAGAGGCAGACGGCAAAGATATAGATAGGCCCACCTGACCGCGGGGTGGCTAGGTCAAACTGGAGTCGGACCTTTGCCGTCTGCTAGCGGATGGCAAAGAGTCCGGAGGCAGACGGCAAAGAGTCTAGACTCTTTGCCGTCCGCCGGTAGACGACAATTCTCTAACACCGTTAACGGCTCCTTCCCCCCCACCCCGCCCCTCTCCCTCTCTATAACGGTCACCCCGCGCGCCCCTCTCTCTCTCTCCCCACCCCGCACGCCCCTCTCTCTGTAACGGCCGCCGCCACCACCGTCGCGCCGCCGCCCCCATCGCGTCGCTGCCCCTATCGCCCCTGCCGTCGCCCCTGTCGCCCCCCCCGCCGCCCCTCTCTCTCTCCCCACCTCGCCCCCGCTGCCGCTGCCCCACGACCGTCGCGCCGCCGCCACTGGCGCCCCCGGCGCCGGCCCGCCACCCCCAACACCCCAGCCCCTCCACAGCCGCCCCTCTCGGTGAGCCCCCACACCCCCACCCCCACCCCCACCCGCATTATTTTTTAGTAGTTTTATTATTTTTTAGTAGTTTTAGTAGTTGTTATTGTTAGTAGTTTTAGTGGTAGATTAGTTAGGTTAGTAGTTTTAGTTAGGTTAGTTAGTTAGCTTGGTTAGTTAGTTGGAGGAGGAGAAGAGGAGAAGTGAAGGAGGAGTAGGACAAGAAGAGGAGAATAAGAAGAGGTGTAGGAGGAGGAGGAGGAGGAGAAGAAAAAGAAGAAGAAGAAGAAGAGGATAAGAAAAAAATAAGAAGGAGAATAAGAAGAAAAAGAAGAAGAAGAGAAGAAAAAAATAAGAAGGAGAAGAAGTAAAGAAGAAGAGAAGAAGAGAATAAGAAAAAAATAAGAAGGAGAAGAAGAGAAAAAAGAAGAAGAAGTTGATTTTTTTTATTGTTTAGTATTTAGTGGTAGCTAGATTCTTTTTTAGTTACTTAGTGGTAGATTCTGTTTTTGTTATAGTGGTAGATTCTGTTTTTGTTATTTTTTTGCTGTTTAGTGCTATCTAGGTTTAGCGATAGGTTTAGTTAGCTTGGTTAGTTAGGTTAGTTAGTTAGTTAGCTTACTAGAAAGAATAGGAAGAAGAAGAAGATGAGGAGGAGGAGAAGAGGAGAAGGGGAGGAGGAGGAGGAGGAGAAGAAGAAGAAGAATAGGAGGAGGAGAAGACAAAAAGAAGATCACATGTTTGGTATTTAGTTTTTTAGAATTAATTAGTAGTTTTAGTGGTAGATTCTGTTAGTTAATTAGTAGATTTAATGGTAGATTCTGTTAGTTTATTCGCCCATCATTATTGCTTAGGTTCAAGACTACTTCAAAGAAGATCACATGTTCTTTTGTTGAAATCAAGTCTGTCAAAATAATGTATCGTCTATATTTATTGGTACCGGAGCAAAAGAGGACAACTTAAATAATATTGCCATCCTCAAATGTAGAAAATATCGAAAAGTTTTATATAACCTGAAAAGTAGTATAGGTAACCTGGAAAGTCCTCTGGACCAAAAGGGCAACTTCTGGACCTGTGAACTTTGCGTGGTAGGTGCATGTCCATGCACCAGGGTAATTAACCCAATAATGACATAATTAGCCCATTTACCTCCAAAACACCATAATAAGCTCAAAATGGCATAAGAACCTTGGTTAGCTCATTAATATTATATACTTAGCTTGTTTTTCCTCTAAAATGGGATAATTAGCCCATTTAGCTCAAAAAAGACATAATTAGGTAATTTAGCTCCAACAAGAGGAGAAGAGGAGAAGAAATAGGCAAAATGAAAAGAAATAAGAAGAAGAAGAAGAGAAGAAGAAGAAGAGAAGAAGGAGAAGGAGGAGGAGGAGGAGGAGAAGGCCAAGGACCTTCTAGTCCTTCTCCTCCTCCTCCTTCTCCTCCTTCTCTTCCTTCTTCTTGGTTTCTTCTTCTTCTCCTCCTCCTCCTCTTTCTTCTCCTCTTTCATATTATCCTTGCTTTACTTAACCCAACAATGACATAAATAGCCCATTTAGCTCCAAAATACCATAATAAGCTCAAAATGGCATAAGAACCTTGGTTAGCTCATTAATATTACATACTTAGCTTGTTTTCCTCTAAAATGGGATAATTAGCCCATTTAGCTCAAAAAATACATAATTAGGTAATTTAGCTCCAACAAGAGGAGAAGAGGAGAAGAAATAGGCAAAATGAAAAGAAAGAAGAAGAAGAAGAAGAGAAGAAGAAGAAGAGAAGAAGGAGAAGGAGGAGGAGGAGGACGAGGAGGAGAAGGCCAAGGACCTTCTTGTCCTTCTCCTCCTCCTCCTTCTCCTCCTTCTCCTCCTTCTTCTTGATTTCTTCTTCTTATCCTCCTCCTCCTCTTTCTTCTCCTCTTTAATATTATCCTTGCTTTAATTTCCGCAACAATGACATAATTAGCCCATTTAGCTCCAAAATGCCATAATAACCTCAAAATGGCATAAGAACCTTGGTTAGCTCATGAATATTATATACTTAGCTTGTTTTCCTCTAAAATGACATAATTGGAATATTTGTGTTGATCGGGTGGATTTACATGTGATAGTTGTCTCGTCGCTGTGAGGTCTGCTGTGCGAAGTCCTGCCCATGCGTTGTACGAGCTCCGCCCCTGCATTCGTGGGTCAGTACAAATTTCATCTCCTCCCCGCCCTTCATTTACTGTGGCTCGGTTTCCGGATGAAACTTTCTAGATTTAGGTAATTCAATTAATTTATCAGTATGCATGACCAGTATGCGTCTCCTGTTCAAAAGGGCGACATCTATAAATATGCATGTGTTTGCATATTTATAACCGCCATCCTTTCGAATTGTCCAACATTATCCATGGACAGCCCGAGTATGTGTAGATTGGGTTCGTTTTCCCGTATGCTGTGCTCTGGATCCGATGCGGAATTTCGTTAGTGCCTCCCTGTTGTTCTCCGGATGCACATCCTCTCTGTTTATTGCGGAGACGTGTATCAGGAGAACAGCGGGGAGGTGCTGCCGAAATTTTGTGTTGGATCCGGAGCAGAGCATGGGAAAACGAACCCAATCTACACATACTCGGGTGGGATTAGGACCTATATTTACCTATTAGCGTGTAGGTTTCCTGGACGTAATAAAAATGGCAAACCTGATTAACCGATGAATATAAATGCTAAATTATATATAAATATATTTCTTATGTCTTTAGTAGCTACGCAAGATGAGTGATCGTGCATTGATGTATACCGGTCACCCTAGTCAGAAAGAGATGACGAAATAGTGGTTTTTAAAAACAAAGGAATTTGTGAAAGCCGCATTCCCAAATGGCCAGGAAAGAAACTATTGCCCCTGTCCTGGATGCGACAACTATAAAAAGACGACAGAGGCTGTAATGATTAAACACCTGCAGAGGAGGGATTTTAAGCCTAATTATACGGTGTGGACATTTCATGGTGAGTCTATACAACGCACAAGAGCTGAGGTGGTCCGTCGTCGCACGGACGAGCATGGTACTGGGATCGAAGACATGGTGCAAGACTTTGATGATGCTCGGGATTCGGAAGATGAGATGGAGGAATCTGCAAAGGCCTTTTATGAAATGTTGGAGTCTTCAAAACGTCCTCTCCATGAGCACACTGAGCTCTGTCAGCTGGATGTAATTGCACAAGTAATGGCTCTGAAGGCTCAGTTCAACTTGGGAAGAGAATGCTACGACGCGATGATGACACTATTTGGACGTTTCCTACCCAAAGGCCATGTCATGCCTGCAAACCTGTACCAGTCGGACAAAATACTTAGTGTACTTAAGATGCCCTATGAGAAGATAGATGCATGTGAGAAAGGATGTGTCTTATTTAGGAAGGAGTATGCACACTTGGACTATTGTCCCAATTGCGAGTCTTGCAGGTATCTTGTGGTAGACAACGGTATGGGTGAGAAGAGGCAGACCAAAATCGCAGTTTGTGGTCTTCGGTATATGCCAATCGTACCAAGACTTCAATGTCTTTTCATGGTCGAAGAGATAGCCAGACAGATGACATGGCACAAATTGGGCAAAAGAACCAAACTAGATGCGGATGGGAATAAGATGATGGTACACACATCGGATGGGGAAGCGTGGAAACATTTCGATGGATTGCATCAGGATAAAGCGGCAGATCCAAGGAATCCTCGAGTCTGCGCCGCCACGGATGGTTTT
Source organism: Hordeum vulgare subsp. vulgare (assembly GCF_904849725.1). Taxonomy (NCBI): domain Eukaryota; kingdom Viridiplantae; phylum Streptophyta; class Magnoliopsida; order Poales; family Poaceae; genus Hordeum; species Hordeum vulgare. The sequence goes on along the minus strand of NC_058518.1, from coordinate 241,738,510 downwards.
AATCCCTTCGGCATGACGGCAACCCAATACAGTTGTTGGCCTGTATTTTTCATTCCACTCAATCTCCCCCCCCCGGGCAGATTATGCAAAGAAAGAACATATTTCTGACATTGATAACTCCAGGGCCCAATTATCCGGGGAAGAATATGAATGTGTACGTGCAACCGCTTAAGGATGAATTGGAAGAAGCTTGGGAAAATGGGGTCAAGACATACGATGCCGCTAGAAAAGAAAACTTCAAAATGCATGTGTGGTACATGTACTCTATGCATGACTTGCCAGCGTATGCGCTATTCTCTGGATGGTGTGTGCATGGAAGGTTCCCGTGCCCCCAATGCAAGGCAGCTCTTCAGTTTCATTGGTTACAGGAGGGTCGGAAGTATTCTTGCTTTGACTTGCATAGAGATTTCCTGGATCCTGACCATCAGTTCAAAAAAGACAAGAAGAACTTTACCAAAGGTAAAGTTGTCAAAAACTTGGCACCACCTGCGTTCACAGGCCAACAGATCCTGGATCAGTTAAACGCCCTCGAGCCTGATCCAGAGCGTCCAGGGTATTTCAAGGGGTATAATTCAAAACACGCCTGGACTCACAAGCCATGCTTCTCGGATCTGCCTTACTTCAAAGACCTCCTTCTTCCACACAATATCGAAATGATGCACACTGAAAAGAATATCGGAGAGGCTATTTTTGGTACATTGTTCGACATAGATGGGAAGACAAAGGATAATATTAAGGCTAGAGTCGATCAAGAGACACTATGTCATAGACCGTTACAAAACATGCGAGAAGGCAAAGGAAAGCAGAAGTGGTCGAAGCCAAAGGCCTGGTTCAATCTTGGAAGGCCAGCTATGAGGGAAATTATCTTGTGGGTCAAAATGCACTTGATGTTCCCCGATGGGTATGTAGCGAATCTAAAGAGGGGAGCGAGTCTTGAAAAATTAAAATCTTTGGTCTCAAGAGTCATGATTGGCACATATGGCTAGAGCGGGTAATGCCGGTGATGTTACGTGGCTTTATTCCTGAGGATGAATGGCTAGTACTGGCGGAGCTGAGCTATTTCTTCCGTGTTCTTTGTGAGAAAGAATTGTCGCCTGGCGTGGTAGAAGACATGGAGGAGTTTGCACCGGAGTTGTTGTGCAAGTTAGAGAAGATCTTTCCACCGAGCTTCTTTAATCCAATGCAGCATTTGATTTTACATCTACCGACCGAGACAAGATTGGGTGGGCCCGTGCAAGATCGTTCGTGCTATGCAACTGAGAGGATGCAGAAGACCCTTCGAGCTAAATGTAAAAATAAGCGTAGAATTGAAGCATCGATGGCGGAGGCATTCATTACCGAGGAGGTGGCAAACTTTGTGACAGCACACTACGAAGCCAAAAATCATCATTTGCATAATCCGAAGCCTTGACACAATGATGGAGACCCTAAAAAAGGCGGGTCCAACCTCAGCCTATTCAAAGGGAAGCTCGCACCAGCCGGTGCTTCGAAACCAATAATGTTGGATATTGAAGAATGGCGGAACATTTCGTTGTATATCTTCAACAACCTAACAGAAGTGCGGCCGTACATCGAGTGAGTTCTCGACACATTTTCCCGTAATTTCTAATTCATTTGAACTGCTCTTATTCCCGGATATTTCAAACAGCCGTTACGTCGTCAAATTCTCGGATGGAGCTGTGATTGAAAATGATTCCGTCGAAGAGTATGAGCTTCTGTCAAAGACAGCAGGCGGCTATCCCGGTTTCATCTCTTGGTTCAAACAAACGGTAATTATCAATAATGGACCATTTCATTCTTGGTCTAACTTGCGGCTAATGCAACAACCATTTTGTATTAAACTTGTAGGCTAATTCAGAGTCTATGGACGCCGAATTGAGACAAATCGCTAATGGTTTTGACTATAAGGTCCGTTCATTTGAGAATTACAACATCAACGGGTATCTCTTTCGTACCTTTGGCAAAGAGCTATCTATGCCCGACCGGAAATCTACAAATTGTGGTGTCTCTACTATCGGCAAAGGTGTTATCGAGTATTATGGAAGAGTTGAAGCAATTTATGAACTTCAACTCTATGGTGAAAACCCACCGAACGTCGTAGTCTTCAAATGTTATTGGTTCCAGCCAAAAAAGACTAGAAGCACTCATGAACATATAGGACTAGTCGAAATCAATCCAAACACCCATTTAGATGTTCCCGATGTCTATATTACGGCTCAACACGCGACCCAAGTTTTCTATCTACCGTGGGCATGCCAAACGAATAAGAATCTGGAAGGTTGGTATGTTGTTTATGAAGTGCCGCCACATGTCAGACCACCTCTCCCAAATGAACAGGATTATGAACCTCACATTAACCCAGACACATATGATGGAGAATTCTTCCAAGAAACATGTCTTTCCAAGAAACGTTTCAAGAACCGCCGTGCTTCATCCAAGAACATGGAAGTATACAGCGACAATGAATCCGACTCCAGCCCTGAGCCGGAACCAGAAGACCTGGAACTCGTAGAGGTTACTGATGCGGATGACCTGTCAATGCTTCAACGATTAAAGGAAGGCCTTTCACAACTTCACGCCGTTGAACCCGATGAGCACGTCATTCTTGAAGACATGCGTGATAGTGATGATGATGATGCATTTATTGATGATGATTATTAGTTTGTAAGATTCACAACTTAAATTATATATATTTTAATCTTTATTATTCATGTACATATTATTATTCATGTCAGTCATTCAAATTTTTTATGTTGTACTAATTTCTTTTAATCTTTATCATGGCAGGTGTTGAAAGATGGTGGGCACGGGTCCAGAGCGCTCGACAGGTTCTTCCCAGGCGCCCCGCACGAGGGGTGGTACTTCCCTTCCACCCCTATCTCTCCGTAGAGCCTTGGCAGACAGTCTTTCGACACCAGCCGTGGGTTCTTCTTCGTCGGCGGCATTGCCCACTGGGAGAGGTGCTGGTCGGGTAGGGAAGAAGGGGAAGGGTACAGGGAGAGGTGGTGGCCGCGGAAGATCCAGGAGGACTGTTGAGCCGTCCTCGCCACCACCACCAGCTCAGTCACCCGAGCATAGGACTAGTATGGTCGACCCGTTTGCGGAGGAGGCTACGGGGACTCCGGTCCAGGAGCCTGGTGTTCAAGGGCATTCATCCCATGAGACTCCGGTCCAGGAGCAGCCTCGGGTCGAGGTGCATTCAGCCCAGGAGCAGTTGGAGGAGACTACAGTTCTGGAGGCTTCACCCGACGTGGAGAGGCCCGGATGGGAGACCTGGCCGGATCGTACCGAGTTGCCGGATTGGACCGAGGGTCCGGGTGGCTCAGGGGGCAGGGATGACGGGGATGAGCTTACGGATAGTGAGGGCGATGTGCAGGTGGACGGGGCCACCGTGTACAAGCGTGGTAGTACACGTCTCCCGGTCGCCCCGGCTACCCGCGAGCAGAGGCCGGTGATTAAACCTGAAGGAGATAGGTAAGTACATTTACCCTTTTTTTAGATTTTGCCTTCAAGTTTGTTCAAATATCTAATGCGCTGACCTTATCATACTGCAGGGGATGGGTACACCCTCTTGGAGTCCGCAGGCCAAACTCCGTCCTTGGTGTGCTTTGCCGGACAAATTTCCCGGGGTTTGTCACGTTGCCTGGTGAGGGTCAGGTTCCTACACTAGGATTTACCTGGGAGTACTACCAGGCTGCGCAGGCCCCGCCGGAGGAGATTATAGATGGTGTCTTGTGCCACACGAGGGCCGAGATGGTGATCAAGAGCTTTTGGGTAAATTATCCTTTTACAGAATCTAAAGTTAACAATATAGCTAATTATTGTACTAATCGGTGTTTTCACGTTTGATTGCAGACCTTCTATAGGTGTGAGGATGGATATGAGGAGGAGGCGGCCAGGGTTCTCGAGGTCGAGTGTAGGCGGTTACTACAGAACTTGCACCACGAGGCTCGGCCGCAGGCTATTCGAGATTACTACGCCACGCGTGGTATTAAGAAGCAGAAGAAGGATTGCCGCAGAAAGTTTCTGAAGAAGGAGAAATACATGAAGGTAATTACCTATTCTTAAGTCCTTCTACGTAGTTTTCTTGATTTCATTCATAGGCGTAGCACTGAAAATTCTTTCTAATAACTTACAGGTGCCCCCGAGATGGTGTGCGGATAAGATGGATTGTTGGGAGGCGTTGGTTGATGAGTGGTGCACAGGCAGCTGGCGAGCCATCCACGAGAATGCGAAGGATCGGCGTAGCCAAATGGTTGGTGTGCCACACCATCAAGGCAGCACCAACTTACTTTAGTTTGGACGAAACTGGGTATGTGATTTGCTTCATGATTCATGCAATTCATTCTTGATGCTAATATTTTGTTCCTCTCTTTTAGGCGCATCACAATAAGACTGAGATGCCACACTTGTATGACCTTTATGGCATGGCCCATACTGCCTCGTACAAGAAGGCGAAGGCATTCTCTGAGTCTGACCTGGATGATCCCAATAACTTCACCAACATATCATCCCACCAGAAGCTCGTGGCATACAGGGACGCGGGGAAGGCTACGAAAGGGGATGACTTTAACCCTAGCCAGGAACCTTTGGATCTAGAGCTGGTGATGATATCTGGTGGCGGGAGGCTCCATGGCTCGATAGCCATTGGAGATGGGATAATACGTTGTCCACTCACTCTTCCGGAGATCAAGGCGCGCCAGTCGAGCAACTATCCTGAGATAACGCGTCGTCCACGGCCAGTCGAACTTTCCATCGAGGTTAGTTGTACGGACTAAGAACACTTTCATCCATTTCATTATGTGTGTCGCCATAGATCATTACTGTGGTAACGAGGAGTGGTGTTTCAGGCTGCTCTTCACAAAGAGAGAGCGGCAAACCACGATACTCTTGAGAAAGAGAGATTCGCAAGCCAGGCTGCTCTTCAGGCTGCTCTTGATGAGAGGGACCAGACCACGACACGATTGCTTGAGGAGGAGAGGGCCCGGAATGAGGCGGGTGAACGGGCCCTGTACGAGCTTTTTGTGGTATTTTTTTTTCACATTAGCCAAATCATGTGTGTAATGTGTGTTTCAATACTAACTAATACGACCCACTCTTCAGGGTCTGTGCGAGAAGAGCGGTCAAGTCCCTCCGCCGATGCCCGTCTTCTCTTCGATTGGCACGGTGAGTTTCATTATAAACTAGTATTAATAATTGAGTGTCATCATGCTAACTGAGACATTGCAAAATATCTTTTCTGCAGAATAACTCCCGAGCGGCATCGCATGACCCTTCTCCAGGGCAACCGTCTCCAAACGAAGCCGGCGCGAGCAACCGTGGTGTTTCTCCTCCTTGATGACCACTACGGTAAGTTTCTCCTCCAAACTTAGCTTGTTTTCCTCTAAAATGAGATAATTAGCCCATTTAGCTCCAAGAAGACATAATTAGGTAATTTAGCTCCAACAATAGGAGAAGAAATAGGAAAAATGAAAAGAAAGAAGAAGAAGAAGAAGAGAAGAAGGAGAAGGAGGAGAAGGAGGAGGAGGAGGAGGAGGAGGAGGAGGAGGAGGAGAAGGAGGAGGAGAAGGCCAAGGACCTTCTAGTACTTCTCCTCCTCCTCCTCCTTCTCCTCCTTCTCCTCCTTCTTCTTGATTTCTTCTTCTTCTTCTCCTCCTCCTCCTCTTTCTTCTCCTCTTCCATATTATCCTTGCTTTAATTAACCCAACAATGACATAATTAGCCCATTTAGCCCCAAAATACCATAATAAGCTCAAAATGGCATAAGAACCTTGGTTAGCTCATTAATATTATATACTTAGCTTGTTTTCCTCTAAAATGGGATAATTAGCCCATTTAGCTCAAAAAATACATAATTAGGTAATTTAGCTCCAACAAGAGGAGAAGATGAGAAGAAATAGGCAAAATGAAAAGAAAGAAGAAGAAGAAGAAGAAGAAGAGAAGAAGGAGAAGGAGGAGGAGGAGTAGAAGGCCAAGGACCTTCTATCCTTCTCCTCCTCCTCCTCCTCCTTCTTCTTGATTTCTTCTTCTTCTCCTCCTCCTCCTCTTTCTTCTCCTCTTTCATACCATCCTTGCTTTAATTAACCCAACAATGACATAATTAGCCCATTTAGCTCCAAAATACCATAATAAGCTCAAAATGGCATAAGAACCTTGGTTAGCTCATTAATATTATATACTTAGCTTGTTTTCCTCTAAAATGGGATAATTAGCCCATTTAGCTCAAAAAAGACATAATTAGGTAATTTAGCTCCAACAAGAGGAGAAGAGGAGAAGAAATAGGCAAAATGAAAAGAAATAAGAAGAAGAAGAAGAGAAGAAGAAGAAGAGAAGAAGGAGAAGGAGGAGGAGGAGGAGGAGGAGGAGAAGGCCAAGGACCTTCTAGTCCTTCTCCTCCTCCTCCTTCTCCTCCTTCTTCTTGATTTCTTATTATTCTCCTCCTCCTCCTCTTTCTTCTCCTCTTTCATATTATCCTTGCTTTACTTAACCCAACAATGACATAATTAGCCCATTTAGCTCCAAAATACCATAATAAGCTCAAAATGGCATAAGAACCTTGGTTAGCTCATTAATATTATATACTTAGCTTGTTTTCCTCTAAAATGGGATAATTAGCCCATTTAGCTCAAAAAAGACATAATTAGGTAATTTAGCTCCAACAAGAGGAGAGGAGGAGAAGAAATAGGCAAAATGAAAAGAAAGAAGAAGAAGAAGAAGAAGAAGAGAAGAAGGAGAAGGAGGAGGAGGAGGAGGAGGAGAAGGCCAAGGACCTTCTATCCTTCTCCTCCTCCTCCTTCTCCTCCTCCTCCTCCTTCTTGATTTCTTCTTCTTCTCCTGCTCCTCCTCTTTCTTCTCCTCTTTCATATTATCCTTGCTTTAATTAACCCAACAATGACATAATTAGCCCATTTAGCTCCAAAATACCATAATAAGCTCAAATGGCATAAGAACCTTGGTTAGCTCATTAATATTATATACTTAGCCCGTTTTCCTCTAAAATCGGATAATTAGCCCTTTTAGCTCAAAAAATACATAATTAGGTAATTTAGCTTCAACAAGAGGAGAAGAGGAGAAGAAATAGGCAAAATGAAAAGAAAGAAGAAGAAGAAGAAGAGAAGAAGAAGAAGAGAAGAAGGAGATGGAGGAGGAGGAGGAGGACGAGGAGGAGAAGGCCAAGGACCTTCTAGTCCTTCTCCTCCTCCTCCTTCTCCTCCTTCTTCTTGATTTCTTATTCTTCTCCTCCTCCTCCTCTTTCTTCTTCTCTTTCATATTATCCTTGCTTTAATTAACCCAACAATGACATAATTAGCCCATTTAGCTCCAAAATGCCATAATAACCTCAAAATGGCATAAGAACCTTGGTTAGCTCATGAATATTATATACTTAGCTTGTTTTCCTCTAAAATGACATAATTAGCCCATTTAGCTCAAAAAAGACATAATTAGGTAATTTAGCTCCAACAAATGATATATAGTTCACCACACATATACTTAGCTTGTTTTCCGCTAAAAATGACATAATTAGCTGAAAAACATCATATTTTGTTCTTCTTCTAACTTTCTTATTCACAATTTTGCAGATTGGATATACTACATGCATGGAAGCTGGCATTCATGGAGTTGAACAATGTCGATGGATGAACTTTATATGTATATCATCTAGTTTTCATTTGAGTTGATGAACAATGTCGAACTATATGTATATGTATATATGGATAAACAGTGCAATACTTGGTATGTTGGTTCTTCGGATATATGGGGATGTACATTGGTGAATCATATATGTGTGGTGAATTATATATATGTGTTGGCAAGTTAATGTGTGGTGAACTATATATCATATATGTGTGGTGAATTATACAAATGTGCTGTCAAATATATATATATGTATATGTGCTGTGAAATAATATAAAACAAAAAAACAGGAACTATATGGGCTCTTTGTCGTCTGCCAGCTGATGGCAAAGACCTGTGCCATCAGCTGGCAGACGGCAAAGGTGCCACATGGCACCCAGCTGTGCATCCTGGGGTGTCTATGTAGTCTCTTTGCCGTCAGCCTCCAGGGTGGGCAGACGGCAAAGAAGAGGGAACAGAGGAGGGGGGAGAAGGAGGCATACGACAAAGAGTGGAGAGAGGGGGGAGGGGAGGAGCAGGCAGACGGCAAAGATGGACGGGGAGGCAGACGGCAAAGATGGACGGGGAGGCAGACAGCAAAGATGGAGGGGGAGGCAGACGACAAAGCCTCCGTTAACCCCTAACAGAGGCAACGCCTGTCGGCTGCCGTCTCGAGCACTTTGCCGAATGCTCCTAAGGAAAGCTGACGGCAATGAGCTTTTCCGTCTGCTTTGGGGGGGGGGCAGATGGCAAAGAAGGTCCTATGCCGTCGTAGGCTGACGCAAAAATTTTGCCGGCCGTGAGAATCTTTGCCGTCTGTGATATTGTCTTTGCCGTCCGGGATATTGTCTTTGCCGTCTGTGATGGCAGACGGCAAAGAAGCTGATTCCTGTAGTGCTACATCAACATCATCGCCTCTCCAATGACTCGTGAGTAGTCCACTTCGTACCTACGGGTCCATAGTTAGTAGCTAGATGGCTTCTTCTCTCTCTTGGATCTTCAATACAAAGTTCTCCATGATCTTCATGGAGATCTATCCGATGTAATCCTCTTTGGCGGTGTGTTTGTCGAGATCCGATGAATTGTGGATTTGTGATCAGATTATGTATGAATTATATTTGAGTCTTTGCTGATTTCTTATATGCATGATTTTATATCCTTGTAAGTCTCTCCGAGTCTTGGGTTTTCTTTGGCCAACTAGATCTATGATTCTTGAAGTGGGAGAAGTGCTTGGTTTTGGGTTCATACCGTGTGGTGATCTTTCCCAGTGACAGAAGGGGTAGCAAGGCACGCATCGTGTTGTTTCCATCAAGGGTAACAAGATGGGCTTTCATCATAGATTTGAGATTGTTCATCTACATCATGTCATCTTGCTTAAGGCGTTACTCTGTTCTTTTGAACTTAATACACTAGATGCATGCTGGATAGCAGTCGACGTGTGGAGTAATAGTAGTAGATGTAGAAAGTATCGGTATACTTGTTTTGGACATGATGCCTATAGATATAATCATTGCCATAGATAACCTCACGACTTTGTGCGGTTCTATAAATTGCTCGACATTAATTCGCTCACCCACCGTCTACTTGCTTTCATGAGAGAAGCCGCTAGTGAACACTACGGCTCCCGGGTATATTCACAACTATCATTTCCACTTTCACTTTTACTTTGCTTTGTTTACTCTTTGCTTTCATTTCTCACTTTGCAAACAATCTATAAGGGATTGGCAACCCCTTCATAGCGTTGGGTGCAAGCTCTTTGTGTTTGTGCAGGTACTTGTGACTTGAACGCTCCTCCTACTGGATTGATACCTTGGTTCTCAAACTGAGGGAAATACTTACTGCCGCTCTGCTACATCACCCTTTCTTCTTCAAGGAAACACGAACGCAAGGCTCTAAGGCCGCGGGGAAATCCTTTGCATATTTGCCAAGGAAGTCCCTATTGGCGTAGCTGTAGCAGCAGGATTTCTGGCGCCGTTGCCAGGGAAGGTATGTTGTCGCAGTACCAGAAGGATTTCTGGCGCCATTGCCGAGGAGGAGAGATCAAGTCAAGATGTATCCAAGTAGGTGTCACAAACTCATCTCTTGCATTTACCTTTTTTGCCAGTTGCCTCTCGTTTTCCTCTCCCACACTTCACATTTGCCGTTTTCATTTGCCTTTCTCCTTTGCCGTTTTCATTTACCTTTTTTGCCTTTCTCCTTTGCCGTTTTCTTTTGCCTTTTGCCATTTTCCTTTGCCAGTTTTCTTGCTTGCTTGTGCTCTTGTTGGTTTGTTGAAGTCATCATGGCTGAAAACACCAAACTTTGCGACTTCTCGAGTACTAATAATAATGATTTTATTAGTACTCCGATTGCTCCCGCCACTTGTGCGGAATCGTATGAAATCAACGCTGCCTTGCTAAATCTTGTTATGAAAGAGCAATTCTCTGGCCTTCCTAGTGAAGATGTCGCATCCTATCTCAATACCTTCATTGAACTTCGCGATATGCAAAAGAAAAGAGATGTGGATAATGACGTGATTAAGTTGAAGCTTCTTTCCTTTCTCGTTGCGAGATCGCGCAAAAACTTGGTTTTCTTCTTTTCCTAAAAATAGTATCGAGTCTTGAGATAAGTGCAAAGATGCTTACATATCCAAGTATTTTCCGCCGGCTAAGATTATCTCTCTACGTAATGATATCATGAGTTTCAAGCAACTTGATCATGAACACGTTGCACAATCTTGGGAGAGGATGAAGTTAATGATTAGAAATTGTCCCGCTCATGGCTTGAGTTTGTGGATGATTACACAAATCTTTTATGCTGGTTTGAATTTCGCTTCTCGCAATATCTTGGACTCCCCCTCAGGTGGAACATTCATGGAAATCACGTTAGGAGACGCTACAAAACTCCTAGACAATATCATGACCAACTACTCTCAGTGGCACATTGAAAGGTCACCTGCTAGCAAAAAGGTACACGCTATAGAAGAAATTAACTCGCTTAGTGCTAAGATGGACGAGTTGATGAATTTGGTTGCTAGTAGAAATGCTCCTTTAGATCCTAATGACATGCCACTATCTTCCTTGATTAAGAGTAGCAACGCTAGTTTGGACATTAATTTTTTTGGTAGGAACAATTTTGGCAACAACAATGCTTTTAGAGGAAACTATGTTCCTAGGCCTTTTCCTAGTAACTCCTCTAACAATTATGCCAATTCCTACAACAACACTTATGGAAATCACAACAAATTACCCTCTGATTTAGAGAGTAATATCAAAGAGTTCATCAACTCTCAAAAGATTTTCAATGCGTCCATAGAGGAAAAACTACTCAAAATAGATGATTTGGCTAAGAGCGTTGATAGGATGTCTTTGAAAGTTAGATGTGCTCCTCCCAAGGTCAACTTGGATGAAACTTTGAAAGCTATGAGTGTCTCCATGAATGAGATCAAAGAAAGAACCACCCAAATTCGCGCTAGGCATGAATGCTTTAAAAGGGTGCGTTCTAGTGATGCAAATCACGAAGATCTTAAAGTGCTTGGTGTGACTCCTCTTGAATCTTTGTTTTGCGTGTCAAACCTATTGATGAAGGGGCTGGATATGAATCCACTTTGGTTGAAAAACGCCCCAATGATTCGGAGCCCACCTATCTTGATGATAAAGGTGTGGAGAGTGGAGTAGAAGAAATCAAAATTTTGGGTAGTAATGAAACTCCCACTTTGGATTTGAAGGAATTCAATTATGATAGTTGCTCCTTGTTTGAATGCATCTCTTTGATGCAATCCATTGCAAACTCTCCGCATGCTTATAGCCAAAGCAAAGCCTTTACCGCACATATCGTAGACGCTATGATGAAATCTCTTGAAGAGAAACTCGAATTAGAAGTCTCTATACCTAGAAAACTTCGTGATGAGTGGGAACCTACTATCAAAATCAAAATAAAAAACTATGAATGCAATGCTTTGTGTGATTTGGGTGCTAGTGTTTCCGCGATTCCAAAGTCTTTATGTGATATTCTTGGTTTTCATGTGATCGAAGAGTGTTCTCTTAATTTGCATCTTGCGGATTCTACTGTCAAGAAACCCATGGGAAGGATCGATGATGTTCTTATTGTTGCAAATAAGAACTATGTACCTGTGGATTTCATTGTACTTGACATAGATTGCAATCCTTCATGTCCTATTATTCTTGGTAAACCTTTCCTAAGGACTATTGGTGCTATCATCGATATGAAGGAAGGGAATATTAGATTTCAATTTCCCCTAAAGAAGGGCATGGAGCATTTTCCTAGAAAGAAAATAAGATTGCCTTATGAATCTATGATGAGGGCTACTTATGGTTTGAGCACCAAAGATGACTATACGTGATTCCATCACGTTTTGCCTAGCTAAGGGCGTTAAACAATAGCGCTTGTTGGGAGGCAACCCAACGAATCTATCCTTTTTCTTTCTGTTTTGTGTTTTCCACACTTTCATAATTCTTTTATGATTGTGTTTTTTGTGTTTCTTTTTGCGTTTGTGCCAAGCAAAACCGTTATGATTAGTCTTGGGGATGATCGTTTGGTCATGCTGGAAAAGACAGAAACTTTCTGCTCACGGAAACATTTTTCATTTTTTTTTCTGTAAGAGCTTTTGAGTTGATTTTGTTTGCTGCTGATTTCTACGCAAATTCTTCAGACTGTCGTAATTTTAAAGAATTTTTGGAGTACGAGAATTATACGAAGTATACAGATTGCTACAGACTGGTCTGCTGTTAACAGATTCTATTTTTGTTGAGTTGGTTGCTTATTTTGATGAAACTATGGATAGTATCGGGGGGGGGGGGAGTATTAGCCATGGACGATTGAAAATACAGTAACCCAACATCAACATAAGTAGAATTTAAGTTTGCTATAGTACCTAAGGAAATGGTGGTTTGCTTTCTTATACTAATGTTATCACGAGTTTGTGTTTAAGTTTCGTGTTGTGAAGTTTTCAAGTTTTGGGTGAAGTTCTTATGGACAAAGAGATAAAGAGTGGCAAGAGCTCAAGCTTGGGGATTCCCAAGGCACCCCAAGTTGAATCAAGGATGCCGTAAAAGCCTAAGCTTGGGGATGCCACGGGAAGGCATCCCCTCTTTCATCTTCAATCCATCGGTAACGTTACTTGGGGCTATATTTTTATTCACCACATGTTATGTGTTTTGCTTGGAGCGTCTTGTATCATAGGAGTCTTTTATTTTTGTTGTGTCACAATCTTCCTTGTTGCACACCTAGAGAGAGAGAGACATGCACTCACCGTGATTTTGTCGAGCTTCACTTATATCCTTTGGTCAGACAATTCAGCTCACATGTGCTTCACTTATATCTTTTGAGCTAGTTGATTTTGCTCTTTGTGCTTCACTTATATCTTTTAGAGCACGGAAGCGCGTGGCTTGGTAGTTGATCTATGCTATGATAGTAGTCTCAAAAGGGGAGTTATCCAAAGGGATATGAAAACTTCCACCTTCATGTGCATTGAATAGTTAGAGAAGTTTGATTCATCTCAATTAGTTTTGAGTTGTGGTTGTGGTAATATTGAAGTTATATTAGTAAGGTGTTGTGAATCTAGAAATACTTGTGTTGAAGTTAGTGATTCCCGTAGCATGCACGTATGGTGAACCACTATGTGATGAAGTCTGGGCATGATTAGTATATTGATTGTCATCCTTAGTGTGGCGGTCGAGATCGCACGATGGTTTATACGTACCAACCCTTCCCCTAGGAGTATGCGTTGAATGCTTTGTTTCGATTACTACTAAAACTTTTGCAACAAGTATATGAGTTCTTCATGACTAATGATGAGTCCATGGTTTAGATGCACTTTCACCTTCCACCATCACTATCTTCTTTAGTGCCGTGCAACTTTCGTCGGTGCACAAAACCCACCATTAGCCTCCCTCAAAACAGCCACCATACCTACCTACTATGGCTTTTTCAAAGCCATTCCGAGATATATTGCCATGCAACTACCACCATGACATGTGCCACAACTTCTACATTGCCATTTAATGATCATAAGATAGCTAGCATGATGTTCCCATTGATGTCTATGCCATGCTAGATCATTGTCACGGTACACTACCGAAGGCATTCCATATAGAGTCATCATTGCTCTAAGTTTTGAGTTGTAAGTGTGATGATCATCATTGATGGAGCATTGTCCCATGTTAGGAAATAAAAAAGTACAAAGATGCCAAAAAAAGAGAGAGGCCAAAGAGCCCACCAAAAAATGAGAGAAAAAGAGAGAAGGGATAATGCTACCACCTTTCCACACTTGTGCATATTAAGCACCATGATCTTCATGATTGAGAGTCCCTCGTTTTGTCACCACCATATAGCTAGTGGGAAATTTTCATTATATAACTTGGCTTGTATATTTCAATGATAGGCTTCCTCAAAATTGCCTTAGGTCTTCGCGAGCAAGCAAGTTGGATGCACATCCACTAGTTTTCTTTAATAGCTTTCACATACTCTTAGCTCTAGTGCATCAATTGTATGGGAATCCCTACTCATTCACATTGATATCTATTGATGAGCATCTCCATAGCTCATTGATATGCCTAGTCAATGCGACCATCTTCTTCTTGTTTGTCTTGCAACCTCCACCACACTCCACACCACTTATAGTGCTAAAACCATGGCTCACGCTCATGTATTGTGTGAGAGTTGAAAAGGTTTGAGAAAGTAAAGGTGTGAAAACAATTACTTGGCCAATACCGGGGTTGTGTATGATTTAAATTTGTTGTGCAAGGATGATAGATCATAGCCAGACTATATGATTTTGTAGGGACAACTTTCTTTTGGCCTTGTTATTTTGAAAGTTCATGATTACCTTGCTAGTTTGCTTGAAGTATTACTGTCTCCACGTCAATAGCAAACTATTGTTTTGAATCTAATGGATCTGAACAGTCACGTCACATAAGAGGAGTTACAAAGGACATCTATGCTAGGTAGCATGAAAGCATCAAAAATTCATTCTTTATCACTTCCCTACTCGAGGACGAGCAGGAGTTAAGCTTGGGGATGCTTGATACGTCTCAAACGTATCTATAATTTTTGATGGTTTCACGCTGTTATCTTGTCAACTTTGGATGTTTTATATACCTTTTATATCTTTTTTGGGACTAATTTATTAATTCAGTGCCAAGTGCTAGTTCCAGTTTTGTGTGTGTTTTTGACTCTTTTCAGATCTGATTTTGGAACTGAGTCCAAACGGAATAAAATCCCCGAAATAAATTTTTCCAGAACAAAAGAAGATCGGGGACGTGAGGGCCCAGGCAGGGGGCCCATAGGGAGCCCACAAGCCCTGTTGCCGCGGCCAGGGGGGTCGCGGCAACCAGGCTTGTGGCCTCCCTAACGCTCCACTGCCCTAGCTCTTTGGCCTATAAATTCCCTAAAATCGCAGAAAAAATCAGGGCATCCACGAAAACACTTTTACGCCGCCGCAAGCTTCCGTTTCCGCGAGATCTCATCTGGAGACCCTTCCCGGTGCCCTGCCGGAGGGGACTTTGGAGTTGGAGGGCTTCTACATCAACATCATCGCCTCTCCAATGACTCGTGAGTAGTCCACTTCAGACCTACAGGCCCGTAGTTAGTAGCTAGATGGCTTCTTCTCTCTCTTGGATCTTCAATACAAAGTTCTCCATTATCTTCATGGAGATCTATCCGATGAAATCCTCTTTGGCGGTGTGTTTGTCGAGATCCGATGAATTGTGGACTTGTGATCAGATTATCTATGAATTATATTTGAGTCTTTGCTGATTTCTTATATGCATGATTTGATATCTTTGCAAGTCTCTCCGAGTCTTGGGTTTTGTTTGGCCAACTAGATATATGATTCTTGCAATGGGAGAAGTGCTTGGTTTTGGGTTCATACCGTGTGGTGACCTTTCCCAGTGACAGAAGGGGCAGCAAGGCACACATCGTGTTGTTGCCATCAAGGGTAACTAGATGCATGCTGGATAGCGGTCGACGTGTGGAGTAATAGTAGTAGATGCAAAAAGTATCGGTCTACTTGTTTTGGACGTGATGCCTATAGATATAGTCATTGCCATAGATAATGTCACGACTTTGCGCGGTTCTATCAATTGCTCGACAGTAATTCGTTCACCCACCCTCTACTTGCTTTCATGAGAGAAGCCACTAGTGAACACTACAGCCCCCGGGTCTATTCACAACTATCGTTTCCACTTCCACTTTTACTCTGCTTTGTTTACTCTTTGCTTTCAGTTCTCACTTTGCAAACAATCTATAAGGGATTGACAACCCCTTCATAGCGTTGGGTGCAAGCTCTTTGTGTTTTGTGCAGGTATTTGTGACTTGAACGCTCCTCCTACTGGATTGATACCTTGGTTCTCAAACTGAGGGAAATACTTACCGCCGCTGTGCTACATCACCCTTTCCTCTTCAAGGGAACACCTACACAAGGCTCCAAGGCCGCGGGGAAATCCTTTGCATATTTGCCAATGAAGTCCCTATAGGCGTAGCCGTAGCAGCAAGATTCCTGGCGCCATTGCCAGGGAAGGTCTGTTGTCGCAGTAGCAAAGCCCTGCTGTATTAGTTCACCACCACCACCACCACGCTTCCATGATGGAGAAATCATCTACCTCTCCACCCTCTTGCTATATCAAGAAGGCGGGGATCGTCATCGAGCTGTACGTGTGCTGAACACGGAGGTGCCGTCCGTCCGGCACTAGATCGGGATGGATCGTGATGGGATCGTGGGACGGATCGTGATGCGATCGCGGGACGGGCTGTGAATTGGATCGCGAAGATGTTCCACTACATCAACCGCGTTATATACGCTTCCGCTCAGCGATCTACAAGGGTATGTAGATTCACTCTCCCCTCTTGTAGATGATCATCACCATGGATAGGTATTGCGTGTGCATAGGAATTTTTTTGTTTCCCTTGCAACGTTCCCCAACAACTTGTTCTAGGTAATGTAAACATTAGCATGGATAGAGTTGTATCGATGCTCGATATAACTTGAGAGAATACTAATTCTACCTTTAGCTGCTCACTAGGTTCGACATTCTTACTTTTCGAAAAAGTCTACAAACGACCCCCCTACACTTGTGGGTTATCAAGACCTTTTTCCGGGCGTCGTTGCGGGGGAGAAATAGCGTAATGGTTGATATTCTCATGTGTGCTTCTTTTCTTTATCACTAAGTAATTTTTATTTTCTGTTATTACTTGTTTTATTTATTTAATTATGGATATGGAACACGAAACACCAACAAAATTAGTTGTACTTGCTACTCATGGAGATGGGCAACCTCCTAAAATCCTCAATGTTGGTTATATGAAACACATTAATTACTACTTCGGTAATCCCAAGAAATCCTCATTCAACTTGATAATGGGAGACACGTTGGATCAACGTGAGTACTTTAGGTATTATCGCTTGTCTCAAAAAGGGAAACACTTATGGGATCAAGTTAAAATGTTGCATTGGTATGCTTGCGATTTATGTGTAAGAAGTGGTTATACTTGTTGCTCTAAGAGTAAGGGTATACACTTTCCCTTTCAACGTGAATTTAATGATAATAAAACCCCGGCTTCTTATGCTAATGGTATATATGATTACTATGATGGGGAACAAACAAAAGAATTTGTTGCTTTAAGGGTGCATATGAAATTGCTTCTTTGATTGAAAAGTATGATGATATTCCTTACAAATATGAAGTTTTTTCCATACTACATTATTGATAAGAGAATTATTAATACAATGTCAATATTAATGAATTCATTGAAAGAATGAGTGCTGCCTTGGAAGAGATTAATATTTTGCAGTAATCTATGGAAGAAGAAATCGCTGAAACTTTGAGCTCATTAGATGAAAAAGATGAGGAGGAGAGAGAAGAACAAAAGGAGAAAAGGAGGATTAGCTACCCGTGCCCATCTTGTAATGAGAGTAACTCTTCAACTCATACATTGTTTAATTTCCCTTTACACATACCTAAGATGAATGCTATGATGATTGCTATGATCCCTTGGATTCATTTGAAATATACCTTTTTGATGAACTTGATACTTGCTACGCTTGTGGCCATGATGCCAATATGAATTATGCTTATGGTGGTGAACTTTCAATAATTCCTTATGTTAAGCATGAATTTTTTTTATTGCAGCCACACATGATAGTCCTATTATCTTTTTGAATTCTTCCAACTACACTATATTAGAGAAGTTTGCACTTATTAAGGATTACATTGATGGGTTGCGTCTTAGTATTACACATGATGATTTTTATGAATATAATATGCATTTTATTAATGCTCCTACTTGCAATTATTACGAGAGAGGAACCAAATCTTCAGCTCTTTATGTTTTCAATACGATAAAATTATAAAGAAACAACTTATGCTATGTATTGGCCTTTACTTTGTGTGAATGAATTGTTCTTTTATGACATACCAATGCATAGGAATAGAGTTAGACTTTGTTGTTACATGATATATGTTTCTTTGTGCTCATTACTTAATTACAAATCACTGTTAATCAAAATTGGCTTTGATATACCTTGGGATCCGGGTGGATAAATTATTTGAGCACTATATGCCTAGCTTAATGGCTTTAAAGAAAGCACTGTCAGGGAGACAACCCGATAGTTTTATAGAGTCATTTATTTATGTTTTTTGCTTTTAAAATAAGTTCGAACAAAAAATTAAAGTGGGGAAGTTGATTTTTTTTTCAAAAAGAAAGGTGAAAGTGAGAAAGAGGAGCAACATTGAAGCAGGGGACGTACTTGAACTTTTGTTCATGCGCATGGAAACTTTATGAATCTTGATTAAAGCAAATTTTCAAAAAAATAACTATCCTCTTGTACAAATCCATTGTATTATAAAAATAATGTGCCAAGAATTACATTTAGGATATTTAAATTGCTTGTTTGATATGTGTTGTGTAAAAACAAGAACTTTGGCTGTAGTATTAGATTTTTGATATTTTACTTGAAAGTTAAAAGATTCTGAATTTTTTATAGAATACTTATAAGTAAATTATTTACCACATACTAATTTTAAAGAATTTTCTAAGTTATATAAGTATACGTTTCATCTGCATCTTTAAATATTGTCCTATTTTCACAAATTGCTGTTATAGTTGCACTGTGTGCTTATGTTTGAATTCTTGTTGAGACCCATTGACTTGGGAGCCATAGAATTGTGATATCATATAGTGGGTAATATTATATGATAATTATGAAATAATTTTATGGCAGGACATGATGAGATTTGATGATTATGTACTAACGTTTCTAATACAAGTTCTGTCAAGTTTTGTGTGGATGAAGTGTTTGAAAATCGAGGAGGTATCGATATGAGAAGAATAAGGAGAGACAAGAGATAAGGCTTGGGGATTATAAACGCACCCCAAGTAAATATTCAAGGAGACTACAGAGTCTAAGATAGGGGATGCCCCGGAAGGCATCCCAATCTTTCTTCTTCAACAACTATCGGTATGTTTTGGTTTTTGTTTTGTTCACATGATATGCGTAAATTATTGGAGCGTCATGTGCCTTTTATTTTACTTTTAGCAATGAACCATGCTGGTTGGGAAAGTCCACGATTGATTTATAGAATGCTCTTTGAACTTCACTTATATCTTTTGAGTATGGATTTATGGATGCTTCATGTGCTTCACTTATATCATTTGAAGTTCGATGTCTGTTTCTCTACATATGGAAAGCCGTTATTCGTAGAATGCTCTCTTGCTTCACTTATATTCATTAGAGTGTGGTGTTTTGAAGAAAAAATTAAACTCTCATGCTTCACTTATACCTATTTAGAGAGTCAACGGGAATTGGTCATTCACATGGTTAGTCATAAAATCCTACATAAAACTTATTGATCATTGAATATGATATGTTTGATTCCCTGCAATAGTTTTGTGACATTAGTATAATAATATGTGGGTGCACTAGTTAATGATTGTGGATAAGTAAGAATATTGATGTTAAGGTATGTGATCCCCGAAGCATGCACGTATAGTCCCTAGTTATGTGCTGAACATTGGAGCAAAAAATTTCGTTGATTAAAATCCCTTGTCCTGTTATAACAAGGGGCACACGATGGCTAAATCCTACCAACCTCCTCCCTAGGAGTATGCGAGTAGTACTTTTCTTCGAGAGAGCTAATAAAACCTTGCAATAAGTATGTGAGTTATTTATGACTAATGTCAATCCATGGATATACACACTCTCACCTCCACATATTTGCTAGGCTCTTCGGTACCGTGCATTGCCCATTCTCACTTCGAGGACCGGTGCAACTTTAGCCGGTGCATCCAAACACAATGACATGATACACTCTGTTGGAAATAAGCCTCATTTCCATATCTTCCTAAAAACAACCACCGTATCTACCTATCATGCCATTTCCATAGCCATTCTGAGATATATTGCCATGCAACTTCCACCGTGAAAGCACATATGCTCCCTTGGTGGTTTTGATAGTTGATGAAAATATACATTGTCTCTTGGACTAACACTTTTACCTAGTATATTTCACATATAGTCCACATAGAACTTTGGCTATAGGATTGTGTGGAGAAGCCCCTTGATGAAGGAAGGAATAAGATTGGCTCAAGCTTCAAGCAAGAAGACTCTACATTTTATATTTGTGAGAAATCACTTTGATTCCATAAGAAAGCCAATACTATTAAAAGGGGATGAGGTATTATGATGAATTGGTTGCTCAAGTGCTTAGAGATAGCCACCAAAAATACTCAACCACATTCCCACAAAATATATGTGCCCCAAGCCAAACATGCAAAATCGGTGCCACCAACAATTTCCATTCGGCCCTACCGATTTTACACTTAGACAGATCCTATGCTAATCCTACCATCTCGGTACAACCAATATTCCTATCGGTGCCACCGAGATTGGGTGACCAACTTTCGGTTAAGCTAATTTAAAGTTTCAGAATTTCCGAGTTTGAAGTTGGTCTCACTGAGTTTGGGAAGCCAGTCTAGGTCATCGTATCGGTACCACCGAGATTCATATATTGGTGTCACCGAGAAATCAAAGTTGCTACATTTAGTGCACTCAGTACCATCGAGATTAACATTTCGGTGTCATCGAGTTGGCCAATAATGTTGTAATGGTTGGATTTTGGGAGATGCCTATAAATACCCCTCCACGTACCTCTCATTCGTAGAGGAAGCACTCAGAACACACATACACTTGCCAGATCAATTTTTCTCAAAGAGAGCCACCTACTCATGTGTTGAGATCAAGAGATTCCAATCATTTAAAACTTGATCTATGGCCTCCCAAAGTTGCTTTACACAAGAACAATCTCTCCTACCCCTGACAAATCTGAGAGAGAGTGATTGAGTGTTGAGGAGACTATCTTTTGAAGCACAAGAGCAAGGTGTTCATCGTTCTACCACATCTATTACCTTTTGGAGGGTGGTGCCTCCTAGATTGGTTAGGTGTTGCTTGGGAGCTTCCTACTTCGTGTGGTGGAGTTGAACCAAGATGTTTGTAAGGGCAAGGGGATCGCCTACTTCGTGAAGATCTACCATAAGTGAGGCTAGTCCAGCATGGATGAAAGTCATGGTGGAATATACAAGGCCATTTCTTCGTGGACCCCTTGTGGGTGGAGCCCTCCATGGACTCTCGCAACCGTTACCCTCCGTGGGTTGAAGTATCCACTAACATGGACGTACGATAGCTCCACCTATCGGAACCATGCCAAAAATTGCCATGTCAACTTCTTCGCCTTTGATCTTCCTAAACTCTACTCCTTACATATGCAAAGCTTTACTTTCCGCTACCATATTTGTTGACTAGCATGTGTAGGGTGCACTAGACTTGTTAGAATCGCTAAAATGTGCCAACCATTTAATTGTGAAAAGGCTAGGATTTCAATTTATGCAAGTAGTCTATTCACCCCCCTCTAGACACCTATTTTACCGATCTCTCTATTGGTATGAGAGCAAGGTCTCCAAAACCTTGGTTTAAACACCATTGGAGGAAGATGGATGTGCCTACTTTGGGGAATATTAGTTGTAGAGTGCCTATTCTTGATGGGGAATATTTTAGACAATGGAAATATGAAATTCTTGATATATTTGATAAATTCCATTTGATCAGGTATGTTAAATATCCCTATGAGCCTCCCATTGATCCTTCGCATCCTTCTCATCATGAAGAACTTGATATGCTTGGTAATCTTAAAATTATAAATCTAATCATTAGAGGACTGCTAAGAAATGTGCTTAATAAATTGCAAAATTTCGTGTGTGCTCGTACTTTGTGGAAATACTTAGAGAAAATATATCCCGACTATTCACTGAAAAATCTTGAGATCATTTTCCATAAATGCATTGCCTTTCACAAATTGAAGCCAACCGATCCTAATTTTGATAAATGCCTTTTGAGTTTCGTGACCTCATGAGTGCTAAAGGAGATTTCATTACCATTAACAATGTCATTGTTGAGATGGAGGAAGAAGACAACAAAATCATATCCTTGACAATCATATAAAAATGAAAATCACTCATGTCATTTGGATGTATTATGTTCTTCCTTGCATGAATAACTATTGTAGGTGAAAAGTGAACCAAAACAACAAGGATAGCTCCCAACTCAAGATGATCTTCATCGACTTTGAGCATCCACAACAAGTTCACCAACATGTCGCGTCATCAACATCATTCGGAGGCATGTAATCATATCCTTGATAAAGCTTTGCGCCAAGTCATGAGGAAAAGCAACTCAAGTGATATGAATACATTAAAATGCTTAATTGGAAAATGGTAACCCCATTTTGTGCTTAAAAATGAGTATGAACTATGATCAAGCAATCTTGCTTGACTCCTCAAGTCAAATACTCTAATATAGGTGACCTAGTCACCGCCCCACATCTAGATAGAGTTATGTGTATGGTTCACAATTTTCATTGCGTACTTCCTTGGAACCATACAACTCTCATCTATGTGTATGTATATTTCAAAAAAGAAAATAAAAAAACTTATTATTTGGTGCTATTTTATGTTTTCTTTCACAATTGGTATCTTATAACAATCTTTAGATTATTATCTGTCTATTTTCAATTAAGGAGTTGATTTTCATTGCAACTCGGTTTCACCAATCTGGGAAACTCAGTCAAACCGATTCCTCCCACGGGCTTGTTGTCATTCTCGGTTCTACCGAACCATATTGCATTGGTGACTCCGAAATTTATCAGTGCCTTTGATTTTCTGATAATTTATGGATTTTTGTCTTAGGGGGAGAAAGATTGTCAATGTTCCCAAGTTCCATTTCCTTCTAAGATATTATTGAACATTTTTGCAAAAAACAGTTATAGTATTATTTTCTAGGGGGAGAAAACCTCAGTGACCCCACACAATATAAGAGGGAGAAACATCCAGGATCCCTAACATAGGGGGAGATAGTTCAAGGAACTATTATTCATATTAAAGAGGGAGAACATTCAATGAACCCTTACCTACTATCTAAGGGGGGGGGGAGATTCAAGGAACCCTTATCAAAGAGAGAAGTATCAAGGATCCGTTTCTCTCAATGAGCACTTGGCCTCTGACATTTTTGGCAATTAATACCAAAGGGGAAGAAATATCAAAGCTTCCGATAATCCTATATAAAAGAGGAGAAATATCACCAATTAGCTTACGCAAAAGGGGGAGAAAATATCAATAGGGGGAGATATATGTTCCTAAAGGAAGGTCTACCTAAGGCGAGATATATCTAACCTTACATATTAAGGGGGAGAGACATAAAACTATTATTTCACATTTATCAATGCTATTCTATCACTATATTTTGTTTGAACTTGTCTTACCCAACCTACTCCCAATATCTACATGCTATGATTCAGGGGGAGAGGAAGTTCATACATATTCATCCTTAGGGGAGAAAGTTCTTAATTCTCTTGGAGACATATCTATCATCAAATCCTATTTTCCAATATGTCTTTAATATCTTGGTATTTTTGAAGCTCTTTCATCTTTACAATAGAGTACTCTTGTGTTTTCTAACATTTGTTTTCCCAAGTGTACTTCTACTGCTAAGACGCTCAAGAATCCCAAGGTAAGTATATGCATCATATCCTTGTTCATGATGATTTCTTGTCTCTTGCACATATTGTTTGCAAGAGTGAGTCTTGAACATGGAAGCTCTTCATTCACATATGTTTGATGCATATAGCCGAGATTTATATGACTTCTCTTGTCCTTTCTACCATGTGTCTGCCCATGCAGTCCAAAGCAACTATCCTTTAAAAGGGATTGCACACATTTAGGGGGAGCTTTTACTAGTCATATATCGTTAAAAGCTATCATATTCTAATGCATGTATTCATTTGAAGCTTTGATTGTATGTTGTCATCAATTACCAAAAAGGGGGAGATTGAAAGCACATATGCTCCCTTGGTTGTTTTGATAATTCATGATAACATACATTGTCTCTTGGACTAACACTTTTACCTAGTATATTTCAGGTATAGTCCACGCAGAGCTTTGGATATAGGATTGTGTGGAGAAGCCCCTTGATGAAGGAAGGAATAGGATTGGCTCAAGCTTCAAGCAAGAAGACTCTACATTTTACATTTGTGAGAAATCACTTTGAGTCCATAGGAAAGCCAATACTATTAAAAGGGGATGACGTATTATGATGAATTAGTGTCTCAAGTGCTTAGAGATAGCCACCAAAAATACTTAGCCACTTTCCCACAAAATTTATGTGTCCCAAGCGAAACATGCAAAATCGGTGCCACCAACAATTTCCATTCGGCCCTACCGATTCTACACTTAGACATATCCTATGCCAATCCCACCATCTCGGTACAACCAACATTCCTATCGGTGGCACCGAGATTGGGTGACCAACTTTCGATTAAGCTAATTTCAAGTTTCAGAATTTCCAAGTTTGAAGTTGGTCTCACCGAGTTTGGGAATACAGTCTAGGTCATCGTATCGG
The DNA here is from genome assembly GCF_904849725.1 of Hordeum vulgare subsp. vulgare. NCBI lineage: Eukaryota > Viridiplantae > Streptophyta > Magnoliopsida > Poales > Poaceae > Hordeum > Hordeum vulgare. Next base: position 241,713,954 of record NC_058518.1, on the reverse strand, counting down.
TACCACCGAGATTCATATATCGGTATTACCGAGAAATCAAAGCTGCCACATTTAGTGCACTCAGTACCACCGATATTAACATTTCGGTGTCATTGAGTTGGCCAATAATGTTGTAATGGTTTGATTTTGGGAGATGCGTGTATATACCCCTCCACCTACCTCTCATTCATAGAGGAAGCACTCAGAACACACTTACGCTTGCCAGATCCATTTTTCTGAGAGAGAGCGACCTACTCATGTGTTGAGATCAATAGATTCCATTCCAATCATTTGAAACTTGATCTCTAGCCTCCCAAATTTGCTTTCCACAAGATCAATCTCTCCTACCCATGCCAAATCTGAGAGAGAGTGATTGAGTGTTGAGGATTGTCACATCCCTAACCCTTAACCAAGATAGCATTGTGCTCATGTTTTCTTTGCATTTGCATCCAAGAAGTTTCAACAAAAACAACAAAGTGGCAAAGGAAAAACTCAAAAACCCTAGCCACCATTTCAATTAAAGGAAATTTCAACTAGTTCAAAATCAATGAACCCAAAATGGCCTCAAGAAATGTTCAAACTTTCTGATAAACCATGAAAGTAAATGAGCATTAGAGAAAACTATTTTCTTGACACTTTAAGCATTTTAAATAAATGCAAAAGCCACTGGTTTCAAATTTAAAAATTTGAAATCAGAAACTATAATTTTCCAAAAATGTTGAAAGTCTTGGAAATGAGTGGGGATATTATAACAAATATTTCAGGAGGTCAAAGTTAGTTTTTACTTTTTGTTTTGGAGCTGAAATAATTAGCAAAGCAATAAATAGCAAAACAGAAAAACCAAAAAAGAGAAAATGGGAAAAAGCTTACCTGTTGCCCAAGCCAGGCCCAGCCCATCTCACCGCTCGTCCCCTTCCCCGCGCCAGTAGGCAGCAGGAGGTGGCCGCCGCCTCCTCCGGCGCGGCCACGCACCTGCGTGCCTGCCTGGCCGCCGTTTCGCGCTGGCGACGACGGGGATAAGCTCCCTAGAGCTTCCCCTATCCATTCCTCGCCTCGGTTCTTCCCCTCCTCCCGGATCCCCTCCTTCTCCCTGCTGCCGCCATTAGAGCCGAGCTCGAGCTCGAGCTGGCCGTGCCCCTGGCCATAGGAACCCCTCCCCGAGCATGCCATTAGATCCGCCTCGTCGCCCTGGTCGTCTCTGCAGAAGCCGAAGCCTCCTCTAGCCCTGCAACGCCCGCAACGCCGTCGTCTTCCTCCTCCGGCCGCCGGACCTCTCCCGTCGATTCGTCGCCCCCAGGCCTTCCCCGAGCCGTCTGAGCTCTTCTCTGCACCCCCTGTGAGCATGCGGTGGTTTTCCCTAAGCTTTTCCCGTCGATCCCCTCCTCTAGCCCTAGTTTCACCGGAGCCCGACGAGCACCGCCGCTGCCGCTCGTCGCCGGTAGCCCTCCGATGTCCAGCTCGTCCTCCCGAGAGCACCAGCAGCTCCAGGACGACGCGTAGATGCCGTAGCAGCTAAGAACTAAGCGTGGATCCCTCTGATTCAAAGCCCCCGACGACGCCCGAGCTTCGGCCTCCGCTCCGGCTCATCGCCGACGCCTCTTCCGGCGACCCTAGCCTCCCCAGTTGGTCCTGCCAGATCGGCCACTTCGCGAGCTTGCTGTAGCTGCCAACCGCGTGCGTTTTCGTGCTATGCAGCGCCGTCTAGGTCGCCTCCGGCGAGCCCTCCGCCGCGGGTTTGGTCGCCGGCGACCACCCTCCGGTGGTCGTCGACGTGGCCGACCATTAGGGCGTAATCGCCCTCCCCTCAGTCGCTGACAGAGGGCCCCACGCCTGGTCAAACCCCAATTAGGGGCTGGTCAGCGCGGGATTAGCCCAGAGAGGCTGACCAGTGGGCCCCCCCTGTCAGGTTTGACCTGAACAGGTCGGCTGACCTGCTGACGTCAGCCTGATGCAATAAATGGAATTTCCAGTATAAAAATAATTCAGGAAATTGCTAAAAATTGCAAAAATCATAGAAATTAATCTGTAACTCCAATGAAAATAATTTATATATGAAAAAGTATCAGAAAAATTCAAGGATTCTGATTATGCTATTTTCAACTATGTTTGAAAAAGTTACAGAACACTAAATTGTGAAATAAGGAATAATTCAATTCTTTTAATCACTTTATAAATGGAATTTGCAAAAATATCCAAATTTCATTATAATATAATGATCACACACTGCCCTAGAGATAAATCAGTACCATAACATGACATTTCATGCATGTTAACATTAGGTTGATCTGAGCATCAGGTCGAATCAATTAAACCGGTATCCGAGAATACCCGTTTGAATTGCTATTCGAATGTGATTCAAATCAACTCTAAACCTAAAACATCTTGATTATAATAACTTATCACTTGCATTCTCATGCCATGCTCATGCATCATTTTGATTGCATATGATTGTTATTGAATGTTGCCATTCATTTCGGTAGGCTCCGTACCCCCGGATTCCACCGAATATCCGTCCGACGGATATCGTCCCTCCTCTGAGCAACAAGGCAAGCAACCCTTTTGATCATCCCGATAACTCCTATGTTCTTGCTCCTGCACCTATTTATTGCATTACGATCAAATGCTTCAACTGCTTTTGCCACGATAGTTGGACCCACTTCCTTTGCATGACTTAACCTTGTCACAGTAAATAGCCGAACCTTGCAACCTAGCATACCTGGTAGTTGCTTGAGCTATGATGTGCCTTATCCTGCTATGCATGCTATGCTTAGAGTTGTGTATGGTCTGTCATCTGGGAGATGAACAGAAATGTGGAATGTGTTCGGTGAGCAAAGGTCGTGTGTTGAACTTGATTTGGTAAAGGTACCGGTGAAAGGCTGTGTAGGAGTACATGGCGGGTTGTTTCATTGGAACCGTCCTTAGGAACTGAGTTCCGTGTATGTAATCCAAGACTAGATACTACCACATGCTGGGCCCTAAAATATGACCCCGCTCGGCCTATTAATCGCGTAGTACTCGGTCCAGGAGTTGCAAGTAGTTTATGGTGTTTATAGTAATGCTGGAGGCCGTGCATGGTGCTGACCTGAGAGGTGGACCGTGATGCGGTAGGCAGTGGCACGGTGTACCAAGTGGAACCCGGATGGTGGGCTTGGGAACCCTGCGCACATCGTTTGAGGCCGTGGCGGAAACCTCGGCCGGACTTCCGTACGGGTTACTCTCAGATAGGCGATAAACCTGGACTAGGTACTAGTGTGGTTAACGGTCGTGGCCGACTCCCTCGCTGGGCTTCCGCTTGAAGGTTGCCGAGGTGCATGACGTGCACATGGCGATAAGTGGCGGAAGCATGTGTGACGAAGTACACCCCTGCAGGGTTATGATCTATTCGAATAGCCGCGTCCGCGGATACGGACTACTTGGAGACATATGTTGTTCATAGATAAGTTCAATGGCTACTCATAAAATTGTCAAGATAAGCGTGAGTGTCGTGGACGGCATTTCCGTATGAAGACGGAATGATTCCACGATAGTGTATTGTTGTGGTGTTAGTGGACTCGTGTGCGAGAAATCAAGTTGTCAAAACTAATTTCAAAAAGCAAGTTGTCTAGCCACAAGTCAAATGCTGGCTTTCCGCATGAAACCCCACAACACCTTCTTGATACCTTGCATGAGTAGTTAGTCAACCTAAAGTCTTGCTGAGTACCTTCGTACTCATGTTTGCTTAATAAATGTTGCAGAGGTTGCTAATGACCCTAATGGAGGGTTCTTCGTAGACATCGACGACGACGAGTAGCTGGTGTCCCAACTACGATCTGGCCCTACGTCGGCTCTGTAGTATAGTCAGGCCATGTGCCTTCTAGTTGCTCTATCTGTACCCAGACAGTTTATAACTCTTCCGCTGGTTTGTATTTGTATGACTGCTATTATGGGTCGAGAGACCCTTAATGTGTAATATTATGTGTGTGGCTCTTCCGAGCCTCTTAAATAAAGCTTGTATGTTTATGGTTATGTTGTGATGCCATCGATGTATCTATACATATCGGTATGCCGTGCGTACGTGTGTCTTACTTGATATTTATGGGGTTCGAATACCTAGTCGTGAACTTTAGTAGTACTCCTTACAAGGAAATGCCCCTTTGTGATCCAACGAGCCTTGGTAGTTCGCTACTGCTCCGGACACATTGGTTGACCGGCATGTGTCCTTCTTAGCTGCTGTGTCTGTCCCCTTTGGGGAAATGTCACGCGACGTAATGGAGTCCTTGTAGCTTGCTACGACTCGTCTACGCTCGTTGATGATCGACACCTGCTTTGTTGGGTCATGTATGCCTGTCCTTGTGCGGAACTGCCACTTTGGTTTATGACTAGACATGTCGATCCGGGTTCTTTGACATTGGATTGCTAGCGACACTATCGCATACGTGAGTCAAAAGACGCAAACGGTCCCGGCTAAGGTAAGGCTGCAGCCGTGGAGTTAACCGTGCGTGAGACCACAAAGGGATGCGATGTGTTACAGGCTGGATTCCTATGGCTTAGGATCGGGGTCCCGACAGTGTTGGTATCAGAGCCTGACTGACTGTAGGATTACTAAGCCCAACTGGTCGAAGTTGAGTCTAGAATTGCTTTAGTTATATATAAGGGAATTGTTTGTGGAAGGGAACGTAACACTCTTGTTCTCTTCTCAAGATATTCTATTCTGGTCATCCTCGTCTTTTCTGCAGGAATTAAGGACTAGGTTACTCATCTTCTCCTAGGCTCGGATTTTTGATCGGTAGATTATAGGACTACGGGTCGAGGGATATTGGGTTTCTTTTATTCCTAGGAAGCAGGAAGTAAGTTTGATGATCAGAGAGTTGAACTTGATAGTTGAGTGGTGACGCTATTTCATTTTGGGTTGTCTCAAAATTTGTTTTGAGCATTTACAGCCGTTATGCTGCCCAATTTTGCATTCAGAGCTCTAATGCTTTTTGCATTACTCTCTATTTACAGATGCCTGGCCGTCCTTCTCGTCAGGTGGTACGTCTGACCAGGTGCATTGATGTACCGGGTCATACGGCCATGCTGGTCAGGATGATGTCGGTGTGCGGTTACCGCTGGTACCCCGAGTACACAGTGGAGGAACAGTACCGAGACTTCAACCAGAGCCAGTACATCTGCACTGTTAGGGTATTTCCAGACTACCCTGGAGCGGAGAAGCCAATCCATTGGTCCTATGGGTTGGGAGTCACTGTTGACATGGCAGTACAAGATGCTGCCTATTCAATGCTGACTATTATGAGAGCGAGACATGCACTGCTGCAGAATTCAGAGTTCTGCTATGTTCCGGCCTCTCAGCCTGGTGAAGAGGGATACCTCAGTGGAGTCTATTTTGATTCTTCTATGGAGGATCCACTTCTGCAGTCCACTGTTGAGATGCTAGAGAACAGAGACAAGGATGCTCGTGCCCTCCGCATGGAGCTTTATGCTACCCGTGCCCGTCTGTGGACAGCTTTGACGCAGCTGGCACCGGTAGTCCAGACAGGGTATGGAGAGATGGAGATGCTGAACCCTGTTAGGACCCATCTTCCGGCCCACGTTGACTGGCCAGCTATAGGAGGAGTCACACCTCTTCGGGGACCCCTCTTACCACCAGTCAGGGGACCAAGGCCACATCCGTGTCCTTATGGATCCCAGGGATGTCAGGCTAGAGTGTTTCCTGATCCGCAGGTTGAGCTTCCAGGTCATGGAGGTAATCTCTATGAGATGTTCTATACGGATGCCTGAGCTGTGAGCGGAAGGATAGTATGGTAGTAGCCGTACGTTCACAGTCCTGTGTGACTTGTGGAGTAAGGTAGTAATGTGAAACGAATTCCGGAGGCCTAGATAAATAATGTATAGGAAGCTTGTAAGCCTCTGATGAGTAGTTCCACCATTTCAGTAGTTTGCTCTTCGGGTAAGTTTGTACTGAACTATGTAAGGGTGTGTATGAACCATGGTGTATATATAGAAGTTGCTTGTTACCATGTTGTTCGGATATTCATTTCCGCATTCCGTGTGTTCAGTACATTCTTAATCCATAGTTAGTATTGATATGATATTGGTCTAAGCTATGAGTTTGTTTGTCAGGATGGTGTTCACCAGGTTGAACCGTGCCCCTGCTCATGAGCAAGGTGAGGGTAGTCAAGCGTCGCAGGAAGACCTGCCTCACCCACCTTCTCTGGTAGAAGTGATGCTTGAGGCAGAAAGAAACAAAAGGGAGACCAACCGACTGCTAGAGCGTATTGAGCAGAATACGGCTCGACAGCCTAGGAATGCTGCAGTGTCCCTCAATGATTTTGTGAAGCTGAATCCTCCAAAGTTTCATCATTCCGTCGATCCCCTCGACGCTGATGACTGGCTGTGCAGCATTTCACACAAGATTCGCTCTGCGAATGTGTCTGAGGCCGACAAGGTGACCTTTGCGGCGTATTTCCTGGAGGGACCCGCCAATCTGTGGTGGAAGAATTTTGAAGCTATGCGTCCCGCTGAACCAGTGGCCACATGGGCAGACTTCAGTGCAGCTTTTCGTCTGCACCATATTCCAGAGGGCCTGATGGATAGAAAGAGAGAGGAGTTTTGTGCCTTCACTCAGGGCAAGTTGTCTGTGGATGCCTATAGCCGCGAGTTCGGTAACCTCGCCCGCTATGCAACAGAGGAGGTGTCTACTGACGCCAAGAAGCAAGCAAGATTCCGTAAGGGTCTGAGCCCTGAGCTCCGTCGTGATCTGCGCCTCCATGAGTGTGCAAGTTTTCAAGCCCTAGTCAACAAAGCGATCAGTGCGGAGACTGGTCATTCTGACTTCGAAGCCACAAGGAAGCACTCCCGTGACTTCGGCTCGTCTTCTGGTTCCGCGTTTCCAAAACGCAGGCTGTGGGTTCCAAACAGTTCTCTGCCGCCAAGATACACTCCGAGGCCATCCTACGTGGCGCCTCAGACGAATCAGGCCAACCCTCCAGCAAAAGCTTATGGTGGTCCAGCTAGCAATGCTGCACCACGTGCCAACCAGGTGATATGCTACAAGTGTGGAGAACCAGGGCATTATTCCCGTGAGTGTCCTCAGAATGTGGGTGCCAAGCAACCCGGAAAGTCCGTCGGGCAGGCCAAGTCGGGCAAAGCGTTTTATGTGAAGCCAACTCCTGCACGTGGCCGTGTGAACTATGTGTCAGCAGAAGAAGCTGCAGAGGATCCCGACGTCATGCTGGGTACGCTTCTTGTTAATCATCACCCAGCGTCCGTTCTCTTTGACACTGGGTCTTCTCATTCTTTCATTTCAGAAAGTTATGCACAGTTGCATAACATGTCATTTTGTGATATGCCAATCCCATTGGTTGTCCAAACCCCTGGTAGTAAATGGCAAACCTCTAGGATAACCTATGACAATGAAATTCTAGTAGACATGCTAGTTTTTCTAGCCTCATTGATAGCATTGAAATCTTTGGATATTAATATCATCTTGGGCATGGACTGGATGTCAGCTCACTATGCCAAGATTGATACTCACTCTAGAAATGTCCAGCTTACCCATCCCTCGGGTGAGATAGTAAATGTCTCTACTCGAGTTGCCAAATGGCAGCTCTATTCCCTAAATGCCAACCCTCTTCCGGAACTTGAAGACATTCCGGTAGTCCGTGACTTCCCGGATGTTTTTCCAGAGGAACTGCCAGGAATTCCACCTGACAGAGATGTAGAGTTTGTGATAGATCTTGTTCCGGGAACTGTCCCAATAGCCAGAAGACCTTATAAGATGGCACCCCTGGAGCTAGCTGAACTTAAGAAGCAATTAGATGAGGCCTTGAACAAGGGTTTCATTCGTCCTAGCTCTTCTCCTTGGGCTTGTCCCGTCCTCTTCGTCAAGAAGAAAGACGGAACGGATCGGATGGTTGTAGATTACCGACCAGTTACCCTGGTCACCATAAAGAACAAGTATCCGCTCCCCAGGATCAACGATCTGTATGATCAGCTCGCTGGATCCTCAATCTTCTCCAAAATGGATTTGAGGTTGGGATACCATCAAATCAAGATTAAGAACGGGGACATTCCAAAAACGGCCTTTGTTACTCGTTTTGGCCAATATGAGTACACCGTTATGTCCTTCGGTTTAACCAATGCCCCAGCCACCTTCTCTCGACTGATGTATTCAATCTTTATGGAGTATTTCGATAAATTCGTCGTAGTATACCTCGATGATATTCTCATCTACTCCAAGAATGAACAAGAACATGCCGAGCATCTAAGGCTGGTATTGATGAAACTTCGAGAGCATCGCCTTTATGCCAAATTTTCAAAATGTGAATTCTGGTTACCAGAAGTGATCTATCTAGGCCACGTAATCTCTGGTAAGGGTATTGCTGTCAATCCCGAGAGAGTTCAAGCTGTCCTTGATTGGACTCAACCTGAATCGGTTAAGCAAGTTAGGAGTTTTCTTGGTCTAGCGAGCTATTGTCGCCGCTTCGTCGAGAATTTCTCTAAGGTTGCAAAGCCTCTGACTGAACTCCTCAAGAAGGATAAAAAGTTCGAGTGGACACCACAGTGTGAGCATAGTTTTCAGGAACTGAAAAGACGCCTGAGTTCCGCACCTGTGTTGCTACCACCAGATTTTTCTAAGGACTTTGTTATCTATTGCGACGCCTCGCGACAGGGATTAGGTTGCATTCTCATGCAAGATCGTCATGTGATCGCATACGCATCTCGACAGTTGCGTCCACATGAGGATAATTATCCTACACATGACCTTGAGCTTGCAGCTGTGGTCCATGCACTAAAAACCTGGCGACATTACCTTTTGGGTAATCGTTGTGAAATATTCACTGATCACCAAAGTCTGAAATATATCTTCACCCAGCCGGATTTGAATCTCAGGCAAAGACGGTGGGTTGAGTTGATCTCGGATTACGACTTAGGGATAACTTACACCCCGGGGAAGGCCAATGTTATGGCCGATGCACTAAGTCGTAAATCTTATTGTAACAATTTGATGCTACAACAAGGTCAACCACTTCTCCATGAGGACTTTCGGAAGTTGAATCTTCATATTGTTCCTCAAGGATTCCTTTCTACCCTGGTGGCGAAGCCTACTCTTAAGTATCAAATTGTAGCTGGCCAAAAGCGTGACAAGGATATATCACGGATCAAGGAGAATATTTTTAGCGGAAACGCTAAAGAATTTTCCATAAATGATCAAGGTGTTGTGTTCTTCCAGAATCGTTTAGTGGTTCCTCAGAACCCACATCTAAGGAAGTTAATCCTTAAAGAGGCTCATGATTCCCCTCTCACCATTCATCCCGGTAGTACTAAGATGTATCAGGACCTACGCCAGAGGTTCTGGTGGACTAGGATGAAGAGAGAAATTGCTGAGTTCGTTGCTAACTGCGATGTTTGTCGCCGAGTTAAGGCAGAACATCAAAGGCCTGCTGGCACCCTTCAACCTTTAGCTATTCCTGAATGGAAATGGGATAAAGTTAGCATGGATTTCATTACCGGATTTCCCAAGACCAAGAAAGGAAATAATGCTATCTTTGTGGTCATTGACCGTCTTTCCAAAGTGGCTCATTTTCTTCCTGTTCGTGAGAGTATAATAGCTAGCCAGCTAGCAGAGTTATATATCTCTCGAATAGTGTCTCTTCATGGTGCTCCCCTGGAAATTAACTCGGACCGTGGAAGTATCTTCACTTCTCGCTTCTGGGAAAGTTTTCAGACTGCCATGGGGACTCACTTATCTTTTAGCACTGCTTTCCATCCCCAGTCAAGTGGTCAAGTAGAAAGAGTGAATCAAATCCTAGAAGATATGCTCCGAGCTTGTGTTATTTCGTTCGGTATGAATTGGGAGAAGTGCCTTCCATTCGCCGAATTCGCTTATAACAATAGTTATCAATCAAGCTTGGGCAAAGCCCCTTTTGAAGTTCTCTATGGACGAAGATGTCGAACACCTCTTAATTGGTCAGAAACCGGAGAAAGGCAACTCTTTGGCCCGGACATGATCCAGGATGCAGAAGAGCAGGTTCGCATTATTCTGAAAAGTTGAAAACAGCCCAGTCTCGTCAAAAGAGCCAATATGATCGTCATCATAAGGCTGTGACCTTTGAAGTTGACGAGAAGGCTTATCTTCGGGTTACACCTTTGAAGGGTACCCATCGTTTCGCTATCAAGGGCAAGTTGGCTCCTCGTTACATTGGACCTTTCCGCATTCTTGCCAAACGAGGAGAAGTTGCCTACCAGTTGGAACTTCCTCCGCATCTTTCCAAGGTTCATGATGTTTTCCACGTCTCGCAACTCAGGCGTTGCTTTTCGGATCCTATCCGTGAAGTGGACCACGAAACGCTTGATCTACAAGATAACCTTTCTTACCGAGAATACCCCGTGCGTATTCTCGATCAAGCTGAGCGTACCACTCGATGTCGAAACCTCAAGTTTCTTAAAGTTCAATGGTCAAATCATTCTGAAAAGGAGGCAACTTGGGAAAGAGAGGATCATCTCCGACTTCAATATCCTGCGTTATTTCCGACGACTTCTAAATCTCGGGACGAGATTCTTTTGAGTGGGGGTGAGTTGTCACATCCCTAACCCTTAACCAAGATAGCATTGTGCTCATGTTTTCTTTGCATTTGCATCCAAGAAGTTTCAACAAAAACAACAAAGTGGCAAAGGAAAAACTCAAAAACCCTAGCCACCATTTCCATTAAAGGAAATTTCAACTAGTTCAAAATCAATGAACCCAAAATGGCCTCAAGAAATGTTCAAACTTTCTGATAAACCATGAAAGTAAATGAGCATTAGAGAAAACTATTTTCTTGACACTTTAAGCATTTTAAATAAATGCAAAAGCCACTGGTTTCAAATTTAAAAATTTGAAATCAGAAACTATAATTTTCCAAAAATGTTGAAAGTCTTGGAAATGAGTGGGGATATTATAACAAATATTTCAGGAGGTCAAAATTAGTTTTTACTTTTTGTTTTGGAGCTGAAATAATTAGCAAAGCAATAAATAGCAAAACAGAAAAACCAAAAAAGAGAAAATGGGAAAAAGCTTACCTCTCGCCCAAGCCAGGCCGAGCCCATCTCGCCGCTCGTCCCCTTCCCCGCGCCAGTAGGCAGCAGGAGGTGGCCGCCGCCTCCTCCGGCGCGGCCACGCACCTGCGTGCCTGCCTGGCCGCCGTTTCGCGCTAGCAACGACGGGGATAAGCTCCCCAGAGCTTCCCCTATCCATTCCTCGCCTCGGTTCTTCCCCTCCTCCCGGATCCCCTCCTTCTCCCTGCTGCCGCCATTAGAGCCGAGCTCGAGCTCGAGCTGGCCGTGCCCCTGGCCATAGGAACCCCTCCCCGAGCACGCCATTAGATCCGCCTCGTCGCCCTGGTCGTCTCTGCAGAAGCCGAAGCCTCCTCAAGCCCTGCAACGCCCGCAACGCCGTCGTCTTCCTCCTCCGGCCGCCGGACCTCTCCCGTCGATTCGTCGCCCCCAGGCCTTCCCCGAGCCGTCTGAGCTCTTCTCTGCACCCCTTGTGAGCATGCAGTGGTTTTCCCTAAGCTTTTCCCGTCGATCCCCTCCTCTAGCCCTAGTTTCACCGGAGCCCGACGAGCACCGCCGCTGCCGCTCGTCGCCGGTAGCCCTCCGATGTCCAGCTCGTCCTCCCGAGAGCACCAGCAGCTCCAGGACGACGCGTAGATGCCGTAGCAGCTAAGAACTAAGCGTGGATCCCTCTGATTCAAAGCCCCCGACGACGCCCGAGCTTCGGCCTCCGCTCCGGCTCATCGCCGACGCCTCTTCCGGCGACCCTAGCCTCCCCAGTTGGTCCTGCCAGATCGGCCACTTCGCGAGCTTGCTGTAGCTGCCAACCGCGTGCGTTTTCGTGCTGTGCAGCGCCGTCTAGGTCGCCTCCGGCGAGCCCTCCGCCGCGGGTTTGGTCGCCGGCGACCACCCTCCGGTGGCCGTCGACGTGGCCGACCATTAGGGCGTAATCGCCCTCCCCTCAGTCGCTGACAGAGGGCCCCATGCCTGGTCAAACCCCAATTAGGGGCTGGTGAGCGCGGGATTAGCCCCAGAGAGGCTGACCAGTGGGGCCCCCCTGTCAGGTTTGACCTGAACAGGTCGGCTGACCTGCTGACGTCAGCCTGATGCAATAAATGGAATTTCCAGTATAAAAATAATTCAGGAAATTGCTAAAAATTGCAAAAATCATAGAAGTTAATCTGTAACTCCAATGAAAATAATTTATATATGAAAAAGTATCAGAAAAATTCAAGGATTCTGATTATGCTATTTTCAACTATGTTTGAAAAAGTTACAGAACCCTAAATTGTGAAATAAGGAATAATTCAATTCTTTTAATCACTTTATAAATGGAATTTGCAAAAATATCCAAATTTCATTATAATACAATGATCACACACTGCCCTAGAGATAAATCAGTACCATAACATGACCTTTCATGCATGTTAACATTAGGTTGATCTGAGCATCAGGTCGAATCAATTAAACCGGTATCCGAGAATACCCGTTTGAATTGCTATTCGAATGTGATTCAAATCAACTCTAAACCTAAAACATCTTGATTATAATAACTTATCACTTGCATTCTCATGCCATGCTCATGCATCATTTTGATTGCATATGATTGTTATTGAATGTTGCCATTCATTTCGGTAGGCTCCGCACCCCCGGATTCCACCGAATATCCGTCCGACGGATATCGTCCCTCCTCTGAGCAACAAGGAAAGCAACCATTTTGATCATCCCGATAAGTCCTATGTTCTTGCTCCTGCACCTATTTATTGCATTAGGATCAAATGCTTCAACTGCTTTTGCCACGATAGTTGGACCCACTTCCTTTGCATGACTTAACCTTGTCACAGTAAATAGCCGAACCTTGCAACCTAGCATACCTGGTAGTTGCTTGAGCTATGATGTGCCTTATCCTGCTATGCATGCTATGCTTAGAGTTGTGTATGGTCTATCATCTGGGAGATGAACAGAAATGTGGAATGTGTTCGGTGAGCAAAGGTCGTGTGTTGAACTTGATTTGGTAAAGGTACCGGTGAAAGGCTGTGTAGGAGTACATGGCGGGTTGTTTCATTGGAACCGTCCTTAGGAACTGAGTTCCGTGTATGTAATCCAAGACTAGATACTACCACATGCTGGGCCCTGAAATATGACCCCGCTCGGCCTATTAATCGCGTAGTACTCGGTCCAGGAGTTGCAAGTAGTTTCTGGTGTTTATAGTAATGCTGGAGGCCGTGCATGGTGCTGACCTGAGAGGTGGACCGTGATGCGGTAGGCAGTGGCAAGGTGTACCAAGTGGCACCCGGATGGTGGGCTTGGGAACCCTGCGCACATCGTTTGAGGCCGTGGCGGAAACCTCGGCCGGACTTCCGTACGGGTTACTCTCAGATAGGCGATAAACCTGGACTAGGTACTAGTGTGGTTAACGGTCGTGGCCGACTCCCTCGCTGGGCTTCCGCTTGAAGGTTGCCGAGGTGCATGACGTGCACATGGCGATAAGTGGCGGGAGCGTGTGTGACGAAGTACACCCCTGCAGGGTTATGATCTATTCGAATAGCCGCATCCGTGGATATGGACTACTTGGAGACATATGTTGTTCATAGATAACTTCAATGGCTACTCATAAAATTGTCAAGATAAGCGTGAGTGTTGTGGACGGCATTTCCGTATGAAGACAGAATGATTCCACGATAGTGTATTGTTGTGGTGTTAGTGGACTCGTGTGCGAGAAATCAAGTTGTCAAAACTAATTTCAAAAAGCAAGTTGTCTAGCCACAAGTCAAATGCTGGCTTTCCGCATGAAACCCCACAACACCTTCTTGATACCTTGCATGAGTAGTTAGTCAACCTAAAGTCTTGCTGAGTACCTTCATACTCATGTTTGCTTAATAAATGTTGCAGAGGTTGCTAATGACCCTAATGGAGGGTTCTTCGTAGACATCGACGACGACGAGTAGCTGGTGTCCCAGCTACGATCTGGCCCTACGTCGGCTCTGTAGTATAGTCAGGCCATGTGCCTTCTAGTTGCTCTGTTTGTACCCAGACAGTTTATAACTCTTCCGCTGGTTTGTATTTGTATGACTGCTATTATGGGTCGAGAGACCCTTAATGTGTAATATTATGTGTGTGGCTCTTCCGAGCCTCTTAAATAAAGCTTGTATGTTTATGGTTATGTTGTGATGCCATCGATGTATCTATACATATCGGTATGCCATGCGTACGTGTGTCTTACTTGATATGTATAGGGTTCGAATACCTAGTCGTGAACTTTAGTAGTACTCCTTACAAGGAAATGCCCCTTTGTGATCCAATGAGCCTTGGTAGTTCGCTACTGCTCCGGACACATTGGTTGACCGGCATGTGTCCTTCTTAGCTGCTGTGTCTGTCCCCTTTGGGGAAATGTCACGCGACGTAATGGAGTCCTTGTAGCTTGCTACGACTCGTCTACGTTCGTTGATGATCGACACCTGCTTTGTTGGGTCATGTATGCCTGTCCTTGTGCGGAACTGCCAGTTTGGTTTATGACTAGACATGTCGATCCGGGTTCTTTGACATTGGATTGCTAGCGACACTATCGCATACGTGAGTCAAAAGACGCAAACGGTCCCGGCTAAGGTAAGGCTGCAGCCGTGGAGTTAACCGTGCGTGAGACCACAAAGGGATGCGATGTGTTACAGGCTGGATTCCTATGGCTTAGGATCGGGGTCCCGACAGCGTTGGTATCAGAGCCTGACTGACTGTAGGATTACTAAGCCAAACTGGTTGAAGTTGAGTCTAGAATTGCTTTAGTTATATATAAGGGAATTGTTTGTGGAAGGGAACGTAACACTCTTGTTCTCTTCTCAAGATATTCTATTCTGGTCATCCTCGTCTTTTCTGCAGGAATTAAGGACTAGGTTACTCATCTTCTCCTAGGCTCGGATTTTTGATCGGTAGATTATAGGACTACGGGTCGAGGGATATTGGGTTTCTTTTATTCCTAGGAAGCAGGAAGTAAGTTTGATGATCAGAGAGTTGAACTTGATAGTTGAGTGGTGACGCTATTTCATTTTGGGTTGTCTCAAAATTTGTTTTGAGCATTTACAGCCGTTATGCTGCCCAATTTTGCATTCAGAGCTCTAATGCTTTTTGCATTACTCTCTATTTACAGATGCCTGGCCGTCCTTCTCGTCAGGTGGTACGTCTGACCAGGTGCATTGATGTACCGGGTCATACGGCCATGCTGGTCAGGATGATGTCGGTGTGCGGTTATCGCTGGTACCCCGAGTACACAGTGGAGGAACAGTACCGAGACTTCAACCAGAGCCAGTACATCTGCACTGTTAGGGTATTTCCAGACTACCCTGGAGCGGAGAAGCCAATCCATTGGTCCTATGGGTTGGGAGTCACTGTTGACATGGCAGTACAAGATGCTGCCTATTCAATGTTGACTATTATGAGAGCGAGACATGCACTGCTGCAGAATTCAGAGTTCTGCTATGTTCCGGCCTCTCAGCCTGGTGAAGAGGGATACCTCAGTGGAGTCTATTTTGATTCTTCTATGGAGGATCCACTTCTGCAGTCCACTGTTGAGATGCTAGAGAACAGAGACAAGGATGCTCGTGCCCTCCGCATGGAGCTTTATGCTACCCGTGCCCGTCTGTGGACAGCTTTGACGCAGCTGGCACCGGTAGTCCAGACAGGGTATGGAGAGATGGAGATGCTGAACCCTGTTAGGACCCATCTTCCGGCCCACGTTGACTGGCCAGCTATAGGAGGAGTCACACCTCTTCGGGGACCCCTCTTACCACCAGTCAGGGGACCAAGGCCACATCCGTGTCCTTATGGATCCCAGGGATCTCAGTCTAGAGTGTTTCCTGATCCGCAGGTTGAGCTTCCAGGTCATGGAGGTAATCTCTATGAGATGTTCTATACGGATGCCTAAGCTGTGAGCGGAAGGATAGTATGGTAGTAGCCGTACGTTCACAGTCCTGTGTGACTTGTGGAGTAAGGTAGTAATGTGAAACGAATTCCGGAGGCCTAGATAAATAATGTATAGGAAGCTTGTAAGCCTCTGATGAGTAGTTCCACCATTTTAGTAGTTTGCTCTTCGGGTAAGTTTGTACTGAACTATGTAAGGGTGTGTATGAACCATGGTGTATATATAGCAGTTGCTTGTTACCATGTTGTTCGGATATTCATTTCCGCATTCCGTGTGTTCAGTACATTCTTAATCCATAGTTAGTATTGATATGATATTGGTCTAAGCTATGAGTTTGTTTGTCAGGATGGTGTTCACCAGGTTGAACCGTGCCCCTGCTCATGAGCAAGGTGAGGGTAGTCAAGCGTCGCAGGAAGACCTGCCTCACCCACCTTCTCTGGTAGAAGTGATGCTTGAGGCAGAAAGAAACAATAGCGCCACCTATCGGAACCATGCCAAAAATCGCCGTATCAACTTCTTCGCATTTGATCTTCCTAAACTCTACTCCTTACTACATGTGCAAAGTCTTTACTTTACACCGCCATATTTGTTGACTAGCATGTGTAGGATGCACTAAACTTGTTAGAATTGCTAAAATCTGCCAACTATTAAATTGGGAAAAGGCTAGGATTTTAATTTATGCAAGTAGTCTTTGCCCCCCAAGACACCTCTTCTATCGATCTCTCACACCGTCACTTCATATGACTTGTACTTCTATTGTCATATTGCTTTGCATGATCGTAACATAGCTATCATGATATTTACATGGCTTGTCCGTTTTTATATCTTTTGCTATGCTAGATCATGCACATCCTGGTACATTGCCAGAGGCATTCATATAGAGTCATATCATCCTATCAGTTTTTCATTCGAGTTGTAAGTAAATATAAGTGTGATGATCATCATTATTAGAGCATTGCCCTAGTGAGGAAAGGATGACGAAGACTATGATTCCCCCACAAGTCGGAATGAGACTTCGGACGAAAAATAAAAAATGGGGGAGGCCCAATAAGCCCACCGTAAAAAAATATGGGGGGGGGCAGGAAAAAATCCCACCATGAAAAAAAAATAAAAATAAATAAATAAGATAAAAATATAGAAAGGACTTTGCTACTATCGTTTACCTCACTTGTGCCTCAAAGTGGCACCAGGTTCTTCATATAGAGAGTCTCTTATTTTGTCACTTCCATATGCTAGTGGGAATTTTCATTATAGAACTTGGCTTGTATATTCAGATGACGGGCGTCCTCAAATGCCCGAGGTCTTCATAAGGAAGAAAGTTGGATCCACACCCACTTAGCTTCAGCCGAGCTTTCATACGCTTATAGCTCTAGTGCATCCATTGCATGGCAATCCCTACTCCTCGCATTGATATCTATTGATGGGCATCTCCATAGCCTGTTGATACGGTAGGTTGATGTGAGACTTTCTTCTACCCTTAGACCCCTTTGAAACCTACCACCATATTCTATTCCACCTTTATGCTATATCCATGATTCACTCTCATGTATTGAGTGTCACAGCCCTAGATTATATCTTGTAGTTAGTTGCATCATTAAGCATTCATGAATGCATTCAAATCAATTTTATTCAAATTTGGATGATTTACAAATGGGATGACTAAATTCTAACACCAAACAACATCCAAATAGGTTCAACAAGAGAAAAACCCTAGCAACTCTATATGCAAAACCATTCAAAAGTGGTGACAAATCAATGAACCAAAATGGTTTTCATAAAAGTCCATCATTTTTGATACATGTTGGAAAGAAAATATCAGGGGTGATATATATTTTCAAAATACTTTGGCATTTTATGTTAAACTCAAAAGCCACTGAAATCAATTAATTAATTGATTTCAAATACTTCCTAGTTTTATAAAATGTTGAAACTATTTTGTGGCATTGATTATTTTTACTACTATCACATAATACTATTCTAGGATTTTATAAAATGATTAAATGTTTTATTAAAATCGTAAATCTAAATGCCGGAAAGAAATAAAAACAGAAAAAGGAAAAACAGAGAGAAAGATTCTATCCTACGCTCACCTGCTGGCCCAGCCCACCACGGGCACAGGCGTCTTCTTCCTCCTGCCAGAAGGCAGAGGAGAAGCTCGCCACGGCGTACGGCCGAGGCCTCCACGCCGGCAGCTGCCTACCTGCCTCATCGCCCCTCCCCTCTTCCTTATCCTCGCGCCACCCAGACAAGCTCGAGCTTATCCCCCTCCCTAGTCTCTCCCCATCTCTCTGTCTGTCCCTCTCCCCTGTCGCCATTGATGCCGTAGCCAGCTCACCGTCGACGACGCCCCTCCGGCCACAGAAGCGCCTCCCTGAGCTGCTCATCCTCTCCGCCATGATGTGCTGCACCTCCCCGTTGAGAGAATCGAGCCGAAGCCCCTGAATCGAGCCGCCACCGTCGTCGTCTTCACCTCCGGCCGCCGGCCCCCTTCCATCGATTCACCCCCCTCCGACGCGACCCCGACCTCCCCGTCACCGCAAAATGGAATCGCAGTGAGCCACCCCTTCTTTCCCCTCTCTTCCCCCTCGCTCTCTCGCATCGTAGCCCCGTCCCCACCATGGCCGAGAGCTTCTGGCCGCCGGGCATGTCGTCGTCGTTGTTGTGGTACCCCATCCACGCGCCCGAGCTTGGGATCGAGTTCCTCGAGCCGCCAGGATCGTTTTGAGCCCATCAGCTACCCTTCCTATGCCCTGCAGCCACCACCCGCACCAGGACGAGCCCTGTCCGCCGCCTCGTCTCGTTGCCGGCGCCTCTCCGGCCACCTTCAGTCCCTCCTGCTACCCCTGGAAGATGAGCCGCTTCGCCAGCTTCACGTAGCCGCAAACCGCGCCCGATTTGGTGCCCTGTAGCGCGTTTTAGGCCAACTCCGGCGAGCCCTCCGCCGCGGCTATGGTCGCCGGCGACCACCCTCCGGTGGGGGTCGACGTGGCCAGCCATTAACTACTAACCCACTCTCCCCAGAGACGCTGACAGAGGGCCCCACAAGGGGTCAAAGCTTGATTAGCTTCGGGTTTGACCGGGGATTAGCCGTGTGTCACTGAGCGGTGGGCTCTGGCTGTCAGGTTTGACCTGACCCAGGCCAGTTGACTGCTGACGCAATGCTGACGCAGTAATAGCTTTCTGATTTAATTTAATTCCAAAAAATGCTGAAAACGTCTAAAAATCATATAAAATAATCTGTAAGTCCAATGAAAATAATTTATATATGAAAAAGTATCAGAAAAATCCAAGGAATCTGATTATGGCTTTTTCATGCATGTTTGAAAAAGTTCACAACACCAAATAGGCAAAATTATGAATAGGGTAAATTTAATAAATAGTTTGGAGTTGGAAATTGATACTTATTTGAATTCCACTTCAATTACTATGCTCAAACATTGGTCAATGCAAATAAGTACCTCACAATACTAACTCCATACATGTTGGAATAAATTGTTATGAGCATCAGGTCGAATCAATTGTAAGGGTACTTGGAAAGATACCCGACTTGAAGTGACGTTTGGATCCTAATTCAAACCAACTTCAACTTAAGAAATGATAGCCACATTAGCCCTGCCACCTCTCATTTCATGTCTTGAGCATGCATCATAGTGTTGCATTTCCGTGAAGTAATTATTGTTCTTTCTTGTTTGTCGGTGTTGTTCCCCCTCGATAAACGATGTTTCCGACGATGTGATCGTTGACATTGATGAAGACTCATTGCTATCTTCAGACGTGTCAGGCAAGCAAACCCCCTTGAGCATATAGATATAAACCCACTCCCTCGCTCCTTCTCTCTTTTACTGCATTAGGACAAACACGATTCAACTGTACATGTTATCGCTAGTTGAACCCATTCCTCTGCATGACCTGATTTTGTCACAGTAAAGAGTTGAAACCATTTAGCATGAGTAGCAACTGTTTGAGCCTTGATGTGCTTACTCATCCATGCTTGTTTACAATGCCTGCTATGCTTAGAGTCGTGTCGGGTCTGATCCATCTGGATGATGAATCGGAATGGTTGTGTTCATATCCTACAGTGTGAGAGTAAAGGTGTGAATCTGATTTGGTAAAGGTAGCGATGAGAGGCCATGTAGGAGTACATGGTGGGTTGTCTCATTGGGACCGTCCTTAAGAACTGAGTTCTGTGTTTGTTATCCAAGACAAGATACTACCATGCATTGGGCCCTGAAATATGACCCACTCGGCTTATTAATTGCCTAGATCTCTGTCCAGGAGTTGCAATTAGTTTCTGGTGTTTGTAGGAAAAGTGTTGGCGGCCGTGTTTAGCTCTTCCCGACGGGGTAGGCTTCACTACGGTAGATACAAAGTGGCACGGTGTACCAAGTGGCACCCGGATGGTGGGCTTGGGAACCCTGCGCACATCGTTTGGGGCCGTAGAGGAAACCTCGGCCGGACTTCCTTGCGGGTTCAGTCTCAAATAGGCGATAAACCTGGACTAGGGTCTTGTGTGGTTAACGGTCGTGGCCGACACCCACGCCAGTGCTTCCGCTTGAAGGTTGCCGAGATGCATGACGTGCATATGGTGCTAAGTGGTGGGAGCATGTGTGAAGAAGTATACCCCTGCAGGGTGATTCAATCTGTTCAAATAGCCTCGTCTTCGGTTATGGTCTACTTGGAAACATTACGTGGTACATAGACAATTTAATTGGATACTTTAAAACATGCAAGATAAGTGTGAGTGCTATGGAAGGCCTTCTCGTAGGGAGACGAGAGTGGATCCATAGTGGTGTATTGAATTGGTGAATATGTGGACTCGTGTGCGCTATCCCACCTCAAAGAAAGAACTTGTAGTCGTAGTATAGGTTAGCCAAGAGTCAAAGCTGGCTTGCTGCAATCAAACCCCACAATCCTTCCATTGAAACATGATGCATATGTAGATAGTTCTGATGTAAGACTTGCTGAGTACCTTTGTAACGGTTGCTTTATTTATGTTTTTGCAGAGAAGACTTAGACTCATTAAAAGGTTATACGCGATGTGTTCAATGTTGACCGGAATAGCTTGTGAATCCCAGACAAAGGTCTGGTTCCTTTGGTAGGGTCGTAGTAGCTTTTCAGGCTCTTCCAGCCACTTTTAGTAGATGTCTGTACCCAGACATGATTTGCTTCCGCTTGTTGTTTGTATGACTTGAGTGTCGGGTCACGAGACCCCTGTTTGTAATATCATACTATGTTGACTCTTATGAGTCTTTAATAAATGCTTGAGTCATAGAGTTATGTTGTGATGCCATGTTGTATCTACACATATCGTGCATAATGTGTGTATGTTTGAAATGCATTATATGTGTGGGATTCGACACCTAGTTGTTTGCCTTTAGTAGTACTCTTTACAGGGAAATGCCTCTTTGTGATTCCATCGAGCCTTGGTAGTTTGCTACTGCTCGGAACACATTGATTGACCGGCATGTATCCTTCTTTGCTGCTGTGTTTGTCCCCTCGGGGAAATGTCACGTGGTGTAATGGAGTCCTTGTAGCTTGCTACGACTCGTCTACACACGCTGATGACCGACACCTGCTTTGCTGGGTTATGTATGCCTGTCCTTGTACGGTTGTACCGCTGGGGTTTATAACTAGTCATGTCGACCCGGGTTCTTTGTCGTTTGAACGCTAGCAACATATTCATATACGTTAGCCAAAAGACACAAACGGTCCTGGCCAAGGTAAGGTGGCAGCCGTGGAGTTTACCGTGCGTGAGGCCGCAAAGTGATGTGATGTGTTACAAGCTAGGTTCTTATGACTCAGGATCAGGGTCCCGACAGCTTTGGTATCAGAGCTTGATTGCCTGTAGGATAACCAAGCCAAACTGGTCGGTGTTGAGTCTAGCAACTCTTTAGTTATATAAGGGAATTGTTTGTGGAAGGGAACGTAAGGCTCTTTTTACTCCTTTCCTTGTGTCATTCTTATTCTGAGTCACCCTCTTCTTTATTCTACGGGTATTAAGAATTAGGCTTTCCCATCTATTCAATAGGATGATGAATTACTATGTTGCAGACTTATAGGAAAGTTGATATCTTCAAGGATCGGTGTCTCCATAAGAATTCAATTGTTATGTTGTTAGTTTTCTTGCAGGTTGCCTCATAATTCATGCCTGTACACCCGTTATGCTGTCCGAGTTTTCCAAAGTTCCCAAATAGTCTGGTGCGAATGCAAATTCCTTCCTTTTTCCCAATGTCTTTTGGCCGGACAAAGCACACTAATAATTGTGTTGATGTACTTTATTACCTCGATGTTTTGTTGAAGTATTAGGCAAACATGTTACTCCGAAAACTACCCAATAGTCTAGATGTGTGCTATGTCTTCCAGTGTGATAGTTCTGGCCATCATTTTCGAAAAACATCTCGTAATGTTAAATAGCTTGTAGGTACGCTATTTCTGGGACTTTGAATCCAAGGATCAGTCACTTCTGTTGATAGTGTTGCTAGTTCCTTTAGAATGATTAGTAACCTTGTTGTAATCCTCAAGGTGTGTGGTATATCATTCTTCCAATACCATGGACCATCTCTGTCAAAAGTCCTTCGTGAACTTAAGATCATAATAAGAGTGCTCGTGATGAGTTCTCTACTCCATATTGTGATTTTTCCTACTCCGCTCTTCTGCATGGGTTATCTGGAAGAATTATGTTGAACCCATTCGACATTCTAATCCATGCATCCACAACTCAAGAAACCATGTGCTCTTGAGTTGGCTCTATCTAGTTGTATTCTGACCTTCATCCATGAGAGGATAGTCAATAATAGTTGTGCATTCGTGTCATCGATGTTTTCTATTTGTGGTCTGTCAAGTTGTTTTATTCTCGAAAGACTGGGAGAAGCAAACTCCAGTACCTCATTCATTTCTTGGATTGGGTCAAAGTAGTTGTATTCCGCAGATCGAAATGCTAAACCAGCTTTTGTTCTGTTCTATCTTGGAGTATTACCCTCTTTTGTCAAGAGTGTTATAAGGATTGCACCATCTCTTATGAGCTCTTGATGTAGCGATACTTTTCTCTATCATTGTTCATTCCTCGGTTTTCGTGTTGGTTGTAACCAAAATATCGACAAGTGAGCCATGATGTGTGAAATCAATACTCCTAGCAACGTTATTGCTTGGTAGTTAATGGACAATAAATTCACTCTTATGGTGATGGTGATTGAATCGTCATCCTAAGATTGAGCGTGCTACCTAGTCCATGCTTCATGGTGCACTTATCAATCTATGAGTTAGGATTTTTTTTCAATCGCTCGTTCTATTGATCACATCATCTTGCCCTGAAAAGCGAGATTGTTCCCGAGCTTAATAATATATCGGTGGTTCGTGATTTTCCGAATATCTTCTCGGAAGTATTACCAGGTTGTTTCCTGACTATTATGATAGAGCTCGTGATCAAGTTGGTTTCTTTATAAGCCATCTTCTCCAAGAATCCGTGTTGGATACCCCGAGCTAGTTGGTTAAGCTAAACAACAACTTGGAGAGTTGGAAGATAAAAGCTTCGCCTAAACTCAGCTCATTTAAAAGGGATATCTTTTTGTTGTGTGAGTTTGAAGAAATATGATATTTTCATCGGTTGATTCATGTGATCAACTGTTGCATATATTATCTTGTTCAATTTTGATTTGAGCATGGGCTATTGTCAAATCAGACTCAGAACCAAAGATTTTCGTAGCGGTGTTCTACTCATGGATTTCTCTGAGCATACACCATTATATTCTTTGATATGACCAATGCTATTATCTTGCTCACATAGTTATGGAAGTCCATTTATATGGGTATCTTGATGAATTGTTGTTGAGCCCATCGGCAACATTCTAATTTGTTCCATGATCTATGTTGGACATTAAGCTAGTGCTGGAAACTTTGTAGACATTATCTTTGTGTCTCGAACACGAGGTATATGTTAGGTGTAAGAAGTGACTTCCTCTAATTCATGTGCATTGGTGCAAGTTGCTGCCACGAATTTGGGAAGGTCGTTTTGTTATCTCCAGAATCATCCCAAATCAGTCATGCATGTGCGAAGTATGCTCTGGTTTGATAGCTTTGCAATCTCTCTCTCCATATGTATTTCCTAGCACACCAAGCCACTGATTGATTTGTTCAAGGAAAAGAAGTTAAGTGCCATTCCTGAAGGCACCATACGGACTTGCACATGGCTTCGATATCCGCAATGATGGTTCCCATCCAGAACTCGGTAGTGTTTTGTTGTAAGACTTTTCATGTGTTCACAGTTGTCTTGGGCAGTGTGTTCACGTGGGTCTTGCGATCCAACTCATGTTTTGGAGTTTTCTTCTGTAGTTCATTTCCTGAGAATCTCGCAACGTTATCTCGTCGCTTTGAGTTGCAAACTTTCTTTTTGGACATGCTGAGTCTGAAGCATCGTGTCACCAACCGGAGCTGAATCTCAGGCAGTTATAATGGTTGGAACTTTCCCCAAGAATTATAATATTGGTCTCTATGTAACCCGATAAAGTGATGTTGTGGTTAACACATCTAGCCGGAAGACTTGATATTATAATATCTGGTATCAGCAATCTTAGCCATCTCTCCGTGAGGTTTTGTATGACTTATTTTGGAAGTTCTTCCTCATGGACTTCCTTTGATGCCCCGAATTCCGACCTATACTCGATGTGCTAGATATCAAGCATGATCTATAATTAGGTTGTGCTAGTACATCAAGGAGAACATTAGAAGCGTAGTGCTAAATGTCTCTCGGTCGATCAACCAGATTTCGTTCCCTTGGCACAGCTAAGGTGAAATCTGAGATAGTGTTGTCTTCCTTTGCATTTGCATCCTCCATCACTGTTCATCATGGTAGTATGTTGTGTCACCAGGATCCTTGGCACGGATGTTGGTAAACCTTGATGAATATGGAAATACTCAAGTTCTTGAGAGCATGCTCAGACACTAGGTTATATCCTCGGTAATATTTGCAATGTGCCATCCATTCGCCGAGTTGTTCTATAACCCTAGTTTCTTTCCAACCTGAGTATGCCATTCTTTCAAATTGCTTCAAACAATCATTTGTGAATTGTCTTTCTTGATAGGAAGAGTTTCAATGATCTTAGGATCAAAAGTAATTCTTTTTGCCACTTGAGGGGAATAACTCTAAGAGTCACCTCCCTAAGGTGCCCCGTTGTGGTATGAAGAGAAACTTAATCCTCGCTACTTTGAAACCTCGCCAGCATCTGTTTTAAGACTAGATTTGTTGCCTACCAGTTGAACTTTTGTCTTATGCCTCACTTCCTCGTTTCTTTTATGAGTGTTGTGTTTCAGCTCAAGGGACGTTCCTACGTCTCATTGTATGAGTTGATCTTGAGTTGCTCGATTTTCGAGGAGATCGAATCTTGTGTAGTCTCCCTGTTCTTTTGTCGTCAAGCTAGATGAAGACCTCAAGGACAAAGATCTCAAGATCAACATGGTGCGATGAATCAACGTCCTCGAGAGGAGCAAATGGATCGTGAAGATTGTGATAGTTTAGTGTCCCCTCTTCCTCCTCCCGACTACGCCTGAATCTCGGGACGAGATTCTTGTTTAGTGGGGGGTGAGTTTTCATAGCCCTAGATTATATCTTGTAGTTAGTTGCATCATTAAGCATTCATGAATGCATTCAAATCAATTTTATTCAAATTTGGATGATTTACAAATGGGGATGACTAAACTCTAACACCAAACAACATCCAAATAGGTTCAACAAGAGAAAAACCCTAGCAACTCTATATGCAAAACCATTCAAAAGTGGTGACAAATCAATGAACCAAAATGGTTTTCATAAAAGTCCATCATTTTTGTTAAATGTTGGAAAGAAAATATCAGGGGTGATATATATTTTCAAAATACTTTGGCATTTTATGTTAAACTCAAAAGCCACTGAAATCAATTAATTAATTGATTTCAAATACTTCCTAGTTGTATAAAATGTTGAAACTATTTTGTGGCATTGATTATTTTTACTACTATCACATAATACTATTCTAGGATTTTATAAAATGATTAAATGTTTTATTAAAATCCTAAATCTAAATGCCGGAAAGAAATAAAAACAGAAAAAGGAAAAACAGAGAGAAAGAATCTATCCTACGCTCACCTGCTGGCCCAGCCCACCACGGGCACAGGCGTCTTCTTCCTCCTGCTAGAAGGGAGAGGAGAAGCTCGCCACGGCGTACGGCCGAGGCCTCCACGCCGGCAGCTGCCTACCTGCCTCATCGCCCCTCCCCTCTTCCTTATCCTCGCGCCACCCAGACAAGCTCGAGCTTATCCCCCTCCCTGGTCTCTCCCCATCTCTCTGTCTGTCCCTCTCCCCTGTCGCCATTGATGCCGTAGCCAGCTCACCGTCGACGACGCCCCTCCGGCCACAGAAGCGCCTCCCTGAGCTGCTCATCCTCTCCGCCATGATGTGCTGCACCTCCCCGTTGAGAGAATCGAGCCGAAGCCCCTGAATCGAGCCGCCACCGTCGTCGTCTTCACCTCCGGCCGCCGGCCCCCTTCCATCGATTCACCCCCCTCCGACGCGACCCCGACCTCCCCGTCACCGCAAATGGAATCGCAGTGAGCCACCCCTTCTTTCCCCTCTCTTTCCCCTCGCTCTCCCGCATCATAGCCACGTCCCCACCATGGCCGAGAGCTTCTCGCCGCCGGCCATGTCGTCGTCGTTGTTGTGGTACCCCATCCACGCGCCCGAGCTTGGGATCGAGCTCCTCGAGCCACCAGGATCGTTTTGAGCCCATCAGCTACCCTTCCCATGCCCTGCAGCCACCACCCGCACCAGGCCGAGCCCCGTCCGCCGCCTCGTCTCGTTGCCGGCGCCTCTACGGCCACCTTCAGTCCCTCCTGCTACCCCTGGAAGATGAGCCGCTTCGCCAGCTTCGTGTAGCCGCAAACCGCGCCCGATTTGGTGCCCTGTAGCGCGTTTTAGGCTAACTCCAGCGAGCCCTCAGCCGCGGCTATGGTCGCCGGCGACCACCCTCCGGTGGGGGTCGACGTGGCCAGCCATTAACTACTAACCCACTCTCCCCAAAGACGCTGACACAGGGCCCCACATGGGGTCAAAGCTTGATTAGCTTCCGGTTTGACCGAGGATTAGCCCTGTGTCACTGACCGGTGGGCCCTGGCTGTGAGGTTTGACCTGACCCAGGCCAGTTGACTGCTGACGCAATGCTGATGCAGTAATAGCTTTTATGATTTAATTTAATTCCAAAAAATGCTCAAAACTTCTAAAAATCATATAAAATAATCTGTAAGTCCAATGAAAATAATTTATATATGAAAAAGTATTAGAAAAATTCAAGGAATCTGATTATGGCTTTTTCATGCATGTTTGAAAAAGTTAACAACACCAAATAGGCAAAATTATGAATAGGGTAAATTTAATAAATAGTTTGGAGTTGGAAATTGATACTTATTTGAATTCCACTTCAATTACTATGCTCAAACATTGGTCAATGCAAATAAGTACCTCACAATACTAACTCCATACATGTTGGAATAAATTGTTATGAGCATCAGGTCGAATCAATTGTAAGGGTACTTGGAAAGATACCCGACTTGAAGTGACGTTTGGATCCTAATTCAAACCAACTTCAACTTAAGAAATGATAGCCACATTAGCCCTGCCACCTCTCATTTCATGTCTTGAGCATGCATCATAGTGTTGCATTTCCGTGAAGTAATTATTGTTCTTTCTTGTTTGTCGGTGTTGTTCCCCCTCGGTAAACGATGTTTCCAATGATGTGATCGTTGACATTGATGAAGACTCATTGCTATCTTCAGACGTGTCAGGCAAGCAAAGCCCCTTGAGCATATAGATATAAACCCACTCCCTCGCTCCTGCTCTCTTTTACTGCATTAGGACAAACACGATTCAACTGTACATGTTATCGGTAGTTCAACCCATTCCTCTGCATGACCTGATTTTGTCACAGTAAATAGTTGAAACCATTTAGCATGAGTAGCAACTGCTTGAGCCTTGATGTGCTTACTCATCCATTCTTGTTTACAATGCCTGCTATGGTTAGAGTCGTGTCGGGTCTGATCCATCTGGATGATGAATCGGAATGGTTGTGTTCATATCCTACAGTGTGAGAGTAAAGGTGTGAATCTGATTTGGTAAAGGTAGCGATGAGAGGCCATGTAGGAGTACATGGTGGGTTGTCTCATTGGGACCGTCCTTAAGAACTGAGTTCTGTGTTTGTTATCCAAGACAAGATACTACCATGCATTGGGCCCTGAAATATGACCCACTCGGCTTATTAATTGCCTAGATCTCTGTCCAGGAGTTGCAATTAGTTTCTGGTGTTTGTAGGAAAAGTGTTGGCGGCCGTGTTTAGCTCTTCCCGACGGGGTAGGCTTCACTACGGTAGATACAAAGTGGCACGGTGTACCAAGTGGCACCCGGATGGTGGGCTTGGGAACCCTGCGCACATCGTTTCGGGCCGTAGAGGAAACCTCGGCCGGACTTCCTTGCGGGTTCAGTCTCAAATAGGCGATAAACCTGGACTAGGGTCTTGTGTGGTTAACGGTCGTGGCCGACACCCACGCCAGTGCTTCCGCTTGAAGGTTGCCGAGATGCATGACGTGCATATGGTGCTAAGTGGTGGGAGCATGTGTGAAGAAGTATACCCCTGCAGGGTGATTCAATCTGTTCAAATAGCCTCGTCTTCGGTTATGGTCTACTTGGAAACATTACGTGGTACATAGACAATTTAATTGGATACTTTAAAACATGCAAGATAAGTGTGAGTGCTATGGAAGGCCTTCTCGTAGGGAGACGAGAGTGGATCCATAGTGGTGTATTGAATTGGTGAATATGTGGACTCGTGTGCGCTATCCCACCTCAAAGAAAGAACTTGTAGTCGTAGTATAGGTTAGCCAAGAGTCAAAGCTGGCTTGCTGCAATCAAACCCCACAATCCTTCCATTGAAACATGATGCATATGTAGATAGTTCTGATGTAAGACTTGCTGAGTACCTTTGTACTCACGGTTGCTTTATTTATGTTTTGCAGAGAAGACTTAGACTCATTAAAAGGTTCTACGCGATGTGTTCGATGTTGACCGGAATAGCTTGGGAATCCCATACAGAGGTCTGGCTCCTTTGGTAGGGTCGTAGTAGCTTTTCAGGCTCTTCCAGCCACTTTTAGTAGATGTCTGTACCCAGACATGATTTGCTTCCGCTTGTTGTTTGTATGACTTGAGTGTCGGGTCACGAGACCCCTGTTTGTAATATCATACTATGTTGACTCTTACGAGTCTTTAATAAATGCTTGAGTCATAGAGTTATGTTGTGATGCCATGTTGTATCTACACATATCGTGCATAATGTGTGTATGTTTGAAATGCATTATATGTGTGGGATTCGACACCTAGTTGTTTGCCTTTAGTAGTACTCTTTACAGGGAAATGCCTCTTTGTGATTCCATCGAACCTTGGTAGTTTGCTACTGCTCAGAACACATTGATTGACCGGCATGTATCCTTCTTTGCTGCTGTGTCTGTCCCCTCGGGGAAATGTCACGCGGTGTAATGGAGTCCTTGTAGCTTGCTACGACTCGTCTACACACGCTGATGACCGACACCTGCTTTGCTGGGTTGTGTATGCCTGTCCTTGTACGGTTGTACCGCTGGGGTTTATAACTAGTCATGTCGACCCGGGTTCTTTGTCGTTTGAACGCTAGCAACATATTCATATACGTGAGCCAAAAGACGCAAACGGTCCCGGCCATGGTAAGGTGGCAGCCGAGGAGTTTACCGTGCGTGAGGCTGCAAAGTGATGTGATGTGTTACAAGCTAGGTTCTTATGACTCAGGATCGGGGTCCCGACATTGAGTGAGTAATAAAAAGCTAAAGCGCGTTAAGAAGTACGATCCAATTGCTTGGTTTAACACCGGGGTACTCATGATTTATACCTTATCCTAGGAATATCAAGCATGACATGCTATATGATTTTGTAGGGATGACATTCTTTAGCATTGTTATTTTGAAAGGACATGATTGTTTTCTAATAAATCTGAGTATGGATATCTTTCTGTCAGATGATAGACTATTGCCTTGAACCACTTGTATCTTACTATTCATGCCATGATTAGACATTTGTTCAAGATTATGTTAGGTAGCATTGCATATCAAAAATTATCTTTTTATCACTTACCTACTCAAGGACGAGCAAGAATTAAGCTTGGGGATGATGATACGTCTCTGTTGTATCTATAATATTTGATTGCTTCATGCGAATATTCTACAACTTTCATATACTTTTGGGAACCTTTTATATTATTTTTTGGAACTAACTTACTTATCCAGTGCCGAGTGTGAGTTCCTGCCTTTTGTGTGTTCTTTGTTTCACAGAAATTCCATATCAAACAAAGTCCAAACGCGATAAAAATTTACAGAGATTGTTTTTGAATATATGTGAATTTTTGCAAGAAGAATCAACGCAAAACGAAGCCCGAGGGCCCCACAAGCCAACAAGGTGCGACCTGGGGGGCGTGTGCTAATGGCTTGTGGCTAGCCTTAAGTCGGTTGGAAACTTTCGTCTGCCGTGAGAATGATATTTTCACGATAAAATTCACCTCAAAATTTCAGCCTGATCGGAGTTATGGATCTCTGTATATTGAAGAGACGGTGAAGGGCCAGAAAACAGTCGCAAAAACAAGAGAGAAAGAGAGAGAGATCCAACCCGAGAGGCTACTTAATTGTTTAACTATTCATTGATCTTCACTTATATCTTTTGAGAGTAGTTTGATGTTTACTCTTGTGCTTCACTAATATCCTAAGAGTAAATTGTGAATGAATGAAATATAATAAATCTGAAATTATCAATGTGCTTTATTTCTTATAGCATTTTCACATTAAGTTTAGAAAGTAAAATTTATTGAAGTTTGACAATCACTATATTGGTCATACAAACAATTCATGAATGATTAGTATAAGTAAGAGAACTTCCACATACAAATGTATTATCTTGGACATCTTGTATGATTGTGTATACCCATTAATTATTTTCAACCATGATCAAATAGTTGACGTTCGACAAGGAAGACAATATAATGGTTATGTTTGGGTATATTTTCATAGAAGTTATATTGTTATGGATCCTCCAACATGTGGTTCTTGTTTTGAACCTTTTGCTAGCAAGAACTTCATACTAAGTAGAAATACTACTTGTGCATCCAAATCCTTGAGCCAGGTTTAATTCATGAGAGTCCACCATACCTACCTATATATGGTATTTCACTGCCATTCCAAGTTAATTTGTATGTGCCACCCCTAAAAACTTCAAATAAACATCCGTTTTGTGTGCCCGTATCGCTCATGGAGCGATCGGGGTCAATATCCTCCATGCTAAGCGAGCTATTGTCACGATGAGTGTTTATTCACTTGTCATTGCACAAGAGAGGCTGGTAAAAAGGATCCCCAGTCCTGCATAATACAAAAATAAAAAAACGAGAACTTCCCCTAGAAAGTTGATTGTTTGGATGGTACCCGTGGATACAGCTAGCCATGGAATGTGTTTGAATGGTGGTGTGGGGTAAAATTTCAATTCTGTTTAGGAACCGCCAATAATGTGATTATCATGGAAGATATTGAAAAATTTGTTGTGACGTTGACAGGAAAGGCACGCCACCCAAAATTGCATATTCATCTCTATTTTAAAACAATGAGCTGTGGCACAAATCCGTGCTTCCCTCTGCGAAGGGACAATCTATTTACTTTCATGTTACTTACTTTTATTTACCAGCCTCTCTTGTGAAATGACAAGTCAACTTCTTATTCCAAGCTCGGTATATTAGTTGGCAAGTATCGTGTGGTGGGTAAAGATACAAACATACACATCGAGTCAAATATATTTGATCACGATTTATCATTGTTGACAATTATCTTTATTATAAGTATGTTGGGAGGCGAAACTTTAAGCCCCTATCTTTCTCTATGTTCGATGGATTTTTTTTCTAAAAATATACCTTTAGTATTAGCAATCATAAAAGACTATATGATAATTGAGTATGTGGAGCTCTTACTTAAACTTGATGATGAATTGAAGTTGCTTGATGACAAAGAACATATGATGTTTAGTTTCAAGAGAATGCATTGTCTAAACCGTAACATGTGAATTGATCGCTACTCAACCATGATGATTTTAATGAAAAAGTTCATGGTTATGATGTTAGACAAAGTGAATAGAATTATCATTGACAAAACTATTCACTATGCTAGCATTCACACTTCATAAATTATTTCTTTTGTCATTTACCTACTCGAGGACGAGTGGGAATTAAGATTGGGTATGCTGATATGTCTCCAATATCAATAATTTATGAAGTATTCATGCCATGTTAGCTTATGTTTACAATACTTTTATATGGTTTTGATGCACTTTATATGATTTATTGAGGACTAACCATACTAACGTTGTTTTCAGCAGAATTACCATGGTGTTGTTTTTGTGCAGAAGTTGAAAGTTCTTGGGATCGCGTGAAACTTTTTTATATTTTTTCTCGAGGAAATAAGAAATGTTGGAGCGAAGAACCATCAGAGGGGAGCAACCTGTGGGGCACAAGCCAACAAGGTGCCCCCTAGGATGTGCCCTGATGGCTTATGGGGCCATGTCGCTCCGTTTGGCATGATTGGAACGCTAAAAAAATCCTATATATACCAGAAAGCCCAAAAATAAAGGGAGAACCTCTGCTCCGCTGCCGCAACTCTCTGCATCGATGAAAAACTCATCTGGAGCCTATCAAGTACCATGCCAAAGAGGGGAAATCATGTCGAGTGGCCATCTTCATCATCCCGACGGAGCCATGACGAGGAGAGAGTAGTTCACTCTCGGGGCTGAGGGTATGTACCAGTAGCTATGTGTTCAATCTCTCTCCCTCTCATGTTCTTTACATGGCACAATCTTGATGTATCACAGTCCTTGTTAATCTAGTTGGATCATATGATCGTATTCCCTTGCTACCTTGTTGTGATGAATTGAATCTTTCCCTTTAAGATCTCTTTATGTTGGATTGAATATTTTGGTTTGAGAACACTTGATGTATGTGTTGCATGAGGATACCTGTAGATACATTGGGATACTCAAGTGATTTACTTGATATATGTTATGGCATCAACTTGCAGATTCCGATGACCTTGGGGATCTATGCATAGGGGTTGATTGCATGTTTTCATACTATGTTCTCCGATAGAAACCTTGGGTTGCTCCTTCAAGTTCGTTGTGTTGGATTGAATATGAAGAATCTGAAATTATTTGATGCATGTTGTATAATTATCCCACAGATACTTGTGGTGACACTGGAGTATCTAGGTGACATTAGGGTTGATTGATATGTATCATGGGTCTTATTCTAGTACGAACTCTAGGGCTGTTTGTGACACTTACAGGAATAGCTCAAATGATTGATCAGAAAGAATAACTTTGAGGTGGTTCTTATTTTTCTCCACTAGATAGGAACCTTGGAGTGATTTTTGTTGCACGTTGAGGGATGATCATATGATTCTACTATGTTAGCATTGTTGAGAGATTGCACTAGTGAACGTATGAACCCTAGGTCTTATTGCCAAGCATTTATACAACATTTTGCTTGCTTTTTTACACTTGATACCTTGTTGTTTTAATATTTTCAGATTACAAAAACCTATATCTACTATCCATACTACACTTGTATCACCATCTCTTTGTTGAACTAGTGCACTTATACAATTTGCCATTGTATTGTGTGTGTTGGGTACATAAGAGATCTTTTGTGTTTGATTGCAGGGTTGGTTGAGAGAGACCATCTTTATCCTACACCTCCCATGGATTGATAAACCTTAGGTCCTCCACTTGAGGGAAAATTTCTATTGTCCTACAAAACTCCGCGCTTGGAGGCCCAACATAGTCTACAAGAAAAAGTTGAGTAGTAGACATGAATGATCTTGTTAATGAGGCATTCAACAAACATGCTCTAGTTGAAGTCCCACTTAAGGGAAAGAAATTCACATGGAGTGTCATGCAAGATGCTCCACTCTTAGAGAAGCTGGATTGGTGTTTCACATCATAAGCATGGACCCTAAAATATCCACCAACCTTTGCATTACCACTTGCTAAAACCACATGTGACGATGTTCCAATTTTGATCAAAATTGGTTCAACAATTCCGAAATCCAAAATATTCAGATTTGGATTTTTTTGGTCAGAACATGATCAGTTCAAAGAGATAGTTAAAGTATTTTGGACACAAGAGGTGAATGAATTGGATAGTGAAAAGGCAATTGTTGTTAAATTTAAAATACTAAGGAAAAGTTTAAAGAACTAAGCTACGCTCATTTCTGATTTGAAGAAAATCATAGTAGATACAAACTTTACGATTCTATGCTATGACACCATAGACGAATTGAGACTATTATATGTTGAAGAGAATAATGTCGGAGAGATCCTAAAAACACATCTGGAAAGAGTACTCGAGCATCAGAGAAAATACTAGAAGCAATGGGACACAATTAGACAGATCAAGACGGGAGAGGCCAACACCAAATATTTTCAAGCTAAAGCCACCATAAAATTCAGAAATAACTGATACATTCATTTTGCATCATGTTTTCCTATTGATAATTATTTTGTTTTGAATCATTATTTTAGTTTATGATGCAATCCTAATGCCTTTTCTGTCTTATTTTATAAGATTCATACAAAGAGGGAGAATGCTGACAGCTGGAATTCTGGACCGGAAAGGGCTACAAAAGGGTTGGATAGCCCTTGGAACTCCAAATGACCTGAAAATTCATGGAGAATTGTTTTCATATATATTAAAAATACTAGCAAAACAAATACCGGCAGGGGACCCACCAGGAGGCCACGAGCCTGGGGGTGCGCTCTACCCCCTAGGGAACTGATAACCCACAAGTATAAGTGTCGGGACCCCGATCCTAAGCCATAGGAATCCAGCCTGTAACACATCGCATCCCTTTGTGGTCTCACGCACGGTTAACTCCACGGCTGCAGCCTTACCTTAGCCGGGACCGTTTGCGTCTTTTGAGTCACGTATGCGATAGTGTTGCTAGCATTCCAATGTCAAAGAACCCGGATCGACATGTCTAGTCATAAACCAAAGTGGCAGTTCCGCACAAGGACAGGCATACATGACCCAACAAAGCAGGTGTCGGTCATCAACGAACGTAGACGAGTCGTAGCAAGCTACAAGGACTCCATTACGTCGCGTGACATTTCCCAAAGGGGACACACACAATAGCTAAGAAGGACACATGCCGGTCAACCAATGTGTCCGGAGCAGTAGCGAACTACCAAGGCTCGTTGGATCACAAAGGGGCATTTCCTTGTAAGGAGTGCTACTAAAGTCCACGACTAGGTATTCGAACCCCATACATATCAAGTAAGACACACGTACGCATGGCATACCGATATGTATAGATACATCGATGGCATCACAACATAACCATAAACATACAAACTTTATTTAAGAGGCTCAGAAGAGCCACACACATAATATTACACATTAAGGGTCTCACGACCCATAGTAACAGTCATACAATACAAGCCAGCGGAAGAGTTATAAACTGTCTGGGTACAGACAGTGCAACTAGAAGGCACATGGCCTGACTATACTACAGAGCCGACGTAGGGCCAGATCGTAGCTGGGACACCAGCTACTCGTCGTCGTCGATGTCTACGAAGAACCCTCCATTAGGGTCATTAGCAACCTCTGCAACATTTATTAAGCAAACATGAGTACGAAGGTACTCAACAAGACTTTAGGATGACTAACTACTCATGCAAGGTATCAAGAAGGTGTTGTGGGGTTTCATGCGGAAAGCCAGCATTTGACTCGTGGCTAGACAACTTGCTTTTTGAAATTAGTTTTGACAACTTGATTTCTCGCACACGAGTCCACTAACACCACAACAATACACTATCGTGGAATCATTCCGTCTCCATATGGAAATGCCGTCCACGACACTCACGCTTATCTTGACAATTTTATGAGTAGCCATTGAAGTTATCTATGAACAACATATGTCTCCAAGTAGTCCATATCCGCGGACGCGGCTATTCGAATAGATCATAACCCTGCAGGGGTGTACTTCGTCACACACGCTCCCGCCACTTATCGCCATGTGCACGTCATGCACCTCGGCAACCTTCAAGCGGAAGCCCAGCGAGGGAGTCGGCCACGACCGTTAACCACACTAGTACCTAGTCCAGGTTTATCGCCTATCTGAGAGTAACCCGTACGAAAGTCCGGCCGAGGTTTCCGCCACGGCCTCAAACGATGTGCGCAGGGTTCCCAAGCCCACCATCCGGGTGCCACTTGGTACACCGTGCCACTGCCTACCGCATCACGGTCCACCTCTCAGGTAAGCACCATGCACGGCCTCGAGCATTACTATAAACACCACAAACTACTTGCAACTCCTGGACCGAGTACTACGCGATTAATAGGCCGAGCGGGGTCATATTTCAGGGCCCAGCATGTGGTAGTATCTAGTCTTGGATTACATACACGGAACTCAGTTCCTAAGGACGGTTCCAATGAAACAACCCGCCATGTACTCCTACACAGCCTTTCACCGGTACCTTTACCAAATCAAGTTCAACACACGACCTTTGCCCACCGAACACATTCCACATTTCTGTTCATCTCCCAGATGACAGACCATACACAACTCTAAGCATAGCATGCATAGCAAGATAAGGCACATCATAGCTCAAGCAACTACCAGGTATGCTAGGTTGCAAGGTTCGGCTATTTACTGTGACAAGGTTAAGTCATGCAAAGGAACTGGGTCCAACTATCGTGGCAAAAGCAGTTGAAGCATTTGATCCTAATGCAATAAATAGGTGCAGGAGCAAGAACATAGGATTTATCGGGATGATCAAAAGGGTTGCTTGCCTTGTTGCTCAGAGGAGGAACGATATCCGTCAGACGGATATTCGGTGGAATCCGGGGGTGCGGAGCCTATCGAAATGAATGGCAACATTCAATAACAATCATATGCAATCAAAATGATGCATGAGCATGGCATGAGAATGCAAGTGATAAGTTATTATAATCAAGATGTTTTAGGTTTAGAGTTGATTTGAATCACATTCGAATAGCAATTCAAACGGGTATTCTCGGATACCGGTTTAATTGATTCGACCTGATGCTCAGATCAACCTAATGTTAACATGCATGAAATGTCATGTTATGATACTGATTTACCTCTAGGGCAGTGTGTGATCATTGTATTTATAATGAAATTTGGATATTTTTGCAAATTCCATTTATAAAGTGATTAAAAGAATTGAATTATTCCTTATTTCACAATTTAGGGTTCTGTAACTTTTTCAAACCTAGCTGAAAATAGCATAATCAGAATCCTTGAATTTTTCTGATACTTTTTCATATATAAATTATTTTCATTGGAGTTACAGATTATTTTCTATGATTTTTGCAATTTTTAGCAATTTCCTGAATTATTTTTATACTGGAAATTCCATTTATTGCATCAGGCTGACGTCAGCAGGTCAGCCGACCTGTTCAGGTCAAACCTGACAGGGGGGCCCCACTGGTCAGCCTCTCTGGGACTAATCCCGCGCTGACCAGCCCCTAATTGGGGTTTGACCAGGCGTGGGGCCCTCTGGCAGCGACTCAGGAGAGGGCGATTAGGCCCTAATGGTCGGCCACGTCTACGGCCACCGAAGGGTGGTCGCCGGCAACCAAACCCGCGGCGGAGGGCTCGCCGGAGGCGACCTAGACGGCGCTGCACAGCACGAAAACGCACGCGGTTTGCAGCTATAGCATGCTCGCGAAGTGGCCGATCTGGCAGGACCAACTGGGGAGGCTAGGGTCGCCGGAAGACGCGTCGGCGACGAGTCGGAGCGGCGGCCGAAGCTCGGGCGTCGTCGGGGGCTTTGAATCAGAGGGATCCACGCTTAGATCTTAGCTGCTACGGCATCTACGCGTCGTCCTGGAGCTGCTGGTGCTCTCGGGAGGACGAGCTGGACATCGGAGGGCTACCGGCGACGAGCGGCAGCGGCGGTGCTCGTCGGGCTCCAGTGAAACTAGGGCTAGAGGAGGGGATCGACGGGGAAAACTTAGGGAAAACCACCGCATGCTCACAGGGAGTGCAGAGAAGAGCTCAGACGGCTCGGGGAAGGCCTGGGGGCGACGAATCGACGGGAGAGGTCCGGCGGCCGGAGGAGGAAGACGACGGCGTTGCGGGCGTTGCAGGGCTCGAGGAGGCTTCGGCTTCTGCAGAGACGACCATGGCGACGAGGCGGATCTAATGGCGTGCTCGGGGAGGGGTTCCGATGGTCAGGGGCACGGCCAGCTCGAGCTCGAGCTCGGCTCTAATGGCGGCAGCAGGGAGAAGGAGGGGATCCGGGAGGAGGGGAAGAACCGAGGCGAGGAATGGATAGGGGAAGCGCTGGGGAGCTTATCCCCGTCGTCGCCAGCGCGAACCGGCGGCCAGGCAGGCACGGAGGTGCGTGGCCGCGCCGGAGGAGGCGGCGGCCACCTCTTGCTGCCTACTGGCGCGGGGAAGGGGACGAGCGGCGAGATGGGCTGGGCCTGGCTTGGGCGTCAGGTAACTCTTTTCCTTTTTCTTCTGCTTTTGTTTTTCTGTTTTGCTATTTATTGCTTTGCTAATTATTTCAGCTCCAAAACAAAAAGTAAAAACTAATTTTGACCTCCTGAAAAATTTGTTATAATATCCCCACTCATT
Organism: Hordeum vulgare subsp. vulgare; assembly: GCF_904849725.1. NCBI lineage: Eukaryota > Viridiplantae > Streptophyta > Magnoliopsida > Poales > Poaceae > Hordeum > Hordeum vulgare. The sequence goes on along the minus strand of NC_058518.1, from coordinate 241,675,322 downwards.
TCCAAGACTTTCAACATTTTTGGAAAATTATAGCTTCTGATTTCAAATTTTTAAATTTGAAACCAGTGGCTTTTGCATTTATTTAAAATGCTTAAAGTGTCAAGAAAATAGTTTTCTCTAATGCTCATTTACTTTCATGGTTTATCAGAAAGTTTGAACATTTCTTGAGGCCATTTTGGGTTCATTGATTTTGAACTAGTTAAAATTTCCTTTAATTGAAATGGTGGCTAGGGTTTTGAGTTTTAACTTTGCCACTTGGTTGTTTTTGTTGAAACTTCTTGGATGCAAATGCAAAGAATACATGAGCACAATGCTATCTTGGTTAAGGGTTAGGGATGTGACAATAAGGGATCACGACAGTCTTCACACGTAGTATTTCACCCTAATTTATTGATTCTACACAAGGGGATCCAAATAATATTTATCGACCTTGACACTTGAGTTGTCAATCCAACCACACTTGGGATATCTCTCTGCAGAAGGAGCTTAGTAGCACAACAAATGGTAGTAGTAAGAGTAACAATGATATCATCAATTTTGGTAATAATAGTAACAATAGCAATTAAGTAGCATGTGTGACAACAACATCAACTGTAGTAACTTAGCAGGATTTAGTATATGTAAAATATAGGCACGTGGATCGGCGATGGATAATGATTTAGATGACATTGATCATGTAACAGTTACACACTGGGGCGACACAGAACTAGCTCCAATTCAATATAATGTAGGCATGTATTTCGTATATAGTCATGCGTGCTTGCGATAAGAACTTGCATGACATATTTTGTTGTGCCCTCCCGTGGCAGCGGGGTCCTATTGCAAACTAAGGGATATTAAGGCCTCCTTTTAGTAGAGAACTAGAACAAAGCATTAACACATGGTGAATACATGGACTCCTCAAACTATGGCAATCATCGGAAAGAATCCCAATTATTGTGACCTTCGGGTAACTACAACTTGCAACATAGGATCCAAATCACTGTCATATTCATGAAAACATAATAGGTTCAGATATGAAATTATGGCACTCGGGCCCTAGTGACAAGCATTAAGCATAACAAAGTCATAGTAGGGTTCAAGCCCTATCAAACTTAGCTCGATTATATGATCAGTCTCATCCAACCCCACCACCGTTCAACAAGCCTACAAAGGAATTACTCACTCCCGGTGGTGAGCATCATAGCGCTGTTGATGGAGAAGGGTTGGTGATGACGCCGCCGATGAATCCCCCTCTCCGAAGACAAAAACGGACTCCAGATCAGACCCACGGACGAAGAGCAAGACGTGGCGGCAGATCCGTCTCGTGAAACACGAGGAAAACTCCTCTCCGAGGATGTGAGGGATCGACCTTGGGGGCAGGTCCCGCCCTGTTGGCCAATGTCCCCCTGGTAGCGTTTCTCCTACGGGTCTTTGCTCCATAAATCCTTATAAATACCAAAAATAATTCATAGAAAGTTTCATCCAATTCCGAAAACTTTTATTTCTGCACAAAAATAAACCCAAGGTAGTTCTACTGAAAACACCGTGAGTGTGGGTTAGTTCCATTAAAATCATGCAAATTAGAGCTCAAAACCAAAGCAAAAGTGTTTGGAAAAGTAGATACTTTGGATACATAACAACTCCCCAAGGTTAACTCATTGCTTGTCCTCAAGCAATTCAGTTGATAAACTAAAAGTGATAAAGAAAACTTTTACAAACTCTTTTGTTCTCGTCATTATACATATGCTTAGCTAGTGTTCAAGTTTTCAGCATAAATCATAAATAACCACATAATGATAATAATTTAAGCACCATATTCAATCATGGCAATACATAACCAACTAGAAAGCAATAATAAGATATTTCACATGACAACAATTTGTCAAAACAATGATGATATAATATGGTGACATGGTATCTTGCTAGCTCTTTCTAAAGCTACAAGACATAAATAAAAAGCACCTCTGAGATTCAAGAAGTAACTAAATATTATAATTCAGAATAGAAAAGATCCTAGTCATACTCATATCCAACATTGGCTAGACTCAATGCATAAAAATGACCATAGTGCTGTCCAGTCTGGTGCTGTAAATAAGAGAGTGATGATTCAACACTAAAGTTAATAGATAGGCCCTTCGTAGAGGGAAGCATTGATTTGCAGAGGTGCCAGAGCTCAAGCTTTTAAAGAAGGATTGAAAATATAATTTTGAGTCGTGTTATTTATTGTCAACATTACCACAATGGTTTTCAGTATCTTCCATGCTAAACCCATAATTGGTGGTTCCGAAACAGAATTGTAAAGTTTTACTCCTTGATAACCCACAAGTATAGGGGATCGCAATAGTTTTCGAGGGTAGAGTATTCAACCCAAATTTGTTGATTCGACACAAGGGGAAGCCAAAGAATATTCTCGAGTATTAGCGGTTGAGTTGTCAATTCAACCACACCTGAAAGACTTAGTATCTGTAGCAAAGTTTCAGTAGCACAGTAGTGTGATAGTAACGGTAGCAGCGGTAACAGTAGCAGTAGTGACAACAGTAGCGGTAAAGTAACTTAGCAAGGACCAGTAGGAAAAACTCACAGGCATTGGATCGGTGATGGATAATTATGTCGGATGACATTCATCATGTACCAGTTATAACATGGGGTGATATGTAACTAGCTCCAGTTCGTCAATGTAATGTAGGCATGTATTCCGTATTTAGTCATACGTGCTTATGGAAATGAACTTGCATGCCATCTATTGTCCATCCCTCCCGTGGCAGAGGGGTCCTAATGTAAACTAAGGGATATTAAGGTCTCCTATTAATAGAGAACCGGAACAAAGCATTAGCACATAGTGAATACATGAACTCCTCATACTATGGTCATCTCCGGGAGTGGTTCCGGCTATTGTCACTCCGGGGTTGCCGGGTCATAACTCATAGTAGGTGACTACAACTTGCAAGATAGGATCAAGAACACACATATATTGATGAGAACATAACAGGTTCAAATCTGAAATCATGGCACTCGGGCCCTAGTGACAAGAATTAAGCATAGCAAAGTAGTAGCAACATCAATCTTAGAACATAGTGGATACTAGGGATCAAACCCCATCAAAACTAACTCGATTACATGATAGATCTCCTCCAACCCATCACCGTCCAGCAAGCCTACGATGAGATTACTCAGGAACGATGAAGAGCATCATGGAATTGGCGATGAAGGATGGTTGGTGATGACGACGGCGTCGATTTCCCCTCTCCGAAGCCCAGAACGGACTCCAGATCTTCCCTCCAGAGGATGAACAGGTGGTGGCGGCGGCTCTGTGTCGTGAAACACGATGAACTCTTCTCTCTTAATTTTTTCTGGGCGAGAGAGAATATATAGAGGTGGAGTTCGAGGCTGCGGAGCCACGAGGGCCTCACAAGCCTGCCAGGCACGGCTAGGGGGGCCCGCGCCTCCTGGGCTTGTGGGCTCCTGGCTCCGTGCCTCCAGGTAATTCTTGCGCCAGTATTTTTTATATATTCCAAAAAAAATCCTCGTAAATTTCCAGGTCATTTCGAGAACTTTTATTTCTGCGCAAAAACAACACCATGGCAATTCTGCTGAAAACAGCGTCAGTCCGGGTTAGTTCCATTCAAAACATGCAAATTAGAGTCCAAAACAAGGGCAAAATAGTTTGAAAAAGTAGATACGATGGAGACGTATCAACTCCCCCAAGCTTAAAGCCTTGCTTGTCCTCAAGCAATTTAGTTGACAAACTGAAAGAGACAAAAGAAAAACTTTTACGAACTCTGTTTGATCTTGTTGTTGTAATTATGTCTAACTCATATTCATATTTTCAGCAAGATCATAAGCTAAGCACATAAGCAATGACATTTAGGTCTCATGATGTACTCATATCAATGGCATAATAAACTAGAGAGCAATAATAATAAGTTTCAAACGTCAACACTTCAATCAAAACAATCATGAAGCAATATGAACAGATGGTATCTCGCTAGCCCTTTGTGAGACCGTAAAACATAAATGCAGAGCACCTTCAAAGACCAAGGGCTGATTGAACATTGTAATTCATGGCAAAGAAGATACAGTCACATTCATACTCAATATAAATTAATAGCAAAGCATAAAAATGACGAAGGTGGTCTCTAATTGGCGCTTTTAAAAGAAGAGGATGACTCAACAGAAATGTAAATAGATAGGCCCTTCGCAGAGGGAAGCATTGATTTGCAGAGGTGCCAGAGCTCAAGCTTTTAAAACAAAGATAAATAATTTTGGGTGGTATGCTTTCATTTCAACAGGATGACCAAGAGTTTTCACCATCTTCCATGCTACACATATTATAGGCGGTTGCCAAACAGAAAAGTAAAGTTTTTACTCCCCCACCACCGATCAATCACACTCCACGACTAGCCGAATCCTCGGGTGCCGTCCATACCAACAACAATCCAGGGGGGGTTTTCTTTGCAATTATAATTTCGATTTGAGCATGGAACTGGGCATTCCGATTACCGGCCCCTTTCTCGTGAGTGATAGTGAATAAACACGTATCGAGGATAACACGCCTAGCATGGAAGATACTGATTGCCCCTTGTCACCACATGAGCGATTCAGGCATACATAACAGATTATTACTTGAAGATTTAGACAGTGGCACATGCAAATTTACTTGGAACGGCATGTAGATACCGCATATAGGTAGGTATGGTGGACTCATATGGAAAAACTTTGTGTTTATGGAAGTGGATGCACAAGCAGTATTCCAGCTTAGTGCAAGTGAAGGCTAGCAAAAGACTGGGAAGTGACCAACTAGAGAGAGACAACAGTCATCAATATGCATTCAAATTAACCAACGTTGAGTGCAAGCATGAGTAGGATATAAATCACCATAAACACGAATATCATAGAGGCTATGTTGATTTTGTTTCAACTACATGCGTGAACATGTGCCAAGTCAAGCCACTTGAATCATTCAAAGGAGGATACCATTCTATCATACTACATCATAATCTTGAAATTCATGTTGGCATCCAAGACAAACCATTATAAGCTCCTAGATAATTAAGCATGGAATTAGAAACTATGATCTCGAAGTTGTCATTGCAAACATGTTCCTCTCATAACAATGCCGAATTAGGAACAATGAGCTAGTCATATTTACAAAAACAAAATAGGTCGAGTTCATACCAGCTTTTCCAGGCTCAGTCACTTAATCATATATCATTATTATTGCCTTTCACTTGCACGACCGAATGATGTGAATAATGATGAGAGTGTTCGTGCACTGGACTAAGCTGGAATCTGCAAGCTCACTCAGAGGAGAAGAAAAAGTAATATGGCCCAAACATTTTAATCATGGTCTTTTACCTTGACCCAAAGAAAAAGAGAACTATTTACACGGAAAAGCTCACAACAAGCAAAAGAAGAACGGGAAATCTTTTTGGGTTTTCTCTCTAATTACCACTAAGCAAGCTAGAAAGTAAACTTACAATTTTTTTTTGGTTTTCTCAGTTTAAACAAACACACGAGAAGAAAGCGAGAAAAAGAAATAGACTAGCATGGATGATACAAAGGCAAGGTGTGAATACCGACTATCAAAGTGAAAGTGTGAGCATGAATATAAAGTCGGTGAGAAACACGTACTCCTCCAAGCTTAGGCTTTTGGCCTAAGTTGGTCTACTCCCACGGCTGGTCTGGGCGATATCCAAAATCATAATGGGGGTTGTACGGGAATGCGACAGCTACCGCCTGAATAGCTGCCTCACGGAGGCGAGCAACCTTCGCCTCCCTCTCATACTCCTCTGTCTCTCCTTTGGTTATGTAATATCTCTGTTTTACTTGAAAGTCAAAGAAGGCAGGAGCAGGAAGGGTAATATGGAAAACACGCTGTCGGTTAAATATTAACCGGTATAGGAGGGATTCATTATCCGTCTCAAGGAACAAATAACGTGTCATAGCGGCGAGATCGAGGAAAGCTGTATGGAGCGGGGGATCTCCTGTGCGGATGGGTATTCCAAGAAAATTTGCTATGCGAGTGGCATTGATCCCACCAAAGAAATCCCCTTCATTAGCATTATTATTTAGCCTCCTCGTGATTATAGCTCCCATGTTGAAACTTCTATCACCCGTTACTGCGCTCTTAAGAATACTAAGGTCAGGTGCGCAGAGGTGACAATGCTCATTCTTGCCGTTAATGCATCTACCTATGAAGAGGGCAAAGTAATGTAAGGCAGGCAAATGAATGCTCCCCATGGTAGCCTGCGTAATATCTCTAGTTTCTCCAGTAGTTATACTAGAAATATAATCTCTAACCAAAGACTTATGAGGATCATTGGGACTAGCCCAATCAGGTATCTTGCAAATTCTATTAAAATCCTCTACATCCATGGTATACGATTTGTCATAAAGATCAAACAGTATGGATGTGTCACGACCAACTGAAAATTTGATTATACGAACAAAAGAGGCAGTGAGTGTAGTATACTGTTCACATTTATTGGAGATGAATACTTCGAGCTCGACGTTATGAAAAAATGTATCAAACTCGTCCTTGAAACTTGCATCAGTCATGAATTCATCGGAAGGCCATTCACATGGTTGTACATGTGCGTTCCTCGGCTGATAAGGATCGGGCTCCTGAATCGAGAGACGGGGACCCCTTTTGCTTGAGGAACCACCATGATAGTTTCTCCTAAACATCTTCTTTTTCTGAAATTTTTAGTGACTCAAAAAGAAAAGTGAACAAGGCTCAACAAAACTCATAGCAACTACTCCTACGAGTGCCTAGAGGCCATATCTTGCGTCAAAACTACTTGGGACCAACTAAAATTAACATGCAAAGCTCAAGAACAGGGTCACCAAGACAGCAAAAATACACAACGAAAAAAGCACTAGAACAAAAACTAATTGGACCAATGGAGGAGTCACATACCAAGGAACAATTCCCCAAAACAGTTTGGTGAATGTGGCTTTGCACAAGAAGATCGAAAAAGCAGCAAGAAGAGCAAGAACACGGGTTTGAGCCATGGAAAGATTTTTTTTCTAGAGGTAGAAGAAGGAGATCGGATCTGGAATAAGTGGAGGGGGGGCACGTGGGACCCACAAGCCTGCCAGACGCAGCCAGGGGGGTGCCTACGCCTCCTGGGCTTGTGGCCCACTGGTGTATCCCCCTGACTAGCTTTCTATCTTAGAAATTTTCAAATATTCAGAAAAAATCATACTTGAATTTCAGGGCATTTGGAGAAATTTTATTTTCGGGACACTTTTCTAAGGGACAGAAAAAACAGAACACAGGAAAAATAAAGCTAAATTTATCATTTTTCTTCTAAACAACAGAAAGTAAAAGTTGAGAGCAGAAGGTTTTGACTTCTAGATTCATCCATCTCATGGTCATCAAAAGAAATCCGTCAATGAGGTTGATCAAGTCTCCTTGACAAACTTTTTTCAAATCACATAGAACCAAAGAATTTTTGAATAATCACTAGGTTACCTCAACGGGGATGTGCATATCCCCAACAAGTAAATCATACTTCATCTTGACAGTTGGTATAGGGCATTCAAAGCTTCCAATAAGAATCGATGAAGATTTTTCAATAGCATTGATGCAATGAACTCGATATTGTTTCTTCGGAAAGTGCACTCTGTGCTTATTACCATTAACATGGAAAGTGACATTGCCTTTGTTGCAATCAGTAACAGCCCATGCAGTGTTTAAAAAGGGTCTTCCAAGGATGACCGCCATGGCATCATCCTCGGGAATATCTAGAATAACAAACTCCGTTAAGATAGAAACGTTAGCAACCACAACAGGCACATCCCCGCAAATGTCGATAGGAGAAGCAGTTGATTTGTCGGCCATTTGCAAAGACATTTTAGTGGGTGTCAACTTATCCAATTCAAGTCTACGATATAAGGAGAGAGGCATAACACTAACCAGCTCCAAGATCGCATAAAGCAGTTCTAACATAATTTCCTTTAATGGAGCAAGTTATAGTGGGCACTCCGGGATCACCTAGTTTTTTAGGAGTCCCACCCTTGAAGGTGTAATTAGCGAGCATGGTGGAAATCTCAACCTCGGGTATCTTCCTTTTATTAGTCACAGTATCTTTCATGTACTTAGCATAAGGAGACATTTTGAGCATATTTGTCAAACACATTTGCAAAACGATAGGTCTAATCATTTCAACAAAGCGCTCAATATCCTCATCATCCTTTTTCTTAGATGGTTTGGGACGAAAGGGCATGGGTTTCTGAACCCATGGTTCTCTTTCTTTACCATGCTTCCTAGCAATAAAGTCGTTCTTATCGTATCTCTTGTTCTTAGGTTGTGGGTTATCAAGATCAACAACATGTTCAATCTCCACATCCTTATCATTACTAGGTTGAGCATCATCATGAACACCACTATCAATATTATCACTAGGCTCATGTTCATTACGAGATTGTGTTTCGGCATAAAAAACAGAGACATCATTTGGATTCTCGGGTGTAACAGCAACATGTTTGCTAGGATGCAAGTTCCTTTCATCTTTCTTTTTCTTCCTATTACCAGGATGACTAGGTGCATCAGTGTTAACTCCTTGAGAATCTTGTTCAATTCTCCTAGGATGGCCCTCAGGATACAAAGGTTCCCGAGTCATTCTACCACCTCTAGTGACAACTCTAACAGAATTGTCATTCAACTCATTGAGCAAGTCATTTTGAGCCTTAAGTACTTGTTCTACTTGAGTAGTGACCATAGAGGCATGTTTACTCAAAATCTTGAGACCATTGACATTTCTATCCACATAAGCACTTATATGATTAATCATGCGAGCATTTTGTTCCAATTGTCTGCTAACATAACCATTGAAACTTTGTTGTTTGCCAACGAAATTATCAAATTCATCTAAGCATAAGCTAGCAGGTTTATCATAAGGAATATCACTCTCATTGATTCTACGAAGAGAATTTACCTCTACTACCTGTGTCGGGTTATCAAGACCATGTATTTCTTCGATAGGTGGTAGATTCTTAACATCTTCAGATTTAATACATTTCTCTTGCATAGATTTCTTGGCTTCTTGCATATTTTCAGGACTGAGGAATATAATACCTCTTTTCTTCGGAGTTGGCTTCGGAGGTGGTTCGGGAATAGTCCAAGCATTATCATTGCTCAAGATATTATTCAGTAGAATTTCAGCTTGTTCCACAGTTCGTTCCCTGAAAACACAACCATCACCACTATCTAGGTGGTCCCTAGAAGCATCGGTTAGTCCATTATAAAAGATAGGAAGTATTTCATTTTTCTCAAGAGGGTGATCAGGCAAAGCATTCAGTAACTGGACAAGCCTCCCCCAAGCTTGTGGGATACTCTCTTCTTCAACTTGCACAAAGTTATATATATCCAGCAAGGTAGCTTGTTTCTTATGGGCAGGAAAATATTTCTCATAGAAGTAGTATATCATATCCTGGGGACTACGCACACAACCAGGAGCAAGAGAAGTAAACCAAGTCTTAGCATCACCCTTTCAGTGAGAAAGGAAACAACTTAAGGATATAGCAATGTCGATTTTTTTCCTCATTCGTGAATAGGGTGGCTATATCATTCAGCTTAGTAAGATGTGCTACAACCGTTTCAGACTCATAACCATGAAAAGGATCAGATTCAACCAAAGTGATCAACTCAGGATCAACAGAGAATTCATAATACTTATCGGTAACAAAGATGGGTGAAGTAGCAAACTTAGGATCGTATTTCATTCTAGCATTCAGAGATTTTTTGTCGGGACCCCGATCCTAAGCCATACAACTCCAACATGTACACATCATATCACTTTGTGGCCTCATGCATGGTAATCACCCCGGTTGCCACCTTACCTTGGCCGGGACCGTTTGCGTCTTTTAGCTCACGTATATGACTATGTTGCCAGCAATCATATGTCAAAGAACCTGGGTCGACATGGCTAGTTATGAACCCAAGTGGCACATCCATACAGGGACAGACATACATAACCCAGCAAGGTAGGTGTCGGTCATCAGCGAGTGTAGACGAGTCATAGCAAGCTACAGGGACTCTATTACACCACGTGACATTTCCCCGAGGGGACAGACACAAAAACCAAGAAGGATACATGCCGGTCAATCAATGTGTCCATAGCAGTAGCAAGCTACCAAGGCTCGGTGGAAGCACAAAGAGGCATTTCCCGGTATGGAGTACTACTCAAGGCACACAACTAGGTGTCGAATCCCACACATGTCAATGCATTGCAAGCATACACACAATATGCACGATATGTGTAGATACAACATGGCATCACAACATAACTCTACAACACATCATTTATTTAATAGACTCCGAAGAGCCAACATAGTTTAATGTGACAAACAGAAGGGGTCACATGACCCAACATTTAGAGCATACAAGCATCAAGCGGAAGTTACATGTCTGGGTACAGACATCTACTAAAAGCGGTTGGAAGAGCCTAAAAGCTACAACGACCCTACCATAGGAGCCAGATCACTGTCTGGGTTCCCAAGCTAATCCATCGATGTTAACGTCAAGAGATAACGTAGAGAGAGCAGCGTCTATTCTGAAAAAATGTAAATAAGCAACAGTGAGTACGAAGGTACTCAGCAAGTCTTACATTAGTGCTAACTACATATGCATCAAGTATCAATGAACGGAATTGTGGGGTTTATTGCAGAGAAGCCAGCTTTGACCTTTGGCTAACCTATTCTACAACAAAGTTTTAATATCTGCCTCGTCTCCTTACGAGAAGGCGCACACGAGTCCACATTACCATCACATCAATACACCACCATGGATCCTCTCTCTTCATCCTACGAGAAGGCCATTCATAGCACTCACACTTATTTGGACCATTTTAGAGTAACCATTAAAGTTATCTATGAACCATGTAATTATCCAAGCAGTCCATATCCGAGGACGCGCCTATTCGAATAGATAGTTACCCTGTAGGGGTATACTTCGTCACACATGCTTCCGCCACTTATCGCCAAGTGCACATAAAACCAGCACCTCGGCAACCTTCAAGCGGAAGCCCAGCGAGGGAGTTGGCCACGGACGTTAACCTACTATGACTCACGCCCAAGACAGCCGCCTATCTGAGTTGGAACCCATAATGGAAGTCCGGCCAAGGTTTCCAACATGGCCTCAAACGATGTGAGCAGGGCCCCAAGCCGGTCCCGACTGGGCCGTTCATCCACTTAGTAGGCCGTGCCACAACCTATGAACGTTTCGAACTACTGCGACTTCTGGACTGAGAACAGAGTAGTTAATAGGCCGAGAGGGGTCGAGTTACCAGAACCGAATGTGCGGTAGTAGCTAGTCTTGGAACACCAACACAAGATCTCAGGTCCTAAATGCGGCGATAATGAGACAACCCACCATGTACTCTTACATGGCCTCTCATCGCTACCTTTACCAAAACAGTTTCACATCTTTAACTCTCATCAATAGGACATGATCATTCCAATACATCATTCTGATGCTCGGACCAAACTCAACCTAAGCAAAGCAAGCATAACAGGGTAAAGCACATATGATTCAAGCATCTACCAGGTATGCTAGGTTGCATTGGTTTAGCTATTTACTGTGATCAAAATCAGGTCATGCAAAGGAATAGGTGCAGCTAGGAGGCGCGAGAGAATAGGATTTTGTTGGAATGTTCAAAGGGGTTTTTCTTGCCTGTTGATCGGAAGAACTCAGCTATTCTTCGATGCCGGTGATAACTACATCTCACAAGGTCTATTGACAGATCAAACAAAAGAAATTAATCACGACAAATGCTTCACAATGATGCATGAGCATGGCAAGTTATCATGATGCTGATTTCATCTAATGCAAGTGATCACAGGTTGAAAGAAGTTTATTTGATCTATATAAATCATTTTCAAAATCCAATTATATCCTTTATAAGCCTATTGTGAATTTGTAAAATTCAGCAAGGTTAAAATGTCCAAACATGTGTATAAATGCCACCAATGGATTCCTTGCATTTTTCTGATAATTTTTCATATATAAATTATTTTCCTCAGAGTTATATTTTAATTCCTATGATTTTTACAAGTTTTAGCAATTTTCTGGAATTAAATTAAATCAGAAAAACTATTACTGCGTCAGGCTGATGTCATCCCTGCGTGAGCAGGTCAACCAGCCGGGTCCAGGTCAACCTTACCAGTGGGGTCCACTCGTTAGTGACCCATAGACTAAACCCGCGCTGACCCGCATTAAGTGAGGTTTGACTCACTAGTGGGGCCCTCTGTCAGCGTGTGTGGGGGGTTAATTAGCGTGCTAATGGTCGGCCACGTCGACGCCCACCGGAGGGTGGTCGCCGGCGACCAGACCCGCGGGGAGGCTCGCCGGAGATGGCCTAACCGAGGCTACATGGTCCTATTTGGCATGCGGTTTGCGGCTACGGGACGCTGGTGAAACGACCGATCAATCAGGGGTAGCAGGAGGGGCTGGAATCACCGGAGAATGTGCCGGCGACGAGCTCTAGCGACGGCCGGAAGTGGAGCTCGACGGGGAGGTAGCTCTGGAGGTTCATTCGCGCGCAAGAGAGAGGGGAAATACTCGAGGGCTCACGGTGATTCCGTTTCTGGCATCAGCGGCGAAGAAGGGGCGACAGTCCGACCGAATCAACGACGGAGGCTTCCGGTTGCCGGAGGAGGAGGAAGACGTCGATGCGAGGCTGCAGGGGCTCTGCTGCTCGGGCTTGTTGACGGTGAGGAGCTTCTTGCCGAGGCGGAGCTAACGAGACGGTCGGGGTGGCGAGAGGTGGCCGGAGACGAGGCTGTCCAAAGTCAATGAAGGAATTTCAACTTAGCGTGACTCTCGTGTTGATGTTCTTCGCAATCTCTTCAATCGCTTCAAGAGGCTTGACAATGAAAGCTGCCAAGATACCTTTGATCGCTTCACTAACATCTCAAATGAACTGCAAGCACTGGGAGCTCGAGACATCACTGACCATGAAGTTGTGAAGAAACTGCTAAGATCTCTTGATCCATCATTTGATACACTGGTTCTGATGATTCAAGAAAGAGGAGACTATAAGATGCTTGATCCTACTGATATACTTGAAAGACTCAATACTCATGAATTCCAACAAGAAGAAAAGAGAGATCTATATGGACCAAGCTACTCAAGACCTCGTGCGCTGAAGGCCAAAGCAATTTCATCATATGAAGAAGAAGACTCAGATTGCAGCATTGGTGACCCTAAAGAACTTGGACATGAGCTTGCAATGCTCGTGAGGAAATTCCAGAAGTTTACAAGGCGTGGCCAGTTTGGTAAATTTTACGAAAAATATGAGGAAATCAGAATCTTCATCCAAGGACTACAAGAAACGAACTTGTCACAAATGTAAGTAATCTGGTCATTACATAGTTGACTGTCCTTGCTAGGTGAAAGAATGACAACGCTATCTACACTGATGAATATGTTGTGTCTACCACATACGTCAGCAAGTCAATCTTCAACCTTGAACAAAATGACAACACTATCTACATTGATGAATATGCTGATGACTTCACTCCAACCTATTGCTTCATGCCAAAAGGTTCAAAGGTACCGAATGACACTTCGTCCTCTGACTCAAGTGGATGTGAACCTGATGATTATCAAAAACTCAATTACAGTAAACTTGCCAACATTGCAACTAAACAACAAAGTGCCATTGAAAAGCTTCAAAAACTACTAGACAAAAGCGATCATTTGTTGAATGATGAAATGAATCTAAGTCAAGTCCTCACTAAAGATGTGAAAAGTCTTCAGACTAGATTTTATAGTCTTCAAGATCATTATGGCACACTCTTGGCTGATCATGAGAAACTTTCCTATGAATATCTTCAAAGGAAACTTGATCTTGAGAAGTTGAAGATGTCTGATGATGATCTTTGAATGGAAAACAATTCATTGCTTGCTCAACAGATCAGTGCCTCTTAGTTTGAATTTACTCCACCATGTCTCAAATGCATCGAGTGTGAAACTGCCAAATTCTTCACCGGAATCATCAAATGATTCTATCGCTACAAATTCTTCAACTCCTCATGTGGTATCAAATTCTTCACTTGAAGAAACCACAAATGCTACTGACGAAAATGCAGGGTTGAAGGAATTGTATGTGACATGCATATGCAAAAGTCTCAAAGGGCATCAAACCCTTTGCGATGTGCTCAAAAAGCAGATCTTGAACAGGAACCCCAGGAAAGAAGGAATTGCCTTCGAGAGGAAATTGAATACTGATGGATCATACTGGAAACCTGAGCAGTATCCCAAAACCTCAGGGGTTGCTGCTAAAGGTCCTCACGTGGATCCATCCTCTCTAACACGCTTTGCATGTGAATTATCCTATTCCTCACATCAATCATTCAACTCCAACTATAAACTATTCAAAAATCAATCTGGTGAAGTATTTTCTCAATAAGTTGGAACTAACTACAGGAATGGACCACCCCTGAGGAAAATCTGGGTCCCCAAAAGTTGCTTGGAAAATCTTTAGGTGAATGTCCTCATGACACCACCTGCGAAGAACCTGTACCCCAGATCAAATTCCTCAGGTGGACCAAAGACTTCAAGAGGATCAAAATCCTCAAATGGTCAATACTATACTCATACTCATGCTAATACTTATGATATGTAGGGAAATTATAAGGAATATGAATATGAGCATTACTCCTCAAATCATTATGTTCATAAATCCTCAGAGAACTTCTCTGCCTATTCATTTGAGTACTCTAATCTCCCTACTATGAAAAGAAGTGCATTAGCTTCAATGCCCCCTTTCTCATATGGTGCTCGCAGGATGATGAACTCTTTGCCATCCCTTCAGATCTCGGTGGTGAAGAAATTGAACTAATCAGTTCTGCAGGTCAGGTCTCCAGATGAAAATCATCATCTGAAGAATTTGCCATAGACCTGAGGAAAATGCTTGATTGGACACAAGCTAAAATTGATGAAATGATAACATTTCACACATCCTCAAAATTACTGTTTATGATGAAATTCCTATCTGATGAAATTGAAATCATATTCTTCAAGTCTCAAGCATATGAGATGGTAAGTTGTACTAATTCATCTGCGGGATGACAAACCCAAGAATACTGAGTGGGTTCTTGACAGTGGTTGCACAAACAACATGACTGGTGATAAAAGTTTGCTGATGAATATGCCACTGACTCCATCACCACTGAAGAAAATCACTTATGCTGACAAAGGTAGGTATTGGGACTTGGTAAAGTGGTTATTTCCAAGGATATGCACATGGACAAAGTGATGCTTGTTGAATCCCTTGGCTTTAACCTCATGTCAGTCTCAATGCTTTGTGATATTGATATGGTTGTTATCTTTGGAAAATATAGATGTGTAGTCATCATGGAATCTGATAGATCCAAAGTCTTCGAAGGCTTTAGGAGAGGAGATTTGTACATTGTTGATTTTTTCACACGTCCTCAACCAGCCACATGCGTACTAGCAAAACCTCAGAAGGCTGGCTATGGCATTGAAGACTTGGTCATGCAGGCATGAGGAATTTGCACACGCTGGCGAAGAAGAAGCATGTCATTAGAATCGAATCAGTTAAATTCCTCAAGGACCACCTTTGCGGTGCTTGTGAGTCTGAAAAAATGACCAGATCCAAACACCTCTCGAAGACTATCATGACTACCACTCGTCCGTTTGAATTGCTTCACATGGATCTATTTGGACCTACTCATTATGCTACTCTAACCAATGCAACATCCTTATATGGCTTTGTCATCGGTGATGACTATTCTCGATACACTTGGGTACATATCATTTTGTACAAAACGGAAGTGTAGGAAGTCTTCAAACGATTTTCCTCAAGGGCCTCGACGAACTTCGGCATCAAGATGAAACACATCAGGAGTTATAATGGGACAAAATTCAAAAACATTGGTCTTGATGAACTTGGTATTACTCACGAATTATCGGTTCCTTATACTCCTCAACAGAATGGCGTCGTTGAACGTAAGAACATGACTCTGGTTGAAATGGCATGGACCATGCTTGAAGAATATCATACTCCTCGTCGTTTCTGGCCTGAAGCAATCAACACTGCTTGCCACATCATCAACAGGGTATATCTTCACAAATTCCTCAAGAAAACCTCATATGAACTCCTCACTGACAAGAAACCCAATGTAATTTATTTCAAAGTCTTCGGTGCAAAATGCTGGATTAGAGATCCTCACCATAGTTCAAAATTTGCACCTAAAGCACATGAGGGATTTATGCTTGGTTACGGAAAGGACTCGCACACCTACAGAGTCTTCAAGACCTATCACAACAAGGTTGTTGAAACTGTAGATGTGCGGTTCGATGAAACTAATGGCTCGCAAAGAGAGCAATTGCCTCCTCTGCCAGACAAATTATCTCGTGAGGAAGCTATCAAGTTCAAAGCTATTGAAGACATCGTTCCTAGTGAGGAAATTGCTGAAGAAATTGTCCCGAGCACTGATGAAACTCAACAAGGTGCACCTGAGGAAATTGCTCCACATCTATTTCCTCAGCCCAGACAAAATCCTCAGGCAGCTCATCCAAGGATTGCAAATGAAGTAGAACTTGACAAAATCCTCGATGGCATCAATGCGCCAGGTCCTCTCACTCACTCAAAAGCTTCACATTTAGTTAGCTTTTGTGGGCATTCCTATTTTCTGTCTATCACAGAACCCTCAAAAGGTGATGAAGCCTTCATGGAACCTGAATGGATTAAAGCCATGCAAGATGAACTTCTTCAATTCAAGCTATATGACGTACGGAACTCGAAAACGACCAGATCCTCGCAAGCACAATATCATCGGCACCAAGTGGATTTTCAGAAACAAGCAAGATGAGGATGGTCAAGTGGTTAGGAATAAGGCACGGCTTGTAGTCCAAGGCTACACAGAGGTTGAACAAATTGATTTCGATGAAACTTTTGCACCTATTGATAGACTTGAAGTTATTCGAATACTACTTGCTTATGCTAATCATCATAACATTACTCTATATCAAATGGATGTGAAAAGTGCATTCCTCAATGGTAAGCTTGAGGAAGAAGTATACGTTGCTCAACCCCTAGGTTTTGAGGATCCGAAGCATCCAGACAAAGTCTCCAGACTCAAAAAGGCACTCTATGGCCTCAAGCAAGCCCCTCGGGCGTGGTATGATACATTGAAGGAATTCCTCATGAAGAAAGGCTTCAAACCTGGTTCACTCGATCCAACTCTTTTCATAAAATCTTATGACAATGAACTATTTGTGTGCCAAATATATGTCGACGACATTATCTTTGGTTGTACTGACAAACGTTACAGTGATGAATTTGCTTACATGGTGAGTGAAGAATATCAGATGTCTATGATGGGGGAGCTGAAATTCTTCTTAGGTCTTCAAATTTGTCAACAATGCAATGGCATCTTCATATCACAAGATAAATACCTCAAGGATGTTCGGAGGAAATCAACATGCATGAATGCAAAGGTGTCAAGGCTCCTATGCCTACCAACGGCCACCTCTGCAGTAACGAAAATGGTAAAGATTTCGATCAGCAGGTATATCGCTAGATGATTGGTTCTTTATTGTATCTATGTGCATCTAGGCCAGATATAATGCTTAGTGTTTGCATGTGTGCTCGTTTTCAAGCAAAACCGAAGGAATCACACCATAAGGTTGTGAAGCTTATTCTTCGATGCTTAGCTCACACACTAACACTAGGATTATGGTACCCCCAGGGCTCAAATCTTCATCTCGTTGGATATTCTAATTCTGATTATGCTGGTGACCGTGTGGAACGCAAGTCAACATCTGGCACTTGCCATTTCCTTGGAAGATCATTAGTCTGCTAGTCCTCAAAGAAGCAAAAGTGTGTTTCTCTCTCCAGTGCCGTAGGTGAGTACATTGATGCCGGATCCTGCTTTGCTCCACTGCTATCGATGAAGCAAACCCTCAGAGACTACGGCATCAACATGAAGAATGTGCCCCTCTACTGCGACAATGAGAGTGCAATCAAGATCGCCTACAACCCAGTACAACACTCGAAGACTAAGCACATCCCGATTCGCCATCATTTTCTTCGGGACCATGTACTCAAGGCAATATCATCCTCGATCATGTGAAGACTGAAAATCAGCTAGCCGATATTTTCACTAAGCCCTTGGATGAGAGAAAGTTTTGCAAGTTGCGGTGTGAGCTAAATATCCTAGAGTCTTCAAATGTTTTGTGAAAACATGCACACATCCTAACCCTTATGCGAAATTGATGACTTGGATGTGCAACACACGAAGAATTGATTTTCTTCAATCAATGAAGAATATCACTCTCAGTGAAGAAATTGGTTCTCAGGGCCCTACGACAATTGTATGCGGTGCCTGAAATCAGCATTTTTATACGGTGGGTCACGCCACCACCCAACTTTTAAATTCTTCAAGCTGTTTTTCTTTAAAGATCGAAAATCATCAATCTGACAACTTGTCACAAAATCCTCAAGTTTTTTAAAATCTTCAAAACATTTGATGATTTTCATTTGCATATATATATACAGACTCAGATTTCAAAGTCCGCAATAGCATTCACTTATAGCTCAGTCTTCAATTTGATATTTCATCTAAGTGAATGTGATCGGACCCGACTCCCCTCTATATGCTAAGCTCAACCCAGTTTATTCATTTTTTCATATGCGTTCAACTTGACACTTGTTCAAAATCCTCACTGTGTCCTTGTCAGCTGAGAACTTTGCAGCGAAATCCTTGAAAATTTGAAAAAACATTTTTATAACGTTACACAGTAACTTGACCCACTTCTCACGATCGGATAACCACGAACTCCACCGCTTCAGTCGTGGGCTCCACGTGTCATGTGGAGACAAATGGGCAAGGGCAGTTCAGTCCGAACAGTTTTGGCCGAACAATTTTTCACCTGAGCTATAAATAGGCCCTTACCCCCTCTGTTAAAACACTTCGTCTATCGTCTTCTCCGCTCGAGTTCAACCCTAGCGCCACTGCTAGCAATCTCGTCGCCGATGAGGAAAACTTCGCTCCCTTGCCCTCGCCGTCATCGGACTCATGCCGGGTATGGAAAATTGTCTTCCACCGCCGCCGTAGCTGACTTTAGTTGCCAATTAGGGTGCTGAAGATCTAAACCGAGGAACTTCCCTCTTTTACTGCTCCAGTTCTTCGTGTTCTTCGCTCAGGGTAATTAAAATCCTATTTTACTGCCTCTGTTGATCTTTTAATTCACTTTAGACTCGCGAAATCTATTCTTCCTTAGAGTGTCTGTCAGCCATGCACACTCATTCCTCAAACACTTGATGAATTTCACTAAGCCACTAAAATTCTTCATGAGATTCCTCAATTGTGTAAATTCTCGAATCTGCACAACTCTGGAACCCACTGGTCAAATTCCTCAACTACTAAAATTTATCAATTTCTTCAAATCTGAGAACGCATATGACCTCTCCAAATTCTTCGCACCTATACTCTATTCACAGGTACAAAATGTCAGCTCATGAATCTCTAGGTTCTCATCAACTTAACTCATTCGTAGCATTCCTCGAAGAAACTTTACCTGTTTCATCAAAATCTTCAAAAGTTCATATTCCTCAGCAAAAGCCTCAGTTGAAGAAAATGGAGGATGACCGCAAGCAGAAGGGAGGAAAGAAGCTTGAACAGAACACAAAAATTGAAATACCTGAAGATATATATGCTAACTATTGCACTCTAGATGAGGAAATACATGGTAAAGAGACCAAGGCAAAGCGCAAGATAAGGCTTTAGAAGAATGAGCGCACGTGGGCTAAGGAGTGGAAGGAGTACAGATATGTGACTCCAAAATATGCGAAGAAATTCTCCCTCAAGCCACCTTGCAAGAAGCCTCCTCAGGGACATCAACAAGCTACCCATCCCTCAAGTGTTGAAACCATTGAGGATTACCCTGATGAGAAAGACAAATATTTGTCTAAGTTACAGAAGAAGGCTGAAGCAGTTGTGAAGAAATTCAATGATGACTCTGTTGCTGCATCCACTGCCGCCACCTCTTCAGCTGCTGAGGCCTTTGCTACAACAATTTCTCAGAAGAAGGCTTTGCTGAAGAAATCCAAAGCCTCAACTAAAGTGCCAAAAGAGCAATTGCCTCAGAAGGCTGCAACGGCAGCAAAATCTTCAACAGCACCACCGTTTTCACAACCACAACAGAAGCAGCTCATTAAGCACGAACCTGCTCAATCAAGTTCCTCAGTGCCATCTGCCACTAGCTCTACTGCAAAGTCTTCACCCTCTTTATTGAAGACTAAAATGACTTCTGGTAGAAGCGTTAGGACCAGTCCAAGGAAAGTCATCAATGTTCCTTCTACATCAAAAGGAAGTGACGAATTTGATGATGAAACACTCCAGGCAATCATCAGGAACAAACAGGAACGGGTTGCACAAGCCTTCGGCAGCTCCATTCCTCTAGCCATGGACCCGAAGGTTTTGCTCGATATCATCGACCTCTGGTATGAAGATCCTAACACCCTTGTTGATGACTTAAAGCTTCCCCCTGGTGTCAGCCATATGGTGGCCACTTTCATCAATGAGGCAAAGTGGAAAGAGCAGCAAGCCAAGCAAGAAAGGGCTGCCAAACTCAAGAAGGAGAAATTCCTCAAGCAGAATCTCCTCAAACTGATGCCTGAAGCACTTGTATCAACTCAGCCTAAACTTAAAACCCTAACAGATAAGTATACAAGTCTTCACACTGATCGTCAAGGCGCCAAGGTGAATTTCATCAAGGCTGCATCAGCTGCAGTTGATGAATACAACAAGAGAACGGTCACTCCAAAGCAGCAAACATCACCTCAGTCAAGCTACACTGTTCAACTGCCTGAGGAAAATGAAACTGACGAACCAGCTGCTCAGGAAATTCCTCAAGATATTATAGCTGAAGAAAATGCTCCAACTGACGAAACTGTCAAGCCTGACACTGCACCAGTGCATGATGAAACTGTTCCTTCACCACACCCCTCAAAGGTGAAGAAAGTGACTTCGTCTGCATCAAGACTAAAGCGACTGAGAAAGAAGCCAAAAATAGGAAAGCTTCAATGGCCTCAGAAACCTCAGAGGCCAAACGCCTGAAGGTTACTCAGTCAGAGTCTTCATCAGCCCCGGTGGATGCTACTCCTCTGAATGTAGCACCATCATACTTGATCGTTCCCTTCAGAGTTGACTATGTCATTCCTGAAGAAGATGAAGGAATGGATGATGCTGAAGATGATGAAATACTGAATGAGGAAATATAGATAGATGACATTACTCAGTCCACCACTCCTCCAAAGACCACTGAAGAACAAGTGGGTGATGATGAAACTGGGTGCAGCACTCCAGTAATTCATGATGATTTCTAGGAAGAAACTCATCCTCGCTCACCAAGGTCAACTCAAATACCTCCGACTCCTGCTGCAACTGAAATCCTCACAGGTTCTGATGGGAAAAACATTCGTGAGGAATCTGCTCAAGAATCAGCTGCATCAGCTGAAGACAGTGTAGCGACGAATACTGCAATGGCCTCCTCCAACATGCAAATTCCTCAAGCTGAGAAAAATCCTCAAACTGAGGAAAATGCTCCAACTGAAGAAAATGCTACTCCACCCAACAATGAAACCGCTATTGTTGTGGTAAACACAGAAACAACAATGGTAGTGGCTACTCCTCAAGAACAGCAGCACAATCTTCAACCGTAGCAGAATCATCCTTTCTCAAAAAGGCCAAAGTTTCAGAAAGAGGCATTATATGAAGAACGCATGTATTTCACTGGCGAAAATCCATATGACAAGCTTCGAATCAGACACACGAAGTTTTGGACAAGAAATCAGATAAACTATTATGCTTCAGTGCTCTGTGGGAGAAACAAGATATTTCAGCATACCCATTTTCCTCACTGTGATATGGAGGAAATACCTTGCTTTGCTCCAGTCCTCAACGTTCTTCACGAAGCTGGATTACTGCCTTTCTACACTGACATCGGAGATTGGAACACTGACATCGTTCTTCAATTCTACGCCACATTGCACATATCTGGCGACCCAAAGGATGTCAACACTTGGGTTTTGGATTGGTTGACTCAGCACACGCACTACAAAGCGCCTGCCACTGAATTTCTTCGAGCTCTTCTAATCTCAATTCCCTCAGAGGATCCAGTCCTGATGTATGATGAACGTGAACTGCCCAACAGGCTTATCAAAGTCCTCGTGAAGCCTTTGGCCAAGGACCAACCTCCAAGGACTCGATTTCTTGTAGAGGACTTGAAGTATGAACCAAGAACAGTGTAGAGAATCCTGTCCTATGCCATTGCTCCTATAAAAGGGCATGATGATGAAGAAGATGTCGTAGGCATCATGAAGAATATCATGTTCAAGATCATACATGTCATACCGATGAACCTTCATGATTTCTTCTTGAGGACTTTGGCTGACAATGCCCTGTCGCCATTTAAATTGAAGATTTATGCACCATGGATTATGAGATTCATTAGAAACAGGTCAGGCATAAACTACCAAGCTTATTTTCAGAATCACCTCAGATATCTGCCGCCAATCAAAGTCATCAAGAAATCATTTGATCCTGTTGAAGGCAAAGGCAAGTCTGTAATTGATGAAGGAAATCGGCCCCTTGATGGCCAATTTCGCAAGGCAGATTCTTATTCTTCATATGATGACACTGCTACCCAAGATCATCCAAGCCCAACTGCCCCCACAGTGATGAATAACATAGAACTACTCCTCAGTCTTCATCAAAAGGTCGATCGTAATCACAAGTGGGTGAAATGCTAGTTTGGTGCCATTCTGAAAACCCTAACGAGACTCAAATGTAGTGAAGAAAAATCACTACTATCTTCATGGGGTGTTTGATCGAACCTGGGCCACCTTGGCTCATCTAAAGACTCAAGAGTAACTTGAGGAATAGGAGTTTACTCAAGACTTTGACTGGTCGTGGCCTCGAAAGAATAAATTCGAGCCAATTCTAGTTCCTGACTTGGAGGACAGTTCCTTTTCTTCATTCCGCACTGCTGAATCAGATGAAGAACCAGAAGACACTGCGACTGGTCCAAGGAAGAAGCATCTCTCCTAGAATCCTCACGCCTCTTCATCAACCAAGAAGTGAATTTCTTCAAAGGGTGTTAGTCCTCAGTTTTGTCCCTTTTCATCACTTGATGACAAAGGGGGAGACATCTGAGAGTTAGTCTTGAAGCGGGATCTATTTTGGGGCTTATAACTTTATTAAGTTACAAACTCTTGGTTCTTGTGAAGTGTTTTGATGTAATGAGTTGTAACTTAAGCCTGATGGTGCTCTGACTCTTTTGAACGTTTTTCTTCGCATGCTTATTCCTCAAAGTATATTAATGAGGCATGCTGAAATTCACAAACTCCATTTTTCATCATGCATTTTCAAATTCCTCATATTATATGTTAAACATATGCATGATTTACAAAATACAGGGGGAGATCTTCATGATATAAATCATCAATGTGCATCTACTGTGCTAAGAAATTTCTTCAAAATACGCACATATTCACGGGGAGTCTCTCGGTATCTTGATTTCAAATTCCTCAAACTCAGTACTTACATTTCATATTTTTATTCCTGTTGAAAACTTAACCTAATTGTCATCAACCACCAAAAAGGGGGAGATTGTAAGTGCATCTAGTGCCCTTAGTGATTTTGGTGGTTTGAAGACTTATAGGTTATGAGACTAATGTGTTTATAAGTATACACAGGCCCTATAAGTCGCCGAGGAGTTTGAGTTATACGATGAATATTGACCCCTAAAAATGTATGTCTTCAGCTGAAGACTTTGGTTTTACCTTGAAGAATTTGATTGCGAAGTAATTGTGATGAAATTGATATTCCTCATGAATATATTGAAGATGAGGAATTGAGTGGTTCCTGAAGAAAAACCGTCTGAAGACTTTGAAGCGTTAACACTTATTCTTTCTGTTTCATTTTCTTTACTCTTGAGTCATAGGAACACTGTACTGTTGAAGGGGGGCGAAGTAATACTACGAAATGAATTTCCTCATGATGCTCAACCCAAGCAGAAACCTACCAAAGCCTCGAAGTGAGGAATATAAGAGACATGAGGACTTTCACAGTTGAAAGTTCCGACCGTTGCCACGACACGCGCCACCTCACTGATCTTATCTACCCAACAGTCACATTATTTAAGGGCATTTATGTCAAATCATGTCGGGATGCTCCCAGGCTATAAATAGCCACCCCCCACAACCACTAGTTGGTTGGCTGCTCCGAGAGAAATTAACACTTGTCATTTAGAGCAACTCAAATTCCTCAGAGTCTTCGAGAGAAAATCATCAAGTGAGGAAATACCCCAAACACCAAACCACAAACCAAAAACCAAGTGATTGATCATCACTGAAGAATTTGTTCCTGTGGGGAACTGAAGCCTTTTTTATTTTGAGGACTGTGCATCCTCAAGACAGTTAGGCGTCATGGTCTAGAGCATCCAGCAGTCAATTGTGGATCGCCGAGTGACCGAGTTTGTGAGGGTTTGGAAGTGTGCTCTCAAGACTTACCACGAGTGTTGGCGAGGACTATGTGTCCTTAGCTCAAGGAGAATACGGTAGGGACTGTGTGTCCCGGGACTGTGTGTCCTTTGGTTTCAATACCAAGCCGCTCCAAACCACACGTACGACTGTCACAACAGTTGGAACTGGGTCATCAACAACTGTCTTCATCGTGATACGGGTTCTATTTCTTCAACTCTTTCATTTCCTCAAACTTGTATGTTGAAAACTTTCATCTGTTATGTTTGAAGAATTTTGTCTTAATACTTTCTCTGAATTTCCTCAACCTCAAATTCTTCCTCAAGTTAATCTTCACCCGCGTTCTTTATACCTGCTCACTGTGCAAACCGATTCTCACAATCCTCATTAAGTAATCTGATGTAGTAGTCTTTGCACATGTGATCATGCGCAATTTCCGTTGCACTTAATTCATCATTGAGGAATTTCCTCACAAGGAATTTCCTCGGTGATGAAATTCTAAAATTCGCCTATTCACCCCCCCGCCCTCTAGTCGATATAATGCACTTTCAACAAGGTATGCATGTGATGTGATATGGCCAAAGACATGATATGATATACTTAATGTATGAGATGATCATGTTCTAATAGTTAAATATCGACTTGCACGTCGATGCTACGGCAAATGGCAGGAGCCATAGGGTTGTCTTTAATTATTTTGCGCTTGGAGATGCTTCGCTTTATCGCTAGTCAGTAGCCTTGGTAGTAACAACATAGTTTGCACGACAACATCGATGGCAACACAATGATGGAGATCATGGTGTGGCGCTGGTGACGACGGAGATCATGCCGGTGCTTTGGGGATGAAGATCAAGAAGCACAAGTTCATGGCCATATCATGTCACTTATGATATGCATGTGATGTTAATCCTTTTTTGCTCTTTATTTTGCTTAGGACGACGGTAGCATTATAAGGTGATCCCTCACAAAAATTTGAAGATAAAATTGTGTACTCCCCAAGTGTGCACAGTTGCGATAGTTCGTCGTTTCGAGACACCACGTGATTGGGTGTGATAGACTCTACGTTCACATACAACGGGTGCAAAACAGTTGACTCTGCTGAACACTCGGGTTAAACTTCGCGAGCCTAGCACGTACAGACATGGCCTCAGAACACAAGAGACCAAAAGGTCGAGCATGAGTCATATAGTGGACATGATCAAAATGGAGATGTTCACCATTGAAGCTCCCTCAACTTACATGATGATCCGACTTGAGTTAGTGAATTTAGTTCATGTGACACTCGAATGATTAGAGGGATGTTAATTTGAATGGGAGTTTATTAGTAATATGATTAGCTAAGCTCAATTATCTTGAACATAGTCTAAGTAATCTTTGCGAAATTTTATGTTGTAGATCAATGGCTTGCGTAGTAGCAACCCTGAATTTTAATGCGTTCCTAAAGAAAGCTAAGCTGAAAGATGATGGAAGCAACTTTGTTGACTGGGCCCGTAGTCCGAGGCTTATCCTCCAGGCTGCCCAAAAGTGATATGTCCTTGATACACCGCTAGGTGATGAACCACCCCAACCTTCGTTGCCTAAAGTTATGAACATGTGGAAAACGTGCAAGGATGACCACTCTTTAGTTCAATGTGAGTTTTGTATGGCTTAGAACCGGGACTTCAAAGACGTTTTGGACGTCAGCATATGAGATGTTCTAGGAGTTGAAGTTTATCTTTGAGAAGAATGCTCGGATCGAGAGGTATGAGACATCTGATAAGTTATATGCTTGAAAAATGGAGGAGAACGGGTGTGTCAGTGGACATGTGCTCAGAATATCTGGGTACTCTAACCGTATGGCTGAGCTGGGAATTTCTCTCCTGCCAGAGGCTATCACTGGCACATTTCTTCAATCACTGCCACCTATCTAGAAAGGTTTGTGTTGAACTATAACATGCAAGGGATGAATAAGTCACTCCCCGAGCTGTTTGAGATGCTGAAAGTCACAGAGTGAGAAATCCATAAAGAACATCAAGTGTTGATGGTCAATAAGACCACCAGTTTCAAGATAAGCGACAAGGGAAAGAAGGGTAACTCCAAGAAGAGTGGCAAAGTTGTTGCCCCTCCGACGAAGAAACCCAAGTTTGGACCCAAGCGGGGGACTGGGTGTTATCCTTGCAAGGGGACTGGTCACTTGAAGCTGAACTGTCCCAAGTATCTTGCTGATAAGAAGGCGGAAAACGCCAAACAAGGTATATTTGATATACATGTTATTTCTGTGTACCTCACCAGCTCTCGTGGTAGTGCCTGGGTATTTGATACCTGTTCTGTTGCTCACATTTGCAACTCGAAACAGGAACTGCGGAATAAACGAAGGCTGGCAAAGGATGAAGTGACGATGCGCGTGGGAAATGGTTCCTAGGTTGATGCGATCGCCCTTGGCCTATCTCACTTAAGTTATCATCGATATTAGTGATGAACCTAAATAAATGTTATTTAGTGCCTGCGTTAACCATGAACATTATATCTGGATCTTGTTTATTGCAAGACAGTTACTCATTTAAGTCAGAGAATAATGGTTGTTCTATTCATATGAGTAATATATTTTATGGTTATGCACCCAATGTGAGGGGTTTATTCATGTTGAATCTCGATAGTGATGATACTCATATACATAACATTGAGACTAAAACATGTAGAGTTGATAATGATAGTGCCACTTTTTTTGGCACTGCCGGTTAGGTCATATTGGTGTAAAACGGACGAAGAAACTCCATGCTGATGGACTTCTGGAGTCACTTGATTTTGACTCACTTGACACACGTGAACCATGCCTCATGGGCAAGATGACTAAGACTCTGTTCTCCGGAACAATGGAGCGTGCAAGTGACTTGTTGGAGATCATACATAAGGATGTATGCGGACCAATGAGCATAGAGGCGCGTGGTGGATATCGTTATTTTCTCACCTTCACTGATGATTGAGTAGATATGGTTATATTTACTTGATGAAGCACAAGTCTGAAACGTTTGAAAAGTTCAATTCATTTTAGAGTGAAGTTGAAAATTATCGTAACAAGAAGATCAAATTCCTACGGTCTAATCGAGGAGGTGAGTATCTGAGTTACGAGTTTGGTGTTCACTTAAGACAATGTGGAATTTTTTCATAGTTGACACCGCTTGGAACACCACAGCGTAATGGTGTGTCCGAACGTCGTAATCGTACTTTATTAGATATGGTGTGTTCTATGATGTCTCTTACTGATTTGCCGTTACCATTTTGGGGCTATGCATTGGAGACAGTTGCATGCACTTTAAATAGGGCACCATAAAAATCCGTTGAGACGACACCATATGAACTGTGGTATGGCAAGAAGCCAAAGTTGTCGTTTCTTAAAGTTTGGGGATGTGATGGTTATGTCAAAAAGCTTCAGCGTGAAAAGCTGAAACCCAAAGCGGAAAACTGTGTCTTGATAGGTTACCCAAAAGAGACAGTTGGGTACACCTTCTATCTCAGCCCCGAGGGCAAAGTGTTTGTCACTAAGAATTGAGCTTTTCTTGAGAAAAAGTTTCTCTCGAAAGAATTGACTAGGAGGAAGATAAAACTTGATGAGGTTGTAGAACTTCTGCTTCAACCAGATGGTGGCGCATGACAGAAAGAAGTTTCTGTCGAAGCTACACCAGTTGAAGAGGAAGCTAATGATGATGATCATGAAACTTCCGATCAAGTTGCTATCGGTCCTCGTAGGTTGACAAGGGCATGTACTGCTCCAGATTGGTACGGGAATCATGTCTTATCAATCATGTTGTTAGAAAACAATGAACCTACGAGCTATGGAGAAGCAATGGTGGGCCCGGATTCCAAAAAATGGTTAGAGGCCATGAAATCCAAGATAGGAGCTATGTATGAAAACAAAATGTGGAGTTTGGAAGTATTACCTCAAGGGCGAAAGGCCAATCACAACAAATGGATCTTTAAGTAGAAGACGGACGCGAACGGTAATGTGACTGTCTATAAAGCTCGACTTGTGGCAAAGGGTTTTTGACAAGTTCAACAAGTTGACTACATGAGACGTTCTCACCCGTAGCGATGCTTAAGTCTGTCAGAATCATGGTAGCAATAGCTGCATTTTTCGATTATGAAATTTGGCAGATGGATGTCAAAACAACGTTCCTTAACGGGTTTCTTAAGGAAGAGTTGTATATGATGAAACCAGAAGGTTTTGTCGATCCAGAGAATGCTAACAAAGTATGCAAACTCCGGCGATCCATGTATGGACTGGTGCAAGCATCACGGAGTTCGAATCAACGCTTTGATGAGGTGATCAAGGCGTTCGGGTTTATACAAGTTTTTGGAGAAGCTTGTATTTACAATAAAGTGAGTGGCAGCTCTATAGCGTTTATAATATTATATGTTGATTACATATTGCTGATTGGAAACAATATAGAATTTTTGGGAAGCATGAAGGATTACTTGAATAAAAGTTTTTCAATGAAGAACCTGGGAGAAGCTGCTTACATATTAGGCATCAAGATCTATAGAGATAGATCAAGGCGCGTGATAGGACTTTCACAAAGCACATACCTTGATAAGATTTTGAAGAAGTTCAAAATGGAACAATCCAAGAAAGGGTTCTTGCCTGTGTTACAAGGTATAAAGTTGAGTAGGACTCAATGCCCAGTGACTCCACAGGATAGAGAAACGATGAGTGTCGTCCCCTATGCTTCAGCCATAGGGTCTACCATGTACGCAATGTTGTGCACAAGACCTGATGTCAGCCTTGCCATAAGTATGGCGAGAAGGTTTCAAAGTAATCCAGCAATGGAGCACTGGACAGCGGTCAAGAATAATCTGAAGTACCTGAAAAGGACTAAGGAAATGTTTCTCGTTTATGGAGGTGGCGAAGAGCTCATCGTAAAGGGTTACGTTGATGCAAGCTTCGACACTGATCCGAATGACTCTAAGTCACAAACCGGATACGTATTTATTCTCAATGGGGGTGTCGTAAGCTGGTGTAGTTCCAAGCAGAGCGTCATAGATGATTCTAAATGCAAAGCGGAGTACATAGCTGCCTCGGAGGCGGCTAAAGAGGGTGTCTTGATGAAGTAGTTCATGACAGATCTTGGAGTTGTGCCAAGTGCACTCGATCCAATAAATTTATTCTTTGACAACACTTGTAGCAAAGGAACCAAGGTTTCACAACAGGACCAGACATATAAAGCGAAGCTTCAATGCCATCCGCGATTACATCAAGGAGGAGAACATAAATATTTGCAAAGTGCACATGGATCTGAATGTTGCAGATCCGCAAACTAAGCCTCTTCCACGAGCAAAACATGATCAACACGAGAACTGTATGGGTCTTAGATTCGTTACATTGTAAATCACATAGAGATGTGAAGCTAGATTGTTGACTCTAGTGCAAGTGGGACACTGTTGGAAATATGCCCTAGAGGCAATAATAAAATAGTTATTATTATATTTCCTCTTTTAATATAATTGTTTATTATCCATGCTAGAATTGTATTGAATGGAAACTCAAATACATGTGTGGATACATAGACAAAACATTGTCCCTAGTAAGCCTCTAGTTGACTAGCTCGTTGATCAAAGAAGGTTAAGGTTTCCTAGACATAGACAAATGTTGTCATTTCATAATGGGATCACATCATTAGGAGAATGATGTGATGGACAACACCCAAACTATGAACATAGCATGTGATTGTGTTATTTTAGTGCTACTACTTCCTGCATGTCAAGTGTACATTCCTATTACCATGAGATCATGTAACTCACTAACACCGGAGGAATACCTTGTGTGTATCAAACATCGCAACATAACTGGGTGACTATAAAGGTTCTCTATAGGTATCTCCGAAGGTGTCCAATTAGTTATAATGGATCAAGACTGGGATTTGTCACTTCTTATGACAGAGAGGTATCTCGGGGCCCACTAGGTGATACAACACGACAACAAGCCTTGCAAGAAATGTGACTAAGGAGTTAGTCACGGGATCTTGTATTATGGAACAAGTAATAAGACTTTTCGATAACAATCTTGAAATAGGTATGGAGATACTAACGATCGAATCTCGGGCAAGTAACATAATGAAGGACAAAGGGAATGTTATACGGGATTAACTAAATCCTTGACATAGAGGTTCAACTGATAAAGATCTTCGCAAAATATGTAGGATCCAATATGGGCATCCAGGTCCCGCTATTGGATATTGACCGGAGAGTGTCTCAGTCTTGTCTACATAGTTCTCGAACCCACAGGGTCTGCACACTTATGGTTCGGTGACATTTCAGGATAGTTCAATTATTGATGTTGGTAACTGAATGTTGTTCGGACTCCTGGATGAGATCCCATACATAACGAGGGTTTCCGAAATGGTCTGGAGACGAAGATTGATATATAGGAAGTATCCATTTGGCTTCCGGAAGGTTTTCGGGCATTATCGGTAAAGTACCGGGAGTGACGAATGGGTTCTAGAGTTCCATCGGGAGGGACCACCCACCCGGGAGAGAACCAAAGAGGCCCAGGCGTGGCGCACCAACCCCTAGTGAGCTCGTGGCTAGCCCAAAGCGGCCTATTTTGTCCAAGGGATAAAATGAAAGCAGGGTGGGCCAAAGCGAATTGCGGAAGAAGGACTCCTCCTTCCAAGTTGTATTGGAGGAGGACTCCTCCTCCTCCTCTTGCGTCGGTCGAACCCTAGGGCTTTGCCCTAGGGTGCCACCCCTCCCCTCCCTCCTATATATAGTGGAGGTGAGAGAAGCTTTTAGAACCTCAAGCCATGTTGCAGCCCTCTCTCCCTCCACCACTCCATGACACCCCGTAGCAAGTTCAGTATGGTATGGCGCAGCCCTACCGGAGTAGCTCCACCACCATCACCGCCACACCGTCCTGCTTCCAGAGAATCCAGCTACCTCTCCGTCTCTCTTTCTGGATCAAGAAGGCGGAGATTATTATCGAGTTGCACGTGTACTGAACATGGCGGTGACGTCCGTTTGGCGCTAGATCGGGACGGAGTTCGTGGGACGCTTGTTATTTGGATCACGAAGAAGTTCGACTACATCAACCGTGTTTCTTAAGGCTTCCAGCGATCTACAAGGGTATGTGGATCCGATCGCCCCTCTTGTAGATGATCATCACCATGGATAGGTCTTGCGTGTGCGTAGGAAATTTTTTGTTTCCCATGCAACGTTCCCCAACACCATCATGGAGTGCTTACCCTCCAACCACCCTCTTTGCACAAGGACTTCGTGCATTTATTCTACATGGCCTTCACATGTTTAGGTGTTATTGTCCATTATATATCATATGCCCATGTTGCTATGTTTACTTTGCATGATATGCTCATTTCAATTTCTATGACATGCCTTGGTGACCCATGCTTTGCATGACAGATGATCCATGATTCTCGTACCTATATATGTATTCGCAAGCTTGGTGGAGATATTTTTTGTCATAGCCATCTTCCTTTTGTGAGCCATACGATTGTTCATGCTTCTATTGGGAGAGTCATGTTGACCAATTGCTCTTTGCGTAGGACTTCTCACTAATACAATGATGATATTTTGATCGTGTTCTGTTTCCGTGCTTGTGATATGTCATGTGCATTGTGTATGCCTATTATTTACATGCATGACATGATTGCCATGATTTCATCTAGTATGTCGCATTTTCGCACTGCTAGCTTGCACGACATGATTGCTATGCTTGCCTATGTTGCATTCATACTTGCTCATTTCATGCAGTTGATGACAACCATTGACATGCTTGGCACATGATTGATATTGCTTATTGTCATATGTCTCCATGTGTTGCCTCTTTCATGCTAGATGATTTGCCATGTATTGAGTGCAACAATGCTATTAATTTTGCTAATGAGATTGACCCATAGCTCTCTCATATTTTTGCAGTTTTTGACAAGTTTCATGTGAAGCATGTGTGTCTTCCTTCTTTGCACCATATGCCTAGTGCCATGAATATTGCCATTGTTGCATCCTATTATTCATGCACTTGTGATCCTAATGGTTATGTTCAAGAGAATGTAACAATCATGATGGATGATGTGTTTATCTATCATGCATATACATTCTTTGCTTTTGTTTGTGCATGTGTAGGATAGTTCGAATACATGTCAACTTCCACTTCACGTGAGTTGACAATTCGAGCCCTTGAGAGCGAGCCATGCTACACCGACGTGTTTCTACATCACACTTGCTTGTGTTTCGGCATTGTGAAGAATGCACAAGGACACACTTTTGAGGTGACATTTACATCCTTCTTGAGCATGGATATTGTGGATCATTCTACTTGTGTTGCTGATACCATGACATATATTGGTCATCTTGCACCACTTACTTGTACATATGTTATTGATATTGCGTTTACTCATGATTGCCGCCTTGCCATGACTCATGACATATAAACCTTGTGTGTTGCATCCAACTTGTGGATTATTGGCTCTTATCATATGCTTGGTTGCAACAATGTCATTTCTTCACATTTTCCATGTTACATTGCTTGCTACATACTTTTTTTTGACCGGCTACTGTAGGGAAAACCCCCCACAGCTATTTTTCTGTATTCCCAACTATGAAAACTGTATGTACAAGAGGGGTTGTAGAATGTACAAAGGGGGGAGGAGCAAAGGAATACAAACCTCAAGGAGGCAAAAAGGAAATCCATTTAAGGAGATCATCCCTGAAACTAGCCTTAATTCTATGAGCTAACAGAGAAATGTCATGAATAAATCCAGATCTCCATTTCCTGAACTTTGGCTGCTCCTGGTTGAAGACCTTTGCATTTCTGGTAGCCCAGATATTCCAACAGGCAGTGAAAACTACCTCAGCAAAGAAAGGGTTAGGGAAGTCCTTTCTAGCCGCAACAGTAGCACTCCACATAGATGACCCCTGCCAAGTGATCTGCAGGTAATTCCAAACCCTGGTGCTGAATAGGCAGTTGAAGAATAAATGATCTCTGTCTTCCTTGACTCGAGCATGGCATAAAACACAAAGATTAGAATCAGAGACCTTCCAGTGACGCCTTTCGAGCATATCCTGAGTGTTCAGCCTGTCCATGATAAGCATCCAGGCAAACATCTTAATCTTCATGGTACAACAGCTTTTCCACATCTAGTTGAGTAAAGGATTAGGTACAATACTGCTATGAACATGAGCATAGTATGCCTTGGCTATGTAGACCTTAGCATCCTTACCCCATACAAATCTGTCAGAGGCCTGATGATCAAGGTCCAGGTCCAGAAGCAAATATTGGACCGAAGTCAGTTCCTGATAAGCTTGAGCAGACAATGGGAGGTGAAACATGGAAAGCATACTGTCATCAGAAAAAGCAGCAAAGACCTCTTGAGCTGTGCAGAAAGGGTCAGCCACATAGGAGAACAATCTTTGGAATTGGGCTGCCAATGGCATAATGGAGTTTCCAATTAACCAGGAGTCAAACCAAAACAGGAAGGAGTCACCCTTGTTAGGCAGAACATAGGTAACTGATCTGAATTTGTCAAGACGTTTGTAGATGTCCTTCCACCAAAAGGAACCACAAAGTGCAGTGCCCTGAGGTACAGTGTTATGATAGTAAGTGTTCCAAATCAGATGAACCCAAGGGATATCAGCATGATTGAGGAATTTATCAGCATGTTTGAGTAGGAGTGCTTCATTCTGAACTGCTAAATTCATAATCCCTAACCCCCCTCTATTTTTAGGCCTGCACACCAGAGGCCAAGCAGCAAGAGAGGGTGCATGATCATTCTCATTTCTTCTCCATAGACATTGCCTTTGAATCCTCTCCAATTGCTTCAGTATACCTGGTGGTATATCCAGGCTGCATAGGAAGAAAATGGGAACAGCAGACAGTGCGGAGTTTACATATTGCAGTCTTCCCCCCTGAGTAAGAAAAGAGGAACTAGCACTGAGTCTTCTTTCCATGTTATCCACCAGAGGCATGAGACCAATGATTCTAGGTTTAGTTGTCCCAACAGGCAGTCCCAGATATGTGAAGGGTAGAGATCCCACTTTGCAACCAATGGAGTCTGCCAGGTCCTCCAGATGCTGGGGAGAAGTGTTGACAGGTAGGAGTGCAGATTTGTGATAATTCACCTGTAATCCACTGGACTGGGAGAAAAGCAAGAGCATTTTCTTAAACTGCAACAATTGTGATTTGTCAGCTGGTAGGATGATAAGAGTATCATCAGCATATTGCACTATAGGGTAATCCTTATCATGACAAGGTATAGGCAGCTGTATCAGCCCCTCCACCAGCAGTTGATTAACCAGAGTTTGCAGAAAATCAGCAGCAATAGCAAAAAGCAGTGGGGACATAGGATCTCCCTGCCTGACACCTCTCCTACACATGAACTTCTTTCCGGGCACACCATTGATCAGTACTAAAGAAGGTCCAGAGATTAGGAGCTGCCTAACCCAAAGGATCCATCTATCATTGAAGCCCTTGTGCTTAAGAATCTGGAAGATGAATTCATGCTCCACAGAATCAAATGCCTTTTCAAAATCCAGCTTAAGAATAACTATAGGCTTCTTGGATTGATGACATTGGTGCAGATACTCAAGAGTCCAGCCCACACAATCTTGAATGGTCCTAGATTTGATAAAACCGTATTGATTCTTGTGAAGACATTTCACAATCTGCAACTGTAGCCTATTAGCAAGCATTTTTGACAGAAATTTGAGACCCATTCCTGTAAGGGATATTGGTCTATAATCGCCCACATGTTCAGGTGATCTCTTCTTTGGAATGAGTGTAATATAGGAAGATTTCATGTTTACCAACTGGGCCTGTCCAGCATGAAATTCAGCAGCAAGCTGGTAAAACTCAGGGGAGATAATGTGCCAGCATTTCTTGAAAAAAAGCCCATTGAAACCATCAGGCCCTGGAGCTTTATCAATGGGCATATCCTGCACAGTATTATCCATTTCAGACTTGGAAAAAGGTTCTGTGAGAATGTCTAGGCCCTCCACCTCATTCAGCAGGGATTGTAAGTCAAATGCCATATTAATTCCAAGAGAAGTTCCCATTCTATCCTTGAAAGATGCCCAGAAGCATGCAGCAATTTGATCATGATCAGAGATGATAGAACCATCATTTAACTTGAGAGAGGCAATGG
Organism: Hordeum vulgare subsp. vulgare; assembly: GCF_904849725.1. Lineage (NCBI taxonomy): Eukaryota > Viridiplantae > Streptophyta > Magnoliopsida > Poales > Poaceae > Hordeum > Hordeum vulgare. The sequence goes on along the minus strand of NC_058518.1, from coordinate 241,639,693 downwards.
AATTCTTCCTATATCTCTCAGTGGCCATAGCATGAAAGAACTTAGTGTTTTCCTCACCAACCTTAACAAATCTGATAGTGGCCCTCTTCTTCCAGTATAGGCACTGAAGGTGTAGAAGATGTTCCAAATGTAGTTTGACAGTTTTCCTGAAGTTAGCTTCTGGTCTGAAGAGGGACCTCAACTCTTCAAGCTCATCCAAGCATAGCACCACTTTATTACATGTGGAAATAAAAAAATTTAACTAAGATAGAGGCGTCTGCCATTTCTTCCGAGCCTGCCGAAGATGCTTCATCTTATCCATGATAACAGCAGAGATGTGTGTCTTTCTTGAAGGAATGAACCAGGATTGTTGTACACATTTTGTGAAGCCCTCCATTTCAACCCAGTAATTTTTAAAGCGAAATAAGTTGCATTTGGGGATGGAGGTGTTAACAGTGACTACACAGGGCACATGATCAGATGCAGTCTTTCCCAGAGGAAGCACTTGGGTAAGAGGATAGGAGGAGATCCAGCTGGTGGATGTAAAGAACCAGTCCAGCTGCTCCAGGAGAGGGGTGTCCTGCATATTGGACCAAGTGTAAGATCTGCCTTTGATGGGAAGCTCCAACAATCCCAGATGCCCAATAATTTCATTGAAGATGAACATGTCATTCACATCAGCCCCAGGGAGGTTTCTGTTGTCAGGAGATCTAATGAAATTAAAGTCCCCAAGAAGCAACCAATTAGCCCCAGTGGGGATATCAAGATTGTAAAGCCAGCTCACAAAAAGATCGCGGGCCTCCCCTTGACATGGCCCATAGACATTAACTAAAGTCCATGATTCACCCGTGTGATTTGAGGTAAAGGAGGTGATCAAGCCATATGGGGTGCATTCTACTAAATGACCTGTGAGAATGGATGAGTTCCAAAGGGTGATGAGCCCTCCTGATGCACCCCTGGAAGGGGAGTAAGCAAATTGATCAAAGCGTTTGGGGCAGAAACCTTTAACTGCGCAAAACTCAATAGACTTCATTTTTGTTTCCTGCAAGCACACCACCGCAGCAAGGTTCTCATCAATCTTGTTACGGACTGCCCGTTGCCTATGATCCGAATTTAGGGCACGCACATTCCAGCACAGCACACGCCAACTTCTCGTGGAACGACTATCCATTGCAGATCATAGATATGGCAAAAGCAAGGCTATGTAATAGCCACTGCAACCAAAGTTCCAAACACCAAAAGATAGCGCAAGCAGAAGTTCGACAGTACATAGAACCAGTACAGTAACAGCTAAACATGGATGGATTAAACATCAGAAGACGATGGCGCAGAGTCAGCAGGATCTTCCATAAGTCGATCCACCGTAAGCTTCTCAGGGGCTATGCCAAGTGACTTCCCTACCTCCTGAATCACTGGGATAGGAGTGGCAGGAGGTACTTGAGCATCTTCAGTCTCTTGGGACGTAGAGGACATAGGCTTGGCCTTGGGCTTCCTCTTCTTGGGGACATGTGCAGGTAGCTCTTGCTGAATTGGCTTGCAGCCATCACGCTTGATGGAGCCACGAGTACACCGTCTCACCGAGGAGTCCACCACCGGGGTGGCCTTCTTGCGGGACCCCTTCTTGGATGGAGCAGGAGAGCGAAAAGATAAGTCTTCTGATGAAGAAGTAGGACTCAGTGGGATTACCTCCTGCAGTGAGAGCGAGGCAGAAGCAGGTTCCGACAGGGAAGGTCCTGAAGCATCAGCATCGAAAGCCACATCCCAGGATCGCTTGGGGATCAGAATGGGCTCAAGGATTGGCAGCTGTAATTGACGAGGTACATGCATAGCAGCAGCAGGGCCCATCAGAGCATCAAAATTGCATGCCCAGGACATCACCGGAGGCAAGGGAGGCCCATATAAAACCCTAGCGGCCCCAACAAAGAGGTTGGCAGACTGAGTGGGTGGAGGGGGTTTGTAGAGAACCATTGCCAGAGGGTTTGCATCATGCACCTCCTCCAACACAGGCTCTTCCCCCTCCGGCTCAGCAGCATTGTCCGAGGCAGCATCAGGACCATCAACATTAGCACCATCCTCCGGCTCAGCAGCATTGTCCGGGGCAGCATCAGGAACATCAACATCAGCATCAGCAGCGTCAGGATTATGTATTGGTGGTTCTTGAGCAGCTGGTTCCGCCGCCATATCACCCTGCGGCAGATCAAGGTCCACCAACTCGTGAACCGAATCCGAGGAAGAGGGACTCGGCTGATCAATCACCATAGATTCTTGGTCTTGAACCGGATCAGCAGCAGGTGCAGCTGGTGCCACATCAGGTTCCCAACCTCCTCCATCAGCAGGCGGCTGACCCCAGCCTCCATCATCAACATCAACAGGCGGCAGCCCCCAGCCTCCGTCGTCAGCAGCCGCAGCAGCAGGCCCAGGATCTCCAGGTGCGAGCGGAACCGCATTCCAGCCCAGTGCAGGATATGGGGGCAAAGCAAACTGCAGATTGTCATGAACAAGATGTCCAAGGAGCGGATGAGGGTTTCCATTGAGGGGCATCGGGTCCTCATCATTAGGAAGAATCTCTGCAGCCGCCGTACCCAGAATGTACACAGGAGCAGACCAGGAAACCTTTGCGCCACCCCAAGCAGAATATTCACAAAAACTGATACTGCGAGGTACCAGTCGGTCATCTGGGAAGGCAGCAAATACAATAGAACGAACCAAATATGGGTCATCACTGACCCAATGGTGAAACTCCCCAAAGGTGTTAACAGCCGCCTTGAGATCTTCAGTATTGCGGAAGTCCAACGGGACCCCCAAAAGCATGAGGCAGCCCTGACGAAAACCCTCTTGGCCGCGGAACCCAAGACCCCGATCATGACGCATGAAGCGCACAACAGAGTTTGCAAGTGGCTGCGGAACCATGTGGACCGCGGCATAACTCTTAGCAGCATCCCGGAGCTCAAACAAACCAACTCCCTCAATCCAAGGTTGAGCAGACCGGACATGTAACCCTTGATGCAAGCGAAGAGCAGCAACTTCTTGCCGTACCTGAATCACCTCGTCAGACGGCAGCGCTGGATGGACGGTAGCGATGACGAAGCGCTCATGACGTCTGGTGATGGGTACTGCCGGCGTGGTGTAGGTCCGAGGCAGCCGGTCGACCCCTCCATCAATGATATTGTGACCAGGCGGGAGGAAGAACTCGGGATCAAGCTCAAAGTTCGCCAGTGCTGGAGGCGGTGGCGGAGTGACCGGTGGTGTCGCTGAGGGAGTTCGAGGAGGCGACGGCGATGAGACAGGACGGAACTGTGCCGCAGGGGTTGCTGTTTCGCCAAGAGTATCAGCAGTTCCCGAGATATCAGCGACAGGGGAGGTGGTGGGTCTCTTACAGTTCCAAGTAAGACAATTATTACGCATAAAAGAGGCTCCTCTAGATCGTGCGTGGCCCACCGTGTTGTATGAGCATCCAGGCGCAGACGTACAGTTTGCAGCTAGATGGCCCCGAGCGTTGCAAATAGAGCAAGAAAAGATATCCTCAACCATACTATTAATAAGTTCGTCAAAGGCCGGATGGGCCTCCTGAGAGGAAGGAATATCCATCGTGCAATTAGGTTCGGGCCCAGGGGAAGAAAAAACCTCAGCAGGCTCATCAATGAGAGAGGAAATTTTCCTAGAATCCAAACTTGCCACCGAAAATTGATTGCCATCATTCAAAGAACCATCAATCTCGGCTGGATCAGTTGTAGCTTCTTGCTGCACGTGGGAAGTTCCGAAAATTTTGGCAGTTTGAAAATCCTCGCCGGGAGAACCGGGGGATGAAACTTGGCAGGGAACTGTACCAAACGTAATATGCGGCGTGGCTGCCGTCCACCGGAGTTCCGCCGACGGTGGTGCAGAGATGATGACACGTTCGGGGGAAGGCACCGAATAACCAGCCTACTCAAGAGTGACTAGCTCATCATGGGAAACAGGATACCTATAGCCCTTGCAAACCTCATATTGCTGAAGGGATGCAAAGATAGCTTCTTACGAAGAGAAGATCCAGATTTGAGAGAAGACTTAAGTGGTCTGGAATGCATGGCCATCAGACCTAAAGAGGCCCTCCTCTTAGAGGGGCTCACAATAATCCACTCCGCATCACATTGCTTCTTCCACAGAGCAAATTCCCGACGCCAATTAGGACCTCCATGTCCCCAAAGATGGAAGAAGCACTTAAAACTTGAGCACTTGAAAGAACGCAATTCCAGAATGTGAAAACCAACTTGCATGCAGGAGACCTTGAAGGAGAAAACTGAATCTGTGATTTGAGAAACCCAAAACTCGATAGCCGATCCACCAATCACCGACTCCAGAGCTGCAGCGACTGTGTTAGGCGAGAGCCGGAACACATGACGACCAAAGGAAATCACCATAATGAAAGGGCGACGATGCTTCATAGGGTGCACCGTAAAACCCGAGTGGCGATAAACCTTATGAGAGAAAGCCAAGCCATGCGAGAAATCCAGATCCAATGTGGAACCACCCATGCAGGCCATGCACGACCACGAGAGAAGGGTCGAGAAGGTTCACCTGAGCAGAGAGGTGGCGAGGATGGAGGAGGTGCCGGCTAGAGTTCCAGATCGCCATTGGGTCGCCGCCCTGGGAGGTGGGAGGGAGACGCCATGTATGTGCTTGCTACATACTTTAATTGCTTGCCTCACACATGATGACCAATTGATCGTTCTATTGTGTTGAGTGCCACACTATCTTCACTACACCATATGCACATTGTGCTTGGATTGCCTTGCACTTAGGATTGTCCCATGTGGTTAGACACTTCATTTTAAGTGATGTTGTGAATAATTTCTATGCCTACCATAGACCTTTTGTTGATTGCTTTGCGCATCTGTGCTATGACTTTGAGGTACATGCTTGTTCTATTGTCACACATATTTGCATCCCTACCTCACCTTTGCATACGTGTCCCCATGATTACATTGCTCGCGCTCAATTTATACACTTACATGCCATGACACAATCCCTAGTCACACTGTATGTTATGCATGATGATGACACGTGTTCGGTGAATAACCGCTTGAATGCTTGGTTTGGCACTAACGCTAACCACATTTGTTTTTCCAAGTGTTTGTTATCCTTGCTCCTTTTGAAGGAATTACAAGACGGTGTGACATTGGAGAGTACCATTTTCGAGCTTATAAATGATGAGCGCTTCGTCATAGTCCACTTCTACACGGCGATGCCATTTCTTTCACATGGTGATTTAGATTTTGATCCCGGGACTGATATTTCCCAAGGGGGGGATTATGCGGAGCATTGATACGTCTCTAATGTATCTATAATGTTTTATTGCTCCATGCTATAATATTATCATTCTAGGATGTCTTTAGGGTGTTTATGTATTAATTAATATTATTTATGAGCACTATCCTATTAACCCAGTGCCCAGGGCCACTTCTTATTTTGTGCATGTTTTTGGCTTTTTAGGTTTATAGTACCAAACGAAGTCTAATTGCCTCGAAACTTGTTTATGAATGTTCCTGGACCAAAAGAAGAGCTGGAAGCTTTGGGAGGAGACCGAAGGACACACGAGGGGGCCACCACACATCAGGGCACGCCCAAGGGGATGGTCACGCCGTGTTGTGTGGTGGGTCCCCCTAGCGCCTCCTAACATCCTTGTTTTGTGCTATAAATCCTCAAATGTCCCAAAACCCTACAAGGACCACCAGAAACACTTTCTCCATCACCGCAAGTCTCTTTTCTGTTGGTGTGCCCATCTGGACCCCTTTTACGGTGCCCTACCGGAGGGGGGATCGATCACGGAGGACCACTACATCAACCATGTTGCTCCCATGGTGATGTGTGAGCAGTTTACCATAGAACTACGGGTCCGTAATTACTACCTAGATTGCTATATCTCTCTCTTGATCTTCAATACAATGATCATTGCATCTTCACTTTGATACATATGATGTAATTTTTTGTGTGGTGCATTTGTTGGGATCCAATGAATTGTGGGTTTATGTTCAGATTATTCACGAAAAAGATTTGAGTATTCTCTGAATTCTATTATGATTCTTATTTGTATGATTATTATATCTTCGTAAATCTCTCCGGTCTATATTAATAGTTTGGCCAACTAGATTGAAATTTGTTCACTAAGAGGGGTGCATTGTAGTGGGTTCAATCTGGCGGAGTTCAATATCCCAGTGACAGAAAGGATAAGGACACGTCTTTGTATTGTTGCCACTAAGGATAAAACGATGGGTTAATTCATATTGATTGAGTTCTCTGTCTACATCATGTCATTGTTATCCAAGCATTACACTGTTTTACTTAATACTCTAGATGCATGCTAGATAGCGGTCGATGGGTGGAGTAATAGTAATAGGTGCACGCATGGGTCAGCCTATTTTCTTATGGATGTGGTGCCTATGTATACATGATCATTTCCATGAATACCACATAACTATGCGCTTTTGTATCAATTGCCCAACACTAATTTGTTTACCCACCGTATGCCTACTACATGAGAGATGCCATTATGGAAAACTACGGCCCCCAGGTCTATTCACTTATAAGTTTAGAAATGCTACAATTACCTTATTGTCTTTATTAACTTTGCATGTATGAACTTTCATCTACACACTTTACTTGTTTGCAAATAACGAGCCCAAGGGGATTGACAACCCTCTTGCCCGCGTTGGGTGCAAGTGTTTGCTTCTTTGTGTGTAGTCGCTGAAGACGGGGACTCGCCATTACTCCTATTGGTTTGATAAACCTTGGTTCTCCACTGATGGAAATACTTATCTATACTATGCTGCATCACATGTTCCTTCACAAAAAAACCCAAGCAGATCACATTGCAAGTATCACGAAGGGTTTTTGGCGCCGTTGCCAGGGAGTATCACCAACCTACTATCAAGTAACTTCGCAAAAATTACCATTCACTTGTTCTACTCTCTAATTTCCTAGCAATGCTATCTTTACCTTTGTCACACCAAAACAGGAAGTAAACGCAAAAAACTAAGATAAATGGATCCTCATCCAGTTGTTAAACTTTTCAAGCTTGATGCTTATTCTAAACCGATAGCTCATAATGAAGTGATAAATCATAATGCTATTGGGATACATTTATTCAAAGAAAAGCATGATTGCAATTTTGTTAGTATAAATTCTATGAATGTCAATTGTGCTAATGATCATGATTAGGGTGATAATCATGATAATTCTCGTGACCCTAAGAATTCTGAGCTTGATGTTGAATCTACCATTGGTAATAATATTTGCAATACTTCTAAAAGTGGGTTTGGAAGAGCAACAACTTTGGGGAATGAGGGATTGATAGAAAATGTGTCTAGGGGGGTGAATAGACTACTTGTCAATATAAAATCCTAGCCTAACCTAATTTCAAGGAAGGCAGGAATTTAGCAGATCTAACAATTCTAGCACACCCTACACATGCTAGTAAACATATATGGCAGTGGAAAAAGTAAAGACTTTGCACATGTAAAGGAGTGGAGTTTAGAAGATCAAATGCAAAGAGGTTGACATAGTGAGTTATGGCTTGGTTCCGATAGGTGGTGCTACCGTACGTCCATTGTTGGGGAACATTGCATGGGAAACAAAAAAGAAATCCTATGCACACGCAATACATATCCATGGTGATGATCATCTAGCGCCGAACGGACGATGCTTCTGCGTTCAGCACACGTGCAGCTCGATGACGATCTCTGTCTTCTTGATCCAGCAAGAGAGACAAAGAGGTAGCTGAATTCTCCGATAGCATGACGATGCGGCGGCGATGGTGGTAGAGATACTCCAACAGGGCTTCGTTGTACCATACCAAACTAGCTACGGGGTGTCACGAAGTGGTGGAGGGAGAGAGTGTTGCGCCTTGGCTTCAGGTGCCAAAAGCCTCTCTCACCTCCACTATACATACGAGGGGGAGGGGTGGTGCCCTAGGGAAAGGCCCTAGGGTTCAGCCAAGCCAAGAGGTGGTGGAGGAGTCCTCCTCCAATACAACTTGGAAGGAGTCCTCCTTCCCAATTCGGTTTTGGCCCTTCCTCCTTTCCTTTTTCTCCCTTGGCCGAAATAGCCTCTTTGGGCTGGCCACAGACCACTAAGGGCTGGTGCGCCACCCTTGGGCTTCTTTGGTTCTCTCCCGGGTGGGTGGCCCCTCCTGGTAGAACTCCACAACCCATTCTTCACTCCTGGTACTTTACTGGTAATGCGTGAAAACCTTCTAGAAGCCAAATGGATACTTCCTATATATCGATCTTCGTCTCTGGGCCATTCCGGAAACTCTCGTGACCTCCAGGATCTCATACGGGACTCCGAACATACTTTGGTTACAACATCAATAATTCAACTATACCAAAACGTCACCGAACCTTGAGTGTGCAGACCCTGCGGGTTCGAGAATTATGCAGACATGACCTGAGACACTCTCCGATCAATAACCAATAGCTGGACCTGGATGACCATATTGGCTCCTATATATTCTACGAAGATCCTCATCGGTTGAAACTCTATGTCCATGATTCAGTTAATCCCGTATGCTATTTCCTTTGTCCATCGGTATGTTACTTGCCCGAGATTCGATCGTCGGTATCTCCATACCTAGTTCAATCTCGTTACCGGCAAGTCTCTTTACTCGTTTCGTAATACAACATCCCGTTACTAACACCTTAGTTACATGGCTTGCAAAGTTTATTGTGATGTTATTTTACCGAGTGGGCCCCGAGATACCTCTCCCTCATACGAAGTGACAAATCCCAGTCTCGATTCACGCCAACCCAACAGACACCTTCGGAGATACCTGTAGAGCACCTTTATAGTCACCCAGTTACGTTGCAACGTTTTATACACACAAGGTATTCCTTCGGTGTCCGAGAGTTGCAAGATCTCATGGTCATAGGAACAGATACATTAACATGCAGAAAACATTATCAATAAACTGACACGATCATATGCTACATTCATAGTTTGGGTCTTGTCCATCACATCATTCTCCTAATGATGTGATCCCGTTATCAAGTGACAACACTTGTCTATGGCCACGAAACCTCGACCATATTTGATCAATGAGCTAGTCAACTAGAGGCTCACTAGGGACAATGTGTTGTCCATGTATCCACACATCTATTAGAGTTTCCAATCAATACAATTCTAGCATGGATAATAAACGATTATCCTGAACAAGGAAATATAAAAGGGATTTTTCCATCTGTACCCCCAATTCCTTAGTTGTGCTCAGTTTTCCCCACGCTTCAAACTTTTGCTCACTTTTCCCCACTCCCTTAGCTGAAATTCTTACAAATGTTCATAACAAGCGTTTGCCGTCTTGGCCGTTAACTGACTTGTGGGGCCATGTTGGACTCTGTTGACTGTGGCTGTGGCTTCGCTGGTTGGGCCGTGTTTGTGTTCATAGGACGGGCCGTTAGTTTGTTGGTAATAAATTAAAAAAGCCTACTATCGATGGATACAGCATGCTATGCATGCCCGGCTATGGCATCGATGTAGCCTGCTATGCATGCAAACACCGCCACACATGCATCTAGTGACCTCGACCTAAACGCATGCATGCACGCCGACACGCACGCATCGATCCGTGCCGCACGGTTGCCAGTGGATTCAGTCGCTCCGCAACATCGTTTCACTCGTCGCAGGCATACGTGCCGGTGGCAGAAGGGGCAGGCTGCAGGCACGCTCGCGTCCATATGTCGAGGCATCGGTTCACGCCGCACGGCTGCCGCTCGATTCAGTTGTGCCGGTGGCAGAAGGGGCAGGCAGGCAGCCGCCAATGCAGAGCACGCAGAAGGGGGAGGCAGGCAGCCGCCAACGCAGAGCACGCAGAAGGGGGAGGCAGGCAGCCGCCAACGTAGAGCACGCAAAGCACGCTCGCTTCGATTCACGTTCACACATTGATGATCGCATCGGTTCACGCACGCACTGAGTCACGATCTATGCTGTTTGCGCGTGTACCCACTTCGTCTCCCCGGCTATTTAAACTGCCCTTCATTGCCTCTTCTTCTACAGATCCATCTGCGCCGCCCACTTCTCCTCTTCCCCCAAAAGCCAAAGCCATTCCACTCAGCGAAGCGTTCAAGATGCAGTACTACGGGCCAACGTTCCAAGAGCCTCCCACCGTGCCGGAACGGCGGTACCCCGCGAACGTCGTCGTCGAGGAATCGGTCCGCATGTGGGAGTTCTCACGCTGGAGGGGTAGCACTGAGCTGCACGGGGGTTCCTCCATGCGGGCTTCCACCACCTCCGGTGGCCTCGCCGCCCATGTTCAACCTCGTGGAGCAGCGCCCCCACGCCAACGCTCCAGTGGTAGGGCTCGTCGTCCACTTCACCAACAGGTTCGATGCCTACCACCTGCTCGACAAGGTGTATTGGTGTGGGTGCGAGTTCATCGCATTCACCACCTATAACATCTTCACCGACTTCGAGAGCATCTTCCCCGCTCGCAACCGCATGCACAGCCTCCCGTACTACCTCGGCGATAACGACCTTGAGGAGGAGGAGTACTGAAGCCAGCGGCAAAGAAGACGGTGAAGCCAGCGGTTAAGGTGAAGATGACGGTGAAGACATGGCGGTGTTGCCCTAGCTACCCTATCTACTATGTAGTATTAGTTTGGTGTGTGTGTTGCCCGACCTAGCTACCCTATATATGCATGTAAGGTTAATTATTATTATCTATGTAAGAACTTATTTTTCCCTAGCAATTGGTGTGTCGTGTTATATGTAAGAACTTATGTTGCCCTAGCAACCCTATCTAAGTTAAGTTATGTGTGTTATATTAATGCTTTGTTATGTTTGTATTTTGTTTGTCCCAAGTTTAGACATGGCTAATTGGCGTGGGGAAAATTAACCAAACTAATTAAAAATCATGTGTTTACAGATGCCTTCTAAAAATAAGAACATATTGTACATATGTACACGGCTTTGGTTTGCTGACAGCTCTGTATTTTTTAGGTATTCCAAGAATACTTTGGTTTTCAGAAATATTGAAGTATCAAATACTTTGAGATGTTTGGCTTTAGTCAAAAGTGTAGTTTTATATACTTTAATCCCTACTTTAATATGTAGAAAACTACACTATGTTTGAAGTATGGTTGGACCTCTTTTTCCAATCATGAAGTATAAATTACACTATGTAGAAAACTACACTTTGAGATGTTTGGCTTTAGTCAAAAGGATAAATTAATGAAAGAGAAGAGATCGGGCAATCAAATTAATGAAAAAAGCAATCAGAAACAAAAAAGAACAAAGCAATCGTTCCTAAACAAAAAAAGAAACATCGCTTGTTTCTGGGCCTCATTTATCCTTTGTGGGCCTATTGCAGCTTGATTCTCTTTGGGCCCGCAAACTAGGTTTTTTTCTAGCAGAACTGACGAACTCGAGGACAAAAGTTTGGCAAGTGCGAGAGAGAAGAGATGAACTTGATGTATATCCCTTGTGCTGCTGAAGTACTGCTTACTGTCATCTGACGAGCTAGGGTATGATCCAACACTCGAGGTTATTAGCTAACAAAATAATCCTATCACTGAACTGGTAGTTGTCTTTTGTCAAAACTTAAAGTGTCGAAACTTAATAGTAAACTGCATACATTCAGAGATCAACAGTTGCACTAAACAGAGTTGCATTTGAGATAAACGGACGAGGATTGCTAAACAGTGGCAACAACAGTAGATAAACATCTCTAACGAGAGATGGCCATCAAGTAAAAAATTCCTAGAGCAAGTATTCCTAAAGCTATCAGATTGGATTGCTTCTTCAACTCAATCAGCTGCTTGAAGTTCTTGTTCATCTTACTCAATTCCATTTTCAGTTCGACATCTACCACCGTCGGGTATTCCGGATGCGCTGCTGCTGTCGGAGCGGCACTATCATGGGGCATATTTGAACTCGCGGATTGCATCCCCCTCGAATCCAGCAAGCCCAACCCTTGAAGCCTCTGGATGTAACCATCCATCCACTCGAAATGGTGGCATTTCTTCACGATCTGAAAAACGAAATCATGTAACCTAAATCCAAATCTGACAGATTTTTTGAGAAATTAGAGATAAAGGATGCGAGGAAAACTCAGATCTAACCTGCCCCTCCGACTTGCTCTCGCATTTGACGAACTCGCGCCCAAAGTTCCCATTCTTCTCCTCCTTCGAAGTCAACCGCTTCAGTGGTGCAGTCCGTGGGCAGTCAGTGCATCGAGTCATCGGCACTAGACCATACACCAGCCACGTGGAACGGGGGGTTGACGAGGAGGTCGACATATCACCGGAGAGGAAAAAACAGAGGAATTGGTCGAGAGGAAGAAGAACGAGAAGATGGGGAAAGAAACTGAGGGATTGCTCGATCTTCTCGATGCCTTTGTCTGTCAGATGGAGAAGAGGAGAAGGGGAAGCTATATTGACAATTTTCCACATTGTATTTTGCAGTTTGAATATTTGAACCAACTCTTAACACTAACATGTGGTGGTCATGTGCGAAAAATACAATTTCTTTTGTAAAGTGGGGCAAATCATAAAAACCCGAGAAGGACAGTGCAGTAGCCAATCAGGATGCATCACGCGGGTCGTGCATGCCTGCCCCACATCTGATGGGTGGTGTTTGGCGCTAGGGTAGGATCCGCTGGCGGACGTTCGACGCTAGGGTTTGGAGCATTTCTGCGGGGTTATGAGCGAGTCAACGGGGTTATTAGGGTTTGACCAGATTTCAAATGGCCATAACTAAATTAGAAAAAATCGCAAAAATATAAAACAAACGTAGTTCGTCCATTCATGAGACCTAGTTACCATAAAAAAATATAAACTCGGTATAGAGGCATTTTTTTGAAAAATCATTTTTTGAAGTGATTTGTCGAAATCAAGTTCAAATGTTTTTAAAAAATTCAAAAAAAATCAAAATGTTGTAATTCTTGAGCACATAGCCGTTATATGTGACAAGGTTATGAGAAAAAAATATAAACTTGGTGTAGGTCATTTTCATGAAAGAAGGCTTCACACAAATGAGCTATCACCTATGAACATGTTCACAATTCATAGAATAGGGAGAGAGGGTTTAGGGTTTGAAAAAAAACAAAAAAATTCAAAAAAATCAGAAAAATCTCCATAGCTTCATTTTGGAGTGAATAAGAAGGAACTGAACTTACTTTTTCATTTTCATATCTAAAACGTGTTATTTGACGGTTTTGAATTAAAAGCATATTTTTTCAAAAAAATGTAGTAATATGAATATTAATCAATAAATAGTGAGACTTCGTTTTTATCCTATATATATGGAATAAGTGTTAATAAAAATATATATGCTTCATTTAGGGAAGGTAAAAAAAACTTGATTTCAAATAGGGTTGTTTACCCTAGCTTTCGAGCTTGTTTCTAGCACATTTCTCATTCATACTGTTCACCTAGGAATATTGGACTTCAAATGCTCGATCAAATACACCGCACACAGCAATGAACCTCCAATGTTCAACTTCAACTTTGGCTCGAATCCAAATTTTGGCCCAAATTCAAATATTGATTTAATTTCAAATTTTGATGGAAATTTGAATTATGACTCAAATAAGGAACCAAAGTAGAAGCAACATTATTACAACTAATGCCAACATTATTAAAACTGATCCCAACATTATTACAGTAGCTCAAATCTACCAAGTTTTAAGATGCCAACATCTTAATACAAATCTAAGTTTTAAGTGATCGACTCGCCCTCAAATTGACAACACAAACATTTCCCAACAACTTAATTCAAATTTTTGACTTGCTCCTTGTGTTTGCAGCTGGCTTCACCGTCTTGCTCCTGGTTTCCCTAGTTGAGATGCTCTTTTCTTTCAGACTCTTGTTCCTTTTGATCTTCGGCTTTACTTGGTGTTTTCCCCGTGGAGGTGCTGATGGAGTAGTTCCACTCGCCGAGCACTTGACGACCATTTTACGGTCATCTATGGGTTAAGTAATCTTTAAAGGCACAATTGGAAAAATTACCCCCTCCTCTTCCTCTCTTATAGCTTCAAAACCATCAAAGGCCATGGTTTCAAAATCTTCTGCTTCATTTGCTGCTGCATTCTCCACTGCATCTTCAATCTCCATTGCTGCTGCGTTCGCCACTGCATCTTCAATCTCCATTGCTGCTGCACTCTCCTCAGCATTGGCTGCTGACCATCTTTCCTCCTCTCCAAATGATGCATCCACTGCATTGGTACAAAGCCTAGCAATATGCCCCAGAACTCCACATTTTTACAAGCACGCTTCTTTGGTAGACGACCCTCCTCACCAGCTCTAATCCTCTGGTTCCTTGGTCTTCCTGGTGGTCTAGTAATGACAGGAGCATGGAGTTTGAGCCCTGGATCTACTATGTTCCATTGATCTTTCCCCAATAGTGCAGGCACATTGTGAGCATAAGCAGCCATAAATTTGGCAACAGAGAAATACTCAGAGCAATATTGATCAACTTCACCATCTGCACCCCCGATAACGGTCATCAGATGTAGGGCATGTATGCATGGCTTCCCACGGATCTGCCATTGCCTACAAGTACATTCTCTAGTACTTAGGTTCACACGATACCTCCATACCCTATTTTTAGTGTCAGTATAGGTAAGCTCTCCCTCATATGTACCAGATCGAATACATTTCATCTTCAGTCCTCTTGCCTTCAAGTGCAATGCCTTAATCAGTGATGGGAGCATTTGATGACCAACATATTGTGTTTCTGCAATTCTTTTGCGAAGAGCCATCTTTATCATGATCATTTGCCTCATCTTGTCAAATGCTTGCCACAACAAGAGCCCTTTCACTTACTTGAACTTTGAATTGAAGCATTCTGAAAGGTTACTGGTCACATAATCTACTTTGCAGATTTCGTTGAATTTGCTTCTTGACCACACCTTACCATGATGTGCATCCATGTACTCCTTCACAAGAGGATTTTGAGCATACAACACTCTCAAATGGTGTTCATGCTTCCTTTTGCTGCATGCGTATGATGCTGGCCATAAGTTCTCATCATAAACTTTATCTTTGAACTTATTTTTGAAATTATGTGCTAGGTGTCGCATACATTCCCTATGCTCCACTCGAGGGAATACAATTTCCACTGCACTCTCTAAACCCTTGCAATCATCTGTGTGTATAGCTAAACCTAGGGGTGTGCCTATAATGTTGCGCAACTGCTACAGAAACCGGACCCAACTTTCCTCAGACTCTGCCTCCACCACACCAAATGCAACTGGGATTAGCCAGTTGTGTCCATCAACTGCAGAAGCTGCTACTAGCTATCCTCTCCATCTTCCAGTCAAATGTGTAGCATCTACAGCCAAATAGGGCATGCAACCATCTAGAAACCCCTGCCAGCAAGCCTTGAAACAAACAAAAGCCCTTCTGAAGCACTCCTTCTGAAATGACTTCCCTTTTATTTTGAATTGAACTGTATGCTTGTCAATATCTACAACACTCCCTGGACTTGCCATCTCCACTTCAGCTTTGAAAGTGCAAAGCAGCTGAAAACTGTCATTCCATTGACCATTAATTCTGTCAAGAGCCTTTTCCCTAGCACTGAAAATTCTCATGTAAGGAATTTCTATCTTGTACTTCTCAAAAAGCTTCCCATGGAGTGTTGTTGGACCAAGTCCAGGTTCTTCTCTCAGCCAATCCAATATAGCATCTGCCACCCACCTAGCTTGGTTTTGGCCTTCCCCCCTCCCCCTCCAGGTGGACAGGTGTGCTTGTGTGGGTTTTTCTTTATCTGAAACAAAATAAAAGGGTAAAAACAGTTAAGAAACCTTACTCAACAATCTCAAACTAAATTACTAACTGAACTTGGATTACCTGGATATATTTGCTCTTTCTCATACGAGATGCATGCAACTTCCACCTACACCTAGGCTATGGACAAAAAAACTGTGAACCTTGCTGGCTCACTCCTTTTAATCTTATAGGTGTTTTCAGATATAATGCACCATGTTGTCACTGCATTCCGACAGTCCACCATTGATTGGAAAATGGTACCTACACTAAGCTTAGGTTTTTCCCTGTTCCACTCAATTGTTGGCATGTCATCACCATCGTATTCATCCTCGATTAAGCTGTCCATGTTCTCCACCTTCTCTTCATCGTCAGTGTCATCAAACCTAGCTTGGCTGATGGGCTCCTCCATATATTCGTCATCCACTGCTTGCTGACTGGGTACATCGACCAGTTCAGGAAACATCATCTCGTCTTCACCATCATTTGTAGGCACTGCCTCATCAGGTTCTGCATCCTCTTCTACACCAACTTCAGAAGGTACACGAGAAGCAGCAGCTGAATCGGAACCACAATTGGTAGCAGGCATGTTGTGGCTCCATGAACTACTTTCTTTACTTGGTGTCGACCTACAAGGAGTGGCGGGGTGCTGGCTATTAGCATAGACAGATGATGTCTGAACTCCCTTCCCCTTCACCCGTTCTGCGCGTGGCTAAAGCACATCGATTTGGAGTTTACCGAATCGGCAGCCAGCAATCCTAGCAAAAAGCAACGGCATATGATCGTCGCAAGTTAGTGGGAGAAATCTTTGCTCGTCACTGCTGAAGTAATTCAGTTCAACAGCATCGGCATCACTCCAGGGATAGGTGTTTCTTAGCTCAACTTGCAAATCTTTGAAAGATATGCTAGTTTCTACCACTTTGGGATAAAAAATGATGAAATCAAATGCAGTTTAGTACCATGCAGCACACTAGTTTCCATTCTAATCGCCAGCCGAAAAGCCAGCGCGGGATCAATCCTATTTTGTTGAAGGAAATAAAGGCTTCAGTTAGCCGGGTAAAATCGAGCACAAATTCGAACGATTCAAGCAAACAGAAGTCAAATACGGCCTACAATACGACTTAGAACATCAATTCGAGAGGAAACAATGCTTACCCAGGTTTAATCCATGAATTATCTGTCGCGGATTCGACCCAATCCTCTCCACGGTCGACTGCATTCTGGGCGTCCTCACTCAACATCGCTATGTAATCATAGATGGGGAGGTGGGCTATATCTGGCGGAGACGCGGCGTCGTCGACGAACGGAATAGGGGCATAGGGTGGAGGAAACAACTGCGATGGACGCGGTACGACACCGGCGGAGGGGGTGGGGCGGCGCGGTGTAGTGCGGCCTATCTAGATATGTTTCAGATTCAGACAAGCTGCCCAATACGTGTCTCCTTGCGGTCCCACCCGTCAGCAAGCAATAGTCAGACGAAGACTCGGCCCCACTCGTCAGCAATTAACGTTCAATGGACGGTCAAGACGACAAACGGCCGCTATGAGCATTTGTGAGAGTTTCAGCAAAGGAAGAGGGGTAAAGTGAGCAAACGTTTGGAGCGTGGGGAAAAGTGAGCACAACTAAGGAACCACGGGCACTAATTTAAATATCCCAATATAATAATAACCAATTTATTATTGCCTCTAGGGCATATTTCCAACAGTCTCCCACTTGCACTAGAGTCAATAATCTAGTTCACATCACTATGTGATTGTAATGAATCTAACACCCATGGGGTTTGATCACATCTTGCTTGTGAGAGAGGTTTTTAGTTAACGGGTTTGAATCTTTCCGACCCGTGTGTGCTTTGAAAATCTCTATGTCGTCCTGTAGATGTTGCTACCACGTGCCATTTGGAACTATTCCAAATGACTACTCCACTATACGAATCCGTTTTACTACTCAGAGTTATCCGGATTAGTGTGAAAGCTTGCATCGACGTAACCCTTTACGGCGAACTCTTTTATCACCTCCATAATCGAGAAAAATTCCTTAGTCCACTAGTTACTAAGGATAATTTTTTCCGCCATCCAGTAATCCATTCATGGATCACATTTGTACCCCTTGAGACATTCATGGCAAGGCACACATCACATGTGGTACACAACATACCATACTATAGAGCCTACGGCTAATGCATAGGGGACGGCCTTCATCCTTTCTCTTTCTTCTGTCGTGGTCGGGTTTTGAGTCTTACTCAAATTCACACCTTACAATACAGTCAAGAACTCCTTCTTTGACCGATCCATTTCGAACTCCTTCAAAATCTTGTCAAGGTATGTATTCGTTGGAAGTTATATCAAGCGTCTTGATCTATCTCTATAGATCTTGATGGTCAATGTTCAACTAACTCAATCCATGTTTTCTTTGAAAAACACCTTTCAAACAACCCTTTATGCTTTCCAGAATTTCTACATCATTTCCGAACAACAATATGTCTACCACATATACTCATCAGAAATTCGATAGTGCTCCCACTCACTTTCTTGGAAATACAAGTTTCTTATAAACTTTGTATAAACCCAAAAGCTTTTATCATATTATCAAAGCGTATATTCCAACTCCGAGATGCTTGCTCCAGTCCCTAGAAGGATCACTGGAGCTTGCATGCTTGTTAGTATCCTTAGGATCAACAAAACCCTCTGGTTGTATCACATACAACCTTTCCTCAAGGAAACCGTCGAGGAAACAATATTTTGACATCCATCTGCAAGATTTCATAATTGTAAAATGCAGCAACTGCTAACATAATTCCAACAGACTTTAGCATCGCTACGAGTGAGAAAGTCTCATCGTAGTCAACCCCTTGAACTTGTCGAAAACGTATTTGCAACAAGTCGAGCTTTTAAATGGCGACATTCACCATTATCGTTTGTCTTCCTTTTAAAGACCATTTGGTACCTAACAGCCTTATGACCATCAAGTAGTTCTTCCTAAGTTTACACTTTATTTTCATACATAGATCGTATCTCGGATTTCATGGACTTCGGTCGTTCGTTAGAATCCGGGCCCACCATCGCTTCTCCATAGCTCGCAGGTTCATTGTTGACCAGCAACATGACCTCTAAGACATGATTACTGTACTACTCTGCAGTAGTACGTGTCCTTGTCGACCTATGAGGCTTAATAGTAACTTGATCTGAAGCTTCATGATCACCATCATCAGCTTTCCACTTCAACTAGTGTAGACGCCACACGAACGTCTTTCTGCGCCCTGCTATTCCTTTGGTTGAAATGACAGTTCAATAACCTCATCATGCTTCCACCATCCTCCCACTCAATTATTTCGAGAGAAACCTTTACTCGAGAAAGGACCCTTTTCTAGAAAGAAACAATTTGCTTTCGGATCTGAGATTGGAGGTATTCCCAACTGGTTTTTGTATCCTATAAAGATGCATTTATCCGCTTTGGGTTCGAGCTTATCAGGCTGAAACTTTTTTACATAAGCGTTGCAGCCCCAAACTTTGAACAAATGACATCTTAGGTTTTTCCAAACCGTACAGTGTCATCTCAACGGAATTACGTGATGCCCTATTTAAAGTGAATGCGGTTGTCTCTAATGCCTAACCCAAAAACGATAGTGGTAATTCGATAAGAGACATCTTAGTATGCACCATATCCAATAGGGCGTGCCTAAGACATTCGGACACCATCACACTATGGTGTTCCAGGTGCCATGGGTTGTGAAAAAAATCACATTGTTTTAAATGTTTACCAAACTCGCAACTCAGATATATATTTACCTCCACGATCATATCGTAGAGATGTTATCCTCTTGTCACGACGATCTTCAACTTCACTCTGAAATTGCTTGAACTTTTCAATATTTCAGACTTGTAATTCATGAAGCAAATACACTGGTATCTACTTAAATCATTAGTGAACTAATAACGATATCCATTGCATGCATCAACAATCATTGGACTGCATACATCAAAAGGTATTATTTCCAACAAGTCATTTGCTCGTTCCATCTCACTGAAAACGAGGCCTTCCGTCATCTTGCCCATGTGGCATGATTTGCATGTCTCAAGTGATACAAAATCAAGTGAGTCTAAACAATCTATTTGCATGGAGTTTCCTCATGTGTTTCCACCAATAGGCATGGTTCTCATGTCTCAAACCATTCAAAAACGAGTGAGTCCAAAGATCCATCAGCATGGAGCTTCTTCATGCGTTTTATACCAATATGACTCAAGCGGCGGTGCCACAAGTAAGTGGTACTGTCATTTGTATCTTTTGGCAACAATATTATGAACATGTATATCACTACGATTGAGATTCAATAAACCATTCATTTTAGGTGCAAAACCATTGAAGGTATTATTCAAGTAAACAGAGTAACCATTATTCTCTTTAAATGAATAATCGTATTGCGATAAACACAATCCAATCATGTCTATGCACAACGCAAACACCAAATAACAATTATTTAGGTTCAATACTAATCCCGATGGTAGAGGGAGCGTGCAATGTTTGATCACATCAAGCTTGGAATTACTTCCAACACACATCGTCACCCTACCCTTGCTAGTATCCGTTTAATCCGTAGCTAGAATTTCGAGTAACTAAAACTTAGCAACTGAACTGGTATCTAATACCCCGGCGCTACTCGGAGTACTAGTAAGGTACACATCAATATCATGTATATCCTATATACTTTTGTTGACTTTGCTAGCCTTCTCATCTACCAAGTATCTAGGGTAGTTCCGCATCAGTGACCGATCCCCTCACAACAGAAGCACTTAGTCTCGGGTTTGGGTTCAACCATGGGTTTCTTTACTAGAGCAGCAACTGGTTTGCCATTCATGAAGTATCCCTTCTTGCCCTTTCCCTTCTTGAAACTAGTGGTTTCACTAACCATCAACAATTGATGCTCCTACTTGATTTCTACTTTCGCGGTATCAAACATCGTGAATAACTCAAGTATCATCATCTCTACCTTTGACATGTTATAGTTCATCACGAAGCTCAATAGCTTGGTGGAAGTGACTTTGGAGAACTATGGCAATCACTATCTTATCTGGAAGATCAACTCCCACTCGATTCAAGCGATTGTACTACTCACACAATCTGAGCACATGCTCAACGAATCTTGTTGGGGCTCTTATACCTATTAATGTGGGCACAAGCCTGAAATCTCAATTTGAGCTCTTGGAACATCTCATATGTTCTATGATGTTCAAAACGTCTTCGGCGCCTCAATTCTAAGCCATTAAGCATTACACATTGAACTATCACGTAGTCCTTAAAAACGTGTATGTTGGATGTTTGCAACATCCACAGACGATGCTCAGGGTTCAGCACACCAAGCGGTGCATTAAGGGCATAAGCCTTCTACGCAGCAATGAGGACAATCCTTAATTTATGGACACAACCCACATAATTGCTACTATCATCGCTCAACTAAGTTTTCTCTAGGGACATATCGAAAACAATAGAGCTACAACGCAAGCTACAACATAATTTGCAAAGACATTTTTGACTATGTTCATGATAATAAGTTCAATTAATCATATTACTTAATAACTCCCATTCAAATTGACATCCATCTAGTCATTCGAGTGGTACATGATCCAAATTCACTAACTCAAGTTCGATCATCACGTGAGTTGAGTTTAGCTTCAATGGTGAACATCTCCATGTTGATCATATTCACTATATGACTCATGCTCGACCTTTCGGTCTCTTGTGTTTGAGGCCATGTTTGTACACGCTAGGATCTCAAGTTCAACCCGAGTGTTCCGCGTGTGCAACTGTTTTGCACCCGTTGTATGTGAACGTAGAGTCTATCACACCAGATCATCACGTGGTGTCTCGAAACGACGAACTATCGCAATGGTGCACACTTGGGGAGAACACAATTTTATCTTGAATATTTAGTGAGGGATCACCTTATAATGCTACCGTCTCCCTAAGCAAAATAAGGTGCATAAAAGTATTAACATCACATGCAAATTATAAGTTACATGATATGGCCATGAACTTGTGCTTCTTGATCTCCATCACCAAAGCACCGGCATGATCTCCAGCATCACCGGCGCCACACCATGATCTCCATCATTGTGCTACCATCGAGGTTGTCGCGCTAACTATGTGGTTACTACTAAAGCTACTACTAGCGATAAAGCAAAGCATCACCAAGCGCAAAATAATTAAAGAAAACCCTATGGCTCGTGTCGGTTGTTGTAGCATCGACGTGCAAGTCGATATTTAACTATTACAACATGATCATCTCATACATCCAATATATCATATCATGTCTTTGGCCATATCATATCACATGCATACCCTGCAAAAACAAGTTAGACGTCCTCTAATTTGTTGTTGCAAATTTTACGTGGCTGCTATGGGTATGTAATATGATCGCATCTTACTTACGCAAAGCCACAACGGTGATATGAAATTTGCTATTTAACCTTCTCCAAGTACCACCTCGGTCAAAATACTATTCAACTAAAGTTGAAGAAACACACACTCACCAGTCATCTTTATGCAACAAGTTGCATGCTGATCAATGAAACTGGTCTCTCGTAAGCGTACGAGTAATGTTGGTCCAGGCCGCTTCAATCCAACAATACCAAGGAGGGCATAAAACTGAACATCAACACCCACAAACTATTTTGTGTTCTACTCCAGATGTCATCTACGCATAGACCTAGCTCATGATGCCACTGTTGCGGCACGTTGCAATGGAAACAAAAAATTCCTACACACACGCAAGACCTATCCATGCTGATGATCATTTATGAGAGAGGATAGTGCATCTACATACTCCTGTAGATCGCTAAGCAGAAGCGTATATAACGCAGTTGACTTAGTCCAACATCTTCGCGATCCAAATCACAGTCCGTCCCGGGATCTCATCACGAACTGTCCCGTGATCCCATGACGATCCATCCTGATCTACCGCCGAACGGACGGCACCACCACGTTCAGGACACGTGCAGCTCGATGACGATCTCCGCCTTATTGATCTAGCAAGAGAGACAATCTCCGGCACCATGATACGTCTCCAACGTATCTATAATTTTTTATGGTTCCATGCTATTATCTTGTCAAACTTTGGATGTTTTGTATTCCTTTTATATCTTTTTTGGGACTAACTTATTAACTCAGTGCCAAGTGCCAGTTCCTGTTTTTTTCGTGTTTTTGACCCTTTTTAGAGGAGAATATTAAACAGAGTCCAAACGGAATAAAACTTCCAAAAAGATTTTTTTTTCGGAACAAAAGATACGCAGGGGGGTGAGAACCAAGGCAGAGGCCACCAGGGGAGGCCACAAGCCCCCTAGGCGCGGCCAGGGGGCCCAGGCCTAGCAGGCTTGTGGGCCCCCTGTGGCTCGTCTGTCCTACTTCTTCCGCCTATAAATCCCCGAAAAATCCAAAACCACAAGACAGATCCACGAAAATACTTTTCCGCCGCCGCAAGGTTCTGTCTCCGCAAGATCCCATCTGGGGCACGTTCTGGTGCCCTGCCGGAGGGGGGATTCGGATACGGAGGGCTTCTTCATCAACACCATTGCCTCTCCGATGATGCGTGAGTAGTTCACCATACACCTTCGGGTCCATAGCTATTAGCTATATGGCTTCTTCTCTCTCTTGGATCTTCAATTCAAAGTTCTCCATGATCTTCATGGAGATCTATCTGATGTAATCTTCTTTTGCAGTGTGTTTGTTGAGATTCGATGAATTGTAAATTTATGATCAGATTATCTATGAATCTTATTTGAGTACCTTCGGATCTCCTATATGCATGATTTCATATCCTTGTAATTATCTTCGAGTTGTGGGTTTTGTTTGGCCAACTTGATCTATGATTCTTGCAATGGGAGAAGTGCTTGGTTTTGGGTTCATACCGTGCGGTGACCTCACCCAGTGATAGAAGGGGTAGCGAGGCACGTATCATGTTGTTGCCATCAAGGGTAAAAAGATGGGGTTTATATCTATTGCACGAAATTATCCCTCTACATCATGTCATCTTGCTTAAGGCGTTACTCTGTTCGTCATGAACTCAATACACTAGATGCATGCTGGATAGCGGTTTATGTGTGGAGTAATAGTAGTAGATGCAGACAGTATCGGTCTACTTGTCTCGGACGTGATGCCTATATGTATGATCATTTCCTTAGATACCATCATGACTTTGCGCGGTTCTATCAATTGCTCGACAGTAATTCATTCACCCACCGTAATATTTGCTATTTTGAGATAAGCCTCTAGTGAACATTATGGCCCCCGGGTCTACTTCACATCATATTTTCAGCCTTACACTTTTACTTTGTTGCACTTTCTGCCTTCAGATCTCACTTTGCAATCAATCTTGAAGGGATTGACAACCCCTTTATAGCGTTGGGTGCAAGCTCGTTTGTGTTTGCGCAGGTACTCTCGACACTTGGCTTGATTCTCCTACTGGATTTATACCTTGGTTCTCAAACTGAGGGAAATTCTTACTGCTATTGTGCTGCATCACCCTTTCCTCTTCAAGGAAAAAACCAACGCAAGCTCAAGAGGTAGCACACCACGACGGTGTGGCGTCAATGATGGTGGAGCTACTCCGGCACGGCTTCGTCGTACCGTACCGAACTAGCTACGGGGTGTCACGAAGTGATGGAAGGGAGAGGGTTGCGCCTTGGCTTGAGGTGCCAAAAGCATCTCTCACCTCCACTATATATAGGATGGAGGGGAGGGGTGGCACCCAAGGGCAAGGCCCTAGGGTTTAGCCGAGCCAAGAGGTGGACGAGGAGTCCTCATCCAATACAACTTGGAAGGAGTCCTCCTTCCCAATTCGGTTGTGGCCTTTCCTCCTTTCCTTTTTCTCCCTTGGCCGAAATAGCCACTTTGGGCTGGCCATCATCCCACTAAGGGCTGGTGCAACACCCTTGGGCTTCTTTGGTTCTCTCCCGGGTGGGTGGCCCCTTCCGATAGAACTCCAGAATCCATTCGTCAGTCCCGGTACTTTACCGGTAATGCCCGAAAACCTTCCGGAAGCCCAATGGATACTTCCTATATATCAATATTCGTCTCGGGACCATTCCAGATACCCTCATTACGTCCGGGGTCTCATCCGAGACTCTGAACAACCTTCGATTACCAAGATCAATAATTTAACTATAACGAAACGTCACCGAACCTTAAGTGTGCATACCCTGTGGGTTCGAGAACTATGCAGACATGATCTAAGACACTCTCCGGTCAATAACCAATAGTGAGACCAGGATGCCCATATTGGCTCCTACATATTCTACGAAGATCTTCACCGGTTGAACCTCTATGTCAAGGATTTAGTTAATCTCGTATGCTACTCCCTTTGTCCATCGGTATGTTACTTGCCCAAGATTCGATCGTCGGTATCTCCATACCTAGTTCAGTCTTGTTGCCGGAAAGTCACTTTCCTCATTTCGTAATACAAGATCCCGTAACTAACTCCTTAGTCACATTTCTTGCAAGGCTTATTATGATGTTGTATTACCGAGTGGGCCCCGAGATACATATCCGTCATACGGAATGACAAATCACAGTTTCGATTCACGCCAACCCAACACACACCTTCGGAGATACCAGTAGAGCACCTTTATAGTCACCCAGTTATGTTGCGCCGTTTGATACACACAAGGTATTCCCCCAGTGTTCGGGAGTTGCATGATCTCATGATCATAGGAATAGATACATTGACATGCATAAAACAGTAGCAATAAACTGACACGATCATATAATACATTCACAGTTTGGGTCTTGTCCATCACATCATTCTCCTAATTATGTGATACCGTTATCAAGTGACAACACTTGTATATGGCAAGGAAACCTTGACCATCTTTGATCAACGAGCTAGTCGACTAGAGGCTCACTAGGGACAGTGTGTTGTCTATGTATCCACACCTGTATTTGAGTTTCCAATCAATACAATTCTAGCATGGATCATAAACGATTATCATGAACAAGGAAATATAATAATAACCAATTTATAGATGCCTCTAGGGCATATTTTCAACATCCATGTTAGTGGAGACTTCAATCCACGGAGGGTAACAGCTGCGAGAGTCCACGGAGGGCTCCACCCACAAGGGGTCCACGAAGAAGCGGCCTTGTCTATTCCACCACGGCTTCCGTCCACGGAGGACTAGCCTTACTCAAGGTATATCTTCACGAAGTAGACAATCTCCTTGCCCTTACAAACATCTTTGTTCAACTCCACAACTCGAAGTAGGATACTCTCAAGCGACACCTAACCAATCTAGGAGGAACCACCCTCCAAAAGGTAATAGATGTGGTAGATAAATGAACTCCTTGTTGTTGTGCTTCTAAAGATAGTCTCCTCAACACAAAATCACTCTCTCATAGAATATGCATGGGTAGGAGAGATTGATTTGGTGGAAAGCTGTTTGGGGTGGCTAGAGACCAAGTTTCAAATGATTGGATTGGAATATCTTGGTCTCAACACATGAGTAGGTGGTTCTATCTCAGAAAATGGATCTGGTAATGAAGTGTGTGTTCTGAGTGCTTCTCCCACAAATGAGAGGTGGGTGGAGGGGTATATATAGGCAGCACACAAAATCCAACCGTTACACACAAAGTAGCAAACTCGATGACACCGATGTGAAAAACTCGGTGGTACCGATTAGCACAAAGGTAGTAACTTTTGAATCTCGATGATACCGATATATGAAACTCGGTGGCACCAAAAAGGTGGCTAATAGTGAGATGGACAAACTCGGTGGCACCGATACTCGAACTCGTAAATTCCAATTTTGTGTACCGAGGCACCCGAAAGTTGGTCACCCAAACTTGGTAGCATCGATATGGATTCGGTTGCCCCGATTTGGTGGGAATGACTAGGGTTTTTGTCAGACCGAAATGTGAAAGTTGGTGACACCGAATTTGTGTATGTGGAATTTGACAAAGCGGATATGTGGTAAAATGACTGAATGTTTTGGTGGCTAACTTTGAGCACTTTGAGCAATCAGTTCAGTTAACTACCTCACCCCCTTTTAATATTATTTGCTTTCCTATGGACTCAAAAGTAATTTCTCACAAATATATAATGAAGAGTCTTCTAGCTTGAAGCTTGAGCAAATGCATTCCTTTCTTGAATCAAGGGGCATCTCCACATAAACCTTTAGCCAAAGCTCTTCATGGACTAAACCTGAAATATACTAGGTAAAAGTGTTAGTCCAAGAGACAATGTATGTTGTCATGAATTATCAAAATCACCAAGGGAGCATATGTGCTTTCAATCTCCCCCTTTTTGGTAATTGATGACAACATACAATAAAAGCTTCAAATAAAGATTAGCATAAGACTATGACAGCTTTGAAAGAAACATGACTAGTACAAGCTCCCCCTAAATGTTTGCAATCCCTTTTAAAAGATAGTTGCTTTGGAATGCATGGGCACACACAAGGTAGAAGGAAAAGACAAGTCATAGACATCCTGGATATATGCATCAAACATATGTTAATGAATGACTTCCATGTTCAAGACTCCCTCTTGCGAACAATACGTGCAAAAAAACAAGAGGCCATCATGAACAAGGATATGATGCATATACTTACCTTGAGGATCTTGATTGTCTTAACATAGGAGTACACTTGGGAAGACAAATGTTAGATAACACAAGAGTACACTATTGTAAAGATGCAAAGAACTTCAAAAGTACAAAGATATTCAAGAGATATTGATGATAAGATTAGATGAAAGGGTATGTCTCCAAAGGAACAAGAACTTTTCTCCCCTAAGGATGAATATGTAAGATTTATTCTCCCCCTAAATCATAGCATGTAGATATTGTGAGTAGGTTGGGTAAGATAAGTTCAAACCAATAAACAAATTTTATATCTCTCCCTCTTAAGATGTAAGGTATGATATTTCTCCCCTTTTTGTATAAGCTTCTAGGTGATATTTCTCCCCTATAAATAGGTTCATTGAATGGAAGTTTTGATCATAATATTTCTCCCCCTTTGGCATTAATTTCGAACAATGACAGAGGGTAAGGGTTCACTAAGAGAAAGGGATCCTGGATACTTCTCTCCTTTACAAGGCTTCCTTGAAGTTGTCTTTTCTCCCCCTTAGATAGTTTTTAGGGTTCATCGAATGTTCTCCCCATTTGATAAGAGTTCCTTGAACTATCTCCCCCTATGTTAGGGATCCTTGATGATTCTCCCTCTTATATTGTATGGGATCACTCAGATTTTTCTCCCCCTTGAGAAGTTTTCTCCCCCTAGAAAAATAAAGCTAACAATGGATTTGCCTCAGAAAAATTTCAATACAATGTTAGGATGCAATGAAACATGGGATCGTTGATAATATTTCTCCACCTATTACAAAAGTCCAGAAGAAAATATCAGAGCAACTAAGGTTGTTATAATATCGGACTCACCGAGGCAAAGTGATTCGATAGAACCGAGAATGAGATTCAGACCTCTGGGAGAAATCGGTTGGACCGAGTTTCCCACATCAGTGAGACCGAGTTGCAATGAATATCAACTCCTTAACAAAAAATAGGATGATCGAAAGAATTTTTTCAGGATTACAATTGTAAAAGATATCAATTAAGAAAGTCAAACAAAAATAAAAACAAAGGTAGTAAAAATTATTTTTTATCGAATGGTTCCAAAATAATATCAAAGGTAAAATGTAAACCAAGGAATAATCTCCATCTAGATGTGGGGCGGTGACTAGGTCACCTATATTAGAGTATTTGACTGGAGGAGTGAAGAAAGGATGCTTGATCATAGGGCATACTCACCGTTTAACGTGAAATGGGTTTACCATTTTTCGATTAAGCATTTCAATGTCTTCATATCACTTGAGTTGCTTTACTCCATTAATTTGTGTAGTGTTTTATCAAGGATATGAGTACATACCTTCGAATGATGTTGACGACGTAGCATGTAGATGAACTTGTTGTGGATGCTCAAAGTTGATGAAGATCATCTTGAGTTGCGAGCTATCCATGTTGTTTTGGTTGAGTTTTCACCTACAATGGTTAGTCACACAAGGAAGAACATAATATATCCAAATGACATGAGTGAAATTCAATATGAGAGAATTGTCAATGATGTGATTTTGTTGTCTTCTTCCACCATCTCCGACGAAAAGGTTGTTGATACTTGGCCATGTCAAGATTGCTTTTGATGTGAGTTGATTGCAACCTTGTGGGGTGTATTTCTT
Source organism: Hordeum vulgare subsp. vulgare (assembly GCF_904849725.1). Classification (NCBI taxonomy): domain Eukaryota; kingdom Viridiplantae; phylum Streptophyta; class Magnoliopsida; order Poales; family Poaceae; genus Hordeum; species Hordeum vulgare. The sequence goes on along the minus strand of NC_058518.1, from coordinate 241,610,768 downwards.
CTAAGTACCAACAAAAGGTTAGATGCAATACAAGGGAGCATAGTTTCCAATATATAAGATAATCATATCAATGGCATCATGGAGAAGGCAATCAAGCTCATGCCCTTGCATGCATCCGAGTGAGTCTAGCTCAGGTTTGAAGCATCAATGATGTTCAACTCACTCCTCAAATGACAAAACACTTTCTCATCAAGTGCTTTGGTGATGATATCAGTTAGTTGTTTTCCAGTACAAACATGCATGAGATCGATATCTCCTTTAGCTACATGATCACGAATGAAATGATGTCGCCCTTGGATATGTTTTGTTCTAGAATGTTGCACAGGATTATAGGCAATCTTAATAACACTTTCATTGTAACATAACAATGGAACTTTTCTAACATGAATATCATAATCCTTAAGATTTTGTGTCATCCAAAGTAATTGGGCACAACATGATCCAGCAACAATGTATTCAGCTTCGGCAGTAGATGAGGATACCGAGTTTTGTTTCTTGGATGACCAAGAGACAAGAGATCTCCCAAGAAATTGACACGTACCCGAGGTGGATTTTCTGTCAACCTTGTATCCGGCATAATCCGAGTCGGGATAGCCAACAAGATTAAAAGAAGATCCCTTGGGATACCATATGGCAAAGTTTGGTGTATGTATAAGCTATTTCACTATCCTTTTCACGGCTAATAGTTGACACTCTTTTGCTGCTGATTGGTATCAGGCACACAAGACAACACTGAACATGATGTCACAACAGGAGGCACATAAATATAGCAATGAATCAATCATTGAATGATAAACATTTTGATCAACTCGTTTGTCCTCCTTAGTGACGTCAAGATGTCTACTAGTAGGCATGGGGGTTCTCATACCTTTGCATTCTTGCATGTTGAACTTTCTGATCAAGTCCTTGGTGAACTTGGTTTGAGAGATAAATGTACCTTCTCTCGATTGTTTGATTTGCAACCCAAGGAAGAACTTCAGTTCACACAGCATAGACATCTCATACTTCACTGACAACAACTTTCCAAACTTTTCACTAAAATGTGGGTTAGTAGAACCAAAGATAATACCATCCACACATATTTGGCAAACAAATAGTTCTCCATTAACTCTTTTAGTGAATACGTTTGCATCAATTTTACCAATCTCAAAACCCTTTTCAATGAGAAACTTGGTTAGACATTTGTACCAAGCTCTATGGACTTATTTAAGACCATATAAAGCTTTACTAAGCTTGTATACATGATCAAGTTTTTTACTATTCACAAAACCAAGAGGTTATTTAACATAAACTTCCTCCTCAACTTCTCCATTGAGAAAGGCACTTTTGATGTCCATTTGGTAAAGAGTTATATCATGGTGATTGGCATAAGCTTGAAGAATGTGAATGGCTTCAAGTGTAGCAACAGGAGCATAAGTCTCATCCTAGTCCATACCTTCGACTTGCATGTATCCTTGGCCGACGAGTCCTGACTTGTTGCGTGAAACTGGTTTGTCTTCATCTTGCTTGTTCTAAAACACCCATCTTGTACCAATGATGTTATGCTCGCCTTCAGGCTTTTCAACAAGTATCCATACTTCGTTCCTCTTGAAGTTCTGTAGCTTTTCATGTATGGCATTCACCCAATCCGGATCCTGAAGGGATTCTTCAACCTTCAAAGGTTCAATGCTAGAGATAAAAGAATAATGCTCACAAAAGTTGGCTAAACGAGATTTAGAGCGAGTGATTCTCCCGGTTTTATGTCACCATAGATTTGATTTAACGGATGATCTCTGTCCACTCTTGCTCTAACTCCTCACAACTTCTTCTTGTTGGATGGTGGAGCTTCTTCTTCATCATCACCATCTTGAACGATGTCATTGACGTCATCATCTCCTTTAAGTGGTGGTGAGGAAGGTTGAGGTGGATCATCACAATGTTCTTCTTCCTCTTCTTCACCATGTCGTTTACCGCTTGTGGATGCTTCCATGTTGTTTTTTGGTCCACTTTGACGTGAAGTAGGAGCTTCCACTTGAGTTGATGAAGTGCTTTCCTTCACCTCCATGGGACGAATCTTGCCAATGGACAAGTCTTTGATAGCTTCCGAAGGTTCCTTATCTCCTACATCAATTGGCAATTGTTCGACTTGCGAGCCGTTAGTCTCATCAAACTTTACATCTACCGTCTCTTCAACTTTTCGAGTGAAGCTTTTGTAGACACGGTAAGTGTGAGAGTTCGATCCGTAAACGAGTAGGAAACCTTCATAAGATTTAGGTGCAAATTTAGATTGATGATGCTTATCAAGAATATAGCACTTAGAGCCGAATACCCGAAAGTATCCAATGTGGCATTTGTTACCGATGAGTAGATTGTATGCCGTTTTACCGAGAAGCTTGTCCAGGTAGAGTCGGTTTATGGCATGGCAAGCTGTTTCCACGGCTTGTGCCCAAAAATGTCTTGGAGTCTTGCATTCATCAAGCATCATTCTCACCTTCTCAGTGAGAGTCTGACTCTTCCTCTCAACAAGTCCATTTTGTTGAGGTGTGTACATCGCTGAGAACTCATGTGAGATACCTTCTTCGTCAAGAAAAGTATCCACATTAGTGTTCTTGAACTCCATTCTGTTGTCGCTCTGAACCTTCTTGATCTTCACTTCAAACTGATTTTGAGCTTTTCGAGCAAAGTTCTTGAAGATCATTTGTACCTGCGACTTATCCTTAAGAAATAATACCCACGTAAATCAGGAAATATCATCAGCAATGACTAAACCATAAGAATTTCCATCAAGGCTCTTGTAAGCATTGGGACCAAAGAGATCCATGTGAAGCAGCTCGAGGGATCTTTTGGTAGTCATGATGTTCTTTACGAGATGACTTCCACCAACTTGCTTTCCTACTTGACAAGCACTACAAAGTCTATCGTTGACAAATATAACATCTTTAACCCCAAGAATATGATCACCTTTGATAAGTTTGTCAAGGTTACACATACCTACATGCCATAACCAACCTTTAGAAGATTTTGCAATAAGACATGTACGGGGTTTGGATATTTTAGAGAAGTCAACAATGTATAGGTCACCTCTATGGAAAACGGTAAAGACAATTTTATGGTTGTCGCTGCGAAACACTCGACATTCCACTTTCGTAAATAGCACATCAAAAGCAAACTCTTCTAGTCTAGATACGGAAAGAAGATTGTAGCCAAGGGATGTAACAAGAATGACATTTTGAATGGAACTATCATGAGATACGACCACCTTACCAAGACCAAGTACCTTACCCTTGGAGTTACCTCCAAAAGTCACATACCTTTGAGGTCCGCGGTTTGGTGTGATCTCATGGAACATGTCTTTATCTCCGATCATGTGATCGGTGCATCCACTATCGAGAACCCACTCCTTACCACCAGCCATGTAGTCTCTAAGGTTCGCCATAAGACTAAGGTTCCTCATGGTCTTCTCATACTCGATGTCAAAGTCCTCATCTTCATCGTAGTAGCCGTGCTCCACATAATCATCATCGGATGAATTTCCCTCATAAGAAACAAGAGTTTCGTCATAATTTTGACTATGACAATGTTCATGTGAAAGCACAATTGCTCGCTAGGGTGGTTTTGATAATTGATCACAACATATGCATCATTGGACTAATGTGTTTTCCAAGTATATTTCAGAAAAGTTCAAAAGATGCTATGGCTTAAGGTTTTTGTGTAGATGCCCCTTGATGCAAGAAAGGAATAATATTGGCTCAAGCTTCAACTTAGAAGACTCTTCATTTTATATTTGTGAGAAATCACTTTTTGAGTCCATAGGAAAGCCAATACTATTAAAAGGGGGTGAGGTAGTAAAATGAACCGATTCCTCAAATGTTCAAAGTTAGCCATCAAAACACTCGGTCATTTTTTCCACATATCCAAAGTGTCAAGTTACACATTCACAAATTTGGTGTCACCAACATTTCCACATCGGACCCACCGAGTTTGAACCTCAAACAGAACCCTAGCCATTCCCACCAAATCGGTGCAACCAAAGCTGCATTGGTGCTACCAAGTTTGGGTGACCAACATTTTGTTGCCAAGATACACAAAATTGGAATTTCCGAGTTTGAGTATCAGTGCCACCGAGTTTGGCCATCTGACAGTTAGTCACCTTTTCGGTGCCACCGAGTTGTATATATCGGTCTCACCGAGATTCAAAACTTCACACCTATAGTGCTAGTCGGTACCACCGAGTTTGCTCTTTTGTGTGTAACGGTTGGATTTTGGTTGCTGCCTAAATATACCCCTTCACCCACCTCTCATTCTTGGCAGAAGCACTCAGAACACACACTTCATTTCTAGATCCATTTTCTGAGAGAGAACCACCTACTCATGTGTTGAGACCAAGATATCCCAATCCAATCATTTGAAACTTGATCTCTAGCCTCCCCAAACTGCTTTCCACCAAATCAACCTCTCCTACCCATGCATATTCTGTGAGAGAGTGATTTTTGTTGAGGATACTATCTTTAGAAGAACAAGAGCAAGGAGTTGATTGATCTTCCCCTTCTATTACCTTATGGAGGGTGGTGCCTCCTAGATTGGTTAGGTGTCGCTTGGGAGCCTCCTACTTTGTGTTGTGGAGTTGAACCAACATGTTTGTAAGGTAAAGGAGATCTCCTACTTCGTGAAGATCTACCGTGAGTAAGGCTAGTACTCCGTGGACGGAAGCCGTGGTGGGATAGACAAGGTCGCTTCTTTGTGGACCCTCCGTGGGTGGAGCGCTCCGTGGACTCTCGTAGTCGTTACCCTCCGTGGGTTGAAGTATCCACTAACACGGACGTATGATAGCACCACCTATCGGAACCATGCCAAAAATCGCCGTGTCAACCTCATGCGTTTGATCCTCCTACCTTACTCCTCTATTTACACTTTCATGTTTACTTTCCGCTACTATACTATCACAACTGCATGTCTAGGGTGTACTTGACTTGTTATAACTGTCGTAGCTGCCTCTCAAGTAAAATTGGGAAAAGGCAAAAAAAATATCTTGTCAAGTAGTCAATCACACCCCCCTTAGACATACTTTCGATCCTACAAGTGGTATCAGAGCTTTGGTCACCATTTCACTCGTTTAGCAACCTAGGATAGTATGGCCTCTAGTGAGGGAAATTATCATTGTAGAGGTCCTTACTTCGATGGCACTAATTTTGCTATTTGGAAGCATAAAATGAAAATGCATATACTTGGCTTTAATCCTCATGTTTGGGTTGTTATTAGTGTTGGTGTGCAAGGTAACTTCTTTGGAGATGGGCATGAACCAGATCGCAATACGACAACTGATGAATTGAAGATGTTGCAACTTAATGCTCAAGCCTGCGATACCATCTTCAAATGCCTTTGCCCCGAAGAATTCAACAAAATCAGCCGTCATGCGAATGCAAATGAAATTTGGGATACTTTGGTTGATATGCACAAAGGTACTGATTCTGTTAGAGAATCTAAGTTGGATGTGCTTCAAAGTCAGCTTGACAAGTTCAAGATGAAGGATGGTGAAGGAGTCGCTAAAATGTACTCTAGGATAGCTCTTATCACCAATGAGATTGTTGGCTTAGGAAGCAAAGAGATGACCGACAAATTCATCATCAAAAAGATACTTAGAGCTCTTGATGGCAAGTATGCTATGGTGTGCACATTGATCCAAATGATGCCAAATTACAAAGATCGCAAGCCCACTGAAGTCATTGGTAGGATTGTTGCTCATGAGATGTCACTCAAGGACAAAGATGAGCTGCACAACAAGTCAAGCGGTGCTTATAAAGCTTCATGTGATGCTCCCACTACTTCAAAAGACAATCTTGTCGATGATGAAGAGATAAGCCTCATGGTCACAAAATTCAACAAGTTCTACAAGAGTAGAGGCAAAGATAGAAGCTCAAGTTCAAGACATGATGAGCAGCATTTGTCCAGTTATGACCGAAACTGCTACAATTGTGGGAAGCTCAGACACTATTCAAATGAGTGCTTGGCTCCCTACAAAAGAAGATAAGAGTCACCTTGAATACGAAACTCAAGAGATGAGTCACCTTGTATAGAGAGAAGGAGTAGAGAAGATCACTATGAACGAAGACACTCACGGAGAGGCAAGGAATCGGAGAAGAAGGACAAATACACCAAGAGCAGTTCAAGAAGAAGACATCAAGCTCATGTTGGTGAATGGGTCTCTCACTCCGAGTCTGATCACCACCCTGAGAGAAGCTATCACGCCAACTCCGACTATAGTCAAGATGAAGGTATTGTCGGGATTGCACTTGTTTCCACCAACTGCTATGACTTATTTGATTCACGAAATGAGGGAGTCGAAAACTGCTTCATGGCTAAAGTCCCCAAGGTATCACATCGTGAGTATCTTGATTTCGATAGTGATGAGGATGACTTGTTAGGGGAAGATGACTTGCTTCTAGATAAAACTAGTGAATGCACTCAAAATGAACTTGCTATTTATCATTTTAGTCAAGAGAAATCAAAAGATGATGATAAGAAAGAAATTGAACGACTAACTCAAGAATTAAAAACTCTTAAGTTAGCTCATGAGATTACTCTAGAAGATCAAAGAGAGCTTGCAAGAACCGATGAGAAGCTACGCATCAAGAAGCTCAACTTGGAGTAAGAGCATGAGTTCTTAAAAGTAATCAATGATGATCTTCGGAAGAAGAGTTCTTCTTATCTAGCCAAACGATTACTCTTGTCTAACTTTGTTCCACGAGTTAAACCTAGGAACACTAGTAACAAAGTCAAGAAGGTTTCTCCATCTAGTAACAACAATGCTAAAGCTAAATCCAATAATGTTTTTGCTAGTAACTCTATTGACTCCACTAATGATTCTCTTAGCCAAGTTACACTTTAGCAAGAAAATGATATATTGAAAGGGATTATAGAGAGATATGTTTTCAAGAGTCTTGTCGGAAGTAAGAAATTTGAGGAAATTGTGCGCAAGCAAGGAGAACATCGTAAGAAACAAGGTGTTGGCTACTTCAACGTCGATGGATATGTTTGGGAAGAAGGTCCATATCCCACTCCCAAGTTTGTTCCCCAAAAAGAGAAGTGTGATTCCACTCCTTCCGAAGAAACGAGCTCACAAGATGGCCTTCTACCACAAGAACACTAAGGCAAGGGAAAGCTTCAAGATGACATTGACCTATTTGAAGAAGAACTCCAAGCCAGGGTCAAGTAGATTCCCAATGATACTACTAGCTCTACCACAACAAGTGCTAAACAACTCCAAGGATTCCCATAAATTTGGTGTGGATTCCCAAGAGGCAGAACTAGAAGTTCTTGAGGGCTGACTCTGCCAATGAAATTCACTCTTATTCATTTTGGCAAGAATTATATGCAATCAACCTCAACTATATGCATTAGTTCAAGGAGTCACACATTCCCTCAAAGGTAAGAAAGAAACAAGGTCATTAATGCATCTTTGGACATTATCCCATGTGTGCTTCACTCCATGTCCATAGATATTCTTGCATATGTTCCTTTTGCTTTTGGACTAACCCATGTAGGTGAAATGAGTATGAAAACAACAAGGATTTCTCCCAACTCAAGATGATCTTAATCAACATTGAGCATCCACCACTACTTCCCCTACTTGAAGTCTTCTACGACAAAACCCAACGTTAGTTGATCCCTCTTAGTGGGGATATCATATCAAGGGGGGCTTTACTCTAAGACTTGAGTATAAGCATATCCTAAGGATATGAACACATTAATGCTTATGTAAAAGTGGTAACCCCACTTGTGCTTAACGACGAGTATGACCTATGATCAAGTATTCTTACTTGGCTCCTATGTCAATATACTCATATATAGATGATTTTTTCATCGACCAAGTGCTTGATAGCTGCTAGGATGTTTGTGCATGTTCACCATGTTTTATTCATCAATCTTATTGTGTGAGCATGTTGGTCTGCATGTGTTTGATCATTCGAGGACATCCAGTTGTTGTTATTTGGCTTTTGATTTATCTTATTCCAATTGGATGGACAAGAATGGCTAGGACCCTTCTCTAGCTATCTATTCTATCTCATCTCAAGTTTTATTCATGCTTCATCACAAAACTTGAACAAGCACTTGTCGATCCCTCTGTGTGAAGGTGCACTCGGAGTTTTGTATCGTCAAAGGCTGTCTTCCAAAAACTCTTTGAAAAACTGAGTGTGACCAACTCCACAAACTCAGCTCCACCGATTTTCAAAGTTGATCAGGTTTTCCTATCTCAATACCACCGAAATCGCCAACTCGGTTACACCGAGTTTCCGTGTCTACTGGTAGTTGAGGAACTCGGTGACACCGATTTTGCCATCTCGGTGACAACGAAAGCGCACGGATATATATATCCGCGGACCAAAACCTTTAATTTCACTTCGTCAAAATGGCTCGTTCGATAAACCCTCGCAGCCCCCCAAGACCCCAGGTCATCGCCTTTATCTCCTCGAGCACCTCCGCCTGTGGGATTCGTCGCCGTTGACGCAATCTACTCCGTCATCGTTGTCGTAGCCAAACCGCCACCGAGCTAGGGTACAGTCTGATCGCCTTTGTGTTTCCCCGTCCGATTCTCACACATTGAAATCTTTATTCTCCATACCATCGTGTTCAAACCTCCTGTCTACCAGATGAATCATTAGATTAGTAGATGTAGGAAATTTCGGATCTGATCTACCGAGATTCAAAAGTTCACACCTTTAGTGCTAGTCGGTACCACTGAGTTTTCTCTTTTGTGTGTAACGGTTGAATTTTGGCTGTTGTCTATATATACCCCTTCACCCACCTCTCATTCGTGGGAGAAGCACTCAGAACACACACTTCATTTCCAGATCCATTTTCTGAGAGCGAACCACCTACTCATGTGTTGAGACCAAGGTATTCCAATCCAATCATTTGAAACTTGATCTCTAGCCTCCCCAAACTGGTTTCCAGCAAAATCAACCTCTCCTACCCATGCATATTCTGTGAGAGAGTGATTTGTGTTGAGAAACTATCTTTAGAAGCACAAGAGTGAGGAGTTCATTGATCTACCCCATCTATTACCCTTTGGAGGGTGGTGCCTCCTATATTGGTTAGGTGTCACTTGGGAGCCTCCTACTTCGTGTTGTGGAGTTGAACCAAGATGTTTGTAAGGGCAAGGAGATCGCCTACTTCGCGAAGATCTACCGTGAGTAAGGCTAGTCCTCCGTGGACGGAAGTCATTGTGGGATAGACAAGGCCGCTTCATTGTGGACCCTCTATGGACTCTTGCAACCGCTACCCTCCGTGGGTTGATGTCTCCACTAACATGGACGTACGATAGCGCCACCTATCAGAACCTTGCCAAAAATAATCGTGTAAACCTCATGTGTTTGATCTCCCTACCTTACTCCTCTATTTACACATGCATGTTTACTTTCCGCTCCTATACTATCAGATCTGCATGTGTATGATGTACTTGACTTGTTATAACTACCGGCTGCCTCTGAGGTAAAGTTGGGAAAAGGAAAAAAATATCTTGTCAAGTAGTCTAATCAGTCCTCCTCTAGACATACTTTCGATCCTACATCATATTTATGCATTCGAATGGCTTCAACAATGATATTGTTAATATTAATGGCATGTCCTTTCGCACGCATGAGGTCATGAAGTTCAAATGGGCATTTATCAAAAATAGGATTGGTTGGCTTCATTTGGTGAAAGGCAATGCATTCGTGGACAATTCTATCAAGATTTTTGAAGGAATAATTTGGATATCTTTTCTCTAAGTCTTTCCACAAGGTATGAGCACACTCAAAGTTTTGCAACTAATTAAGCACATTTCTTGGTAATCCTCGATTGATTAGATTGCCAATGTTAAGATTACCAAGCATATCAATTTCATCATCGTGAGAATGATGTATGGGATCAATGGAGGTGCATAGGGATATTCAACATACTTGCGCAAATGGAACTCATCAAGTATATCAAGCATTTCATCTTTCCATTGTCTAAAGTACTCCCCATCAAGAATAGGCACTCTACAACTAGATATTTTGGAAATAGTCACACTCATCTTCCTCCAACGGTGATTGAACCAAGGTTTTGGATACCTTGCTCTGATACCAATTGAGGGGTTGATATAGATGTGTCTAGAGGGGGTGAATAAAAAACTCCTAGCCTAACCCAATTTCAAGGAAGGCGGAAATTTAGCTGATCTAACAAGTCTAGTACACCCTAGCGGAAAATTAAAGACTTTGCACATGTAAAGGAGTAGAGTTTAGGAGATCAAACGCAAAGAGGTTGACATAGCGAATTTTGGCATGGTTCCGATAGGTGGTGCTATCATACGTCCATGTTAGTGGAGACTTCAACCCATGGAGGGTAATGGCTGCGAGAGTACACAGAGGTCTCCAACCACAAGGGGTCCACGAAGAAGAGGCCTTGTCTATTCCACCATGGATTCTGTCCATGGAGGACAAGCCTTACTCACAGTAAATATTCATGAAGTAGGCGATCTCCTTGCCCTTTCAAACATCTTGGTTCAACTCCACAACACGAAGTAGAAGGCTCCCAAGCGACACCTAACCAATCTAGGAGGCACCAGCCTCCAAAAGGTAATATATGTGGTAGATCAATGAACTCCTTTCTCTTGTGCTTCTAAAGATAGTATCCACTCTCTCACAGAATATGCACCGGTAGGAGAGATTGATTTGTTGGAAAGTTGTTTGGGGAGGCTAGAGATCAATTTTCAAATGATTGGATTGGAATATCTTGGTCTCAACACATGAGTAGGTGGTTCTATCTCAGAAAATGGATCTGGTAATGAAGTGTGTGTTCTGAGTGCTTGTCCCACGAATGAGAGGTGGGTGAAAGGGTACATATAGGCAGTACAGAAAATCCAGTCGTTACACACAAAGTGGCAAACTCGGTAACACCGAAGTGAAAAACTCGGTGGTACCGATTAGCACAAAGGTAGTAACTTTTGAATCTCGGTGAGACCGATATATGAAACTCGGTGGCACCGAAAAGCTTGCTAATGGTCAGAAGGCCAAACTCGGTGGCACCGATACTCAAACTTGGAAATTCCATTTTTGTGTACCAAGGCACCCGAAAGTTGGTGACCCAAACATGGTAGCACCAATATGGATTCGGTTGCACCGTTTGGTGGCAATTGCTTGGGTTTCTATTTGAGGTCAAACAAGATGGGTCTGAAATGTGAAAGTTGATGACACTGAATTTGTGTATGTGGAATTTGATAGAGTGGATATGTTGGAAAATGACTGTGTATTTTGGTGGATAACTTTGAGCACTTTGAGCAATTAGTTCATTTAACTACCTCACCCCCTTTTAATAGTATTGGCTTTCCTATGGACTCAAAAGTTGTTTCTCACAAATATCAAATGAAGAGTCTTCTAGCTTGAAGCTTGAGCCAATGTTATTCCTTTCTTGCATCAAGGGGCATCTCCACATAAACCTTTAGCCAAAGCTCTTCATGGACTAAACTTAAATGTACTAGGTAAAAGTGTTAGTCCAAGAGACAATGTATGTTGTCATGAATTATCAAAATCACAAAGGGAGCATATGTGCTTTGAGGGAATAATGTTCCCAATAATTTTTAGAATGATCAATCTTATGAAAATTTTGATAAAAGTGGGTTTGGAGAGGTCTTGACTTTAGTTAATTTTAATCTGACTATCTTGGAAGATTGTAAAACTTTTATGCATGTGGATCATGAAGAAAATATTTTATACAATAGCTATATTGTTGATTTTTAATATGATCCTACATTTAATTTTTATGAGAGAGGCAAATATGGTTATAGAAATTTTCATGTTACCCACTTACTTCTCTTGATATTCAAACTGTTAATGCTTCATTCTTCCTCCTTGCTCATGCTAGACACTTCTTATCTTGATAAATTGTTTGGTTATAAAATTCCTATACATAGGAAGTATGTTAGACTTAAATGTGCTTGTCATATGTTTTATGATGCTTGCTTTGTGCTTCAATTTTTGTCTTTTATGTGAGCATCATTATTACCCCGAGCCTATCTTAATGGCTATAAACAAAGAGCTTGTTGGGAGACATCCCAATAATTTATGTTTGTGTGTGATAACATGATTGTTGCCTATGTAAAAAATTATGTTTAAATTAGTGTTTGTGCCAACTAAAGCCTTTGGGATGATTTGAAATATAGTAGAATTGATACGGTACGAAAACAGAATTTTGACGTCCACTGCAGAATTTCGGTGATTTTACTGGAATGTCTTTCTAATCTAATTGTGTACACACTATTTTTCTCAAATTCCTCAGATTTCCTAATTTTTCAGAATTGTTGGAGTTACATAAGTATGGTACTTAATTATATCATTAAAGATTGTGTTTTGGACAGATTATCTTTTTGCTTGCATAGTTTACTTGTTTTGATGATGCCATGGATTGTATCGTGGGGTATAAGTCTTGGAGAAATTAGAATAAACTAAATTATGGAATATTTAAATATGAATCAATTTATAATAGCACCTAAAGTATTTGATATGTTTATTATACTAATGGATCTCAGTAAGTTTCTATTGAGTTTTATGTGCTGAAGTTTTCAAATTTTTGGTGTTATCACGATGGATGAAGGAATAAGGAGCCGTAGGATCCTAAGATTGGGGATGCCCAAGGCACCCCAAGGTAATATTTTAGGAATACTCAAGCTTCTAATCTTGGGGATGCCCTGGAAGGAATTCCCTCTTTCGTCTCAATCATCGGTATGTCACCTCGAGCTATATTTTTTATTTGTCACATGATATGAGTTTTTCTTGGAGCGTTGTTTTCTTTAGTTTGATTTTTTTTAGTTTTACACAACCATTGTTCTATGAATACACCCACTTGATAGATACATGAGATCGCCATGATTTACTAGAATACTCTATGTGCTTTACTTATATCTTTTGAGCTTAGGAGTTGCTCTAGTACTTCACTTATATCTTTTAGACCACGGTGGCGTATAAATTTTAAAGAAATAATTGCACTCTCGTTCTTCACTTATATTTGTTTGAGAGTTAATAAACAGCGATGGTAATTTTCGTTGGTTATAAGACTGGTCCAAAAATAATAGGTATTCAATGAGTGCATAATCAAAACCACATGTAGCACATAGAAGAGAAATCATGGTTAATGAAATTAATGTGGTAATGTGAAAAGGGCATGATTGCATGATCATTGGTTAATATAAGTATTGTGAATTAAAGGTTGTTAACTTGTTGTTCATCCAAATATTTTTGTCACATGGTGATGATGTGTGAGCATACTTATTCCTCGTTGAAATCCTAGTGTTGTTCAAGTCGGTGGCGCGCGTTGGTTAACTCCTACCAACCTCCTCTCTAGGGTCATGCCAGTAGTGCTTTGCTTCGAAAGAGCTAACAAAATCTTGCAATAAGTATGTGAGTTCTTTATGACTAATATGAATCCACCTATGTATGCACTCTCACCCCGACATGTTTGCTAGCCTCTTCAGTACCGTGCATTTCCCATTCTCACTTGGAGGATCGGTGCATCTAAAACCTGTGACATGATAAGTCGTGTTGCAAATAAACGTCATTATATCTTCCTCCAAACATCCACCATACCTAAATATCATGGCACTTTCATAGCCATTCCAAGATATATTGACATGCAACTTCTACCGCCAAATCATATGACTTGTACTTCTATTGTCATATTGCTTTGCATGACCATACAAGATGACATAGTATTTGTGGCAAAGACATCATGCATCATTTTAATATATGCTATGCTTGATCATTGCATATTCTTTTACACTACGAGAGGCATTCATATAGAGTCATACTATAGTTTTTCATGTTGAGTTGTATGTAAATAAAAGTGTGATGATCATCATTATTAGGGCACTATCTGAGTGAGGAAAGGATGATGGAGACAATGATTCCCCCACAAGTCGGTATGAGACTCCGGATGAAAAATAAATAAAAAGGAGAAAAAAATAAAGAGAGGGAGAGAGAGAGAGAGAGATAAATGAGAGAAAATAGAGAAGGGATGATGCTACTACCTCTTTTTCCACACTTGTGCCTCAAAGTAGCAGAATGTTCTTCGTATAGACAGTCTCCTGTTTTGTCATTTCCATATGCTAGTGGGAATTTATCATTATATAACTTGGCTTGTATAATCCTATGACGGGCTTCCTCAAATGCCCGAGGTCTTCATGAGAAATCAAGTTGGATGCACACCCACTTACCTTCAGTTGAGCTTTCATACACTTATACCTCTAGTGCATTTGTTGCATGGCAAACCCTACTCCTCGCATTGATATCTATTGATGAGCATCTCCATAGCCCGTTGATACGCCTAGTTAATGCGAGACTTTCTTTTCCACTTTTACCCCTTTGAAACCTCCACCATATTCTCTTCGACCTTTATGCTATATCCATGGTTCACTCTCATATATTAACCAAGTAATAAAATATTGAAGCCCGTTAAAGAGTACGATCCAATTGTCTGACTTGACATCGTGGTGCTTAAAATGTGTATTTATGTGGTGAATATGGAGCTATCATATTCTTATATGATAAAAAAATGGAGGTGAACATTCTTTAAGGGTCGTATATTTTAAACTTGATGATTATTTTGTATAAGTTTATGAATATTACTATGTTGATGTTTATTAATACATCATTTCTCAATGCCCAAACCTACAATAGATTACATGTTGCGTAGCATATCACATCAAAAATTCTGTTTTTATCATTTACCTACTCGAGGGCGAGTAGGAAAAAAGCTTGGGGATGCTAATACGTCTCCAAGGTATCCACAATTTTTTATTGTTCCATGCTATAATATTATCATTCTAGGATGCCTTTAGGGTGTTTATATAAAAATTAATATTATTTTGAGCACTAACATATTAACCTATTGCCGACTTCACGTTGTTGTTTTCTGCATGTTTTTGGCTTTTCAGGTTTACACTACCAAATGAAGTCCAATTTCCCCGAAACTTTTTTACGATTTTTCTAGACCAAAAGAAGACCTCGAAGCTTAGGGAGGAAACTGGAAACGACACGATAGGGCCGCAAACACATTAGGGCGCACCGAAGCAGGGTGGTTAAGCCCTATTATGTGATGGATCCCCTTGGCACCTCCCGACATCACTCTTCATTCTATAAATCCTCAAATATCCCAAAACACTATGAGAGCCACCAAAAACACTTTTTCTACTAGCGCAAGTCTCTATTCTATCGTGTGCCCATATGGAGCCCTATTTGGGTGCCCTGTCGGAGGGGGGTCGATCACGGAGGACCTCTACATCAACCTCGCTGCTCCCATGGTGATGTGTGAGAAGTTTACCACAGACCTACGAGTTTGTAGTTAGTACCTACATGGCTATATCTCTATATCTCTTGATCCTCAATACAATGATTATCGCATATTTACTTTGATAAATTATGGGTTTATGTTTAAATTATTAATGATAAATATTTCAGTCTTCTCTTAATTCTATTATGATTCTTATTTGCATGAATATTATAGATTCATAAATCTCTCTCATCTATATAAATAGTTTGGTCAACTAGATTCATATTTCTTTAGTTAGAAGGGTGCATTGTAGTGGGTTCAATCTGGTGGAGTTCTATATCCCAGTGACAGAAAGGGACAAGCACACGTCTTTGTATTATTGCTACTAAGGATAAAACGATGGGGTTAATTTATATTGGTTGAGTTCTTTTTCTCTATATCATTTCATTGTGCTCCAAGCATTACTCTATTTTACTTAATACTCTAGATGCATGCTTGATAGCAGTCGATGGGTGGACTAATAATAATAGGTGCATGCAGGAGTTTTCCTATTTTCTTATGGATGTGAGGCATGTATATACATGATCATTGCCATGAATATCAAATAACTATGCACTTTTTATCAATTGCTCAACAGTAATTTGTTTACCCACCGTATGCCTACTACATGAGAGATGCCATTAGGGAAAACTACGGCCCATGGCTCTATTCACCTATAAGTTTAGAAACGCTGCAATTACCTAGCTGCCTTGATCTACTATTTATTTACTTTGCATTTATCAACTTTCATCTACACAGTTTACTTGCTTGCAAATAACGAGTCCAGGGGGATTGAGAACCCTCTTGACCGCATTGGGTGCAAGTGTTTGCTTCTTTATGTCCAGTCTTTGAAGATGGGGGCTGGTCGTTACTTCTATTGGTTCAATAAACCTTGTTTCTTTACTGAGGGAAATACTTATCTATACTGTGCGGCATCACTCGTTCCTCTTCACGGAAAATCCAATGCAGATCACAAGTATCAAGCATCCTACGGACATCACCATGACAAGAGTCTGTTTGGCAAGTGACATGTGCCACATCTACTCCGCATAAATAAAGGTGAATCATCTCCTTTACACGTGCTCACTTGACCCCTTCGAGGATGGTATACTAGTTGACACACCTATCATGTGCATGCATAGGCATTGTCCGAGCTTCACGGGTGACATGGAGGAGTGCCAGCGCCAAGGAACAACTACACCATCCGCGAGGGAAGCTTGGAAGAGGGGACAGAGGAAGGCGGAGCTACGAAGTCTACAACGGTTGGATGATCGACAACCACTGGACGTCCGACACTCTACAATGCTCGGAAAACCAACACATGCCAGCGCCCGGATATCATCCCTACAACAGAAGTCCGGTGCCACATGTCTAGAAGCAAAATGTTGGACGTCCGACACGCTCCGGACGCCCGGACCCTCCCGAGCCACCGGACGACCAACATACTCCGGACGTCTGGTACCTGATCGTACGCAGTCGCGGGCCTATGGCCTTGTTTCTCTCTCATGTTGACTAAAACTATATATACTCCTCCCCCACCTCATTTCTAGGGTAGCAAAGTGATAGCTCATCCATAGATTATCTTTGCTCCTTCCTCTACTTCTCATATGGAGATCGAGGCCTCCACCAGAGAATATCCCTAGAGGATGTCAATGCCCCTTTCGAGGCAAGATCCATCTTGGATTCAAGGCCCATCTCTCCTAGATATTTGGATAAACTACCTATGTATATTTATTTCCATTCTTGTTTTTGGATCTTGATGCAACCCATGTATTGCTTGTGATTTGAGGAGTACTTGGTGTGGATTTTGTCCAATAGAGTGTTTTCCTTTTGATTTCTTAATGTTTTCCCATCGTGTTCTTCCTCAAATCCACCTCCAATTCATCATGATCGGGCCACCCTCACGTTTACCCTGTATCACCTTTCACCACTGGCAGAGCTCCAAAGAAAACCTTCCTTCTGAAGGATTTGCTATATGTGTCGAGAACAGTTTATCATATTCTCAGCAAAACCCTTAGTCGTATATGAAAGTGTGTTATATCGACTAGAGGGGGTGAATATGCGGTTTTTTATGAATTCATCGCTCAGGAATTTCCCTCTAAGTAAATTTCTAAGCAACGAACAACTTGGAGTGAAATAAGTACTCATGTGTAAGTGTAATAGGGCACAAGCATGGTCATTATGATGGAATGAAACAAACACTTAGTGCAAGTAGCGTGACCAGGATAAGGAGGTGAAGAATAAGTAGGGTGAAGAATTTGAGATGAGAAAATTGAGAAAGTCTTCAGTCAAATTCATCAAATAGTAATGCTAAATTTCATCAACATGTAAATGAGAAAAAGAAGGGTTGAGGAAATAGAACCAGCTACTTGGTGAAGACGGTGATATGATGACCCAATCCCAACTGTTATGATAGTTGTACATCTAGTTTGGAGTGGCTTGGTATTTAAACCAAAGGACACATAGTCCTAGGACACTCAACCATTACTGTATTCTCCTTGAGCTAAGGACACACAGTCCTCGCCCACCACTCATGGTAAGTCTTCGGAGCACACTTCCAAACCCTCACAAACTCGGTCACCCAACTATCCACAATTTACTACTCGATACTCTAGACCATTGACGCCTAACCGTGTGGAAGATGCACAGTCTTCAAAGGTAACAATTGTTGGTTCCACACAGGAACAATCTCTTTAGTGATGCTCAATCACTTTGGGTTTGGTGTTTTGGTTTGGGTCTTTGGGTTTTTCCTCACTGATGATTTTCTCTCAAAGTCCTCACAGGATGGTTTGCTCTCAAATGACAAGTGTCAAGTTCTCTCTCGGAGCAGCAAACCAGCTAGTGGTTATGGGGGGGCTATTTATAGCTGGGGAGCAATCCCGGTATGATTTGACATAAATGCCCCGATGATATGACTGTTATGTGGATAAGGTTTGGGGATAGGTGGCGCACGGCGCAGCAACGGTCGAAACTTTCAAGCTGTGAAAGTCCTCATGTCTCATATGTTCCTCACTTGTAGGCAATTCGCACTAGCAAAATCCTAACTTTTCAGTTAGAGCAATTTCCTTAGAGACCGGAAGATCTTCTTCTCTGTCATTGAAGAAATTGACTAAACTGTAAAAGATTTCCAAAGGCTTCACTCGAAGGATTGGGTGTGTGTAGGCTTTGAGATAAACATCGCTTGGAAAGTTTTCTTTAGTATTACCTCGTCCCCTTTAATAGTATGGTGTTCCTATGACTCAAAAGAAAGGAAATGAAACTTTGAAAACAAAATTGTTCACGCTTCAAAGTCCTTACTTCAATATCTTCAAGGACACACCAATTTCCTCACTTTCAAGTCTTCATGAAAGTGTCAAAGTCTTGTGTTGAAGACATTCATTTTTAGGGGTCGATATTCTTCGAATAAATCAAACTGCTCATCGACTTATAGAGCATGTGTACACTCACAAACACATTAGTCTCTTAACCTATAAGTCTTCAATACACTAAAATCACTAAGGGGCACTAGATGCATTTACAATCTCCACCTTTTTGGTGATTGATGACAAATAGGTTAAGCTTTCAATGGGTATAAATATATGAAGTGTAAGTACAGAGTTTGGGGAATTTGATTGCAAGATATAGAGATACTCCCCCTGAAGATGTGCATATTTGAAGAATTTTCTTTGGGCTGCAAATGCACATTGTAGGCTTATACCATGGAGATCTTCCCTTATATCTTGTAATCCATACACGCATTTAACATATATCATGAGGAAGTTGAAATGCGTGATGCAAAGTGGTGTCTGACGAAATTCAGCACGCGTGCATTAATCAATGGGAGGAATAAGCATGCAAATAAAATGATTCAAAAGTGTCAGACCACCACCAAACATAAGTTTACAACTCATATAGCTAGAACACTACATAAGAACGAGGGTTGCAAATTAACAAAAATATAGCCAATATAGGTAGACCCGCTTGAAGACTAACTCAAATTTCTCCCCCTTTCTCATCAAGTGATGAAAACGGACAAAACTGAGGACTAACACCCCTGAAGAATTTCATCTTCTTGGTGGTGGTGGAGCACTAGTGTTGTCTGGGTCATTTGTCGATGAAGGGACGACAACAGTGTCATCAAGATCCTCAGCTTCATCCCTCGAGCGTGATGAAGAAAATGAACTAGACACCAGCTGAGGAACTTGAACCTTCTTGAATTTCTTCTTGGGCAGCCACGACCAATTGAAGTACTGTTGAAATTCCATCTCCTTGAGTTCTTCAAGGGTCTTGAGGTGAGATAGAATGTCCCATGTGCGATCAAAGATTTCATGAAGATAATAGTGATTCTTCCGCACAACATTATGCATCACGGTTAGGTCACGCACAATTGCACAAAACTGACGCTTTACCATCTTGTGATTGCGATCAGCCTTCTCATGAAGATTTAGTAGAAGTTCACGAACAGTCATCACGCTTGGGTAGTTTCACGGGGAATTTGAGCCGAGGCTTTTGCAGCACAGTCCTGTGATGCAGTGTCATCATTGGTAGAGTAGGATGTTGCTTGACAAAATTTTCCAACAAGGGGACGAGATCCTTCATCAATGGAAGTTTTTCCCTAACCTTCAATTTTCTCGGAGGTTTTCTTGATGACTTCAAGGGGGGAGATAACTCAAGTGATTCTGGAAATTAGCTTTGTAAGGAATTGAGGATCTGGCCCTAATGAATTTCATGATCCATGATGCATAAGGCTTCAGTTCAAAAGTTGAAATAGCAATGTTGGGCAAAGTCCTCATGAAGAAATCATGAAGATTTATGGGAATCACATGAATGATATTAAACAAAAAATTGTTTATGATTCCCACCATATCTTCTTCTTCAAAGTTATGACCCTTGATAGGACTCAGGTTTTTGGTCATGATGCGATAGATAGTCCTTGACACATAAAGTAGGTCCTTGACGAGGACTGTGGTTCTTGGTGGTTTTCCATGAGCCAAAGGCTTCATCATCACTTGCATCATTGATTGGGCAGTCCAGGTTCATCATAGATGCATCTGGCTCCTTCTGGGGGGGGATTCCAACTCAGACCACATGAAGCAATTCCATTGCGGGAGCAGTGTAGTGTGTGTGTTCGGTCATCCAGTCAAGAACCCATGTGTTTATGTCTTGTGATTCACCGAAAATATGCAGGGTTGCATAGAATTGAAAAATTAGCTCTTCATTCTAGTCAAATGTATCCATGCACAACGGCAAGTGGCCAGCATCATGAAGAACACTGAGGATTGGAGTGAAACAAGGAATAAATTACATGTCTGCATGAGGAATTTGACGGTGTTGGAAGAGTTTATTCTTTCCAAAGAGCTCAATACCATAGAAGTTCATTTGTGTGGCAGTCCAGAACCTCTTGCACCTTATCCTTGGAGAGTCATATGGATGTGCACCCATTAATAAATGATGTTCATCATAAAAATTCTCCTTGTGGAATTTGGGTTTAATTGTACCTCTAAATGGCTGAAGTGGCTTGGGTTGAATAATTGGCTTGTATCTCCCAGTAAGTCCTCTAAGCTCTTCTTTAGTTTGAGGAGCTCGAGGCACTACAACTATTGAGTGAGATATTTGAACAAGGGGCTCATCAGTAGTAGCCTCAATATGAGGAGAAGTTTCTTCAGCCACAGGTTCTTCAGTCTGAGGAATATGATTAGTATATTATTCAATGACAATGTGGCTAGCAGCGAGCTGAGGATCAGATGTAGCAATATCTTCAATTGCAGTTTGGTCAACAGTTTCTTCACCTGATGTAGTTGGTACTTCCTCCGGAATTGATTTCATCGGAGTGTGACGATCATCAGACCTAGTATGAATTTCCTCAATGACAGCAGGGAACAGAGGATTTTGTGGAAGTGGTGTGGCCAGTGGCGAATTGGGATGAGCTGCTTCCCAGTATTCATCATTAAGTACTGGTGTGTGGCAACCAATATACACATCTTCTTCCATTTCTTCAACGCCCGCCTTTCAGCAGAAAACTCAGGCGAGGTCATGATGCTTGAGGAATTGAAGTGTTCGGGTCCACTTCAATTTCTTCATCGATCGGTTACGTGGAAGCAGCACATCGATTTTCTTCATCCACTTCAGGGATGACATATTCTTCTCCAAATGGCACCATCTCGTAAGAAGGTACCATACTGATGGGAATGGCATCAATGGGTTTACTTGAGGAACTTGTCAAATTGCTCAAGCATTTGGCTTCTAAGGAATCTATGCTAGTTGATGCTTTCCGCTTCTTAGCGGCTTCCTTTTCAGCAACTTTAGTTTTCTTTGCTTCTGATGCAGAAGGAAGTGTCAAGTTCTTCAATCTTGAAGATGTGGTAGTTGGAGAAAATTCTTGAGGAACGGTTGATGCAATTGTCCTCGCATGAGCATTTGCTTCAGGCACAACACTTCCTTTAGCTCGCCTATCATGTTCTTCACGAGAAATTTCTTCAGGCACTTGAATTTCTTCCACAGGCCTGCCAATTTCTTTAGCACGCTGAGCAGAGGATCTAGCCTAGGGAATTTGTGGTTGGAATGGAGCTGCAATCCTAGCATTGTGATCTGAGATGTCATTGTTCACCATGTTGATGAATCTGACCTTGGAACCTTTCCAGTCAGCATGATAGCGACTGTATTCTTAACTGAGGTTTTTGATCTTAGTCTGAGTGGAAATGAGTTGTTTAGGAGACAATGAGATGAGGTTATTCTGCAGAAATATTTCCTTCTGAGTTTGTTCCTTTATGGCCCTCTTGGCCTTCTAAATCTTCCTTTTTTTCTTTGAATATGAATGTCGTTAACACATGGCTTGGCCCAGGTGGAAGCTTCAAATTGTCAATTGGAATTTGTGAATTTTGATACGAGACGTCAATGAAGTCTAGCACCACCCTGGGATCCACCATCACAGGAATGTTTGTGCCTTTGGCCTCAGCAACCCTCTCTTGTTTGCTTCTGATGATTTGAGCAAATTCTTCATCATCAGCTTCATCATCCTTAGATCCTAAGGGAATATTGAAGACCATCTTGTTAGGACTTGGTCTTTTGCCTCGCCCAGCAGTCAACTTTTTCCTCATGGTTGCACTTGAAGAAGTGAGTGTCGAGCCAAATGCAGAAGGTCATGAGGGAATTGCAATTCCTACTGTTCGCTAACTTATATCCAGTTGCACTGGTGTTGAGGACTTTGCGGCGGTCACTAAAGAAGTTGCAGCCATAGTTAGAGTGTAGCGACCCGACTCAAGACGAGTCAAGCCTCTGTGTATCTGTGCCATCCCTGGATCAAGATGCTGGCACACACAGTACATCAATGTATATATCAAAGTGCAATCACATGTAAATAGCGAAAAACTGATATATACCTTAAATATCTCAGCGGAAACAGTCAAGGGAGTGGACTCCCAATAAACACCAACGGCAAGTTGAGTGTAGACCGTAACCCTGAATTCGTACTCTTACTCGTCGAAGAAAAATATCTGCAACATAAAACGTTGCAGCCGTGTAGGTCAGCATATTGAATATGCCGGCAAGTCACATAAGAGAGGGGTGAAAAGTAATCATCTATACTATATGCATATATGGCAGGTGGGGCTATATGTTTTTAGCGAAAAGCAAGTTTTCTCCTACATCAAGAGAGGCTAAAAGCAAAATATTACTACCTGTTGGTTGTTAATGAGATGGTTTCGCCAACCAGTTCTCATACCCAAGTTATCAATATTACCCTCATCAAGTATTTATAATGGTGTTGAGAATTTCAGATAACTTCAGTTCCTTTGGCTCAAGTTGTCCATGACCGTGGACACGACTAATCGATTATGTTTGAGTACTCTGCAGAGTTTTGCACACGTTCCCCACAAGATTTGATCGCCTCTGAGTATGTCCTCGCACTTCAGGGTGTTTGAAGACCGGATGATCAAAACATGGTCTTTCAACGGGTCCCTCTGAATCCCTGTCGGTGCCCATCCAATCCTACCGTTCTTCTACATCTGCTAGCACCGCCTGTCCAGAGTCACCGCGTTGTCCAACCAAGCCAGAGCCCATAATGACTTGTGGCTGTGCAAGTAAGCCTTGGGTCTTGAAAATATCCGTCCGTCTCTTTGAGCCTGGGTGAAGCTTTCCGCAGGATGTCATGGCCGTCTCCAGCATCCCGGGTCATCCACTAGTTTCCCCAAGGAGCCGATCAACCGTCCTTCACCCAGAGTTGCATTGCATCACGAGGTCTTGAAAAGTCTTGACTTAACCGGTCTTGGTTATTAAAGTAGTCTTGCATCACTCGTGATAAACTCTCAACCATAATCCCGTCTACTCAAGCATAGCAATATGAAATTTGTCGTCCCGGGCCAAGTAACTGGGTTGTTGGGTGCCTACCACATGATACTACAATATGTAACCATAATTTCCAAGTACCTACTCAGCATGCAATTGGGCATAGGATGGTAGAACTACGATGCATAAAACATAGGTGATACATGATCAAATGACTTGCCTGGTGATGTTGACGAAGAAGAATTTTTGTTCTCGGGAAATACGTGATAGAACTATTCGTCACTCTCCGATGAAATCTATATAATCAAACATAGTATTCACATAAGCACTCACACTAGCAATCATTCTAGCAATCAATTAACAAACAGCAATAAAAGTTGATGCAATCAAAAATCAATAAGAGAGAGCGGATAAAAATCCAAAGGAAACTTCAAAGAAGCTAGGAAGCCTTCTACTACATCAAACACTATATAGTTTTTGTTCTAACTGAAAATAAAACACTAAAATAGAAAAAATAACAGAAAACAAAATATAAAATAACTAAGATAACAGAAGTAAAATTTACAAAACAATATTATTTTATAAGTATTTTCAAAATAGGAAATCAAACTAGCAATGCAATCAATTCGCAAGTTAGTATAGAACTAGAATTGATTCCATGCAACCAAATAAGAATAAATAAAATAAAATTTTGTTGTTGTTGAAAAGTTACTGGTAAATATCAGAAAACAAAATATAACTTGTCACAATTACAAAAAAACAAATTAAGAACAATTAATACAAAAGAAATAGCAAGAAAACAAAAAAGGCTAAAACAGAATCTGTTTTGCTTAAAACCCTAAGTAAAAATATTTAAAAAAATTGAAACTTAAACTACTGAATGATATGATCAATAGGAAGCAGCAGCAAAAATAATCAAATTAAAAGCTATTTTTAAAACTCCCGGAATAAGCAAAACAAGCTTTAATTCAAATCTGATCTAACTCAATTTTTATAAATCCAAACATAGACAAATTATATATCTACAGAATCTACATAAAATTTTTGATCCAACGCAAAAATAATCACCTAATTCAGAGTTATAGACTAATAGATATGAATTTTCTAAGATTGCAATTTTCTGAAAAAACTGCAATACGGGATTTCGTGAATCTCACCATGGGTGACAGAGAGGAAGAACTCCGGCGAGGTAGCTGCTCCGGCGAGGTGGGGAGGTCGCCGGAGGGGTGGGGAATCGGCGGAGGAGGGGTGGGGCGCGCAGGGGTGTGGTGCAGCGAGGGTAGGGGCCATGGGGAGGTCGGCAGGGAGCTCCTGGACTCGACCGGGGCAGGGTTACTCCGGCGAGGTGGCCGGCGGCTAGAGGCGATGAGGGTGGCGTCTCTTTGGGAAAATGGAACGAGGACACCCGGTGGGTTCTTATAGGGGGCTCGGGAGGAGCTGGGATGGAAGGGAGAGGGAGATCGGGAAGGGTGGATTTCCGTGTCCATGGCTAAGGAAGGTCGTGTGCACGTGAGGAAGGACATAGAGGAAGAAGAAGATCCTGTTGGGCCAGTTTTTGGAAAGGTCTTAATGGGCCACCGTTTATTTCCATTTAAACACGATTTCTTTCCTTTTTCAAAACTAGGAAACTAAAACGATAAAAGGGAAATCAAATCAATTAGGAATATAGAGTTTCTATATACTAAAATTATCAGAAAAATTAAATCTAAATGATGGGCATTTTTCCACGGCCAAAATAAAAACTTAAAAAATGTTTTTCCAGAAAATCCCTAAAAGCATTATTTCTTTTTGCAATTATTTTCTCAAATTAAATTTTGGTTTTTTTTCTTGGCTCAAAATATTTCAATAAATGCCCCTGGTTTTTGGAGGGTCATGTTCCTCCTCTCTTTCTTGCTTGGCAAGAATTTTTTCCTCGCATTTCTTGAGTGGAGACAAAATAGAATTGCAAAACAAAACTCGAAAGAAATTCAAATGCCACCTTCATTCAAATTCTTTATAGTTGAAGAAGTCATGCTATCTCCTCTCATTGATTATAGTTGAAGAAGTCATGCTATCTCCTCTCATGGATTTTAAATGGGTGAATTTAAATTCACGAGAAAAGGGGAAAGTCATTTTATTTCCTCTCATTCAAAAGTTTTTCTGAAAAGTTTCAAATTTCACTCAAGTTTCAATCACTCAAACAAACAAACAAACAATCTATTAATTTTATTAACATTCCAAAATTTGGGATGTTACAAACCTACCACACTTAAAATGAATCTCGTCCTCGAGATTCAAAGAGGCTAGAAAGAAAGGTTAGGGTTTGGGGGTCTGCTAACAATTACAACCTCCTCCAAAGTGGGATGCTACCACACTTAAAATGAAGGTTACTGGTCCCTAAAAATTTTAGACATCCTCTCGGGTTTTGACATCTGACTCCTCACACTCTTCATATCTTCCGCTATATTCATAACATTTCCATTAAAACGAGGGTCCTTCTGTTGATATAAGCTTCTTCCTTTACTGGGTCTTCTTAACTGACAGTCTCGTGATCAACTCTAATTAACCTATCGATGATTCTCATGGTGGTCTACCATTTGTGGTTATCCTGCAGAGAGAGAGAGGTCTTGTCTTCATCCTCACCGTAAAATTTCCTACGCGTGACAACAAGTGCCATGTACATGGGCTTTCATTATACCATTCTAAGGCTCAAACAAAAGCTTCAAAGAACGTCGTCTCTCACTATGGGTAAGTCTCTTAGATTTACCATTCCGAATAGCAAGAGAATGATAATAGTAAGTCGTCATGGTGGCAAGCCATGTCGCACTGAAATCATTACCTTTTATAAGGTTTAGTGAATCTCGTATTCTAACACTTGGGCATCCTCACAAGCATTGCAAAATTTCTCTTGTCCACGAACGAAGTTCGGAATCCATTGGTTCTGCAAGCTGAACAAAACATCTATCGTATCTTCACAACTCTCTGGCTTTCGTATGTTCCTAAGAAAACGTTTGCTGATACATCATAGCTTCTTCCATAAATCATATTCATTTCATAATCAATCCTTTATTACATCCTTGCTTTCTTCTCAAAAACTTCAATTCAAAAGTACTCTATTACAAATGCTGCCATCCACATTGTTTGGTATGGTCGAGCATTTCTGCCAACATTATTCATTTGTCTCTCTTGGAGGTACTTTAGTTCCACTAGAACTTTCCAATGTGCTCCTTGAAATCATCCATCTTTTGCTTCATCATGGTGGTCATGATCTTCACCTCCATCATCTCCGCATGCACTTCACTCAGGTATTCCTGGGTATGACGGAGTCTTGCTTCAAGTATTTCTCCAAACTGACGGATGGCTTCCATGGCAGCTTCACGAACAGCATCAAAGAAGGTTGCTCGTGGTACACGTGAAATGAAAAAGTATTGCCCCATAGTCTTTGGACAAACTCCTTTCACATGGTGGAGGTGTACTTCCACATACCAAAGTTCTACTCCACTTTCCATGAATGGGTAGCCTTTGTAGACCGCATCTCCTTCAAGATGAATGTGCTTCATCATGTCCTTCAGGATTTTTGGGTAATCATGATCACTGGTCAGGGTCATGATCGTTTCTGGGCCCTTGAGGAATGACTCGTAGAGAGTTGTCATCTGCAGGTGTCAGTAAATAGGAACTTAGAGGAATGTATATGTCGCCTTGGTAGTTATGGTACATTCCTACTCAGTGGATCATGTGGGGTTTACCGATTACTACCACACTTAAATGAATTATACTCATGCCTGCATAGACCATATTTTCTCATATCCTCATAATTGTTCAGAGATCTTTGTTCGAAGAGAAACAACGCATACAGTTTCAACATAGGCAATCATGAGACAATAAATTCCATTTATTCATGATGTTATTACAATCTCAGGGACTTCTGTTACAAAAATTTCACTCCATGATCTCCTGAAAAACAAGAGTTCTTCATATTACACTAATTGACGTGGTCAAAACTTAACTACTCCTTTTTAGCTTTCTTCCTTTGTGGACAATCGCTAGCAAAATGTCCTGCTTCCTTGCAACGAAAGCAAATGAGTTCTGACAAGTCTCGAGGCGTCTTAGTGTTTGCTTTTGCTCCTTGGATTTCCGGCTTCCTTCCTGAGCACATGTATTTGTGGTGGCCAAATTCCATACACTTGTAACATCTGACATGACTCAGGTCTATATCTACAGAGATTTGGCTCTTCCGAGGGTACTTTTTCTTCTTTCCGGACTCCTTTATTTTGGCCAGTTCTTCTATTTCAAGTGGATCAAACTCCACTTTTTCCGTCGGGAAGTTTCCCAAATACTCTTGGCTTCTCTTCGTGCAATCCTTTGAATAATGTCCTTCTTCTCCACATGAGTAGCATGCATTGGAGAAAAATCTGGTCAGACCTTGTCCATCAGGGTCTTCAATATATTCGTTCATCACAGGTTCTTCTAGAATCTTCTTCTTGAGGGTTTCCTTCATTGCATCTTTCTGCTGCTTGACAACTTGTTGCACCTTGGGGTAAATGTGACACTGAGCTAGGTAGTGGGTGGTTCCTTCACAAAGGAAACAAGTCACCTGACTACTTGGGCACTCCTCAGCTGGGTGATTTTCTTCACAATGAGTGCATCCATCCTTGTGTTCTTCCTGGGTGTGTCCTATTTCTCCACAGATCTTGCATGCACAAGTCCTCTCCTTCGGATTATCATAGCACTTCTGAATAAGTCGGGATCTTAACAAAGTCTTCTTGAATTCGTCCCATGTTTTTGCTCCACTAAATCCTTGTATGGCATGATACATTTTCCACCAGATTGCAGCACTTTGTGTAAAGTACTGAAGAGCGTGTTCCACTTCATACTTCCTTGAGATCAAGTTGCTCCCGAAGTGGTTCTCCATGTTCTGAATCCATGTTTCAGCCTCCAGCTGGGTCATTGGTCCAGAGACTACAAGTCCAGCTTCATACTCCATCTGGTAGGGTTGAGGTTTTGGGGATGAGACGGGTAAGAGAGGGAGGGAGATACACACAATACAAACAATATTTTTGAGGATAGGTTTTATTTGTGGCGTCGAAAAACACACACCAATGACGGCTCACAAATCATCGTATCTAACGTGGGTATATAACAGGGGTTTGGACTTCTAATGGTCATATAAATATTCGAACGCTTCAGGGTCTTCGAGTCCTTCGGGTCTTGAGAGTCTACTGTTGGTGTAGCTTCACTTCTTCAAACGCGTGGTGAAATCCTCTTTACTTTGAAGTGGGAGTCGGTTGATCCTTCACGTGGTCAAAGGGGAAAGGGCATTGTCTAACTATTTGAGGCGAGAGAGAACATTCGATAAAATCAGAAGGGATGAGAAGTAACGGATGTTCTTGAAAATAAAATTTTTTGAGAGATCCTTTCCTAAGGGATTTCCAGTTTCTAGGGTCACGTCGTACAGTCAACATGTGCTCTGATACCATTTCTGTAGCGACCCGACTCAAGACGAGTCAAGCCTCTGTGTATCTGTGCCATCCCTGGATCAGTATGCTGGCACACACAGTACATCAATGTATATATCAAAGTGCAATCACATGTAAATAGCGTAAAACTGATATATACCTTAAATATCTCAGCGGAAACAGTCAAGGGAGTGGACTCCCAATAAACACCAACGGCAAGTTGAGTGTAGACCGTAACCCTGAATTCGTACTCTTACTCGTCGAAGAAAAATATCTGCAACATAAAACATTGCAGCCGTGTAGGTCAGCATATTGAATATGCCGGCAAGTCACATAAGAGAGGGGTGAAAAGTAATCATCTATACTATATGCATATATGGCAGGTGGGGCTATATGTTTTTAGCGAAAAGCAAGTTTTCTCCTACATCAAGAGAGGCTAAAAGCAAAATATTACTACCTGTTGGTTGTTAATGAGATGGTTTCGCCAACCAGTTCTCATACCCAAGTTATCAATATTACCCTCATCAAGTATTTATAATGGTGTTGAGAATTTCAGATAACTTCAGTTCCTTTGGCTCAAGTTGTCCATGACCGTGGACACGACTAATCGATTATGTTTGAGTACTCTGCAGAGTTTTGCACACGTTCCCCACAAGATTTGATCGCCTCTGAGTATGTCCTCGCACTTCAGGGTGTTTGAAGACCGGATGATCAAAACATGGTCTTTCAACGGGTCCCTCTGAATCCCTGTCGGTGCCCATCCAATCCTACCGTTCTTCTACATCTGCTAGCACCGCCTGTCCAGAGTCACCGCGTTGTCCAACCAAGCCAGAGCCCATAATGACTTGTGGCTGTGCAAGTAAGCCTTGGGTCTTGAAAATATCCGTCCGTCTCTTTGAGCCTGGGTGAAGCTTTCCGCAGGATGTCATGGCCGTCTCCAGCATCCCGGGTCATCCACTAGTTTCCCCAAGGAGCCGATCAACCGTCCTTCACCCAGAGTTGCATTGCATCACGAGGTCTTGAAAAGTCTTGACTTAACCGGTCTTGGTTATTAAAGTAGTCTCGCATCACTCGTGATAAACTCTCAACCATAATCCCGTCTACTCAAGCATAGCAATATGAAATTTGTCGTCCCGGGCCAAGTAACTGGGTTGTTGGGTGCCTACCACATGATACTACAATATGTAACCATAATTTCCAAGTACCTACTCAGCATGCAATTGGGCATAGGATGGTAGAACTACGATGCATAAAACATAGGTGATACATGATCAAATGACTTGCCTGGTGATGTTGACGAAGAAGAATTTTTGTTCTCGGGAAATACGTGATAGAACTATTCGTCACTCTCCGATGAAATCTATATAATCAAACATAGTATTCACATAAGCACTCACACTAGCAATCATTCTAGCAATCAATTAACAAACAGCAATAAAAGTTGATGCAATCAAAAATCAATAAGAGAGAGCGGATAAAAATCCAAAGGAAACTTCAAAGAAGCTAGGAAGCCTTCTACTACATCAAACACTATATAGTTTTTGTTCTAACTGAAAATAAAACACTAAAATAGAAAAAATAACAGAAAACAAAATATAAAATAACTAAGATAACAGAAGTAAAATTTACAAAACAATATTATTTTATAAGTATTTTCAAAATAGGAAATCAAACTAGCAATGCAATCAATTCGCAAGTTAGTATAGAACTAGAATTGATTCCATGCAACCAAATAAGAATAAATAAAATAAAATTTTGTTGTTGTTGAAAAGTTACTGGTAAATATCAGAAAACAAAATATAACTTGTCACAATTACAAAAAAACAAATTAAGAACAATTAATACAAAAGAAATAGCAAGAAAACAAAAAAGGCTAAAACAGAATCTGTTTTGCTTAAAACCCTAAGTAAAAATATTTAAAAAAATTGAAACTTAAACTACTGAATGATATGATCAATAGGAAGCAGCAGCAAAAATAATCAAATTAAAAGCTATTTTTAAAACTCCCGGAATAAGCAAAACAAGCTTTAATTCAAATCTGATCTAACTCAATTTTTATAAATCCAAACATAGACAAATTATATATCTACAGAATCTACATAAAATTTTTGATCCAACGCAAAAATAATCACCTAATTCAGAGTTATAGACTAATAGATATGAATTTTCTAAGATTGCAATTTTCTGAAAAAACTGCAATACGGGATTTCGTGAATCTCACCATGGGTGACAGAGAGGAAGAACTCCGGCGAGGTAGCTGCTCCGGCGAGGTGGGGAGGTCGCCGGAGGGGTGGGGAATCGGCGGAGGAGGGGTGGGGCGCGCAGGGGTGTGGTGCAGCGAGGGTAGGGGCCATGGGGAGGTCGGCAGGGAGCTCCTGGACTCGACCGGGGCAGGGTTACTCCGGCGAGGTGGCCGGCGGCTAGAGGCGATGAGGGTGGCGTCTCTTTGGGAAAATGGAACGAGGACACCCGGTGGGTTCTTATAGGGGGCTCGGGAGGAGCTGGGATGGAAGGGAGAGGGAGATCGGGAAGGGTGGATTTCCGTGTCCATGGCTAAGGAAGGTCGTGTGCACGTGAGGAAGGACATAGAGGAAGAAGAAGATCCTGTTGGGCCAGTTTTTGGAAAGGTCTTAATGGGCCACCGTTTATTTCCATTTAAACACGATTTCTTTCCTTTTTCAAAACTAGGAAACTAAAACGATAAAAGGGAAATCAAATCAATTAGGAATATAGAGTTTCTATATACTAAAATTATCAGAAAAATTAAATCTAAATGATGGGCATTTTTCCACGGCCAAAATAAAAACTTAAAAAATGTTTTTCCAGAAAATCCCTAAAAGCATTATTTCTTTTTGCAATTATTTTCTCAAATTAAATTTTGGTTTTTTTTCTTGGCTCAAAATATTTCAATAAATGCCCCTGGTTTTTGGAGGGTCATGTTCCTCCTCTCTTTCTTGCTTGGCAAGAATTTTTTCCTCGCATTTCTTGAGTGGAGACAAAATAGAATTGCAAAACAAAACTCGAAAGAAATTCAAATGCCACCTTCATTCAAATTCTTTATAGTTGAAGAAGTCATGCTATCTCCTCTCATTGATTATAGTTGAAGAAGTCATGATATCTCCTCTCATTGATTTTAAATGGGTGAATTTGAATTCACCGGAAAAGGGGAAAGTCATTTTATTTCCTCTCATTCAAAAGCTTTTTTGAAAAGTTTCAAATTTCACTCAAGTTTCAATCACTCAAACAAACAAACAAACAATCTATTAATTTTATTAACATTCCAAAATTTGGGATGTTACATAGAGATGGTTGAGGATTTTGTTGTGAGGATTTTGAAGTTGAAGATTTTGTCTTCACGCCGATTTATTCACCACAGCTCGCATTGGATCTGTTTCAGTGCCACAAGCTTCAGCGGCAGAGGAGGTGGCAGCAGCACATGCAGCAGTAGTCTCCAGGTTGAAGTTCCTCGCTGCATTTTTTGGAATCTTCTGCAACTTTGCGTGATGTTTTGCCCATTTTCTGGGAAATTCTTCACCACTAATGATGCTAGTGGGATCAATAACTTGTCCTTCAACAACTGGAGGTCTTGGGCATGGAGGATTCAATGTGAATTTCTTCATCTATTTTGGAGTCACGTGTCTATACTCCTTCTATTATCGTGCCCATTTCCTCTCACTTTTCTGTGCGAATTTCTTCATCTATTTTGTGCTTTTCCTTGGTTTCCTTGCCATAAATTTCCTCATCTGGTGTGTAATATTCATCATATATGTTCTCAAGGATTTCAAAGGCAGTGTTGGTCTCTGGCTTCTTTCCTCCTTTCTCAGGTCTTTTCCCTTGAGCCATTTTCTTCACTTGAGGAATTTGAGCTTTTGATAATTTTGAGGAAGTGTGCAAATTTTCTTCAAGAAATGCTGCAAATGAGTTAAGTTGATGAGAATCGAGAGATTCGTCAGCACACATTTTGTATGTGTGAAAAGAGTATAGGTGCGAAGAATTTGAAGAGGTTATATGTGTTCTCAAAATATTTTCAAAACTAAATCGAGTTGAGGAATTTGACCAAAGATGTCTTGAAGAATTTTCGCTAAGTGTTCTTTACTTAGGTTCCAGAGTTGTGCAAATCCAAAAATTCACACAATTGAGGAATCTTTTGAAGAATAACATGGCTTAGTGAAATAAATCAAGTGAACTAAGCTTAGGAGGTGTTCATATGATGAATCCATTGAGGAATAAACACTTTTGAAGATTTTATGGAAACATGAAGATCTATAAGGGCAGTACAAATAGATTTTAATTACCCTTGCTGATGAACACGACAAACACACAGAATGGAGGAGAGGTTCGTCGGTTTAGATCTTCTGCGCCCTAACTCGGCGGCACAAGACAACTTCGGCGGCTGCGGAATGAAGATGTCCGCGGCCGACGCGAGTAAGGCGACGATGAAGTCGAGGCAGTGAATCTCTTACTCTTCGGCGACAATGAGTTCCAGCGATGGCTCTAGGTCTGGGATTGGGCGGTGAAGAGTGAGATCAAGAGGAAGAGATTTATTCAAGGGGGTGAAGGGGTATTTATAGCTCAGGTGCAAATGATCTGGCCCGTATTTTTCGGACCAAAGTACCCGTGACTCTTCCACCCCGCGCGACATGTGTCACACATGTATAAAGAGGTGGAGTTAGTGGGGGTCGTGGGTTATCCAGTTGTGGGAAGTGGGAGCGGTTTGAATGGCAACGACCAAAAAATTTGAGAAGATATTCTTGAATATTTTGTTTGCAAATTCTTTAGCTCACAAGGACTCAAGGAATACTTTCAACGAGTTTAAATTAGAAAGCATATGAAAAATTTGAGAACAGACTCGGTTGAGCTTAGCATAGAGGGGGAAAAGGTTTGATCACATTCACTTAGAACAATAAAACAGCTTGAAGACTTAGTAATAAGTGAATGCTATTGAGAACTTTGAAAGCTCAAACATATATATATATATATAT
Organism: Hordeum vulgare subsp. vulgare; assembly: GCF_904849725.1. Classification (NCBI taxonomy): domain Eukaryota; kingdom Viridiplantae; phylum Streptophyta; class Magnoliopsida; order Poales; family Poaceae; genus Hordeum; species Hordeum vulgare. The sequence continues at coordinate 241,576,792 of NC_058518.1, read as the reverse complement.
ATATATATATATATATATATATATATATATATATATATAGTCAATGAAGAACACATGTTGAAAAATTTAAAGAATCTGAACTTTTTCAAGAATTTGCAAACTTAAGGAATTCGAAAATTTGAAGATTTTTAGATTGAAGAATTTCGAAAAATCTCAACTTGAGGAAATACAACTTTGATTGGTGGCGTAACCCACTGTATAAGAATGATAATTCCAGACACCGCGTATGTCGTGGTTTTGTCACGACAGATGTCCTCATGAACGGACTTAGTGGTGAGGCCATCGTTGCGGTATGGCGGCACGTAGGGGTTGATCGGGAATGAGAGACGAATTTACCCACGTTCGGCCCCTCCAATGGAGGTAAATGCCTACATTCTCCAATGGAGGTAAATGCATATGTCCTGCTTTGGTGTCTATATTGATCGGGAACTCGATTACAAGGATGCGGAATCACTAACCTAGCTCTTGAGGGTTTCTTACTTGATCCCTTTGGCTCGAGGGCTCTCCTTTATATATAGGTAGAAATTTCGAGTTTACAACAGAGTTCGGAAGGAATAAGCACCCGTGACTTACTACAATACTACTTCATCTTGCTTCCCAAGTTAGGAAAGTTTCTGGCGTCTCCTGCCTTTTGGGCCTTGAGTTGTCGTTTCCTCGTGTTGGGCCGCCAGGCGGCTTACTGGATAACTCTTTGATCTCAACTTCCTGTCTTGTCTTACGGTTTGACCCGGTCCCATAGGGCGGGTTACATCCTAGGGTTATATCGCCCACAGCGTACCATTGTCGTAGGGTTCTTAGAATCAAATTCGTTAATAATTTCTTCACACTTAGAGGGTTAGTCTTCATTGATTGAATAAAAATGTTACTTTGTCATCAATTTTGCATAAGTGTTAGGATGTGTGTCCTTTCACACAACATTCAAAAAATCTAAGATATTTAGCTCACACCGCAACTTGCAAAATCTCTTTTCATCCAAGGGCTTAGTGAAGATATCTGCTAGTTTTTTCAGTCTTCACGTGGTCGAGGAAAATGTTTCCCTTAAGTACGTAATCCCAAAGAAAATGATGACGAATTTGGATGTGCTTGGTCTTTGTGTGTTGTACTAGATTGTTCGCAATCTTGATTGCACTCTCATTGTCGTAGTACAGTGGAAGATTCTTCACATTGATCTCGTTGTCCTAGAGAGTTTGCTTCATCCATAGTAGTTGATCACATCATGAACCAGTAGCAATATTCTCAGCTTCAACAGTGGAAAGTGAAATGCAGTTATGTTTCTTCGAGGACCAACAGACTAAGGGTTGTCCGAGGAAATGGCATGTGCTAGATGTTGACTTGCGATCCACACAGTCACCAACATAGTTAGATTCAAAATATCAACCCAGATGAAGATTTGAACCCTTGGAGTACCATAATCCAAGCATTGGTGTGTGAGCTAGATATTGAAGCATATGCTTCACAGTCTTATGGTGTGATTCCTTCGGTGTTGCTTGGAAACAAGCACACATGCAAACACTAAGCATAATGTCAGGCCTAGATGCACATAGGTATAATAATGAGCCAATCATGGAGCGATATACCTTTTGATCGAAATCTTTGTGATTTTTCTCAGTGCAGGGGTGGTCGTTTGTGGGCATTGGAATCTTGACAAGTTTGCAGTCTTGCATGCCGAATTTATTCACGACATCCTTGAGGTATTTCTCTTGAGAAATGAAGATACCATTGCATTGTTGACGAATTTGAAGACTTAGGAAGAATTTCAACTCCCCCATCATGGACATTTGATATTCTTCACCATCATACAGCCAAATTCGTCACTGTAACGTTTGTGAGTACAACCAAAAATAATATTGTCTACATATATTTGGCACACGAATAGTTCATTTTCATAGGATTTTGTCAAAATAGTGAAGTCAAGTGAACCGGGTTTGAAGTCTTTCTTCATGGGGAATTCCTTCAACGTGTCATACCACACCCGAGGGGCTTGCTTGAGGCCATAGATAGCCTTGTTGAGTCTCAAGACTTTGTCGGGATGCTTTGGGTCTTCAAAACCTGGGGGCTGAGCAACATATACTTCTTCCTGAAGCTTAAGATTGAGGAATGCACTTTTCACATCCATTTGATATAAGGTGATATTGTGATGGTTAGCATAAGCAAGCAATATACAAATAACTTCAAGTCTAGCAACAGGTGCAGAAGTTTCATCAAAGTCAATTCCCTCAACCTATGTGTAGCCTTGTGCTACAAGTCGAGCCTTATTACTCACTCCCTGACCATCTTCATCTTGCTTGTTTTGATAGATCCACTTGGTACCAAAGATGTGGATCTCGCCGAAAGGGACTCAGTATCCATACTCGATTGAGTCGGCAATGGGACCCCTGTTTGAAAGATCGATGTAGATCTTGCCGTGACGACTCTTGGTCATCTGACCAGCCACGTAACTCCCGAACCCTAGAAGGGCTCCCTCCGAGAACTCAGCTCCACCTTGCGATTGCCCCGTGGTGGGCGCCAAGTAGTTTTTTCACCACAGATGTCCTCGTGACCAGACTTAGTGGTGAGGCCATCTTCGCGGTGCAGCGACTCGAAGGGGTTGATCGGGAACGAGAGACGAATTTACCCAGGTCGGGCCCCTCCAATGGAGGTAACAACCTACGTCCTTCTTTGGTGTCTATATTGATGGAGATCTCAATTACAAGGATGTGGAATTGCTAACCTAGCTCTGGAGGGTTTCTTACTTGATCCCTTTGGCTCGAGGGCTCAGCTTTATATATAGGTATAGGTCTCGAGTTTACAATAGAGTTAGGGTGGAATAAGCACATGTGATTTACTACAATTCTACTTCATCTTGCTTCCCAAGTTAGGAAAGTTCATGGCGTCTCCTGCCTTGTGGGCCTTGAGTCGCCGTCTCCTCGTGTTGGGCCGCCAGGCGGCTTACTAGATAAGTCTTTGAGCTCACCTTCCTATCTTTTCTGATGGTTTGACCCGATCCCATAGGGCGGGTTATATCCTGGGGTTATATCCCCGACATTAGGCCCCAAGTTGACATAAACTTGTTCACGTCAATCTTCCTTTCTTCTATCGGGTGGGTTCAATCTTATCTTGCATGTCCACTTCCTCAGCTTATTCAATTGCCGGCTTGTAGCTCTTAATGTTTTAGTGATATTCCTTGTGTCATTTTACCATGACTTTGCCTGCCAAAAGTTAATGCTGGCGTGGTGGCATCACGATTAATTCATGCATGCCTCTCTATCCTGAAAACTAAGGCATATTTTCTTCAAAATTTTACTGTCACTCCTCTATTCTGGTGTCGTGAAGTTGTCACTTCAAGTACTATATATATGGGTGGAGGGCCCCTATTTTTTACCTTTACCGCCTCTTCTCATCTTCTTCTTCCTCTGGCTCGAACATCCAATTGTGCCATTGCCTGACACTTCATCCACTTGCTTTCGACCACTCCTTTGGATTGCAGTGATTCGTCGCCTCCTCCTCGGTTTATTCAAATGTCTCGGGCTTCTCCTCCAATGAGCGAAGGTATGTCATTCTTATTCCTTTCGTAAACCTTTAGCCTTAGTTGCTTCCAGAGTTCATTTGAGAACACGAGGATGCCCTCGTCTGTTCATTGCCATTTTAGTTTCCTCATGCTTTGAATCTTCTTTTCACAAACGGGGTAGTGGGGGCGCAACGACTTCTTCTCATCATAGTATATCCAGGTCTTCCTTGACAATTTTGTGACACAGACCACTGCCATTGCCATGCTCTAGATTTAGAAATTGGTTCCTTTTTCAAAACCTTTTTTGGATCCATAATTGTAGAAAAGTTGATAGGAACCTGTTTGCTCCATACTTAGGAGAATTTTTAGAAAAACTCTTAGTTAGTGTAAGGCGCCTCCAACTTCGCCGACTTGTTTAAGTAATCATAACCCGCCACATGCAGATCTTTGCCAGCTTTTTGGGTACCCGCTCATCCTTGTAACACCTCTTTCCTTTGTAATGTTTTATCCATGATTATAACATGGGTGGTTTTGTAATCTTATCACTAATGTCTAGGCGTGTTATCATGTCGAAGACTTCCATCTGCAATTGGGTGCCTTCACAAGTTTTGGAAGAGCTACTCCAGGGCTATGTAGACCAAGGTCTATTGTCCTCCAAAGAAGTAATGAGATGGTGGGTTCCTCAAGGGGATGCATGCTCGAATCCTAATGAAGGAGAAGTTGTGGTTTTCATAGATCAAATTCTCAAAGGTTTTTCTCCTCCCGGGTCAAAGTTCTTCCGGGACGTACTTACCTTTCTTCACCTTCATCCGCAAGATTTGGCCCCCAATTCCATATCGAACCTTTGTCAATTTCAAGTCTTTTGTGAGGTCTACTTGCAAATGAAACCCACCGTTCCACTTTTCCTGGAATTCTTTTATCTGAATCGCCAGACTGAGTACACAGATGGCCCTAGCCAGGAATTAGGTGGTATGTCAATTCAGAGACGCAGAAACGGTGGCTTTCCTTGTGCTGCATTGCCAAGTCATCCCAAAGGGTGGACCAAAACTTGGTTCTATTGTCAAAATACTGCCCTAGCAGATGAACATCCCCTGTCGGGTAATAGGCCAAATCGCCTCCTAGTGGATTTTGAACTTCCTAGCCAAGTTTCTCAAGAGGAGCGTGATAAGTTCGCTTTTGTATTCCAAAAATTTGTGACTCTCTAGTCTCAGGGTCTGACTGGAGTGGACTTGACCTGTTGCCAAGTACCCTGGATGATCCTCCTGCTAAGTCGTCGAAGTGATCTTGTATATGTGCAAGTATTTCGGTCGTGTGGATGACCCTCAAAGATATAGCATAGTGATTTTGACATATGACGACCTAAATAAGGTTGTGAAGAAATTGCTTGGGGAAACTCAAGTAGCCTCTCACCAAGTTGGCTTGAAGCCTTTCAACGCTCTCAACCTGGCTCCCCCGGTATGAAACTTACTCGTCTATTACCTGATTATCTTTGTGACAACCTTTCCAAGCTTTAAGTACTTTGCTTTTATTTAATTTGCCCAAATCTTGCAAGCTTCTTCATTTTGGAAAAAGAAGAGGAAAGTCCCGGCTAGCAAATCTAAAGTCGCTCCTTCCAAGAACATGAGTAAGGCAGTCTCCACTAGTTCAACATTTCAGGGCGTGTATCTATCAGCCAGTGTATCTACCGAGTCACCTACTCGAAAACTTCAAGACGAGGTGGATGATAGTCCAACTCCATCTCATCCCCAAGCTGGTCTTTTTAAGCAACATGTCCACCCTACCGACTCAAATTACCAGGAATCACCCCCACATCTCACGACTCATCTACCACGAAGTTTCCACCTTTTGTTATTAATCAAGGGTAAGTTTTTCCTTCTTTTAAGCATATGTTTGCCTGTTGAGACTTCTGAAGCTTTATCATGTCTTCTTGTACTGTAGGACTAGGGCCAAGAAGAGGAATCTTGGCAGTTCTTTTGTCACTCCTGATCCCAAAAAAACTAGATACGGCGGCTTCTGGAGCCATAGGGCGAATCGAAGATTATCAAGAAATTCAAGTCGTTCTACCTCAGCATGAGGTAGAAAAAGTTGTTATTTCGCCTACCGGTGTTGAAATGACCCGGCGATGGGTATTGACCTCCAATTCTTCAAAAACCTTCTCAAGGTGTTTCTTGTGACAAGAATGCAGAAGTGATCATCCTTGGGTAGAGTTATATTACTCCTGGGCCTTCTGATGTATTGGCAAAACAAACCATGAAAGAGGAATTTATCCAATCTAACAAATGAAAAGCTAAACTGAAGTATGTGCGTCATGATGCTTTTAACGTCGAAGAATTGCACGCTGGTTATCTTGAGCGTCTTTCTTCAAGCCGGCAAATGGAAGATGGACTTGTAAATAAAATTAAAATGAAATATGAGGTAAGCTATGTAGTCCATATACATGTATCCTTCTATATCCCCCAAGGGCCAGCTCATCTTCTTGAGATGAGGTGGGTCTTTTATTTTTTCAAGATGAATTCGACCTGTAGCCCCCAAGGACTAGCTTATCTTCTTAAGATGAGTCAAGTCTTTTATTTTTTGAAGATGAATTTGACCTATAGCCCCTAAGGGTCAGCTCATCTTCTTGCTCTATCATGTGGTAATGAAAAAATTGACATGCATTAGCCCCCAAGTGCCAAGTATATTGCTTGAAATCTGCTTGGGACTTGTTTACTATCTTGCTTAGACTCCCACTTATCTTCATCCCAATTTTGTGTAGGAAACTTTGAAGTCCACCGAATCGAAAGTCGTTGATTTGACAAAAGCTCTTGAAATAGGACAACATGCCCAAGCAAAACTTGAAAAAAACTTAGTTTATCTTTGGAGCAAATGGAGAAAATCAAGGCAGGTTTTGTAATATAAAGGGAATCCTTTGAAAGAGAAAGAGCCATCTTGACCAAGTGCTCCAATGATGCCGAAGACAAATGTAGCGACCCGACTCAAGATGAGTCAAGCCTATGGTGTTTCCGTACCATCCCAAGATCATGCTGGTACACACACAGTACATAATGTATATATTCAAGAGTTCAATCACACAGCTTTATTAATCGAAATCTCATAAAGAGTACTTTATTACAATAAAGGATTACAATAAAGTGGCTGAAGGCCAACTCATGAGATATCTAACGAAGACTAAGAGGAAGCATCAGGTAGACGAGTCCATCCGACTCTAAGGGCATGTCGCTGAGCGTAGATCGTAGCCTCACTCCTGGTCGGAAAAGTACTCTGCAACATGATACGTTGCAGCCGTGTAGGTCAGCATATTGAATATGTCAGCAAGTCATCAAAGAGTGGGGGTAAAATAATAATCAACTATCTCTACATGCATATTTGGTCGGTGGAGCTAAGTTTTGCATAAAGCCAGTTTTTATCCTACAACAAGAGGGGTTGAAAGCAAAATATTACTACAATGTTTGTTGTTCGAGATGGTTCCACCAACCAGTTCTCGTACCCGAATAGCTGTTAACACCCACATCATTATTAAGTTGTGTCGAGTGTTCAGGGGAAATTCAATGCCTTCGGCTCAAGTTGTCCATGACCGTGGACACGGCTAATCGATTAGGTTGGGCGCTCTGCAGAGTTTTGCACACGTTCCCCACAATATTTGATCGCCTCCGGGTTTGTCCTCGCACTTCAGGGTGTTTGAAGACCGGATGATCAAAACATGGTCTTTCAACGGGTCCCTCTGAATCCCTGTCGGTGCCCATCCATTCCTACCGTTCGTCTACATCTGCTAGCACCGCCTGTCCAGAGTCGCCGCGTTGTCCAACCAAGCTAGAGCCCATAATGACTTGTGGCTGTGCAGGTAAGCCTTGAGTCTTGAAGTCTCCGTCTGTCTCTTCGAGCCTGGGTGAAGCTTTCCGCTGGATGACATGGCCTCTCCAGCATCCCGGGCATCCACTGGGTTCTCCAGGGAGCCGATCAACCGTCCTTCACCCAGAGTTGCATTGCGTCCGAGGTCTTGAAAATCTTGTCTTAGTCCGGTCTTGGTTATTATATCAACCTCGCATCACTCGTGATATACACTCAACCGATAACCCGTCTACTCAAGCATAGCATTAAGAAATTGTCGTCCCGGGGCCAAGTATCGGGGTTGTTGTGTACCTACCACAAGATACTACAACTTAAGCTAAAGTTTCCAAGTACCTAGGCAGCATGCAATTGGGCAAAGAAGGTGATCTACCATGCATCGAAAACATAGGTAAAATAACATGATCAAAATGACTTGCCTTGATGATAGTTGTCTTGCTCGAACACCTCTAAGTAACACGCTTCGCACTCCGAATTATCTACCGATACAAACACAAAGCACACCATAAGCACTTCAATCATGCCACAAGTAAAAAATAACATCACAAGTAATGATTTGCGAAAGCCTAAGTAAAAGAATTTATCACGTGCCGGTATGGAAGAAACTTGTTTCTGTTGAAAACACCAGTAAAAATACTTTAAAATTTTTGAAACTTCTACCACAGTATGATTTTATCACTAGGAAGCAGTAGCAAAAAGAATCAACTCAAAATCATTTTTTAAACTCCTGGAATAGGCAAAACAAGATTTAAACTAAATCTGCTCTAACTTATATTTGAAAATTTCAAACATAGACAAATTATATTTTTTTTAAAAACTACAGGAAATTTGTGAGCTACTGGAAAAGAATCAATGTCATTGGACTACGTGATCAAAAGTTGTGGCTAAAACAAAACAGAAACTTTCTGTTTTTGCAAACAGGTAGAAAAAATATAAAGCTAACTAGTACTAAAAGAGGGTACACGTGGCAAGCTACTATTGGCTGCGGAGGGCGTTTGTTGCAGCGTTTTGAGCAAACGGCCTAGCTCTAGCAAAAGCTACTGGCTAAAACATAAGTGAAAATAAAACCGTTGGTTTTCTAAACTAAACCGAAGAGTTATCCCTAGATCTAATCTACACCCTATAGCTAAGATCCAACGATTACAAACTAAGAAAAGAGAAAACAGAGAGGGGAGGGGGAGTACCGTGCTGGTTGTGGCTACTCCGGCGGGAAGAAGATGGCGACGTCGCCTGCGAGGGGGGAGGGAGCTCCGGGGCGTTGGAGGGGATGGGGCGGAGGCGGTGGGGTTCCTCCTCCTCGGGGAGGCGCTTGGGGGGAGAGGGGCTCCGGTGCTGCTGTAGGCCAAAGGTGGGCAGCAGTGCTGCTGCTCCGGCGGGCGGGCTTGGGCGGCGAGGGGACGGCGGCTCGGCGAAGTAGGGTTGGGAACGGGGGCGGCTCGGGTGGGGGAGTATTTATAGGCCATGGGGGAGAGATAAGGAAGGGGAGAGGTTGTAGTGGGGAAGCAATCCCGAGTTCTGCGGGAGCAGCTCGGCTCGGTTTCGGTCTGGTAGAATAGGAAGGAGAGGAGGGAGAAGGCCGACGGGGAGGGAGGCTCGGTCGGGTGGGGCCCAGCGGCCAGTGGGTGGAGGCGGGGGAAAGGAGGCTCGGGTGGCCGAGTTCAAAGGGATTTGATCCCTCGGCAGTGGGGATTCGGCCCACGAATAATAAATGCCCAGGGCGGCGGTTCTAAAGAAAAAAATTACTTTCCTATTTTAAACCTTTCCGAATCAGAAAAATAAAAGCTAATAAAAAGGAAATAAATCAAAATATTAATATAGGGTATTATATACCAAAAAAATCAGAAAAATATCCTCTACCCGAGTAACATTTTTCCAAAGCAAAATTAAAAACTTTAAAAAATGTTTTTTCAGAAATTCCCAAATTTGCTTTATTTCTTTTTGCAATTATTTTTGCAAAAGAACTTTGGGTTTTCTTGGCTCAAATATTTCAGAAATTTGCCCGCACTTTGGAGGGTCATTTTCCTCCGCTCTCTCTCTCTTGCGTGCAAGAGGGTATTTTCTCCGGGCATTTCTCGTGCGAGGAAAAAAATGGAATTGCAAATCAGAAAAAGACGAAGGAAATTCACGTGCTAAATTTATTTCAAACAATATGCATAGATGCTTAGCTACAATGTAAAACATTCCCAATTGGGAAAATTGGGATGTTACAAACCTACCCACCTTAAGATGAATCTCGCCCTCCAGATTCGGGTTGGCTAGAAAACAGGTGCGGGTGGTCTCGACGAAGATCCTCTTCTCGTTCCCAGGTGGCTTCTTCCTCGGTGTGATGGCTCCACAACACCTTGCAGAACTTGATGATCTTGCTGCGGGTAACTCTGTTGGCAGTCTCGAGAATCCGGACGGGTTTCTCCTCATACGTCAGATCACTGTCAAGCTGTATGGCCTCTAGGGGCACTGTATCTCTCAACGGAACATCGGCCATCTCAGCGTGGCATTTCTTCAACTGGGAAACATGGAAGACATCATGAACTCCGGACAATCCTTCCGGGAGTTCCAGTTTGTATGCAACTTCGCCTCTACGTTCAAGAATTTTGTAGGGGCCAATGAAACGAGGGGCTAATTTTCCTTTCACACCGAATCTCTTGATTCCTCGAAGTGGAGACACCCAAAGATATGCTCGGTCTCCCACTTCGTACGTTACTTCCTTGCGTTTGCTGTCGGCATAACTCTTCTTCCTGGACTAAGCTATCTTGAGTCGGTCACGAATAAGCTTGACCTTGTCTTCAGAATCTCGGATAAGGTCGGGACCAAAAAGTTGTCGGTCTCCAACTCCGTCCCACATCAACGGTGTTCTGCACCTCCTTCCGTATAGAGCTTCGAAAGGGGCCATCTTCAGACTGGTCTGGTAGCTGTTGTTGTATGAGAACTCGGCATACGGTAAATTGTCATCCCAACTAGACCCATAGTCTAGTGCGCAAGCTCTCAACATGTCCTCCAGAATCTGATTAACTCTCTCGGTCTGTCCATCTGTCTGTGAGTGAAAAGCTATACTGAACTCCAATCTCGTTCCCAAGGTTTCATGCAGTTGGTGCCAAAATTTTGATGTGAACTGAGTCCCTCTATCGGACACAATGCTCTTTAGTACTCCGTGCAGACATAGGATCCTCGTCATATATATCTTGGCCAGCTTGGCACTCGTGTAAGTAGTCTTCACCGGAATGAAGTGAGCTGCCTTGGTCAAACGATCGACCACAACCCAAATAGAATCATAGCCAGAACGGGTCTGAGGTAATCCTGTGATGAAGTCCATACCAAGCTTTTCCCATTTCCATTCGGGTATCGGCAGAGGTTGGAGCAAACCTGCTGGCTTCTGATGCTCGGCTTTTACTCGCTGACAAACATTGCATATAGCTACGTACTCGGCAATGTCTTTCTTCAATCATGTCCACCAGAAACTTTCTTTCAGATCCAGATACATCTTGGTGTTGCCGGGGTGTATCGAGTACGGGGAATCATGAGCCTCCTGAAGTATCAACTTCCTGAGTTCGGGATCATTGGGCACATAGATGCGATCCTCAAACCATAAAGTTCCGTGTTCATCCTCCCGAAAACCTTTAGCCTTCCCGTCTTCCATTTTCTGCTTAATCTCAGCTATCTCCTTGTCTGATTTCTGTGCTTCGCGGATCTTTTCTGTCAAAGTAGACTGAATTTCCAGAGTGGCAACAAATCCTCTTGGAACTATCTCCAATTTGAGCTCTCGAAGGTCATCGACTAACTCCTGGGGTAATCCTCCAGCTGTGAGCGTGTTCACATAACACTTGCGGCTCAACGCATCGGCTACAACATTTGCCTTGCCTGGGTGATAATGCAATCTCATGTCATAGTCCTTGATCAACTCTAGCCATCGCCTCTGTCTGAGGTTCAACTCCTTCTGCGTGAAGATATATTTCAGGCTCTTGTGATCAGTGTAAACATCGCAACTATTTCTGATCAGGAAATGTCTCCAGGTCTTGAGAGCATGCACTACGGCTGCTAGTTCCAAGTCATGTGTGGCATAATTCAACTCATGAGGTCTGAGCTTTCTGGATGCATAGGCTACAACTTTGCCTTCTTGCATGAGCACTCCTCCGAGTCCTAGACGAGAAGCGTCACAATAAACCTGGAAATCCTTCCGAATGTTCGGCAATATCAACACTGGGGCTGTAACAAGACGTTTCTTCAGCTCTTGAAAACTGGTTTCACATTCCTCAGTCCAAATATACTTGGATTCCTTCTTCAATAACTCTGTCATGGGCTTGGCAATCTTTGAGAAATTCTCAATGAACCTCCGGTAATATCCGGCGAGTCCGAGGAAACTGCGGATCTCCTTGACTGAAGTGGGTGCTAACCATTCGATGACTGCTGCGACCTTGGCAGGGTCCACTGCTATTCCTTCTTCTGAGATGACGTGTCCGAGAAATCCGACTTCCTTCAACCAAAACTCACATTTGCTAAACTTTGCATATAGCTTATGCTCTCGAAGTTTCTCCAGAACTAGACGCAGATGTTCCTTGTGTTCCTCTTCGTTCTTGGAGAATATCAGTATGTCATCGATGAACACCATGACAAACTTGTCCAAGTATTCCATAAATACCTTGTTCATCAGATTCGTAAAATATGCCGGAGCATTAGTCAGTCCAAATGACATGACCGTGTACTCATACAAGCCATACCGAGTGGTAAAGGCTGTCTTGGGTATATCTTGTTCATGAATCTTCAACTGATGATACCCGGATCGAAGATCGATCTTTGAGAATACACGAGCTCCAACTAACTGATCAAACAGATCATTGATCATTGGCAAGGGGTACTTGTTCTTCATGGTCACATCGTTCAATGCACGATAATCGATAACCACCCTCAAGGACTTGTCCTTCTTTTCAACCAAGAGCACTGGGGCTCCCCAAGGTGAAGAACTTGGGCGAATATACCCTTTGTCCAATAACTCCTTAATTTGCTTCTTGATTTCTATCAAGTCATTTGCGGGCATCCGATAAGGTCTCTTGGATATCGGGGCTGTTCCGGGTAATAGCTCAATCAAGAATTCAATCTCTCTATCGGGTGGCATGCCCGGCAATTCCTCCGGAAATACATCTGGGTACTCCTGTACAATCGGTACTTCCTCCTGGACTACTCCCGTGAGAGAGTTTACTCGCTTACTCCGTGTCGGGCGCTGAGACACGTACTTAATCCGCTTCTGCTCAGGGGTGGTGAGCAAAATAGACTTAAGGGCACAATCAATATTCCCTTCATACTTGGCCAACCAATCCATGCCTAGGATCACATCCAATCCCTGGGACTCTAATACGATGAGGTCGGTGGGAAAATTATGGTTCCCGCTGTTGAGACTCAAAGCATGGCATCCTATCCCGGCAGTCATCATGCCTCCTGGGGAACTGACCTTAATAGGTTGGCTGAGGGTTCTAGTTGGCAAACTATAATTTTCCACAACTACCCTTGATATGAATGAATGTGTTGCACCAGAACCAAAAAGTACCAATACTGGATGTGAATTTAGCAAAAACTTACCAACCACAGTATCGGGGTGATCATAGACCTCTTCAACATCAAGGTGGTTCACCTGAGCTCGAGGAAAAGGATTTGGCTTCTTTGCTGCAGAGTTGCCGTTGCCGTTTCCATTTCCCTGCTTGTTCTGGGGACAATCAGTGGCATAGTGTCCCGTCTTCTGACACTTGAAGCAAGTGATGTGAGTCAGATCCTTCTGAGCTGGAGCTGAATGCTGCTGAGTGCCAGTACCGCCATTCTTGAAGTTGCTGTTGTTGCGGTGGTTCCCATTTCCTCCATGGTTGTGGCCTCCATGGTTGTGCACCGGGTGGTTATGCTGAATGTGTCCTCCGAACTTACCGGATCCAGTCCCGGTATTCCCTGGATAAGGGGTGTAGCGAGGCTTCTGCTGAGTGCCGGAGTTGAATTTTCCAACCCCATACTTTCGCTTGCGGTTCTCCATCTTCTGGTGTTTCCCCTCCAAGATGAGGGCCTTATCAACCAGCTCCTGGTAGTTGTTGAAGGTGGCTACCGTCAACTGAATGCTCAGCTCATCATTCAGTCCTTCCAAGAACTTTTCCTGCTTGGCCGCATCATCGGCCACATCTACAGGTGCATAACGGGCGAGCATGCTGAATTCATCGACGTACTGAGCCACAGAGCGATTCCCCTGGCGTAAGTTGTGAAACTCACGCTTCTTCAGACTCATTGCACCAGCTGAGACATGTGCGGTGCGGAAGGCTTGCTTGAATTGTTCCCAAGTGACTCCAGCAATGGGATAAGTGGTGGTGTAGTTCTCCCACCAAGCAGCTGCAGGGCCTTCAAGTTGATGCATGGCAAAGCGCACCTTCTCAGCTTCAGAACAACCAGCAGTGATAAGTTCACGCTCCATCTTGCGGAGCCAATCATCTGCCACAATGGGCTCAATGCTGCTGGAGAAAGTTGGAGGGTTCAACCTCAGAAAACGGGTGAGATTGTCAGCCTGGGGTGGATGATGGTTGTTGTTGTTCTGGTTCTGGATGATCAGCTGCATCAGGGTGTTTTGTTGCTGGATCAACTGGGTGAGTTCCGGCGGAAAGTTGGACTCAGGGGCGCGTCTCGGAGGCATTTGATGTTTGTAGAGGGGTGAGATTAGCATAGAACAATGGTCTAAGAGTAATTACACTACCCATATGAATGCAACACACAGGTATCACACCACACATTTTTATTCAATATCATCACAAAGGTTCACACGAGGATACAAAATTCGATAATCCTAAACATCGACCTAAAACGTATAACGATAAAGTAAATTCGGTGGTCTAGTCTAAGTGTCCTCCTCAGAAAAGCATGGTGGCGGGTCCTTCGGTGGAGCTTTCTTCATAGTCCTCGTCATTGCTGATCAAGGGGGATACGTCTCCTTCGGGATGAAGGTTCTCGCCCATGTCCAGTTCCTCCTCCAGGTATGCAACTCGAATCTTCAGCTTCTCGATCCGCTCCAGAAAGTCCTTCACCTCCAGCTCATGCTCATAGTGGGCTTCCCGGGCTGCATCTTCAAGCTCAAGCTTGTGGAGTGACAGTTGCTTGATCTTCCTGGCGTCCTTGATCACGCGATACTCCAGAGTCCCGCTGTGCTTCTCCAAGGTCTGGGCATAAGACAAAAGAGCGTCCTTGGTCTTGCTTGAGATGATATATCTGTCTTCGTTTCTCCGGGATACGGCGAATAGGTCTGGAAAAATAGGGCAGCCTTTGTATTCTTCCTTGATACGTCCGAGTGCACAATGGATCGCCATGTCCCTTCCGAGAATCCAGTTGGGTGCGATGAACTTGAAATCCATCGGCTCAGTGCGCGGCTGGAATGTCCTTCCGGGAATGTGCACCTCGATCCTGTAATGTGAATCCTCCGGGTAAGACGAAGTTGGCTTCCCTATGATAGTCGGCAGAGCAATCCACAAATCCTTGGTGATCTGCACCAGCTCCTTTCCGAACGGCATAGTGGTGTCGGGCTGGCAAAACTCCGTGAACTTAACAGGGACGAAGGTGGCCATCTAAAACATTGGAAAATCGGAGAGAAGTCAGAAATGATCAGAAGAGGAAATAGAAGATTTATAGACATAAGAGAAAATAGTTTTCTTCCTAAGGCTTTTCCATTCCTAGAGGTTACGTCCTAAGGTCAGCGTGTGCTCTGAATACCATTTTTGTAGCGACCCGACTCAAGATGAGTCAAGCCTCTGGTGTTTTCGTACCATCCCAAGATCATGCTGGTACACACACAGTACATAATGTATATATTCAAGAGTTCAATCACACAGCTTTATTAATCGAAATCTCATAAAGAGTACTTTATTACAATAAAGGATTACAATAAAGTGGTTGAAGGCCAACTCATGAGATATCTAACGAAGACTAAGCGGAAGCATCAGGTAGACGAGTCCATCCGACTCCAAGGGCATGTCGCTGAGCGTAGATCGTAGCCTCACTCCTGGTCGGAAAAGTACTCTGCAACATGATACGTTGCAGCCGTGTAGGTCAGCATATTGAATATGCCGGCAAGTCATCAAAGAGAGGGGGTAAAATAATAATGAACTATCTCTACATGCATATTTGGCCGGTGGAGCTAAGTTTTGCATAAAGCCAGTTTTTATCCTACAACAAGAGGGGTTGAAAGCAAAATATTACTACAATGTTTGTAGTTAACGAGATGGTTCCGCCAACCAGTTCTCGTACCCGAATAGTTGTTAACACCCACATCATTATTAAGTTGTGTCGAGAGTTCAGGGGAAATTCAATGCCTTCGGCTCAAGTTGTCCATGACCGTGGACACGGCTAATCGATTAGGTTCGGTGCTCTGCAGAGTTTTGCACACGTTCCCCACAAGATTTGATCGCCTCCGGGTTTGTCCTCGCAGTTCAGGGTGTTTGAAGACCGGATGATCAAAACATGGTCTTTCAACGGGTCCCTCTGAATCCCTGTCGGTGCCCATCCATTCCTACCGTTCGTCTACATCTGCTAGCACCGTCTGTCCAGAGTCGCCGCGTTGTCCAACCAAGCTAGAGCCCATAATGACTTGTGGCTGTGCAGGTAAGCCTTGAGTCTTGAAGTCTCCCTCCGTCTCTTCGAGCCTAGGTGAAGCTTTCCGCTGGATGACATGGCCTCTCCAGCATCCCGGGCATCCACTGGGTTCTCCAGGGAGCCGATCAACCGTCCTTCACCCAGAGTTGCATTGCGTCCGAGGTCTTGAAAATCTTGTCTTAGTCCGGTCTTGGTTATTATATCAACCTCGCATCACTCGTGATATACACTCAACCGATAACCCGTCTACTCAAGCATAGCATTAAGAAATTGTCGTCCCGGGGCCAAGTATCGGGGTTGTTGTGTGCCTACCACAAGATACTACAACTTAAGCTAAAGTTTCCAAGTACCTACGCAGCATGCAATTGGGAAAAGAAGGTGATCTACCATGCATCTAAAACATAGGTAAAATAACATGATCAAAATGACTTGCCTTGATGATAGTTGTCTTGCTCGAACACCTCTAAGTAACACGCTTCGCACTCCGGATGATCTACCGATACAAACACAAAGCACACCATAAGCACTTCAATCATGCCACAAGTAAAAAATAACATCACAAGTAATGATTTGCGAAAGCCTAAGTAAAAGAATTTATCACGCGCCGGTATGGAAGAAACTTGTTTCTGTTGAAAACACCAGTAAAAATACTTTAAAATTTTTGAAACTTCTACAACAGTAAGATTTTATCACTAGGAAGCAGCAGCAAAAAGAATCAACTCAAAATCATTTTTTAAACTCCTGGAATAGGCAAAACAAGATTTAAACTAAATCTGCTCTAACTTATATTTGAAAATTTCAAACATAGACAAATTATATGTTTTTTAAAAACTACAGGAAATATGTGAGCTACTGGAAAAAGAATCAATGTCATTGGACTACGTGATCAAAAGTTGTGGCTAAAACAAAGCAGAAACTTTCTGTTTTTGCAAACAAGCAGAAAAAATATAAAGCTAACTAGTACTAAAAGAGGGTACACGTGGCAGGCTACTATTGGCTGCGGAGGGCGTTTGTTGCAGCGTTTTGAGCAAACGGCCTAGCTCTAGCAAAAGCTACTGGCTAAAACATAAGTGAAAATAAAACCGTTGGTTTTCTAAACTAAACCGAAGAGTTATCCCTAGATCTAATCTACACCCTATAGCTAAGATCCAACGGTTACAAACTAAGAAAAGAGAAAACAGAGAGGGGAGGGGGAGTACCGTGCTGGCTGTGGCTACTCCGGCGGGAAGAAGATGGCGACGTCGCCGGCGAGGGGGGGAGGGAGCTCCAGGGCGTTGGAGGGGATGGGGCGGCGGCGGTGGGGTTCCTCCTCCTCGGGGAGGCGCTTGGGGGAGAGGGGCTCCGGTGCTGCTGTAGGCCGAAGGTGGGTAGCAGTGTTGCTGCTCCGGCGGGAGGGCTTGGGCGGCGAGGGGACGGCGGCTCGGCGAAGTAGGGTTGGGAACGGGGGCGGCTCGGGTGCGGGAGTATTTATAGGCCATGGGGAGAGAGATAAGGAAGGGGAGAGGTGGCAGTGGGGAAGAAATCCCAGTTCTGCAGGAGCAGCTCGGCTCGGTTTCGGTCTGGTAGAATAGGAAGGAGAGGAGGGAGAAGGCCGACGGGGAGGGAGGCTCGGTCGGGTGGGGCCCAGCGGCCAGTGGGTGGAGGCGGGGGAAAGGA
This sequence comes from Hordeum vulgare subsp. vulgare, assembly GCF_904849725.1. Lineage (NCBI taxonomy): Eukaryota > Viridiplantae > Streptophyta > Magnoliopsida > Poales > Poaceae > Hordeum > Hordeum vulgare. Next base: position 241,559,205 of record NC_058518.1, on the reverse strand, counting down.
GGCTCGGATGGCCGAGTTCAAAGGGATTTGATCCCTGGGCAGTGGGGATTCGGCCCACGACTAATAAACGCCCAGGGCGGCGGTTCTAAAGAAAAAAATTACTTTCCTATTTTAAACCTTTCCGAATCAGAAAAATAAAAGCTAATAAAAAGGAGATAAATCAAAATATTAATATAGGGTATTATATACCAAAAAAATCAGAAAAATATCCTCTACCCGAATAACATTTTTCCAAAGCAAAAATAAAAACTTTAAAAAAATGTTTTTCAGAAATTCCCAAATTTGCTTTATTTCTTTTTGCAATTATTTTTGCAAAAGAACTTTGGGTTTTCTTGGCTCAAATATTTCAGAAATTTGCCCGCACTTTGGAGGGTCATTTTCCTCCGCTCTCTCTCTCGCGTGCAAGAGGGTATTTTCTCCGGGCATTTCTCGTGCGAGGAAAAAAAATGGAATTGCAAATCAGAAAAAGACGAAGGAAATTCACATGCTAAATTTATTTCAAACAATATGCATAGATTCTTAGCTACAATGTAAAACATTCCCAATTGGGAAAATTGGGATGTTACAACAAACTGAAAATTGTCTTTGAAGAGCTATCCGGGTTAAAAAGGCGTACGACTAATGCTATCTTTGGTAAGTGTCTATAGAGACCCTTCATTAATCCACTTAACTCCTATTTGCCAAGGCCAATTATGTGGCGATTTATGTGCTTTATTCTTTGCAGGCTGCCGTACGCGCAATCTTCAAGATAATTGCTTGTTGAAGCTTAAAGTTGTATATGTATTAAAAGAGCAGCTCTATAGTGGAATCTTATGCACAATCAAAGTCGTCGCGGGGAACAAGGAACCAGTTAAGATTATAAAAGATGTGTTGGCGTTCCTTTCTACAATCCCCAAACAGATTGGAGAAGTTAAGAGATCAGTCGCTCGTGTCGGAGCCGCATATACTCTAAGTCATGCTCTGGCTTACTCGTCTAAGCTTGACCCAGCAGAAATGTCTGGAGGGTTTCCAGAACTGAAGGCAGATGGATCATCTTTCAATGATGATGATTACCGTCGGTGCGTCTCAGAACCTCGTAAATAAGTCAGCTTGTAAGTGATATGTCCTTGAAGAGCTATCATCCTGCCTATGACTGAAACAACGCCCGAATTCCGCCGCCCCAATTTAAATCAGTTAGTCTAAATCCACATCGCCGCAAGAAACTCTTTGCTCGTGATGTTGACCCATCGCATGTCTTCAACAAGGAAGCCATGTTTGAAGCCTTGGCCCACTACAACTGGAACTTGGACGATCTTCAGATTGTGGAACTGGCGAGTCGAGCGGAAGACCAGCCGAAGGCGCCTCAAACCAAAGATCAAGACAAAGCTTAACCCCGAACATGTAAAGGCCGAGTTATAAAAACTTTAAATTCCTACAATTGGGCCTCAAGTGCCTTCGTAATATATTTGAATCGACAACTGTTTGTCTGTACCATACCTTTGTGTACGCATTTAGAATTCTTTGACCTTGTCATAATCGCAAACAAAATTCTTTTGTTAACTCACTTTTAATCCTTTATGCATATGAGCCCAATAGACTTTAGTCTTTAAATTTGCCTCTTTTCAACTGATCCTTAGCTGTTTATGATAGTATTATGACTTCATAAACCAGGCACTCTTTATGAGCCTGGAAAAAAATCATTCGTACATGAAAGAAATAAGTGATGGTAACAATAGCAATCTAGCTTAGTGAGGCGCGACAAAAAGAGACAGGCTTTCGAAACTGAAGTCTTGCTTCAATGAAGCGGGTGTGATAACCCATGGTTTATCCTTGCTTTCAGTATGACGGCTCTCACATGACAACCCAACATTTTAATCTTGCGGATTGAGGGTCCATAATGGATTGAATAGTCAGGAGTACATGGAATCACCTGATCGGAGCCGCATCAAACAAACCGGCAGGTTTAACCATTTTGTGGCGTCTTTACTAGATCAAGAGGGTGAGAATGCTGAACTCGATGAGTTGGAAGCCCCCACGTGGCCTATCATCGAATAGAAAATTCCAATGTAGGATTGCAGAAGACAATGCTATTACTACTAAACAACCTGGGGACCAGTAGTACTCAGATAAGTCGGCTTGATTCCATTGACCATGATAATTTATTTGGACTTGTAGCCCCATGTAACATAAATAATAAAGGCTCATGCACAATTTATGGCTAAGAACGATCTTTGTTAGATTCAAAATATCACAAAAGTATGTACAAAAATTTAGGGGACGTACAAGAATCAATGAGCCAATGGCTCTATGTATAATAAGGTCGCACATGAGCAATGTTCGACGGTCGGGTTGTCTTTGCTTCACAGGTGCTCTTACTAGGTCATAGATCAATCAGGTAATATGAACCACTGTTGAGATTTTTGCTGATGATAAACAGGCCTTCCCAGGGCGGTGAGAGTTTATGCATCCCTGTTTAAGCTTGGATTAGCTGGAGGACCAAGTCGGCCTCTTGAATGGCGCGGCTTTTAATCCTATGGCTATGATAGTGACGTAGGTCTTGTTGGTATATGGCTGACCTAGCTGGTGCTAAGTATCTCTCCTCCTCCAAAGCATCCAAAGAATATTGTCTCGCCTGTTCATTATTGTTCTCAACATAAGCGTCAACTCTAGGAGAGTAATGACGGATATCACTTGGCAGCACCGCCTCAGCACCATAGACCATAGAGAACGGCTTGTACCGAGTGGACCTGTTTGGGGTTGTATTGATACTCCAAAGAACTAAAGGGAGCTCCTCAACCCAACAACCTAGAGTACGTTGCAATGGGACATGAGACGGGCTTTATCCCCCTTAGAATCTCATGATTTGCCCTTTCGGCTTGCCCATTGGATTGCACATGTGCCATGGCCGCCAAGTCGAGCCGGATGTGCTATTTCTGATAGAATAGCTCCATAGCTCCTTTTGATAACTTGGTACCGTAATCCGAGATAATGCTACGAGGATAGCCAAAACGGTAGATTAACTTCTTCAAGAATTTTACCGCTATTTTCGCATCACAATTGCTCACGGGTTCTGCCTCACCCACTTGGTGAACTAATCAACCACCACAAGTAGGTGGGTCTTTTTATCCGGAGACATTTTGAATGGTCCAACCATATCAAGTCCCCATACCTCAAACGGCCATGTGATTCGGATCATGCACAACTCTTGAGTCGTCACATGGGCCTGCCACACAAATTTTTGACACCATTGCACCTGCGTACAAGTTCTTCTTCATCTGCATGAGCCCTCAACCAGTAAAACCCATGTTGAAATGCTTTTGCCACCAAAGGTCTTGAGCCGACGTGATGACCACAATCACAAGCATGGATTTCAATAAGAATTTATGCCCCTCTTCAAGAGAGACACATCGTTGGAAAACGCCAGTGGTGCTTCGCCGATGTAACTCACCTCTGATGATGGTCGTTGACTTGGATCGATGGACTATTTGGCGGGACTCAACTTACTCGGTTGGGAGTTCTCCTTGAGTGAGATATGTTAAGTATGGCATCATTCAATTTGGGGTAGCGTGAAGAGCCGCCACGAGTTGTGATTTTGGGTTTGGAATAGCTATATCCTCTTTAGATGGTAATTTCACCGAGGGGTTGTGAAGGACATCCAGAAAAACATCGGGAGGGACCGGCTTCCGTTGAGAGCCAAGTCATGACAAAGCATCCGCCGCCTCATTGAGCCGGCGATTTATGTGATCAACTTGGTATCCATGAAAGTAACCCGCCACCTGAGTAACTGCTCGTTGATAAGTCGCCATCAAAGGATCTTTAGAATCCCAGGTTCATAAAACCTGTTGCACCACCAAGTCTGAGTCGCCCAAACACCTGACCCAGCTAAGGCTCATTTCCTTAGACATCCTTAGCCCGTGCAACAAAGCCTCGTACTCAGTCGTGTTCTTGGTACATGGAAACATGAGCCGTAGAACGTAGCAGAACTTGTCGCCTCGCGGAGAGGTTAACACAACCCCAACCCAGGATCCTTCTACCTGTATGAACCCATCAAAGTGCAAGGTATAATACGTGTTATCTAGCCTGTCATGTGGAATTTGCAATTCTGTCCAGTCATTGATGAAATCTACCAACGCTTGGGACTTGATAGCCACTAGGGGGATGTATTTCACCTCATGCGGGCCAAGCTCAATTGCCAACTTAGCAATCCGTCTAGTCGCCTCCCGATTTTGTATGATATCGCCAAGGAGTGCTGAACAAATCACAGTGATTGGTTGCTCCTGAAAATAGTGTTTCAACTTCCGACTTGCCATAAAGACCCCAAAAACCAGTTTCTACCAATGTGAGTATCGTTGCTTGGATAGGGTCAAGACTTCACTAACAAAATAAACCGGCCATTAGACTGGATATTCCTTTCCTTCCTCCTTCCGTTCGATGATAACTGTAATGCTTACCACCTTTGAATTGGCAGCAAAGTACAGGAGCATGGACTGTTTGTTAGTCAGGGCGGCTAGAACCGACGGCTCAACCAACTGCTTCTTGAGCACTTCAAAGGCTTCATTTGCTGCATCACTCCAAACAAAGTTATCTGTTTTCTTCAGCAACTGATAGAGAGCGATCGCCTTATCCCCCAGGCGGCTTATAAATGGGATCAAAGCTGCAATACGGCTGGTCAAGCATTGAACCTGGTTTATCTTAACCAGCTTACCGAGTGAGGTTATCTCCTTGATATTGTCAGGGTTGGCCTCAATGCCCATTTCAGAAACTAAGAAGCCCAGTAGTTTGCCAGCAGGGACCCCAAAGACACACTTCGTGGGATTAAGCTTCATCTGGTACACTCGAAGGTTATCAAATGTTTCTTTGTGATCATCTAAGAGTGTTTCCTTTTTCTGAGATTTCACCATGATGTCATCAACATAAGCGTGAGCATTGCGCCCAATCTGGGAGTGAACGCAATTCTACACACTTCGTTGGTAAGTCGCTCCCACGCCCTTAAGCCCAAAAGGCACAGAAACATAGCAGAAGGCACCAAAGGGGGTTATAAAAGTCGTCTTCTCCTGATCCTCCTTAGCCATTTTGATCTGATGATAGCCTCAATATACATCCAAAAAGCACAATCGCTCGCAACTTGCCGTAGGGTCAATGATCTGGTCGATGTGCGGGAGGGCAAAAGGATCCTTGGGACAGGTTTTGTTGTGCTCCGTGTATTCAACACACATGTGCCAGGTGCCATTTTTCTTCATAACAAGCAACCGGGTTAGCCATCCATTGAGGATGAAAAACTTCCACGATAAACCCAACAGCTAGGAGCCGGGCTACCTCTTCCCCGATAGACTTGCATCTCTCCTTGTTAAAACGATGGAGGTATTGTCGTACTAGTTTCATATTTAGATCCACATTAAGATGATGCTCAGCGAGTTCCCTCGATGCTCCATGAATGTGAGAAGGCTTCCATGCAAAGATGTCCCGATTCTCACGAATGAGCTCGATGACCGCGCTTTCCTATTTAAAATCCAGACCTGTCCCAATAGTGAACTGTTTGGGGGAATGGCCTAGGATGGAATCAATCTGTTTAGTATCCTCGGCCGGCTTAAACTTAAGAGGTTATTCGGATTCAATAGTTAGCTTCTTGAGAGGACTCATATCAGCTGGACCAACACTAGTCGTGTAAAACTTTAGCTCCTCGGCGGCGCAGGCTGATACGTCCATTTTGCATCATGCTTTCATGTTGATATTTATCGCTTTATGTACTGTTATTATACTTTGTGGAACCATACTTATGCCTTTTCTCTCTTATTTTGCAAGGTTTATTTGAAGAGGGAGAATACCGACAACTGGAATTCTGGACTGGAAAAGGAGCAAGTCAGAGTCCTCTATTCCGCGCAACTCCAAATGCCCTGAAAATCAACGTGGAATTTTTTGGGAATATATAAAAAATATTGGGCGAAAGAAGTGTCACAGGGGAGCTGCCAGGGGCCCACAAGCCTGGTTGCCGCGGCCTACCCCCAGGTCGCGGAAACAGGGCTTGTGGGCACCCTGGTGGCCCACTGACCCCCCCTCTTTTGCTATATGAAGGATTTCGTCCAAGAAAAAATCAAGGTGGAGCTTTTTTGTGGATTCGCCGCCGCCACGAGGCGGAACTTGAGCAGAACCAATCTAGGGATCTGGCAGGACGATCCTGCCGGGGAAACTTCCCTCCCGGATTGGGAAATCGTCGCCTTCGTCATCACCAACACTCCTCTCATCGGAGGGGAGTCATCTCCATCAACATCTTCATCAGCACCATCTCCTCTCCAAACCCTAGTTCATCTCTTGTAACCAATCTCCGTCTCGTGACTCCGATTGGTACTTGTAAGGTTGCTAGTAGTGTTGATTACTCTTTGTAGTTGATGCTAGTTGGATTACTTGGTGGAAGAGTTTTTGTTCAGATCCTTGATGCTATTCATTACACCTCTGATCATGATTATGATTATGCTTTGTGAGTAGTTACTTTTGTTCCTGAGGACATGGGATAAGTCATGCTAATAATAGTCATGTGAATTTGGTATTCGTTCGGTATTTTGATATGTTGTATGTTGTTTTTCCTCTAGTGGTGTTATGTGAACGTCGACTACATAACACTTCACCATATTTGGGCCTAGAGGAAGGCATTGGGGAGTAGTAAGTAGATGATGGGTTGCTAGAGTGACAGAAGCGGATGCTTGCGAGAGGGGTTAATCATAAGTGGGATGCTTGTCCAAGTAAGGGTAGTACCCAAACGCCGGTCCACCCACATATCAAACTATCAAAGTAACGAACGCGAATCATATGAACATTATGAAACTAGCATGAAAGAAATTCCCGTGTGTCCGCGGGAGCGTTTTTCCTCTTATAAGACTTCTCTCAGGCTTGTCCCTTGCTATAAAAGGGATTGGTCCACTTTGCTGCACCATTTCTACTACTTGTCACTTGTTACTTTTCGCTTGCTACATTTCACCTTACGACACCATCACTTGTTACCGCTACTTTCAGTGCTTGCAGTTATTACCTTGCTGAAAACCGTTTATCAGAGCCTTCTTATCCTCGTTGGGTTCGACACTCTTACTTATCGAAAGGACTACGATTGATACCCTATACTTGTGGGTCATCAAGACTCTTTTTTGGCGCCATTGCCGGGGAGTGAAGCGCCTTTGGTAAGTTGAATTTGGTAAGGAAACATTTATATATTGTGTTGAAATTTATTGTCACTTGCCAAACTGTTCCTTTGAGGAATTTGTTCGGGGTATCTTCACCACGAACTGAAGCAAGAGGAGTTGTTCCTCAACCTGAGGTACCTACTGAAAATATCTTTTATGAAATTCCTTTGGGTATGCTTGAGAAACTGCTGGCTAATCCTTTTATAGGAGATGGATCTTCACATCCAGACTTGCATCTAATCTATGTAGATGAAGTTTGTGGTTTATTTAAGCTTGCAGGTTTGCCCGAGGATGAGGTAAAGAAGAAAGTATTTCCTTTATCTTTTAAGGATAAGGCGTTGACATGGTATAGGCTATGTGATGATACTGGATCATGGGACTACAATCGGTTGAAATTGGAATTTCATCAAAAGTTTTATCCTATGCATTTAGTACATCGTGATCGGAATTATGTTTATAACTTTTGGCCTCGTGACAGGGAAAGCATAGCTCAAGATTGGGGAGGCTTAAATAAATGCTATATTCATGCCCCAATCATGAGCTCTCGAGAGAAATTATCACTCAAAACTTTTATGCTCGGCTTTCTCATGAAGATCGTACCATGCTTGACACTTCTTGTACCGGTTCTTTTATGAAGAAGGATATTGACCACAAGTGGAATTTATTGGAAAGAATCAAACGTAACTCTGAATATTGGGAGCTTGAAGAAGGTAAGGAGTCAAGTATGAATTTCCAGTTTGATTGCGTTAAATCTTTTGTTGAAACAAACACTTCTAGAGATTTTAGCGCTAAGTATGGACTTGATTCTGAGATAGTAGCTTCTCTATGTGAATCTTTTGCTGCTCATCTTGATCTTCCCAAAGAGAAGTGGTTTAAGTATCACCCGCCTGTAGAAGTCAACATAGTTAAACCCAATCTAGTTGAAGAGAAAGTCATTGCCTTTAGTGATCCTATTGTTCCTTGTGCCTACGCTGAGAAACCACCTTACCCTGCTAGGAAAAAGGATTATTCTAAAGCTCCAACTGTGATACGTAGGGGTTACATTAGACCACTTGCACCCCCTGAGGAAATTAGAGTTAAACCTAGTGTTGCTATTATCAAAGATCTCTTAGCCGAAGACATAGACGGGCATGTTATCAAATTCTGTGAGGACTCCGCTAGAATTGCTAAACCTCACGCGAAGGACAAATACGGACCTGTAGTTAGCCTGCCCGTTGTTTCTATCAAGATAGGAGATCACTGTTATCATGGTTTATGTGATATGGGTGCTAGTGTTAGTGCAATACCCCGGTCCCTATATGATGAAATCAAAGATGAGATTGCACCTGCTGAGTTAGAACCATTGATGTCACTATTACGCTAGCTAATAGAGACACCATCTGCCCTCTGGGAATTGTGAGAGACGTAGAAGTCCTGTGTGGTAAGACGAAGTATCCTACTGATTTCCTCGTCCTTGCTACTGCACAAGATACCTTTTGTCCCATCATATTTGGCAGACCCTTTCTCAACACTGTCAATGCTCACATTGATTGCATTAAACAGACTGTCACTTTAGTTTCGAGGGTGTGTCTCATGAATTTAACTTCTCCAAGTTTGGAAGACAACCCCATGAAAAAGAGTCGTCTAGTAGGGATGAAATCATTGCTCTTGCCTCTATTGACATACCTCCTATGGATCCTTTAGAGCAATATCTGCTTGAGCATGAAAATGATATACATATGGATGAAAGAGATGAGATAGATAAAATTGTTTTAGAACAATATCCTATTCTCAAGAATAATCTGCCTGTTGAACTGCTTGGGGATCCTCCCCCACCAAAGGGTGATCCTGTGTTCGAGCTAAAACAGTTACCAGATACTCTTAAGTATGCCTACCTTGATGAAAGGAGATATATCCTGTTATTATTAGTGCTCACCTCTCGAATCACGAAGAGAAGAAGTTATTAAAAACTTTGAGGAAGCACCGTGCTGCTATTGGATATACTCTTGATGATCTTAAGGGTATTAGTCCCACTCTATGTCAGCACAAGATTAAAATCGATCCTGATTCTAAGCTAGTTGATGATCATCAACGGAGGTTAAATCCGAGGATGAAAGAGGTCATGAGAAAAGAAATATTAAAGCTTATGGAAGCAGGAATCATTTATCATGTTACTCATAGTGATTGGTTAAGAACAGTATATTTCGTACCTATGAAGGGAGGTATCACCGTCGTTCCTAATGATAAGAATGAACTAATCCCACAGAGGATTATTACTGGCTACAGGATCGTGATAGACTTACGGAAACTGAACAAGGCAACCAGGAAAGACCATTATCCTTTGTCGTTTATCGACCAAATTCTAGAAAGGCTATCTAAACACACACACTTCTGCTTTGTAGACGGTTATTCAGGTTTCTCGCAAATACCTATTGCACATTCTGATCAGGAGAAAACCACTTTCACCTGCCCCTTCGGTACCTTTGCTTATAGACGTATGCCTTTTGGCTTGTGCAATGCACCTGCCACCTTTCAAAGATGTATGATGGCTATATTCTCTGACTTTTGTGAAAAGATTGTTGAGGTTTTCATGGATGATTTCTCCGTTTATGGTTCTTCCTTTGACGATTGCCTCAGCAACCTTGATCGAGTCTTATAGAGATGCAAAGATACCAACCTCGTCTTGAACTAGGAGAAGTGCCACTTCATTGTTAATGAAGGCATCGTCTTAGGACACAAAATCTCTGAGAAAGGCATTGAAGTTGATAATGCTAAGGTAGATGCAATTGAGAAAATGCCTTGCCCCACAGATATCAGAGGTATTCAAAGTTTCCTAGGTCATGTTGGTTCCTATAGAAGGTTCATTAAAGACTTCTCTAAGATTTCTAGGCCTCTTACCAACCTCTTGCAGAAGGATGTTCCTTTTGTTTTCGATGAGGATTGTGAGGAAGCTTTAAAAATACTTAAGAAGTCCTTGATAACCGCACCTATTGTTCCACCACCTGATTGGAACTTGCCATTTGAAATCATGTGTGATGCTAGTGATTATGCTGTTGGTGTTGTTCAAGGACAAAGAGTTGACAAGAAGTTGAACGTCATTCACTACGCTAGTAAAACTCTAGATAGTGCCCAAAGAAACTATGCCACTACGGAGAAGGAGTTTTTAGCAGTCGTGTTTGCATGTGAAAAGTTCAGATCTTATACAGTTGACTCCAAAGTCACTATTCACTCTGATCATGCTGCTATTAAGTACCTTATGGAGAAGAAGGACACTAAGCCTAGGCTAATCAGATGGGTTCTCCTGCTACAGGAATTTGATTTGCACGTTGTTGACCGAAAGGGTGCTGATAACCATGTAGCAGATAACTTGTCTAGGTTAGAGAATGTCCTTGATGACCCACGACCTATTGATGACAGCTTTCCTGATGAGCAATTGAATGTCATCCGCACTTCACATAGTGCACCGTGGTATGCTGATTACGCAAACTATATCGTAGCCAAATGCATACCACCCAGTTTCACCTACCAGCAAAAGAAGAAATTCTTCTTTGATTTGAGACACTACTTTTGGGATGATCCTCACCTTTATAAGGAAGGAGTAGATGGTGTTATTAGACGTTGTGTGCGTGAACATGAACAGGGACAGATCCTGCAGAAGTGTCATTCCGAAGCCTACGGAGGACACCATGCTGGAGACAGAACTGCTCATAAGGTATTGCAATCAGGGTTCTATTGGCCCACTCTCTTCAAGTATGCCCGTAAGTTTGTCTTGTCTTGTGACAAATGCCAAAGAATAGGGAATATCAGTAAGCGTCAGTAAATGCCTATGAACTATTCACTTGTCATTGAACCATTTGATGTCTGGGGCTTTGATTATATGGGACCTTTCTCGAGTTCCAATGGGTATACTCACATCTTAGTTGTTGTGGATTATGTCACTAAGTGGGTAGAAGCTATCCCCACTAGAAATGTTGATCACCACACCTCTATTAAGATGCTTAAAGAAGTCATTTTCCCAAGATTTGGAGTCCCTAGATATCTGATGACTGATGGCGGTTCACACTTCATTCATGGTGTTTTCCACAAGATGCTCGCTAAGTATGATGTCAACCATAGAGTTGCATCTCCTTATCATCCTCAGTCTAGTGGTCAAGTGGAGTTGAGTAATAGGGAGATCAAATTGATCTTACAAAAGACCGTCAATAGATCTCGAAAGAATTGGTCTTGAAAACTTGACGATGCACTATGGGCTTATAGGACTGCTTATAAGAATTCCATGGGCATGTCGTCGTATAAAATGGTTTACGGCAAGGCCTGTCATTTACCTCTTGAGCTAGAACACAAAGCTTATTGGGCAATCAAAGAGCTCAACTTTGATTTCAAACTTGTCGGTGAGAAGCGGTTGTTTGATATCAGCTCATTAGATGAATGCAGGGCCTAGGCATATGAGAATGCCAAGTTGTTCAAGGAAAAGGTTAAGAGATGGCACGATAAAAGAATACAAAAATGAGAGTTCAATGTAGGTGATTATGTCCTGCTATACAATTCTCGTTTAAGATTCTTCGTAGGCAAGCTTCTCTCTAAATGGGAAGGTCCCTACGTTGTCGAGGAAGTATATCGTTCCAGTGCCATCAAAATCAATAACACAGAAGGTAATTTTCCTAGAGTGGTAAATGGGCAAAGAATCAAGCATTACATCTCTAGTACTCCCATAAATGTTGAGACCAATATCATCAATATCATAACTCCAAAGGAGTACATAAGGGATGTTTATCAGCCTGTTTCAGACCCTAAAAACAAAGAGGTATGTGTTTCGGTAAGTAATTGGACTCCGAAACTTTTCCAATAAGAAATTTTCTCCGTTTTGGATTTTATGGAAAATTAGAAAAATAAAAAGCAGTCCGGAGAGCGCACGAAGCGGCCACAAGCTTGGTTGCCGCGGCATCCCCCCTGGCCGCGGCAACAGGGCTTGTGGGCACCTCGTGTGCCTCCCGGACTCCGTTTTCTTGCGGAGCACTCCTTCTGGTCCAGAAAAAATCATTATATATACGCCCGAGGGTTTTGATCTCCGTATCGCATAGTTTTCCTCTATTTTCGTTTCGAGCCTGTTTTCCGCCGCAGATCTAGGTCAAGATATCTTCTCAAGATTCAGAGGGGGAGAACTATGTGGCTGATTACCTTGCTAACCCCAAGGTGCATGGGGATTTGGAACCTTATGGCTGGACCACTGACGAGAAAGAGGACTATGTTCCCAAAGGGAAGGAACAAACGAGTTCCGATGAAGAGGAGACTCCTCTGCCTCAACCTGGACGCACCCATGTGGAGTTCAAGAAGTCGAGCCTCCCTGACCAAAGGAAGAAGCCTAAGACCCTGTTTATCCCTTCACGTTTCTTGCAGGAGAGTAAGCAGGAACTTTGCCATAGAGTGTTGAAGCTTGAGGAGGAAAATGACGATCTGAGGGAGCAGAACTTTATGGTCAAGTGGAAATTAGACAAGCTCAAGACTGCTTCAACAACTCCACCACCATAACCACCAAAGGAAGACAACTAAGCATTGGTATGGGCAACTCCCTTGGCTTATGCCAAGCTTGGGGGAGTTGCCCTGGTATCGTATCACCTTTATATCTTTTGCTTTTACCTTTGTTTTAGTTCTTTCCTTTTCAGTTTTTATTTCTTCTCTTAGTGGAATAAATCTTTAGTATTTTAGTTTGAGTCTTTTGCCTTGTGTCTCCCCCGATGTATTCGAGCTTGCGAGCTATATAATAAAGAGTATCTTAGTCAAGGGCTTTGTTTTGTGCCGTGATCAAAAGTATGAAAAGAACGATAGCATGAAAGATCACGAGATGATCTTATGGAAAGTGATAGCTTCACATATAACAAGTATGATGATTGAAACTTGTTGACAGTAGACCAACATGGACCTCAGTCATTGTTTCAATTAATAAGAAGTAATAAGGAAAGAGAGGTTCACATATAAATATATCATCTTAGACACCTTCTATAATTGTGAGCACTCATCAAACTATTACATGCTTAGAAGTAGATGTTGGACAAGGAAGACAACATAATGAATTGTGTTTGTTTGGTTCCAAACAATGTTATATGATTAGAGATCCCTTAGCATGTGACGATTTCTTCCACCTCATATTAGCCAAAACTCCCGCACCAAGTAGAGATACTACTTGTGCATCCTGAAACCTTCAACCCATTTTTGCCATGAGTGTCCACCATACCTACCTATGGATTGAATAAGATCCCTCAAGTAAGTTGTCATCGGTGCAAGCAATAAAAATTGCTCTCTAATATGTATGATCTATTAGTGTGTGGAAAATAAGCTTTGTACGAACCTGTGATGAGGAAGACATAAAAGCGACAGACTGCATAATAAAGTTCTTTATCACAGGAGGCAATATAAAATGACGTTCCTCCGCACTAAGAGGACACGCATCCAAACCTCAAAAGCGCATGACAACCTCTGCTTCCCTCTGCGAAGGGCCTATCTTGTACCTTTACTTTTTGCCTTTGTAAGAGTCATGGTGATCTTCACCAATTCCTTATTTAGCCTTTTTCTTGGTGAACGTCATATGCTTGGGAAAGATCTATATTCATATATCAACTTGGAGCTGAGTACTTATGCTTTATTATTGTTGACTTTACCCTTGAGGTAAATGGTTGGGGGGCAAAATTATAAGCCCCTATCTTTCTCTGTGTCCAACTGAAACTTTGATACCATGAGTACCACGTGAGTTGTAACAATTGTGGAAAACAAAAGAGATGATTGAGTATGTGGATTTGCCTTACAAGCTCTTATTTGACTCTTTCTGATAATATGATAAACTGCAATTGCTTCAATGACTATGGACTGTTGTTGGCTACTTCTCGATAAGGTTTTTGTTTCATACTTTTCTTTGTGAAGGAATTATTACTTTCCCATAAGAATCTCTATGATGTATTGTTGTTCTATGTGTGATCATGATGACCTCATGTCTGTATTATGTTTTATCGACACCTTCATCCCTAAACATGTGGACATGTTTTGGGTCTTGGTTTTCGCTTGAGGACAAGCGAGGTCTAAGCTTGGGGGAGTTGATACGTCCATTTTGCATCATACTTTCATGTTGATATTTATCGCTTTATGGACTATTACTATACTTTGTGGAACCATACTTATGCCTTTTCTCTCTTATTTTGCAAGGTTTATTTGAAGAGGGAGAATACCGGCAACTGGAATTCTGGACTGGAAAAGGAGAAAGTCTGAGTCCTCTATTCTGCGCAACTCCAAATGCCCTGAAAATCAACGTGGGAGCTGGAATTGGGAATATATAAAAATACTGGTCGAAAGAAGTGTCACACGGGAGCTGCCAGGGGCCCACAAGCCTGGTTGCCGCGGCCTACCCCCCTGGTCGCGGCAACAGGGCTTGTGGGCACCCTGGTGGCCCACTGGCCCCCCTCTTTTGCTATATGAAGGGTTTCGTCCGAGAAAAAATCAAGGTGGAGCTTTTTCGTGGATTCACCGCCGCCACGAGGCGGAACTTGAGCAGAACCAATCTAGGGCTCCGGCAGGATGATCCTGCCGGGGAAACTTCCCTCCTGGAGGGGGAAATCGTCGCCTTCGTCATCACCAACACTCCTCTCGTCGGAGGCGAGTCATCTCCATCAACATCTTCATCAGCACCATCTCCTCTCCAAACCCTAGTTCATCTCTTGTAACCGATCTCCATCTCGCGACTCCGATTGGTACTTGTAAGGTTGCTAGTAGTGTTGATTACTCTTTGTAGTTGATGCTAGTTGGATTACTTGGTGGAAGAGTTTATGTTAAGATCCTTGATGCTATTCATTACACCTCTGATCATGATTATGATTATGCTTTGTGAGTAGTTACTTTTGTTCCTGAGGACATGGGACAAGTCGTGCTAATAATAGTCATGTGAATTTGGTATTCGTTCGGTATTTTGATATGATGTATGTTGTTTTTCCTCTAGTGGTGTTATGTGAACGTCGACTACATAACACTTCACCATATTTGGGCCTAGAGGAAGGCATTGGGGAGTAGTAAGTAGATGATGGGTTGCTAGAGTGACACAAGCTTAAACCCCAGTCTATGCGTTGCTTCGTAAGGGGTTGATTTGGATCCACTAGTTTAATGCTATGGTTAGACGTTGTCTTAATTCTTCTTTTGTAGTTGCGGATGCTTGCGAGAGGGGTTAATCATAAGTGGGATGCTTGTCCAAGTAAGGGCAGTACCCAAGCGCCAGTCCACCCACATATCAAACTATCAAAGTAACGAACGCGAATCATATGAACATGATGAAACTAGCATGACAAAAATTCCCGTGTGTCCTCGGGAGCGTTTTTCCTCTTATGAGACTTTGCTCAGGCTTGTCCCTTGCTATAAAATGGATTGGGCCACTATGCTGCACCGTTTCTACTACTTGTCACTTGTTACTTTTCGCTTGCTACGTTTCACCTTACGACACCATCACTTGTTACCGCTACTATCAGTGCTTGCAGTTATTACCTTGTTGAAAACCATTTATCAGAGCCTTCTTCTCCTCGTTGGGTTCGACACTCTTACTTATCAAAAGGACTATGATTGATCCCTTATACTTGTGGGTCATCACAGGCCGACTCAACATAAGCCACGTCCCCTTCTTCACACTCCTGAGCTGTCATCCTGTCTCTTTTCACCGTGAAAGTGTCGTTGGGACCCAGCATTTTAATCTTGACGTAAACATAACAGGGGCTAGCCATGAAACATAAATAAGTCGGACTTCCGAAAAGAGCGTGATAGGGGCTTTGTATCTTCACTACTTCGAAAGTCAAGGGCTCGATCGTGTAGTTGTGATCATCTCCAAATACCGCATCCAGCATAATTCGACCAACCAGGTATGACAACTTCCCAGGAACGACACCATGGAAAACTATGGTTGAAGTCTCTAAGCTATTGTTCGGAAGATTCATCCGGTGAAGGGTGTCATAATATAGTATATTGATACTATTTCCTCCGTCAATGAGGACCCTTAAGAGTTTATAACCACCCACTTAAGGGGCCACTACCAATGCCAGATCTCCGGGGTTGTCGATCCGGGCAGGGTGATCTTGTCGGCTCCAAGTGATTGGCTGCTCAAACAAATGGAGATACTCGGGAATCGCCGGCTCGACCATGTTGATAGCTCTCCTTTTGACCTATGTGTCTCTCTTACAAGCGTTGGTGGTGAATACATGGTACTGACCATTACTTAGCTTTTTAAGGCCCCGAGATGAGTCGCCAGGAGAATCCTGACACGGACGTTCCTCTACGTACCTCTCGATAACGCGGTTCTGGTACTACTGCATCATATAGCAGTCTCCCATGAATGTTTGGTCGGCTTCTACTGAGTACAGTGTTTGGGTCAAGGCACCTTGAGCGTGGCCTCGTAATTGGGCGCCTTGCTCATCTAATGATCCTTCGGGCAGTTGATCCGCTGTCGAGCTTTGGTACTAACCGTAGACTCTGACCCAGATTCGGATCGCTTCTGTTTGTTATTACCTTGGCCTTAAACGTCCCCATCTTTGAGATGATGTGTAAACACGGTGTTCTTCACCATGGTGTGGCTTCGGTCAGCCCTACTCTAGCTGGGGTGAGCGCGACGAGACGGCTCGACGATGTCGATGTTGATGTCTGCTACCTCTTGAGCTTGCGTTGGTTTTTTCCCTTGAAGAGGAAAGGGTGATGCAACACAGTAGCAGTAAGTATTTCCCTCAGTTTCAGAACTAAGGTATCAATCTAGTAGGAGTATCAAGATGAAGCACCGATGTACCTGCGCAAAAACAGCAAACTTGCACCCAACGCTACAAAGGGGTTGTCAATCCCTTCACGATTGATTGCAAGGTGAGATCTGAAGGCGGAAAGTGCAACAAAGTAAAAGTGTAGGGCTAGAAATATAATGTGAAGTACACCCGGGGGCCATAGTGTTCACTACAGGCTTCTATCAAAATAGCAAATATTACGGTGGGTGAACGAATTACTGTCGAGCAATTGATATAACCGCGCAAAGTCATGACGATATCTAAGGAAATGATCATACATATAGGCATCACATCCGAGACAAGTAGACCGATACTTTCTGCATCTACTACTATTACTCCACACATCGACCGCTATCCAGCATGCATCTAGTGTACTGAGTTCATGACAAACAGAGTAACAACTTAAGCAAGATGACATGATGTAGAGGGATAAATTCATGCAATAGATATAAACCCCATCTTTTTACCCTTGATGGCAACAACACGATGCGTGCCTCGCTACCCCTTCTGTCATTGGGTGAGGTCACCGCACGGTATGAATCCAAAACCAAGCACTTCTGCCATTGCAAGAATCATAGATCAAGTTGGCCAAACAAAACCCACAACTCTAAGAGAATTACAAGGATATGAAATCATGCATATAAGAGATCAGAAGAAACTCAAATAAGATTCATAGATAATCTGATCATAAATCCACAATTCATCGGATCTCGACAAACACACCGAAAAAGAAGATTACATCGGATAGATCTCCATGAAGATCATGGAGAACTTTGTATTGAAGATCCAGGAGAGAGAAGAAGCCATCTAGCTACTAGCTATGGACCCGAAGGTCTATGGTGAAGTACTCACGCATCATCGGAGAGGCAATGGTGTTGATGAAGAAGCCCTCCGTATCCGGATCCCCCCTCCGGCAGGGCACCAGAACGTGCCCCAGATGGGATCTTGCGGAGACAGAAGCTTGCGGCGGCGGAAAAGTATTTTCGTGGATCTCTCCCATGGCTTTGGATTTTTCGGGGATTTATAGGCGAAAGAGGTAGGGCAGATGAGCCACAAGAGGCCCACAAGCCTACTAGGCACGGGCCCCCCCTGGCCGCGCCTAGGGGGCTTGTGGCCTCCCCTGGTGGCCTCTACCTTGGTTCTCACGCTCCCTGCGTATCTTCTGTTCCGGAAAAAATCTTTCCAGAGGTTTTATTCCGTTTGGACTCCGTTTAATATTCTCCTCTGAAAAGGGTCAAAAACACGGAAAAAACAGGAACTGGCACTTGGCACTGAGTTAATAAGTTAGTCCCAAAAAAGATATAAAAGGCATACAAAACATCCAAAGTTTGACAAGATAATAGCATGGAACCATCAAAAATTATAGATACGTTGCAGACGTATCAAGCATCCCCAAGCTTAACTCTTGCTCGTCCTCGAGTAGGGAAGTGATAAAGACTGAACTTTTGATGTGGAATGCTACCTAGCATATTTGTCCTTTGTAACTTCTTTCATGTGACATGAATGTTCAGATCCGTAAGATTCAAAACAATAGTTTGCTATTGACATGAAAACAATAATACTTCAAGCAAACTAGCAAGGTAATCATGAACTTTTGAAATAACAAGGCCAAAGAAAAATATCCCTACAAAATCATATAGTCTGGCTATGCTCCATCATCCCCACACAACTAATTTAAATCATGCACAACCCCAGTATTGGCCAAGTAATTGTTTTCGCACTCTTACTTTCTCAAACGTTTTTCAACTATCACGCAATACATGAGAGTGAGCCATGGATATAGCACTACAGGTGGAATAGACTGTGGTGGAGGTTGTGAGACAAAAAGGAGGAGATGGTCACATCGACTCGGCGTATCAAAGGGCTATGGAGATGCCCATCAATAGATATCAATGTGAAAGAGTAGGGATTACCATGCAATGGATGCACTTAGAGCTATAAGTGTGTGAAAGCTCAAAAGGAGAACTAGTGGGTGTGCATCCAACTTGCTTGCTCACGAAGACCTAGGGCAATTTTGAGGAAGCACATCATCGGAATATACAAGCCAAGTTACATAATGAAGATTCCCACTAGTATATGGTGGTGACAAAACAAGAGACTCTCAAACATGAAGAACATGGTGCTATTATGAAGCACAAGTGTGGAAAAAGATAGTAGCATTGTCCCTTCTCTCTTTTTCTCTCTCTCTTTTTTGTTTGAGCTCTTTGGCCTATTTCCATATATATATATATTTTGTGGGCAACTTTGGCCTCTTTTTATTTATTTATTTCCTCACATGGGACAATGCTCTAATAATGATGATCATCACACTTTATATTACTCAAAGCTCAATGCTTAGAACAATGATGACTCTTATAGGAAATGCCTCTGGCAGTGTATCGGGATGTGCAATGATCTAGCTTGGCGTATGACTCGCTAGCTATCTTACGATCATGAAATGGCAATATGAAAGTGACGGCACAAGTCATGAGACGGAACGGTGGGAGTTGCATGGCAATATATCTCAGAATGGCTATGAAAATGCCATAGTAGGTAGGTATAGTGGTTGTTTTGAGGAAGGCAGATGGTGGGTTTGTGCACCGACGAAAGTTGCGCGGCACTAGAGAGGCTAGCAATGGTGAAAGCTGAAAGTGCGTCTATACCATGGACTCACATTAGTCATGAAGAACTCACATACTTATTGCGAAAGTTTTTATTAGTAATCGAAACAAAGTGCTAAACGCATACTCCTAGAGGAAGGGTTGGTAGGTGTTAACCATCGCGCGATCCCGACCGCAACACAAAGTATGACAATCAATAAATCAATTATGCTCTGACTTCCTAACATAGCGGTTCACCATACGTGCATGTTACGGGAATCACTAACTTCAACACAAGTATTTCTAGATTCACAACACTCTACTAACATAACTCTTAATATTACCAAATACATGTCTCAAAACTATTTGAGAGGAATCAAACTTCTCTTTCTAATAAATGCACAAGAAGATGGAAGTTTTATTGTATCCTCTTTGGGTGCCTAACACCTTTGGGACTACTTTCATAGCACAAGCCAACTACCAAGTTACTCAGAGAGATCACTCTCAAAAAGATATAAGTGAAGATCAAGAGTTCTTATTTCCCCAAAATATGACACCACCGTGCTCTAAAAGATCTAAGTGAAGCACTTAGAGCAAAGTTGTCTAGCTCAAAAGATATAAGTGAAGAACATGTGAGCTAAATTGCCTAACTCAAAAGATATAAGCGAAGCTCAAAGAGTATTCTAGAAAATTTACGATGAGTGCATTTCTCTCTCAAAAGGTGTGCAGCAAGGATGATTGTGACACAACAAAAAGAAAAGACTCCTACGATACAAGACGCTCCAAGCAAAACACATATCATGTGGTGAATAAAAATATAGCTCCAAGTAATGTTACCGATGGATTGAAGACGAAAGAGGGGATGCCTTCCTGGGGCATCCCCAAGCTTAGGCTTTTTGGTGTCCTTGAATTTGGCTTGGGATGCCTTGGGCATCCCCAAGCTTGAGCTCTTTCCACTCTTTTATCCCTTTGTCCATGAGAACATCATCCAAAACTTGAAAACTTCACAACACAAAACTTAAACAGAAACTCGTGATATCATTAGCACAAGAAAACAAACTACCACCTCTTTAGGTACTGTGGAAAACTTGATTTCTATTTATATTGGTGTTAGATTACTGTATTCTCACTTTCCCATGGCTAATACCCCCCGATACTATCCATAGTTTTAGAAAAATAAGCAATCAACACAACAAAAACATAATCTGTCAAAACCAGACCGGTCTGTAGCAATCTGTATACTTCGTATACTTCTGGTATCTCACAAATTCTGACAAATTATGATAGTTTGGGAAATTGGCATATCAACAAGAAGCAAAAAGAATCAACTCAAAAGCTCTTTCAGGATAAAAAATGAAAAATAATTTTGTGAGCGAAAAGTTTCTGTCTTTTTCCAGCAGGATCAAACAACCATCACCAAAACTAGTCATAAAGGTTTTACTTGGCACAAGCACAAAAAGAAACATAAAAAACACAATCATAACATAATTATGATGGTGTGGACACAACAAAACAGAAAGCAAAAAAAAATTCATTGGGTTGCCTCCCAACAAGCGCTATTGTTTAACGCCCTTAGCTAGGCATTGATAATTCAATGATGCTCACACAAAAGACAAGAATTGAAGCACAACAAGAGAATCACAAAGCATGTGAAAATCACATCTAAGTCTAACGTACTTCCTATGCATAGGTATTTATAGGAAAACAGATTGTCAATACAACCAATAGTTACCAAATGCAATGAAGAAGAAAGAGACAATAGCAATCTCAACAAAACGAGAGGTGATTTAGTAACATGAAAATTTCTACCCCAATATTTTCCTCTCTCAGAACAATTACATGTGGGATCATATTCAAATTCAACAATATAGCTATCACATAGGATATTCTTTTCATGATCCACATGCATGCAAAGTTGACGCTCTTCAAAAATAGTGGGATTATCATCAACTAAAGTCATGACTTTTCCAATCCCACTTTCAATATTATTTCAAATATCATAATCATCATGAGGCTTAAACAAATTTTCAAGATCATAAGAAAAATCATTACCCCAATCATGATCATTGCAACAAGTAGTGGACAAAGCAAAACTAGCATCCCCAAGCTTAGAGTTTTGCATATTTTTAGCATGATTGCCATTAATAGAATTCATTGTGAAACCATTGCAATCATGCTTTTCATTCAAGGAGCCCTCGTGAATCACTTCATAAATTTCTTCATCACGATTTTCAGATTCATGCATCTCAAGCAAAACTCCATAGAGAAAGTCAAGTGCACTCAACTCACTAGCAAATGGTTCAACATAGAAAAATGTAGTTGAAGTCTCCAAGCTGTTGTCCGGAAGATTCATCCGGTGAAGGCTGTCATAATGTAGTATATTGATACTATTTCCTCCGTCAATGAGGACCCTTGAGAGTTTCTAACCACCCACTTAAGGTGCCACTACCAATGCCAGATCTCTGGGGTTGTCGATCCGGGGAGAGCGATCTTGTCGGCTCCAAGTGATTGGCTGCTCAAGCAAACGGATATACTCGGGAATCGCTGGCTCGACCATGTTGATAGCTCTCCTTTTGACCTCTGGGTCTCGCTTACAAGCGTTGGTGGTGAATACATGGTACTGACCATTACTTAGCTTTTTAAGGCCCCAAGATGAGTTGCCAGGAGTATCCTGACACGGACGTTCCTCTACGTACCTCTCGATAACGCAGTTCTGGTACTACTACATCATATAGCAGTCTCCCATGAATGTTTGGCCGGCTTCTATTGAGTACAGTGTTTGGGTCAAGGCGCCTTGAGCGTGGCTTCGTAATTGGGCGCCTTGCTCATCTAATGATCCTTCGGGCGGCTGATCCGCTGCCGAGCTTTGGTACTAACCGTAGACTCTGGCCCAGATTCGGATCGCTTCTGTTTGTTATTACCTTGGCCTTCAATGTCCCCATCTTTGAGATGATGGGTTAACACGGTGTTCTTCGCCATTGTGTGGCTTCGGTCAGCCCTACTCTAGCTGGGGTGAGCGCGACAAGATGGCTCGACGATGTCGATGTTGATGTCTGCTACCTCTTGAGCTTGCATTGGTTTTTTCCCTTGAAGAGGAAACGGTGATGCAGCACAGTAGCAGTAAGTATTTCCCGTAGTTTGAGAACCAAGGTATCAATCCAGTAGGAGTATCAAGATGAAGCACCGATGTACCTGCGCAAAAACAACAAACTTGCACCCAACGCTACAAAGGGGTTGGCAATCCCTTCACGATTGATTGCAAGGTGAGATCTAAAGGCGGAAAGTGCAACAATGTAGCGACCCGACTCAAGACGAGTCAAGCCTCTGTGTTTCTGTGCCATCCCTGGATCAGTATGCTGGCACACACAGTACATCAATGTATATATCAAAGTGCAATCACATGTAAATAGCGTAAAACTGATATATACCTTAAATATCTTAGCGGAAGCAGTCAAGGGAGTGGAGTCCCAATAAACACCAACGGCAAGTTGAGTGTAGACCGTAACACTGAATCGTACTCTTACTCGTCGAAGAAAAATATCTACAACATAAGACGTTGCAGCCGTGTAGGTCAGCATATTGAATATGCCGGCAAGTCACATAAGAGAGGGGTGAAAAGTAATCATCTATACTATATGCATACATGGCAGGTGGGGCTAAAAGTTTTTAGCGAAAAGCAAGTTTTTCTCCTACATCAAGAGAGGGCTAAAAAGCAAAATGTTACTACATTGTTGGTTGTTAACGAGATGGTTCCACCAACCAATTCTCGTACCCGAGTTGTCAATAATTACCCTCATCAAATATATTTAATGGTGTTGAGAAATCCAGATAACTCCAGTTCCTTTGGCTCAAGTCGTCCATGACCGTGGACACGGCTAATCGATCAGGTTTGAGTACTCTGCAGAGTTTTGCACACGTTCCCCACAAGATTTGATCGCCTCCGTGTATGTCCTTGCACTTCAGGGTGTTTGAAGACCGGATGATCAAAACATGGTCTTTCAACGGGCCCCTCTGAATCCCTGTCGGTGCCCATCCATTCCTACCGTTCGTCTACATCTGCTAGCACCGCCTGTCCAGAGTCGCCACGTTGTCCAACCAAGCCAGAGCCCATAATGACTTGTGGCTGTGCAGGTAAGCCTTGGGTCTTGAAAATATCCGTCCATCTCTCTGAGCCTGGGTGAAGCTTTCCGCGGGATGACATGGCCTCTCCAGCATCCCGGGCATCCACTGGGTTCTCCAGGGAGCCGATCAACCGTCCTTCACCCAGAGTTGCATTGCGTCCGAGGTCTTGAAAATCTTGTCTTAGCCGGTCTTGATTATTATATCAACCTCGCATCACTCGTGATATACACTCAACCGATAACCCGTCTACTCAAGCATAGCATTAAGAAATTGTCGCCCTGGGGCCAAGTATTAGGGGTGTTGTGTTCCTACCACATGATACTACAACTTATGCTAAAGTTTCCAAGTACCTAGGCAGCATGCAATTGGGCATAGGATGGTAGAACTACAATGCATAAAACATAGGTGATAGTATGATCAAAGTGACTTGCCTGGTGATGTTGACGAAGAAGAATTTCTCGAGAAATAACTTGATAGACTACTCGTCACTCTCCGATGAAATCTATATAACAAACATATCATTCACATAAGCACTCATGCTAGCAATCATTCTAGCAATCAAAACAAAAGAGAGAGCGAATAGGAATCCGAAGGAAACTTCAAATAAGACTAGAGAATCTTCTACTACGTCAAACACTAAATAGCTTTTGTCTAACAGAAAATAATAACAAGGAACTAAGATATAAGTTTAACTAAGATAATATAAAGTATTTTTCACAAAACCTTTTGAAAGTATTCCCAAACGGGATTTGAAACAACGGTGAAAACAATTGCAAGTTACTAAGGAACTAGAATTGATTTCATGAAAACAAATAAAAATAAAATAAAAACTTGTTGAAAACTACTGTTTTATCTAACAGAAACAAAACAATAATGTTTCTGAAATAATAAATAAAATATTTTAAAACAAAGCTAGAAAAGGAATTAGCCGAAATCCTAAACGAGGTGAAACAGAAATTGTTTCACATGAAACAGTGAGCTCAAATACTCAAACAAATCTGAAATGTTTACCACTTATAAATAAGATCACTAGTGATCAGTACCAAAAGGAATCAAATTAAAAGCTATTTTTAAACTCCTGGAATAGGCATAACAAGCTTTAAACTAAATCTGATGTAACTTATATTTGGGAATTTCAAACATAGAAAAGTTATATGTTTTTAAAAACTACAGGAAATTTGTGAGCTACTGGAAAAAGAATCAATGTCATTGGAATTTGGTATACAAAGTTGTGGCCAAAACAAAACAGAAACTTTCTGTTTTTGCAAACAGGCAGAAAAAACTGAAGCTAACTATCTACAAATAGGGGGTACACGTGGCATGATGCTATAGGCTGCGGGGGACGTTTGTTGGAAAGTTTTGAGCAAACGGCCGAGGCTAACCAGAAACTGCTGGCTAAAAGTATAAGTGAAAATAAACCGCTGGTTTTCTAAACTAAACCGAAAGGGTACTAAAGGATCTAATCTACACCCTTGCATAAAGATCTAAGGGCTACTAACAAAAAAGAGAAATAACAAAGAGGTGGGAGAGGTTACCTTCGGCTGGGGCTGCTCCCGTGGCTGCCAATGGTGGCCGAGGGAGGCTGGGTCGCCGGTGGGGAAGGGGTAGGGGCCGGCGAGGGGTGGGGGAGGGGAGGCCGAAGGTGGGGGTGCTCCTGGGAGGGGAGGGAGGCCGAAGTGGAGGGTGGCTGTAGGGGGTGGGGCGAGGTGAAAACTGCTGGTTTTTTCTGCTGATCGTGGCAATGGCGATGGGGAGGTGGAGAAGGGGCAGCAGGGGGCGGTGGAGGGGGTGGAGTGGTGAGGCCGAAGTGGTGGGGGAGGTGGCCGAAGGGTGGAGGGGTGCAGGGGTGGCGAGGTGGAGTTCTTGGCAGCTCTCTGGTGAGTTTTCCGGTGACGATTCCGGCGAGGGGTGCACGAGCTAGGGGCGAGGAGAGGCGGCGGTTTCAACGGGAATGGAACGAGGAGGACGTGGGGCTTCTTATAGAGGTGACGGGAGGCGCTGGGAAGGTATGTGCGTCGCGAATCCCGGAGGTGGGGATCTCCTCTCCATGGAAGGAAAGTTTCTCTGTCACGTGAAAGGAGGAGGAGGAAGAAGATGATCTTCTTGGGCCAAGTTTGGAAAGTGCTTAATGGGCCAGCTCCTATTTCCTAATAAAAGTGATTCTATTCCTATTTTCAAAACTAGGAAACTAAAATGTTAAAAAGGAAATCAAATCAATTCGGAATAAAGAGTTTTTATATACTAAAATTATCAGAAAAATAAAATATAAATGATGGGCATTTTTTCACGGCAAAAATAAAAACTTCAGAAAAAAAATTATTTTCACAAAATTGCCTAAAAGATTTATTTTCTTTTGCAAATAATTTTCAAATGACCCTCTAAGTTTTAGGGTGCAAATAACATTCAAAATTCCTGGGTATTTGAGGGTCATGTTCCTCCGCTCTTTAGAATGTATTTCCTGGCATTTCTTGCACGAAGAAAACGAATGGAAATGCAAAAGAATTCAATGCAAATATCTCCGTTCAAATTATTTGTAGTTCAAGAAGTCATGTCATCTTCTCTCTTTGCTTTTAAAAGCTTGAATTTGAATTCACCGGAGAAGGGGAAAGTCATTTTATTCCCTCTCATTCAAAAGTTTTCGAAAAGTTTCAAATTTCACACAAGTTTCAGTCACTCAGCAAACAAACAGACAATCGATCTAATAATTATATTAACATTCCAAAATTTATAATTTTGGGATGTTACAAACAAAGTAAAAGTGTAGGGCTGAAAATATGATGTGAAGTAGACCCAGGGGCCATAGTGTTCACTAGAGGCTTCTCTCAAAATAGCAAATATTACGGCGGGTGAACAAATTACTGTCGAGCAATTGATATAACCGCGCAAAGCCATGACGATATCTAAGGCAATGATCATACATATAGGCATCACGTCCGAGACAAGTAGACCGATACTTTCTGCATCTACTACTATTACTCCACACATCGACCGCTATCCAGCATGCATCTAGTGTATTGAGTCCATGATAAATAGAGTAACGCCTTAAGCAAGATGACATGATGTAGAGGGATAAATTCATGCAATAGATATAAACCCCATCTTTTTACCCTTGATGGCAACAACACGATGCGTGCCTCACAACCCCTTCTGTCACTGGGTGAGGTCACCGCACGGTATGAACCCAAAACCAAGCACTTCTCCCATTACAAGAATCATAGATCAAGTTGGCCAAACAAAACCCACAACTCGAAGAGAATTACGAGGACATGAAATCATGCATATAAGAGATCAGAAGAAACTCAAATAAGATTCATAGATAATTTGATCATAAATCCACAATTCATCGGATCTCGACAAACACACCGCAAAAGAAGATTACATCGGATAGATCTCCATTAAGATCATGGAGATCTTTGTATTGAAGATCCAAGAGAGAGAAGAAGCCATCTAGCTACTAGCTATGGACCCGAAGGTCTATGGTGAACTACTCACGCATCATCAGAGAGGCAATGGTGTTGATGAAGAAGCCCTCCGTATCCGAATCCCCCTCCAGCAGGG
Organism: Hordeum vulgare subsp. vulgare; assembly: GCF_904849725.1. NCBI lineage: Eukaryota > Viridiplantae > Streptophyta > Magnoliopsida > Poales > Poaceae > Hordeum > Hordeum vulgare. Next base: position 241,532,028 of record NC_058518.1, on the reverse strand, counting down.
CACTAGAACATGCCCCACATGGGATCTTGCGGAGACAGAAGCTTGCGGCGGCGGAAAAGTATTTTCGTGGATCTCTCCCGTAGTTTTGGATTTTTTGGGGATTTATAGGCGGAAGAGGTAGGGTAGACGAGCCACAGGGGGCCCACAAGCCTGCTAGGCGCGGACCCCCCTGGCCGCGCCTAGGGGGCTTGTGGCCTCCCCTGGTGGCCTCTGCCTTGGTTCTCACACTCCTTGCGTATCTTCTGTTTTGGGAAAAATCTTTTCGGAAGTTTTATTCTGTTTGGACTCCGTTTAATATTGTCCTCTGAAAAGGGTCAAAAACACGAAAAAAAACAGGAACTGGCACTTGGCACTGAGTTAATAAGTTAGTCCCAAAAAAGATACAAAAGGCATACAAAACATCCAAAGTTTGACAAGATAATAGCAAGGAACCATCAAAAATTATAGATACGTTGGAGACGTATCAATGTCTAGCTTGGGCAATGTTTGATTGACCTTACCGATGAAGATGTGGATCTCACTGAAAGGGACTCTGTATCAGTACTCGATTGAGTCGGCATAGCGACCCTAGTTTGAATCGTCGATGTAGATCTTGCCGCGATGACTCTTGGTCATCTAACCTGCCACGTAACTCCCGAATCCTGGTAGGGCTCCCTCCGAGAACTCAACTCCACCTTGTGATTACCCCATCGTGGGTGCCAACTGTCGTGGTTTTGTCACGACAAATGTCCTCGTGAACTGACTTAGTGGTGAGGCCATCATCATGGTGTGGCGACTCGTAGGGGTTGATCGGGAACGAGAGACAGATTTACCCATGTTCGGCCCCTCCAATGGAGGTGAAATCCTATGTCCTGCTTTGGTGTCTATATTTATGGGTATCTTGATTACAAGGATGCAGAATCACTAACCTAGATCTCGAGGGTTTCTTACTTGATCCTTTTGGCTCGAGGGCTCTCCTTTATATATAGGTAGAGATCTCGAGTTTACAACAGAGTTCGGAAGGAATAAGCACCCGTGACTTACTACAATTCTACTTCATCTTGCTTCCCAAGTTAGGAAAGTTTCTGGCGTCTCCTTCCTTTTGGGCCTTGAGTTGTCGTATCCTCGTGTTGGGCCGCTAGGCGGCCTACTGGATAACTCTTTGATCTCAACTTCCTGTCTTGTCTTATGGTTTGACCCGGTCCCATAGGGTGGGTTACATCCAGGGGTTATATCCCCCACAGCATACAATTGTCGTGGGGTTCTGAGAATCAAATTCGTCAATAATTTCTTCACACTTAGAGTGTTAGTCTTCATTGATTGAAGAAAAATATTACTTCTTGTGTTGCACATCTAAGTCATCAATTTTGCATAAGTGTTAGGATGTGTGTCATTTCACAGAACATTAGAAAATTCTAAGATATTTAGCTCACACCGCAACTTGCAAAATCTCTTTTCATCCAAGGGCTTAGTGAAGATATCTGCGAGTTGTTCTTCAGCCATCACGTGGTCGATGAAGATGTTGCCCTTAAGTACATGATCACGAAGAAAATGATGAAGAATTTGGATGTTCTTGGTCTTTGAGTGTTGTGCTGGATTGTCCGCAATCTTGATTGCACTCTCATTGTCGTAGTAAAATGGGACATTATTCACATTGATGTCATAATCCTTGAGGGTTTGCTTCATCCACAGTAGTTGAGCACAACACGAAGTAGCAGTGATAGACTCAGCTTCGGCAGTGGAAAGTGACACGCGGTCTGTTTCTTTGAGGACTAACAGACTAAGGGTCGTCCAAGGGAATGTCATGTGCGTGATGTTAACTTGCGATCCACACGGTCACGTGCATAGTCAGAATCAGAATATCCAATAACATGAAGATTTGAGCCATTGGGGTACCATAATCCAAGCATTGGTGTGTGAGCTAGATACCGAAGAATATTCTTCATGGTCGTATGGTTTGGTTCCTTCGGTGTTTCTTGGAAACGGCACACACGCAAACACTAAGCATTACGTCTGGCCTAGATGAACATAGGTACAATAATGAGACAATCATGGAGCGATATACCTTCTGAGCGAAATCTTTATGATTTTCATCAGTGCAAAGGTGGCCCTTTGTGGGCATTGGAATCTTGATGTCTTTGTAGTCTTGCATCCCGAAATTCTCCAGGACATCCTTGAGGTATTTCTCTTGAGAGATAAAGATGCCATTGCATTGTTGACGAATTTGAAGACCTGAGAAGAATTTCAACTCCCCCATCATGGACATTTGATATTCTTCACCCATCATATAGCCAAATTCATCACTATAATGTTTGTCACTACAACCAAAAATAATACCGTCTACATATATTTGGCACACAAATAGTTCATTTTCATAGAATTTTGTGAAATTAGTTGGGTCAAGTGAACCGGGTTTGAAGCCTATCTTCATGAGGAATTCCTTCAACGTGTCATACCACGCCCGAGGGGCTTGCTTGAGGCCATAGAGAGCCTTGTTGAGCCTGAAGACTTTGTGAGGATGCTTTGGGTCTTCAAAACCCGGGGGTTGAGGAACATATACTTCTTCCTAAATCTTACCATTGAGAATGCAATTTTCACATCCATTTGATATAAGGTGATATTGTGATGGTTAGCATAAGCAAGCAATATACAAATAGCTTCAAGTCTAGCAACAGGTGCAAAATTTTCATCAAAGTCAATTCCCTCAACCTATGTGTAGCCTTGTGCTACAAGTCGAGCTTTATTACTCACTCCCTGACCATCTTCATCTTGCTTGTTTAGATAGATCCAGTTGGTACCAATGATGTTGCGTTTGCGAGGATTAGGCCGCTTGACAAGTTCCTACACATGGTTAAGCTTGAATTGATGTAGTTCCTCTTGCATTGCTTGAATCCACTTAGGCTTCATAAAGGCTTCATCAACCTTTGAGGGTTCGGTGATAGACACAAAGGAAGAGTGCCCATAAAAGTTAGTCAAATGTGAAGCTTTTGAGCGACTGAGGGAGCCTGGTGTATTGATGTCATCAAGGATTTTGTTAGTTTGCACTTCAATTGCAACCCTTGGATGCACAAGTTGATGACTTTGTTGGGGTTGAGGAATTTGATCAGCAGCAATTTCCTAAGGTGCACCAGCTCGAATTTCTTAGTTGTTTGGGATGACTTCTTCAACAGTTAGAGGTTCTTCGTGGGGATGATATCTTCAATAGCCTTGAACCTAATGGATTCCTCAGGAGGCATTTCATCTAGCACACGAGGCAGGTGCTCTCTTTGCGAGTCGTTAGTTTCATCAAACCGCACATCTACAGTTTCAACAACTTTGTTGTGTAGTTGTTGAAGACTCTGTAGGTATGTGATTCCTTTTCCTAACCAAACATAAAACCTTCGTGTGCTTTCGGTGCAAATTTAGAACTGTCGTGAGGATCTCTAATCTAAAATCTTGCACCAAAGACTTTGAAATAACTTACATTGAGTTTCTTGTCAGTGAGGAGTTCATATGAGGTCTTCTTGACAAATTTGTGAAGATATACTATGTTGATGATGTGGCAAGCACTGTTGATTGCGTGAGGCCAGAAAAAATGAGGGGTCTAATAGTCTTCAAGCATAGTGCAAGCCATCTCAACAAGAGTCATGTTCTTGCGCTCCACGACGCCATTGTGCTGAGGAGTATATGGGGCAGGCAGCTCATGAGTAATACCATGTTCATCAAGATAATCATCAAGACCGGTGTTTTTGAACTCAGTTCCATTATCACTCCTGATGTTCTTGATCTTGACACCGAAATTTGTCGAGGCCCTTGAGGAAAACCATTTGAAGACTTCCTACGCTTTAGTTTTGTAACAGATAATATTCACCCCAAGTGTAACGTCAATAATCATCAACAATGACAAAGCCATATAGAGATGTTGCATTGGTTAGTGTGGCATAATGAGTAGGGCCAAAGATTTCCATGTGAAGCAATTCAAAAGGACGAGTGGTAGTCATGATAGTCTTTGAGGGGTGCTTGGATCTAGTCATCTTTCCAAACAAACAAGCCCCACACATATGATCCTTGAGGAATTTGACACCCTCGATGCCAATGACGTGCTTCTTCTTCATGAGAGTGTGCAGGTTCCTCATGCCAGCATGACCAAGTCATTGATTCCATAGATATCCCTCTGAGGCTTTTGCAAGTAGATACGTGGCCGGCTGTGGACCTGTAGAGAAATCAGCAATATACAAGTATCCTCTCCTAAATCCTTCGAAGACTTTGGATTTGTCAGATTCCATGATGACTAAGCCATGATATTTGCCAAAGATGACAATCATATCAAGATTACAAAGCATTAAGACTGACATGAGGTTGAACCCAAGGGATTCAACAAGCATGACTTTGTCCATGTGTCGGTCCTTGGAGATAGCAACCTTACCAAGACCAAATACCTTGCTTTTTTCCTTTGTGTGCGTAGGTGATATGCTTCAGTTGTGATGGAATTAATGGAATGTTCATAAATAGACTCTTGTCACCAGTAATGTGATTAGTACATTCACTGTTAAGAACCCACTCAGTGGCTTTAGGGGTGTCATCATGCAGATGAATTAGTACAGCTTACCATCTCATATGCTTTAGAGTGAAGAATACGATATCAAATTCATGAGACTTGAATTTCAGCAAACAATGTAGAGTTAAGATAAAATGAGGACATGTGAAATGGTTATCATTTCATCATGATTAGATTGTGTCCTTTCAAGCATTTCCTCAGGTCTCCAGCAAATTCTTCAAATGATTAAGTTCGTCTAAAGACCTGATCGACATAAATGGTTAGTTCAATTTCTTCACCACCCACATTTGAAGGGGTGGAAAAGAGTTCATCATCGTGCGAGCACCATATGAGAATTTAGGCATTGAAGCTAATGCACTTCGTTTCATAGGAGGGGGTTAGTGTACTCGAATGCATATGCAGAGAAGTTCTTCGAGGATTTATGAACATAATGTTTTAACGAATAATGCACATATTCATGACCCTTGTAGTTTCCCTGCATACCAGAAGCATTAACATGAGTATGAGAAGAGTTTCACCATATGAGGAATTTGATCCTCGTGAAGACTTTGGTCCACTTGAGTAATTTGATCTGGGGTTCCTATTCTTCATGGGTGGTGTCATGAGGACACTCACATGAAGATTTTCCAAGCTGCTTCTGGTAACCCAGATTTTCGTCAAGGGTGGTCCATTCCTGGAGTTAGTTCCAACATATCTAGAAAATACTTCACCATTCTGATTTTTGAACAGTTTATAATTGGAATCAAGTGACTCGTCACAAGAATATGAAGTTTCAAATGCAAAGACAGATAATGTTGATGGATCTAGAGGAGGTCCTTTTGTAGCAAACCATGATGTTTTGGGATACTACTAAGAGTTCGAGTATGATCCATGTGCATTCAATTTCCTCTCAAATGCAGTACCCTCTTTCCTAGGGTTTCTGTTCAGAGTCTGGTTTTTGAGCACATCGCAAAGGGTTTGATGCACTGTGGGACTTTTGTATATGCATGTCACATACAATTCCCTCAACCCTGCATTTTTGTCACTGACATTTGTGGGTTCCTCAAGTGAGGAATTTGTGACCACAGATATAGTAGAAGAATTCGTAGCAATAGAAGCATTTGAACTTTCAGATGAAGTATTAGCTGATTCTCGTTTGATGCATTTCATGCATAGTGGAATGAATTCCTCTTGAGCGGAACTTATCTGTTGAGCAAGCAAAGAATCGTTCTCACTTTGAGATAATCATGAGACGCTCTCAGTTTCTCAAGATCTTGCTTTCTTTGAAGAAATTCATAAGAAAGCTTCTCATGATTAGCCAAGAGAGTGTCATGAAGTTCTTAAAGACTATCAAATTTAGACTGAAGACTTTGAATATCATCAGTCAGAATTTGAGCACGATCCATTTCCTCGTTCAACAGGTCATCGCTTTTGTCTAGCAGTTTCTAAAGCTTTTCAAGAGCATTTTTTTGCTTAGTGGCAATATTAGCAAGTTTGTAGTAACTAGGTTATTGATAACCATCAGGTTCACTGTCACTTGATTCATAAGAGGAAGTGTGTTTGGGTACCTTGGCACCTTTTGCCATTAAGCAATGGGTGGGAGCAAGGTCATCGTCGCAGTCATTTTATTTGTGACTCAAGATGGACTTGCTCATGAATGTGGTAGAAAGGGCTAGACTTGCCACACCAGACTCTGACTCCTCCTCAGATCCTTCCTCTTCATCACATTCTTCAGATTCTTCCTCAGAATCCATTTCCTTGCCAATAAGATCTCGAGCCTTTGTGAAATTGTTCTTCTTGTGCGATGAGGACTTTGATGATGAGAATTTTGAAGATTTCTTCTTTTTCTTCGAGTCATCAGAACTTCCATCCTTGAACTTCTTCTTCTTTCATTCCTTACCCAGCGAGGACAATTATCAATGTAGTGACTAGACTTCTTGCATTTATGGCAGGTTCTTTTCTTGTAGTCCTCACATGAATATTATGATTTCCTCACAACTCTTCTTGATGATTTTCCGAACTAACCTCGTTTGGAGAACTTCTGGAATTTCCTCACAAGCATAGCAAGTTCCTATTCAAGTTCTTCAGGGTCACCAAGACTGCAATCAGATTCTTGTTCTTTAGATGAGGAAACAACCTTTGCCATTGGCGCATGAGATCTTGCATAGCTTCGTCCATAGAGATCTCTCTTCTCAGATTGTTGGAATTCATGAGTATTGAGTATCTCAAGAATATCAGTAGGATCCACGGACTTGTAGGCTCCACGTTCTTGAATTATGAGAACCAGTGTATCGAATGAGGAATCAAGAGATCTAAGCAATTTTTTACCACCTCATGGTCGGTGATGTGAGTGGCCCCAAGAGCGTGTAGCTCATTGGAGATACTAGTGAGGCGATCGAAGGTTTGCTGACAATTTTCATTATCGAGTCTTTTGAAGCGGTTGAAGAGATTGTGAAGAACATCAACCCGAGAGTCACGTTGAGTAGAGACTCCTTCGTTGACTTTGGACAGCATGTCCCACATGAGCTTTTATGATCAAAAAGCAATCACTCTGCCATACTAGCCTTTTCTTAGATGGTCACAAATGATATACTCTGCTTTAGAGTCGAGTTGCTTGAATCTCTTCACATCAGCAACGTTGATGGTTGGGGTGACGGAGGGAACACCATTTTCCACAACATACCACAGATCGTTGTTAATTGCTTCAAGATGCATGCACATCTTGTTCTTCCAGTAGGGGTAGTTCATCCCTTCAAATGTAGGACACCCCGCAGGTACCTTGATCATACCTGCAGTCGACATAACTAAAACTCCACGTGGTTAAACCAAAATCACACACAACAAGGGAGTACCTTGCTGTGATACCAATTGAAAGCACGTTATATCGACTAGAGAGGGGTGAATAGGAGATTTTTATTAATTCTTCACTGAGGAATTACCGTGTGAGAAAATTGCTAAGCAACGAACGACTTGAAGCGGAATAAGTACTCTTTAGTAAGTGTAGCAGGGCACAAGCATGGTCATTATGATAGAATGAAACAAACACTTAGTGCGAGTAGCGTGACCACGATAAGCAGGTGAAGAACAAGTAGGGTGAAGAATTTGAGATGAGGAAATTGAGAAAGTCTTGAGTCAAATTCTTCAAAGAGTAACGCTCAATTTCATCAACATGTAAATCAGGAAACAGAAGGGTTGAGGAAATAGAACCACGTACTCGGTGAAGACAGTGATATGATGACCCAGTTCCAACTGTTATGATAGTCGTACATCTGGTTTGGAGCAGCTTGGTATTTAAACCAAAGGACACACAGTCCTTATCGTATTCTCCTTGAACTAAGGACACACAGTCCTCACCCAACACTTGTGGTAAGTCTTCAGGGCAGACTTCCAAACCCTCACAAACTCGATCACACGACAATTCACAATTTACTTCTGGATGCTCTAGACCATTGATGCCTAACCGTCTGGAAGATGCACGGTCTTCAAAGTTAACAAGCGTCGGTTCCACACAGGAACAATCTATTGGATTTTGGGTTTTGGTTTGGGTTTTTCCTCACTGGTTATTTTCTCTCAAAGTCCTCACAGGATGGGATGTTATAAAATGGCAAGTGTCAAGTTCCCTCTCAGAGCAGCCAGCCAGCTAGTTGTTATGGGGGCGACTATTTATAGTCGGGGAGCAATTGTGACATGATTTGACATAAATGCCCCAATGATATGACTGTTATGTAGATAAGGTTTGGCGACAGCTGGCGCACAGTGCAGCAACATTGGAACTTTCAAGTTATGAAAGTCCTCAGGTCTCTCATGTTCCTCACTTGTAGGCAATTCGCACTGGCAAAATCCTAACTTCTTAGTTAGAGCAGTTTCCTCGCAGACCAGAAGATCTTCGTTTCTGTCACTCAAGAAATTGACTAAACTGTAAGAGATTTCCAAAGGCTTCACTCGGAGGATTGGGTAGGTGTAGGCTTTGAGATGAGCATCACTTGGACACTTTTATTTAGTATTACCTCAACCCCCTTTAATAGTACGGTGTTCCTATGACTCAAAAGAAAGGAAATGAAACTACGAAAAGAAAAGTCTTCATGCTTCAAAGTCCTTGCTTCAATACCTTCAAGGACACACCAATTTCCTCACTTTCAAAGTCTTCAGGAAAGTGTCAAAGTTTTCAGTTGAAGGCATTCATTTTTAGGGGTCGATATTCTTCGAATAACTCAAACTCCTCATAGACTTATAGAGCGTGTGTACGCTCACAAACACATTAGTATCTTAACCTATAGGTCTTCAATACACCAAAACCATTAAGGGGCACTAGATGCACTTACACTATCAAAGGCCAGAACTCTAAAGAAGAAGACATTATAGGCATCATGAAGAATCTGCTATTCAACATCATTCATGAGATTCCCATCAATATTCATGATTTCTTCATGAGTACTTTGGCCAATGTTGGAATGTCGCCATTTGACTTGAAGCCTTATGCACCTTGGATTATGAGATTCATTGGAACAATGTCTTCAATTCACTATGAGGTAGACTTTTAGAATCACTTTAGCTTTCTCACCTCTGATTGAAGTCATCAAAAAGACATTTTCCTCAGTACAAGGAAAAGGCAAAGTTATTGTTGATGAAGGCAATCGTCCATTGGATAGCCAATTTTTTCGTGCAACATCATATTCCACCAACGGCGACACTACCTCACAGGACTCTACTACAAAGGCCTCATGTTAAAATCCTCAATCCACGGTCCCGTGTGTGATGAATGATTGTGAACTTCTCTTAAGTCTTTGCCATAAAGTCGATCGCAATCATAAGTGGGTCAAGCGTCAATTTCGTACAATTCTTCAAAACAACAGAGTGACACAGAACATTGTGAAGAAAAAACCACCACTACATGCATGAAATATTCGACCTCTACTCGGCCATTCTTTATCATCAGAATACACCCGAAGAACTGAAGGATATGGAATTTCAATAGAACTTTGGCTGCTCATATCCTCCTTTTAAGAAGTTCAAGAAGGTCCAAGTTCCTCATCTTGTTAGAATCTCATATTCTTCATCGTGAAGAAGGATAAGGCTGAGGATCTTGACGACAATACAGAAGGCCCTGCATCAACAAATGACCCCGACAACAACACCGTCACTCCTCCACCACCTTCAAGATGAAATTCTTGAGGGGCGTTAGCCCTCAATTTTCGTCCCCTTTGGTCACTTGATGACAAAGGGGGAGAAGTTTGAGTTAGTTTTCTAGCGGGTCTATATATATGGGTTGTTTTTTTGTGTTACAACTCTTGCTCTTCTAAGGTGTTTGTTTGAATGAGTTGTAAACTTAAGTCCGCTGGTGGTCTGACTCTTTTGAACTATTTTCTGCATGCTTATTCCACAAGTTCATTAATGCACGCATGTTGAATATTCTCAGACACCATATTTCATCATACTTCTCAAATTCCTCAAGTTATTTGTTAAATGCACACATGGACTAAAAGATATAGGGGGCATCTCCAAGATTTTATCCTACCATGTGCATTTACAATCCATAGAAAATTCCTCAAATATGCAAATCTTCAGGGGGAGTTCCTCTATATCTTGAAATCAAACTACTCAAACTCTGTACTTACATTTCATATGATTATCCCTGCTGAAAACATAACCTATTTGTTACAATCGTCAAAAAGGGGGAGATTGTAAGTGCACCTAGTGCCCCTTAGTGATTTTGGTGTATTGAAGACTTATAGGTTAAGGGACTAAGGGCCAGTTCTTTTTGATAGCTTCTAGAATAAGCTGAAATAAGCTACCCCTACCCAGCTTATTCTAGAAGCCCAATCAAATATATTTTTTTAGAAGCCTACTTTAAGTCTTGATTACTAGGCTTCTAGAAAAATATTTTTAGTTGGGCTTCTAGAATAAGCTGGGTAGGGGGCAGCTTATTCTAGAAGCCCAAAAAAGCTACCAAAAGAACTGGCCCTAATGTGTTTGTGAGTGTACATGGGTTCTATAAGTCTCTAAGGAGTTATATATCCGATGGATGTTGACCCCAAAAAATGAATGTATTCAACTGAAGACTTTGATGCTTTCTTGAAGACTTTGAAAATGAAGAAATTGGTGTGACCTTGAAGATATTGATGTCAGGACTACGAAGTGTGAAGACTTTTGTTTTCTTAGTTTCATTTCCTACTTTTAAGTCATAGGAAACACCATACTCTTAAAGGGGGTCAAGGTAATACTAAGGAAAGATTTCATGTGATGCTCATCTCTAAAGCCTACACATATATAATCCTTAGAGTGAAGCCTTTGGAAATCTCTTACAGTTCAGTCGAGTTTTTTCACCGACAAATATGATGTTCTTTTGGTCTCTTAGAAAATTAGTCCCACTAAGGAGTTAGGATTTCGCGAGTGCGAATTGCCTATCATGGGGAATATGATAGCCTTGAGGGATTTGAGAGTTTGAATTCTTACCGTTGATGTGCTTAGCGCCAACTGTCCAAAAGTATTATATCCTTACAACGGTCATATCATTAGGGGCATTTATGTCTTATCATGTTGGGTTGCACCCTGGCTATAAATAGCCGCCCCCACAACCACTAGCTAGTTGGCTACTCCGAGAGAGAAATTAACAAGTTTCATTTGAGAGCTACCCATCCTCCAAGGACTTTGAGAGAAAATCATCACTAAGGAAAAACCCAAAAAACCAAAACACATAAAACCCAAAGTGATTGAGCATCATTGAAGAGACTGTTCCTGTGTGGAACCGACGCTTGTTGCCTTTGAAAACTGTGTATCTTAGAGATGGTTAGGCGACATGGTCTAGAGAATCCAAGAAGAAATTTTGGATCGTTGGGTGAGTGAGGTTGTGAAGGTTTTGAAGTCTACCTTGAAGATTTACCATGAGTTATTGGGTCAGGTATGTGTGACCTTAGCTCAAGGATAATACGGTAAGAACTGTGTGTACTCAAACCATGTGTCATTTGGTTTAAATACTAAGCCGCTCCATACGACTGCCGTAGTGGTTCGAACTGGGTTACCAAATCATTGTCTTCACCGAGAAACTAGTTCTATTTCTCAACCCCTTCATTGCCTCGATTACTTGTTGATGGAATTTATTGTTACTGTTTGAAGACTTTGAGTGGAGACTTTCTCAATTTCCTCAACCCAAATTCTTAAGTCACCTTGTCTTCCTCGTGCTTATCTTGTTTCATTTTACTTGTGATGTGTGTATATTTCCTTTTATCATGATGACTATGCTACTGCACTGTTATGCATGCACTTGAGTACTTTATCCGTCGCTAGTAGATTGTCACTTAGCAAATTCCTCAAGTAGTAATTCCTCACTCATGAATTTGTAAAAATTGCATGTTCATCCCCCCCCCCTCTACTCGATATAATGCACTTTCGTAAGTGAAAAGGATCGAGATGGACCTAGAGGGGGTGAATAGGTACAAATCCAAATTTTAACAATTACTTAGCAATTTTAGGCTAAAGTGCGGAATATAAGTGTAAGACTAATAATTGCTATGACAAAGAGTAAGCTATTAGGAGTGAAGCAAGGCAAGCGGTAAGCAATAAGCAAATACAAGTATGTAATAAGGATTAACACAAGTAGAGAGTTAGGGTTAGGAATAACCGAAACTCCGAGAGAGACAAGGATGTATCCCGATGTTCACTTCCTTGGAGGGAAGCTACGTCGCCGTTAGAGGGTCGGATGTTACCACGAAGGCACACCAACGCCACGAAGGCTCACCCTATTCTCCCTTTGAGATAACTCCACGAAGGTGTTTCTCAACCACTAGTGGTAAGCCTTGAGGTGGCTTCCAAACCTTCACAAACTTTCCGGGGGATATCACAATGGTTTGATTCCTCTCCGAAGACTCCTACCGCCTAGGAGTCTCCAACCTCCAAGAGTAACAAGATCACGGGGATTGCTCAAAACTTTCTCAAATCACAAATCACTTTGGTGGGAAGGAGGAGAGGGAGACGATCTTTCTTTTGATTGGAACAACACTCTAAATGACTCACAAATGCTCTTGGGATCTAGGATTTAGTGTAGACAAGAGTGAGTGAGAGGAAAGGTGTTCTTGGATGTATCTTAGCTGTGTTGAACACCCTTTCTCGAGGTGGGAGAAGAGTATATATAGTGTGGAGTGAAATCCAGCCGTTGGTGGTGCAATAAGTCACACAGGGTCCGGACGTTCGACACTTGTCGGAAGTCCGGGCATCCGTGAGGGACCGGACGTCCGAAGGGAGTCGGATGTTCGAGACCTATAGGCATGACTGGAGCTCAACTGAATTCATCAGCGGTCGGACGTCCGACAGGGGTCGGACGTCCGAGGCCTGTAGGTGAGCCTGAACCTATTCGAATACATCAGCAGCCGGACGTCCGGAAGTGGCCCGGAAGTCCGTATTATACAACACAATTTCTTCTGGTGGTGGCTTCCGGATTTCCGACGGGGGTCGGACATCCGGAGCTCGGACGTCCGGAGGAGGCCGGATGTCCGAGATATAGTGCACACAAACTACTGGTGTTGGCCTCCGGATTTCCAGAGCTTGGCCGGATGTCCGGCCCTCGGACGTCCGGAGGGAGCCGGATTTCCGAGTTATGGTGTGTACAAACTACTGGTGTCTGGCTGCGGATTTCCGAAGCCAGCCGGACGTCCGGCCCTCGGACGTCCGGAGGGAGCCGGATGTCCGAGGAGATTGGACATATGTTGAATTGTAGAGAGTGGATATTATGTGATGTTTGATATGATTGTAGAGATGTGGTATGAGCAAGTTTCTCGCAAAGCCTGTGATCCCCTCTTAATAGTGCGGGATCCCTATACTCAATATCAGTAAACTCAAAAGACTATTCTACAGCATCTCTTCTTAATCCCGAGTCTTCTTGAAATATAACTCACCAATCTTTTCAGGCAGCCTTTGGCACAGAAATCTTAATCTACTAAAGTACTTGCCGTCCTGAGATACACTCAACAAATAAGATTAGTTTCCTATGTATGTGCTGTCATTAACACCAAAAGACAATTTGGGGCATAGCATGCACTTTAAATCTCCCCCTTTTTGGTAGTTGATGACAACGTATATATAGGTCTCAAAAATATTAACCATACGTTATAGTCTAGGAGATATTTTAGTACGGAGCTCCCCCTTAGGATATGCATGATAAGAAACTCGAAGCTCCAAATGGATCAACATGGAAGAATAATAGATCATCATAGAAATAAAAGAGCAAGACATAATAGTCTATGATGATATCATAGCAAATAACAACCATTCATACGTAGCCATACATGAATTGTATCCATTACATTAAATCTCCAAAGACTAAAAATGACGAGAGTAAAATTTTAACTACGATACATTACTCCCCCTTTGTCACCAAGGACCAAAAAGGGAGCCATCAATAACACCAACCAAGCTTAGAGCTCATCATCATCAGCAGCATCATCAGCCAAACCACTACTCCCAGCCTCGTCAAAGAACTCAGACCACTCAGGACCAGAAGGGAAGCCAAAATCAATGGAAGGAGCAGCAGGAGGGGCCTCATCATCACTCACAGTAAGATCGCCCGAGGCTCTCAGACGAGCCTTGAGGGCATTCTGAGAGGAAACTAAGCGGGAAACCACATCATGGGTTTGACCACACTGAAAGGAGACAGCCTTCATCAAAGCAGAGTGAGCTTTGCCAAGGAATTTGGCAATGTGACCGAGAGACGCGGAGCTAGATGAAGGGGTGGCGGCACGTGCAGCAGTGCGGCGAGTGGTAGTAGAGGAAGAAGGGGCGTGCTTGGGAGCAAAATCATTCGCCATGTGAGCGGGAATGGTCCACTTGCAATGGATGTGAGTGGTAGCCACAGAGAAATCAGCAACGTGGTTAATAAGTGCCTGAATGAAAGGAGCATGAGGAAAGGCTCGCTTGTATTGAAAGCTAGCAAGCCGAATCTCATGCCATAGGAAATGGGGCACATTGATTTTGGTCTTGGGGTTCTCGAACAAGTGGTACATGATATCGATGCAATAGCCACTGCAAGAACCCTTATCACCCATCTTGGGGTAGATGGTGCGGATGACACACTGAAAGATAATGAAGAAAGGTGAGCGCCAGATGGATACCTGGTTAAGGTCCTTCTGGTGCTCATCCTCATCAAGCTCACTTAATGGTTTGAGGAGGTGTCCACACACTTCAATGTTCTTAGGTGCATGATTAGGATCATCCTTATGTATTTTATGACCGGAATGGGGAAAACCCAGAGCGGCAACAAAAGTAGCATAAGTGGCTTTGAGGCGAACATCAGAGGTCATCCAGGTGACAGTGTTGTCGGTGCCAAAATGACACGTGGCATAGAACTGGTGAATGGCAGCAGCATTATAGTCGCAATGAAAAGCAAACGGGGCGGCAAGCCCCGAAGACTCAATAAGCTCAAAGGCACCCGGATATTTCGCCGGATGCTTGCGAATATGCTCAATATCAATGTAAAGATGATTGGATAAGCCCTTAGGAACTATGACCGTGGAAAAGATGTCTGCCTGGACGTTTGTGCGAAAACGTGAATCCATAGAATCACTGTCGACCTCGTATGGATTTACATCGCGGCAGAAAGTAAAATAGGAAGCTGCCCCAAGAGTGGTAAAGTTGGTAATAGCACGACCTAACGTGGCAGGGGGCTCTAAAGAGATGCGGCGAGCTTCACCTTCAGGCTGGGCAGGAGGCGGTTGTGGCATGTGGGAGGCCCTACGAGACCCGAGCTTGGACCTTCGAGCGACGGGTTGAGGAAGTTCCTCGGCGGCAATCTCCTCCTCGAAGTCGGGGTCAGCATCATCAGACGGTGATGGAGACGGCGACTGCCGGGGTGGAGGACGCCGGGCAGCCCGTTTGAAGGGACGGTGTGACTCATCCGATTCCGACCCCATGTTCAAAGGGATGCGAGAGGATGAGGCGGCCACGGTCTTCCGAGCGGTGTGCTTGGTCTTGCCCGTGGAGCCCTACGCGGATGAAGAATCCCCAAATGAGGAACGAACAAGGAAAGACAAGGGATAAATCAAATCCACGCGAGAAAGGACGGAGGAGCAACCTGAGAGGGATCCCGTAAAGGGTACGGACGGAGGATAAGGGGATCCGCGGAGGAGATCGGTCGATCTCGAGGAGGGCGGCGTTGGGGAGGAGCTCCTCGAGCTGCTCCGAGGGCTGGCGGCGGCGGCTGGGGGAAGTGGGGCGCAGGGGATTAGGGTAAAAGACCCAGCCCCGCGCCCAGCTTTATATAGGGTCCCCGAGGCGTCGGACGTCCGAGAGGCCTCGGATGTCCGGAGGTCAGACGTTCGAGAGGTGTCGGACGGCCGGTGGATGTTCTGGCGGCGGACGTCCGAGAGGCGTCGGACGTCCGGAAGGTTTTCTGGCGCCGGACGTCCGGAGTGAGCCGGACGTCCGAGATGGAGAGGAGGGGCAGTTCTGGTAATTTTGTTGTGATGATGATGACTTTCATGGTATATATATATATAAAACAAACTATGAGCACTGGCTTTCTAGAAGCATTACATGCATGAAATGATCTGTGCGTACGTTGTAAGCTTAAAAACACATAGAATTACGACGCACTCCCCCTAAATATATGCGCACATCAAGACACAACCATAATGTGAGTGTATGTATGTGTGCAAGATTTCAAGATATGTTGTCAAGCTCCAAGATACCAAGTTCATGCCTAAGTTGACAGAACCTAGCTACGCTAAGTGGCTTGGTGAAAATGTCGGCTAACCGCATGTCGGTACCCACATGGGTAATATCAATGTCACCCTCTTGGCACATGGTCTCTCAAGAAATGATACCTAATATCAATATGTTTTGTGCGAGGGTGATCAATGGGGTTTACGGAGATCTTTATGGCACTTTCAATATCACAGAGAAGAGGAACGTGTCGATACATGATACCATAATCCTTCAGTGTTTGCCTCATCCATAGCAATTGAGTAGCACAGCTTGCGGCTGCAATATATTCGGCCTCGGCCGTGGAGAGAGAAACACAGTTCTGCTTCTTCGAGGACCAACTTACCAACGAGCGTCCAAGAAACTGACATGCACCGGAAGTGGATTTCCGTCCCACTTTATCACCGGCCCAATCCGCATCAGAATACCCAATAAGATCAAACTTTGCATCCTTAGGGTACCATAAGCCTAACTTTGGGGTGTGAACAAGGTATCTAAGAATGTGCTTAACCGCCGTGTGATGGCTTTCCATAGGGGAAGCTTGAAATCTAGCACATATTCCTACACTTAACATGATGTCCGGTCTAGATGCGCAAAGGTAAAGCAGCGAACCAATCATGGAGCGATAAGTAGATGGGTCAAAAGGAATACCGTTTGAGTCTTCATTTATAACTACATCGGTGGCCATGGGTGTCTTCATTGGTTTAGCATTTGTCATATCAAATTTCTCAAGAATGTCCTTGAGATACTTAGTTTGAGACAAGAAAATCCCTTCTTGAAATTGTTGTATTTGAAAACCAAGAAAGAACTTCAAGTCCGTGTTGAGTGACATCTCAAAGGTCTTGGTCATGGAGGCCGCAAATTTCTTGCACAAATGGATGTTAGGAGAACCAAAAATGATGTCATCTACATAGATTTGGCATAAGATCAAATCACCATTTTCCCTCTTAGTAAAAAGAGTGGGATCGATCACCCCCACCACAAAGCCATCATCGAGTAGGAACTTCTTAAGATGATCGTACCAAGCACGGGGTGCTTGTTTAAGACCATAAAGTGCCTTGTGAAGTTTATATACATGGTCTTTGTGATGAGGGTCAACAAACCCAGGTGGTTGTGATACATATACTTCTTCTTGTAGAGGACCGTTAAGAAAAGCACTTTTCACATCCATTTGATGCAAGGTAAAACCATTGAAAGCAGCATAGGCCAATAAAATGCGAATGGACTCAAGACGAGCAACAGGGGCGAAAGTTTCACCAAAGTCCAAACCTTCAACTTGGGAGTACCCCTGTGCTACTAACCTTGCCTTGTTGCGTAGAACAGTCCCGTTCTCATCTTCCTTGTTCTTGAAGATCCATTTAGTTCCAATAACATTATGTTCTTCAGTTGGTCGTTCTACCAATGACCATACTTCATTGCGTGTGAAACTGTTTAGCTCTTCTTGCATAGCAAGTAACCAGTCGTTGTCACATAGTGCATCCTGAACCCTGTGTGGCATGGTACTAGAGACAAACGAAAAGTGAGCACAAAAGTTTGTTAATTGTTTACGAGTCACTCTACCTTCCGATACGCCTGTGAGGATTTGATCAATATCAACACGACCGGCCACACGTGGCATGATGGAGGTCAAGGTTTCACGAGGTTCAACTTCGTTTCCATCATCAATGTCCTCAACATATGGATCATTTATGTGCGGAGGAAGATATTCCTCTTCGCGTTGCACCTGTTGAGGTTCATCATCAAGCATACCCATACTTTGGTCTACCTCTTGAGGATCAACTTGTTCTTGAGTGTCATCTCCTACTTGATCCTCAACAACCGGCATGATGGGTGTGCTAGTATCTTGTGGAGGTACGGGTAGTGAACCGTCTTGAGGATGCGAGATGTTCTCATCATCTTCATCATCATCATGGGGTCTTTGTTCCATAGGCAGAAGTGCACCTACACCCATGTTTAAGATATCTTGTGGGGAGTCTTCTTCACCTGCATCATTTAGATCAACTTGCTCCCCATGGGAGCGGTTAAATTCATCAAACATCACATCACAGGTTTCTATAACACATCCAGTGGATTTGTTGTAGACTCTGTAGGCGTGAGAGTTTGATCCATAGCCAACAAAAATCCCCTCAGTTGTTTTGGATTGAAATTTGCCTAACCGTTCCCGTTTGTTGAGGATGAAGCATTTGCATCCAAACACACGAAAGTACTTAACATTGGGCTTGTTCCCAGTTAGGAGCTCATACGGAGTTTTCTCCAATATTGATCGGAGGAAGAGTCGGTTTGATGCATGACATGCTGTGTTGACGGCCTCAACCCAAAAGCTATGTGGTGACTTGTATTCATCTAACATGGACCTTGCCATTTCCACAAGTGTCCGGTTTTTCCTTTCTGCCACACCATTTTGTTGGGGAGTGTAGGGTGCGGAGTACTGATGTTCAATCCCCTCATCACTCAGAAATTCTTCTAGGGTGTAGTTCTTGAACTCAGAGCCATTATCACTTCTTACTGCCTTAATGTCCTTGTCAAACTTCCGCTGGGCTTGTTTGGCAAAATCAATGAAAGTGACCTTTGTCTCGTCCTTGGACTTGAGAAAGAACACCCATGTATATCTTGAGTAATCATCAACAATGACTAGGCCATACTTTTTCCCTCCAAGACTTGCCCATGAAGGAGGCCCGAATAGATCCACATGAAGGAGCTCTAACGGCCTCGAAGTGGATACAACGTTCTTGGGTGGATGTCCTGATTGATGTTGCTTCCCAGCTATGCATGCACTGCACACACGATCTTTCTTAAAAGATACATTTGTTAGTCCAAGGATGTGATTACCTTTTAAGAGATTTTGAAGATTTTTCATGCCAACATGGGCGAGCCGGCGATGCCACAGCCATCCCGTGTCGGCCTTGGCCATTAGACAAGTTGTATGGAAAGTGCTCTCTTTCGAGAAATCAACCGTGTAAAGGTTGCCATCCAACTCTCCAACAAAAGCCACTTCAAGAGTGTCTCTCTTAAAGACTTTCACATCCGTTAGTCCAAATAGTGTGTCATAACCGACGGAAGCCAATTGGCGAACTGAAAGTAAATGATATTGAAGAGATTGAACAAGCATGACATTTGCAATAGACATGTCATTAGTGATTGCCACCTTGCCCAACCCAATTACCTGCCCTTTCGACCCTCCACCAAATACAATGCTCATGTATGGTCGAATGGCTTGCATGAAGTCATAGAGCAAGTTACTATCTCCGGTCATATGATTAGTGCATCCACTGTCGATCACCCATTTTGCTCCACCAGAGAAAATAGCCTGTAAAGAATTAAGACTTGGTTTGAGGTACCCATTTTGTCATGGGGCCTTTCACATTAGTTACAAGAGTCTTAGGGACCCAAATAGCATAGAATCGAAATGCATTACGGGGACCAACGAATTTAGCATAGACCTCTCCTTCCTTTGATTTGCGTAGTACATAGGATGGCGGCATGAATTCGGTTGTCTTGTTGTGAGCAGATGGACCCCTAGTGGCCGATCCACTCACAACCTTACCTTTCTCCGTGTGTCCCTCTGGTACAAATATTTCCTTAAGAGGAGTGGTACACTTCAGAGGAGATGCACTTTTCTTGGCAGTACTTGGGTTGAACCCAAGCCCTTCCTTTGCGACACCTCCATTGTGTCGACTTAAGATCTCATTGAGAGTCTTTTGTCCTTGTGCACATGTCATGAGACCTCTGTCTAGCTGTGCCCTTAATGAACAGTTTTCCTCACGGATAGATGTCAGTTCACTACTAGGGTTAGTAGTGCAGGTATCAACATTGATAATAGGTGAGGAGTAGGCCTTAGCTAGAGTGTCAAGATAAGTGACCTTAAGTGCCTCAAAGTTCTTTGTAAGAACAGTGAGTTTCTCTTCCTTGTCTTTGAGAGACAAGGATAGACGCTCACAGTCCTTAGAAAGAGAAGCATGAGAGTTCACAAGTCGGTCTTTATCATTTAGTAATTCTCTGCACACATTTTTAGCCTTTTTCAAGGAGGCAAGATCATTAGCATGTTTATCAATGTTTTCACCTACTTTTGAACATAGTGCATAATTTTGTGCTTCCTCATAAAGGACTTTCTGCTCAAGGAGTTCATTTCTCTCCTTCTCCTCAGTGATGAGGGTTTCGAGTTCCTTGATGGTATTGGTGTGCTTACTCACCATTTCCATAAGTATGCGAAACATAGTGAGCTTCTTTCCTTTGAGAGAGCCCATAAATTTGTTCATTTTAGCAAACATGGGATGATCTAAATCGTTATCCTCATAATGATCTTCCGCATCAAGATACTCATCAGAAGGGGTAGAAGCTAGACTGAAAGAGTTTAGCCGTGGGGTTACCTTAACCTTATCATGGGAGCTTTGGTCTTCCCCATCTCCCATGGCAGTCTTTGCCATCAGACACTTGTGAGCGTTGCCCTTGTAGTCCTTCATATAGTTGTAGTGAACAACATCACCACTTTTGTTGACTAGCCTCAAAGTACTCTGTGTATCTTGAGCTACTCCGGCAACTCCACCAACATCTTCTGGATCTGATTCTTCTTGAGCAACCATTGCTCTTCCATCTGTCCTTTTGGACTTGGAGTTCATAGGGTTTGGTAACTTCTTCTTTACGAAGGTCTTTGGAAACCTTGGTTTGTCTTCTCTCTTCTCATAAGGGCAGTCGTTGGAGAAGTGGTTGGTTTCCTCACAGTTATAGCATTTCCTTACCTTCTTCTTTGGAAATCTTCCCTTGAACTTCCCTGCACTGAACTTCTTCACAAAGAGGGCAATGTCTTCAAAAGATGGGCTTTCATCAGAGTCAACATCATCACCATCTTGACAGTCATCATCACCTTCTTCTTCTTCTTCACTTTCTTCTTCGTCATACTCATGCTTGGCTTTCAAAGCAAGGTTGATCTTTGATGTTGAAGTACCATGCATGGCTAGGTGCTTTGTTGCATTTGCCTTTGACTCTCCAAATAGTTGGAAAGTGGATATGATGTCATCCGGAGTCATTTCTTTGAAGGCATGATGATGTCTCATGTCCCATACCATTGATGGTGATATGGAGCAAGAGCGTGAAGTAACTTGTCCACAAGAAATCTCTTGGTCAAATTGAAACCATCTTGCGTCTTGTCACAGTCACATGACTCAATGTCTGCGGCGAGAGTCATGAGCCATTCTAGTAGTTGCTTGGGAGATTCACCCTTTTCCATACAGAAATTCTGTAATTGCCCCTTGGCAATTTCATATTGAGCAAGCCGAAGAGTGGAGGTACCGGTCTTGGTCCTTATGATGTTGTCCCACAATTCCTTGGCACTTGTGATGTGAATGTAAGGTCTTCGTTGCTTGTCATTCATCCCCTTTCTTATGCACATGATCGTAGTGTCATTGAGATGCTTGTCATAAGTTTCTCTGGGCGTGAGGCATCTTGGATCAACAAGGTTGTACCCATGCTCGAGGATGTCTAGCATCTCATCATTGGCGTACCTAAGATGATCCTGCATACCAACTCTCCACAAAGCAAAATCGGAATTGTCATCAAGCAAGGGAGGTTTTCCTCCAGGATTGTACTTAGGTTTCTCAATTTGAGACTTAGCATAAAGCCATGGAACACTGGTTTGGTTCCTCTCCGGAGGAGGTTGGCCAAATGAAGTACCGTGCACGTGAGGCCCTGAGGCCCTCGGGGACGTGGTTGTCCCCGTGGTCAGTGCTGCTAGTCTCATTTGAATTATGGACTCAAGAGAAGCATCATGCTCCTCTTTTTGCTTGGCAAGGGCCCGTTCCAGGTCCTCAGAGGTGAAAGACTTGACTTCCGCGAAAGTCCCGTCCCTCTGCACTGGAGCTACTGCAGCTGGATCCATGTCCATCTCGCTCTAGGGCGGTTAAGCCACACAAATAGAGCACGAGGCTCTGATACCAATTGAAAAGGATCGAGATGGACCTAGAGGGGGGGTGAATAGGTACAAATCCAAATTTTAACAATTACTTAGCAATTTTAGGCTAAAGTGCGGAATATAAGTGTAAGCCTAATAATTGCTATGACAAAGAGTAAGCTATTAGGAGTGAAGCAAGGCAAGCGGTAAGCAATAAGCAAATACAAGTATGTAATAAGGATTAACACAAGTAGAGAGTTAGGGTTAGGAATAACCGAAACTCCGAGAGAGACAAGGATGTATCCCGATGTTCACTTCCTTGGAGCGAATCTACGTCACCGTTAGAGGGGCGGATGTTACCACGAAGGCACACCAACGCCACGAAGGCTCACCCTATTCTCCCTTTGAGATAACTCCACGAAGGCGTTTCTCAACCACTAGTGGTAAGCCTTGAGGTGGCTTCCAAACCTTCACAAACTTTCCGGGGGATATCACAATGGTTTGATTCCTCTCCGAAGACTCCTACCGCCTAGGAGTCTCCAACCTCCAAGAGTAACAAGATCACGGGGATTGCTCAAAACTTGCTCAAATCACAAATCACTTTGGTGGGAAGGAGGAGAGGGAGACGATCTTTATTTTGATTGGAACAACACTCTAAATGACTCACAAATGCTCTTGGGATCTAGGATTTAGTGTAGACAAGAGTGAGTGAGAGGAAAGGTGTTCTTGGATGTATCTTAGCTGTGTTGAACACCCTTTCTCGAGGTGGGAGATGAGTATATATAGTGTGGAGTGAAATCCAGCCGTTGGTGGTGCAATAAGTCACACAGGGTCCGGACGTCCGACACTTGTCGGAAGTCCGGACGTCCGTGAAGGACCGGACGTTCGGAGGGAGTCGGACGTCCGAGACCTGTAGGCATGACTGGATCTCAACTGAATTCATCAGCGGCCGGACGTCCGACAGGGGTCGGACGTCCGAGGCCTGTAGGTGAGCCTGAACCTATTCGAATACATCAGCAGCCGGACGTCCGGAAGTGGCCCGGAAGTCCGTATTATACAACACAATTTCTTCTGGTGGTGGCTTCCGGATTTCCGACGGGGGTCGGACATCCGGAGCTCGGACGTCCGGAGGAGGCCGGATGTCCGAGATATAGTGCACACAAACTACTGGTGTTGGCCTCCGGATTTCCGGAGCTTGGCCGGATGTTCGGCCCTCGGACGTCCGGAGGGAGCCGGATTTCCGAGTTATAGTGTGTACAAACTACTGGTGTCTGGCTGCGGATTTCCGAAGCCAGCTGGACGTCCGGCCCTCGGACGTCCGGAGGGAGCCGGATGTCCGAGGAGATTGGACATATGTTGAATTATAGAGAGTGGATATTATGTGATGTTTGATATGATTGTAGAGATGTGGTATGAGCAAGTTTCTCGCAAAGCCTGTGATCCCCTCTTAATAGTGCGGGATCCCTATACTCAATATTAGTAAACTCAAAAGACTATTCTACAGCATCTCTTCTTAATCCCGAGTCTTCTTGAAATATAACTCACCAATCTTTTCAGGCAGCCTTTGGCACAGAAATCTTAATCTACTAAAGTACTTGCCGTCGTGAGATACACTCAACAAATAGGATTAGTTTCCTATGTATGTGCTGTCATTAACACCAAAAGACAATTAGGGGCATAGCATGCACTTTCAGTAAGAGGGTGAGGATGTTCGTCGAGCTCGCTCGCGTCTCGAAGGATCACGACATGGACGTAGGTGACATGCGTCATGGATTTTTCTTTTCCTGTTTCTATGAACGAAGCAGTTACAATGACATAGATCATGGTACTGCGACAACACAGATCGTACGTGCGTGGTGGACCGGTCAAAAGTTTGGACCGGCACACCGACGCTTGTTAGTGCCCTTGTCTTTTTTATGCGGCGAGATGTGCGCTATGGGTACGTGGTGAGCGGCCAACACTTCCATAATACTCATAATACTCACAACTAATTAATGCCCCGCCCCATGACTTGGAGGTCAGTGGCCAGGAGTTTGAGATGCGGACAATGAGCTTGGTGAAGCTAGCCTTATACTAGTACGTACCCTTGCTCATGGGCTGAGGTTGTAGTCTAGAGCCACATCGTGAGCGATGCTCTTTTGAAGACTAGTAGGAAATGGACTACGAGGGGGGAGGTAGTCTGGCCAGCGGCTCCTATTTGACGCATAGGGTGCGGTCTAGGGAATTTTCTATTTGCCACTCTCTCCGTCATATTGTCGACAATTCAAACAAACAACTCGGTATATCGATCAATTTGGTCGCCCTATGTGTAAGAGTACGTGTAGTTTTCTAGTGGATGGTTTTGTAAACCTTCCACGTGACCCGAGCTGGGTTTTGCCGGTTTTGGGAACCTTGTAGAAGGTTCCTGAACCGGGTTTTCTGTTTTCCTATTTTTTTTTTCTTTTTCCTTTTCCTTTTTCCTTTTTTGTTTATCTTTAACTTTCCGCTTTCTTGATTTCAAGTTTTTTCTTTTAAAAAGTTGTAGAATTTTCAACAAATCCATGTTTTCCAAAAAAAATCACAAAATTCAAAAATTGTTCCTTTTTTAAAATATTCGTGTTTTCAAAAAAATCAGGAGTTTCATAAAATGTTTCTGTTTTCAAGAAAAAAATCGCACGTTCAAAAGTTGTTTCATTTTGAATTTGGTTCGCGAGTTTCAGAAAATATTCCTATGTCCAAAATTTGTGCATATTTAACTTTCGTTTGGGAGTTTAGAAAAAATGTTCGTATTTGAAACATCGGTCGAGTTTATGAATTTTGTTCGGGAGTTTCAAAAAACTGATCCTATTTTCATATAATGTTCCTCCTTCCAAAAATAGATCACATTTTCATTTTTGCAGGAGTTTCAAAAATTGTTGCAATTCACAAATTGGTCGCAATTTTCAAAAAATGTTCATATTTTCATATATTTTTTTTCACAAATTGTTTGGAAGGTTGTTTAAAATTTATTCAGAATATAAAAAAAAGTTCCCTTTATCGAATTTGTTATCAAAAATTTTAAAATGTTGATGTTACCATTTTTTAGGAGTTTCACAAAAAGTTAACTTTTCCAAATTTTGTTGTGGAATTTCAAAATATGTTCCCGTTTCAAAATAATTGATCATTATTTGCAAAAAATGTTCCTGTTCTTGAAAAAATTGTTCGCACATTTGAAAAGTGTTTGCGTTTGACAGAACATGACATTTTAATAAAAAAAATCAGAAATTCGAAAAAAAAAGAATTTCAAAGTTTGTTTTTTTGTTTTCATAAAATGTTCGGTAAGTAAAAAAGTTTAGAATTTTTCTAAAAAAATACAATTTTTTGCATGAACTACAAGGTTCAAGGATTTCAAAAAATTGTTCCCCATTTAAGAGAATTATTAACACATTCAGAAAATGCTCAAGTTTCGAAATATGTTTCCATTTTTAAATTTAGCTTAGAAAAATGCTCGAGTACTTCAAAAAATGTTCTTGTTTTCGAAATTTGCACACAAATTCGAAAAAATGTTCACGTTTTCAAAATATGTCCGGCAATAAAAAATGTTTGGGGTGAATTCAATATTTTTTCCAAATATTTGGGAAATTCATAATTTGTTTGATTTCCTCAAAAATATTGCATTTTGAAAAAAGTTTGTACATTCAAAAAGTTACTCAAAAGTTCAGAAAAGTGTTCGGGATTTTTCAAACCGTGTTAGGTCTCACACTGTCATTTGTTTATTTTTTGTGTGCCTTTGTGTCTTTGTCAACTAATCTGTTCGGGTGTACTGTCTAGCAGCTGAAAATCGTTTAAAAATAACAAGATGATTTTGGGCTTCATTAGCCGCTCTGACGTCGACGTCATCATGTGGCATGGAGCCTCTTTCCTTCATGTGAACACCTATCGCCTGAACTATTAAAGTTATGATTGTTTAACATATTGTTTTATATATTTGCACTTCACCCGTAGCTTAGCACGTTCATACGTATGTACGATGATGCTACCAACAATTTCAAGAGGAATCATATAGCAAGCACTTAGCAAGGAATTCATAACACCATATTTTTGTGTTGATTATGGGTCTTTGCTAGATTTTGGTACTAACAAGCACATAAAGTCATGATTTGTTTAGATATACCTATTCTTGGAGTGGTCGTCGAAACATATATACCACCACAACATCATCGAAGCAGTCGGACTTCTGTCGTACCATCATTGAAACAGATGTGCCATCATCGCAACACTGCCACATCGAGAAAGCATGCCATTTGCGGCATCATCGTAGCAATCGGGTCTTCGTTGGAGCATCGTCACAGTCAGTGAAGCATGTCGTTGCAGAATTGCCGCGATCGTTCAAAGAATGTCGTCGTCGCAGTTCACTGTAACATAGTCGTGGGCGTGAGAAGCATGCCATTGCAACACTATCGAAGTATTCGATTTGACGTCGTAGCATCCGTCATGGTCGTCCAAGCATTTCAACGCAACATCATTGCAGTACCTGGGTTGCCCTCATAACATCTCTGCGGTTGTTGAAGCACCCTCCATGGTGGTCGAAGCACGCTGTCACATCATCATTGAAGCAGTCAACTTGTCATCGTAGCATTACCGCAATCGTCAAAGCATGTCGTCGCAACATCGTCGAAGCAGATGGGATGTCATCCCAGCATCGCCACGACCGCCAAAGCGCGTCATCGCGCGATCACCACGACCGTCAGGGCATGTCGTCACAACATCGTTGAAGCGGCCAGGTTTTCGTCGCAACACGCCTTGTGGTATTATCGTTGTCGTCAAACTAGTCGGGCTGCCATCGCAGATGGCCATCGAGCATCGTAGCACTTCTCGTGTCCTCACACTACAACAGTCGGACAATCCGTCGCTCCATCGTCGGATGTAGCAGCCACTCCGCAAGTGCAGTGTTTCAGCGAAGCCCATTTGCATCCGGTCACATAAAAAATTACTAAAAGTATTCAAAAATTCCAAATTTTTCCCTCATAAATAATTTGATGCATGAGGCCCGTTCAAATTTTTGTATCATTTGAGCATCTGAGCAACTGTGAGCAAAAGAAACAACCCCATAATCAAAATAGTGTATGAATAGTATACTTTTATGGAGAATATGAATTTGCCTTTTTTGCCGAGAGACGATGAGATATCCAAATGATTCAAAAGTTAGAGCGGACCTCACGTATCAAATTATATACCACCCACAAAAATTGAAATTTTCTAAATTTTTAAATTTGTTTTAATTTTTTCATTTAGCGCGGGTGTAGATGAGTCTAGGCTCATAAATGGATTTTTGTCACTTCGCTATTATCTTTGAAGCAGTTCCTGTCGCTGCATGAGCATGGATGACTTGCTATTTTTTTTGTTTTTAGAGAACGGATGACTTGCTAGTTGCTACGTCACTCATACGAGATGACTTTGCTGCATACCTGCATAAAAATCACTTCGTTATGTCATGTGTGCGTCGCTGTGTGTGAAAGGAATACCCGCGGCGCGCACATTTGAAAAGCCCGAATAGAAGAGTCTTGACGGGTGGATCAAAGGGCTTATAATATGGTCTCTCATGATGATCAAGTGGTGCCAACCCGACTGCTCTCACGTGTAGATCAGATGATTTTGGGCTTGGTGAGCCGCATCTGACACCGTGCGATCGCACGCCATCGTGTGGCATGGAGCCTCTTTCCTCTAGATGAACTCCTATCGCATGAACTATTGAAACTATGATTGTTTAACATATTCTTTTTATACTTGCACTTCACGTGTAGATTAGGATGATGCTACCAATAATTTCAAAAAGAATCATATAACAAGCACTAAACAAGGAATTCATAACACCATATCTTTACACTGATTGTGGGTCTTTGTTAGATTTTGGTATTAACAAGCACATGGAGTCATGATTTGTTTAGATATAGCAATGCTTAGAGTACCATCATTAAAACAACCGTGCCATCTTGGTCGTAAGTGTGGCCGTCGGTGTGGCCGTCGAAACATATATTACCATCACAACATCATCGAAGCATCCGGACTACTGTCGTACCATCATTAAAACAACCGTGCCATCATGGCAACACTACCATGGCCAGGAAGCACGCCGTTTGCAGCATCATCGAAGCAATCGGGCCTTTGTTGGACCATCATCATGGTCACGGAAACATGCCCATGCAGAATTCTCGCGATCGTTCAAAGAATGTCGTCGTCGCAGTTCATTGCGACATAGTCGTGGGCGTCAGAAGCATGCCATTGCAACATTATCGAAGTATTCAATTTGACGTCGTAGCATCCGTCATGGTCGTCGAAGCATTTCAATGCAACATCATTGCAGTACCCGGGTTGCCGTTATAGCATCTCCGCGTCTTTTGAAGCACCCGCCGCAGTGGTCGAAGCACGTCATCACATCATCATTGAGTCAGACAACCTATCATGTAGCATTACCGTAATCGTCAAAGCATGTCGTCGCAACATCGTCGAAGCAGACGGGACGTCGTCGCAGCATCGACGCGACCGATAAAGCACGTCATCGCGCAATCGTCAGGACCATGAGGGCATGTCGTCACAACATCGTTGAAGCGACCAAGTTTTCGTCGCAACACGCCTTGTGGTATTATCGCTGTCGCCAAAGCAGTCGGGTTGCCATCGCAACGATGGACGTCCAGCGTCGCAACACTTCTCGCACCCTCACACTACAACAGTCGGACAACCCGTCGCTACATTGTCATATGTAGCAGCCACTCTGCGAGTGCAGTGTTTCGGTTCCCACGCTCATTTGCACCTGGTGCGATAGAAAATAAAAAAAGACTAAAAATATTTAAAAAATTTCATAAAATTTTGCGTGGTAGATAATTTGATGTGTGAGGTTTGTTCAAATTTTTGTATCATTTGAACATCTGAGTAACTCTCAGAAAAAAGACAAATCTAATAAAAATAGTGTATGAACAATGTATTCTTTTAGAGAATCTGAAATTGCTTTTTTTGCCGAGAGTTGGTCATGTCCACATGATTCAAAAGTTGGAGTGGACATCACGTATTAAATTATCTATCACCTAAAAGAATTGGATTTTTAACTCTTTCTATTTGTTTTATTTCTTTGTTCAACGCGGATGCAAATGAGTTTGGGTTCACAAATGTATTTTTGCCACTCCGCTATTGTCTTTGAAGTAGTCCGTGTCGCTGCATGAGCATGGATGACTTTTTTTTTATTCTTTGGCAATGGGTGACTAACTACTTGCTATGTAACTCATACGAGATGACTTTACTGCATAGCTGCACAAAAAACACTTTGTTGTGTCATGTGTGCATAACTGTATGAAAGTAGTACCTACGACGCACACACTTGAAAACACTCGAATAGAACAGGCTTGACGGGTGGATCAAACGGCTTAATATGGTCTGGCACAATGATCAACTGGCTGTCGACGAGGTTGATCTTACACGCAGATCAATGAGATGATTCCTAGAATGAGCTCGCACAATTAGGTTGTCCGGGCTTCGATTCCTAGCCAACACACAATTAGGCTACCCTTATTACAATTTTTTCACCCTCGTAATCGCGGTTCACTGATTGGGCCGGCCCTGTCGACGCACCCTATGCGATGGGGCATGTATTTGCCGTGGAACGCGACAAATGGGAGCTCGTGTGGTCTAGTGCCCTAGCGGGTATCCCATGGTGCCCCATTCACACGAGAGGTCCTGTCTGCCACGCTTTCTTGCAAAATCACGGCCGAACGCACACGGCACCATCCTACTAGGCCGACCCAAGTTAGTGCTTGAAAATCGTAAAAAGAAAAGCAAAGTAGATAAACAAGTCAAACATACGACCTGTGTGTACCTAGCGCTCGCCACCTTGAGGTGCTACTCCAAGTGGAAGATTTCCAGCTCGAAAATTAAAGAACATAACAACAACTGTAAAATGTAAATCAAATTTCAAATGCAAAATCATTTCTAAAATTCTATAATTTCAAGAGATTTTTAACATTTTTCAAAAGAAGTGAACAAAATTTAAAATTCTAAAGTTTTAAAATTTTAAAATTGAATAGGAGAAAATTTTTGCAAATTACAATACTTTTTAAAAATGCAGACAATTTTGGAACCATGAACAAAATATAAAATAATGAACATTTTTTCAATTCTGAATAAATTTTGAAACTGTGATTTTTTTGAATTGTGAATGAATTTTGAAACATGAACAAATTTCAAATTCATGAACAACATGAAAAAAGTGTGAACATTTTTCGAATTGTGAACAAATTTTCAAGCTGTGTATATTTTTTGAAAATCCAGAATATTTTTTGAAACCACAATTATATTTGAATTATCAAAAAAATTGGTAACATGAACAACTTTCAAATTCGTACACAAAATTATAAAAATATGTGAATTTTTCGAATCAGTGATTTTTTTATGAAACCGCGAACATTTTCAAATTTCAAACAAAATTTGAAACATGAGCAAATTTTGAATTGTGAACAAATTTTGAATTTGAAACATGAATAAATTTCAGATTCGTGAAAAAAATATATTAAATCATGAACATTTTTTATTAAAATGTGAACATCTTTTGAATTGTGAACAAATTTTGAAACATGAACAAATTTGAAATTCGTGAATAAAATTATAAAATTGTGATCAGTTTTAAAATTGTGAACAAATTTTGAAACCGTAGATTTGTGAACAAATTTTGAAACCATGAACAGTTTTTGAATTGTGCAAAAATTTTAAAACTGTTAACGTTTTTTGAATTGTGCCCAGATTTTAAATTAACTAAAAAACCAATATCAAAACAAAACAAAAGAAAAAGGGAAAAGGAAAAAAAGAAAAGAAATGGAAATAAAAATTAGAAGAAATAAAAAATTCAATTCAAAAAACCTTCTAGAAGTTTGCTGAAGCTAGAAAATCGGCTGAAACCTTTAGAAGGTTTCGAAAACTGAAGGCGTTGAAACGTTAAACAGGCCGGCCCATCCCAAACGATCGCTCGCCTATCTTGTGCGAAGCCCCGACATTAGGACGCAACGGGACCTCCTATTTGTCATTAACTGCGGTAAAGAGGTGGAGCTTCGCATACGAGGCGAGTAACCTGGGCCGACCCGTTCATTCAGTTTGACGGAATGAATAATCGCAAAAAACTGACTACGCAATACCTCGGAATCAAACCCTCGACATGCAATAGATGCGTGTGATGCACTAGCCACTACACTAGGCAACCTACTTTGCAACAATGGTAGCGCTAGTGTTAAATAACAATCGGCAACGACTAAAAATAAAAGAGTGAAAAAGTGAACATTTTTCAAAATTAAACTATTTTTACAAAACTTGAGTGTTTTTTTAATTTAAAATCTATTTTCAAAAATATGGAATATTTTCTAAACTTGTGAACAAAATATAAAAATTGTAGCATTTTCAGAATATGTGAACAAATTTGGAAAACATGATCATATATGGAAATTCCAAAATATTTTAGAATTTGTGAAAAACAACATGTGAATATTTTGTGAATTTGTGAACAAAACTGGAAGTATTAACATTTTTTAAATATGTGAAATTTTTTCTATATTCAAAATATTTTTTTGATTGTTGAATAAATTTTGTAAGTCAGGAAAAAATTGCAATTCCATAATATTTTTATAGTTTCAAACAAAATTACAAAACAGGAGGATTTTTTCAAATTCCGGAACATTTCTCCAAATTCCGAATCATTTTTTAAAATTCTGAAACATTTTTTCGAATTCCGGAACATTTTTCCAAAATCCAGAATAGTTTTTCAATTTTTGGATCTTCTTTTAAATCCGGAAAAGTTTTTCAATTTACGAAGCATTTTTCAAACTCCCAAGCATTTTATCAAATTCCGAAACATTTTTTAAAATTCTGGAACATTTTTTCGTATTCCGAACAATTTTTCGAATTCCGAAATAGTTTTCCAAATTCCGGAATATTTTTCAAATTCCAGAATATTTTTCAAATTCCGGAACATTTTTTGAAAATCTAGAATATTTTTAAAATAGAAACCAAAAAAATAAACAAAAGATAATAAAGAAAAAAGAAAAAAAACAGTTGAGTAAATCTTCTAGAAAGTTTTGAAAACCGGAAAAAACTAACTGAAAACCTCTAGTAGTTTTCAAAACCGGGATCAGTGAAGGTGTTAATGGGCTGGCATAAACCCGTCTTTCGGTCGCACCTCTTCTGTGAAAGGTCGACCTGTCGTAGAATGCGGCAGATAGGATTTTCCGGACGCAACGAGCATCCAATAAGCTTTTCCTATTCGCACGGTGGGCAGGCCCAGTTTGTTTACGGAATTTTCACGTGCTCTTTCCTGGTTTTGAGAAGGTTTTAGAACCTTTCCCGAACCAGCATTTCTTTTCATTTTCTTGTTGTTTTGTTTTACTTTTTTTCTATTTTTTTTTCGTTTCTTCCTTACTTTTCACTTTTGTTGCGAATTTTATTCTAAATTAAAATTTGCTAACATTGTTTGTTACATTCAGCAAATGTCAAAAATCTAAAAGAATGTTTATCGAATCCAAATTTTATTCATCAAATTTAAAATTGTTTATTAAATTCAAAAAAAAATCATAAAATTCAAAATATATTCTTTGAAATAAAAAAAACGTTTGTCAAATTTGAATATTTTTTTATCGTTTTTTTTTCAGAAAATGTTCATCAAATTCAAAATTTGTTCATTGATTCTTCAAGAAATGTTCATTTAATTAAAATTTAATCATTACTTCTTCAAAAAAAAGTTCATCCATTTTTCAAAAACCAATATTCTTGAATACAATTCTTGTTCGTCAAGTTCAAAAAATGTTCATGAGATTTTGAATTAGCAAACATTTCTTTGACATTTATGAACATTTGTTAAATAGTTCATATTTTTTTGAATACGCGAACAATTTTCTCAAAATCGTGAATATTTTTTAACCTACGATGTTATGATTTGTGCAACAATTTCCCCAAATTCACTTTTACCTTAAATTTTTGAACTTTTGATATTACGAATTGTTATAAAGAAGAAAAAATAAAAAAAATGGGGCGCCTAACCCCACTTATGGGCCGACCTATGAGGGGCGCGCGGGAGGGATGTGGGTGTGCGCTCGCATGTTCGCGAGCACCCCATAGGCGAAATAGGAGCTCCTAGTCTCGCCGGAGAGCTCATGAACCGGGGGACAATATCGTCATAGAGCTTGAGTTTCTAAAGGTAGAAACTGCGACCGAGCTCGGAAGGAGCGAAGGCCAGGCTTGCATAGCTCTATAGTGTCGACGATGTGGACTGCGATATCACGCACAACAAGACCGCATGTCGGTTGGCAACGAAGTTGTGCACCACCTCTAGAGGAACGACGTGTGAATGGGATGACAACGAGGAATCTAATGATGAGGAACCTGCGGTGACCGGGTAAGAGAGGATAAGAGAAGAGGATTTGAAGGTATATTAGTTGTAGACGAGCTATTACCCAGTGCTGGTGGTTCCTTGCCAATGGAATGAACGACGCAATCCGCGTTGACCCAAGAGTGCGAGATGCAACCGCGGTTGGATATCTTGGGATGCCACCACCACATCCTATGTTCTGCATTTTGATGAGGTCGTCATGCTCGTGTAAACTATGCCCACCAACGGCATGCCTCTCTCAAGGTAGAGGCTGCATCCACTACACAACTTCGACCCGCGGCATGTCGGCAAGAAAATGGTGGCACACAAGCTACACCTAATAATATCTCCAATATCATGTAGGGATGCAAGCGTACCTGGATCATTTTTTGGTCTTTTGCATACTTGTCCCGGTTAGGCATCATGGAGCATATGTAGACAAAAAGCCATCATATGCATGCTGATTAGTTGCGTGCATTCCCTCTCCTTGCATCGTCGCAATAGCACTACGCACATTGTTTGGTTGCATACACGAGATATGATCACCTGTTAACAACTACACATATCACACGATGTTAAAGTGGAGTGCCTTGGCGACAGCTATGGACGATGGTCGCTACGTCGTGTCCAACACGATGAGCACGGAGTTGTGGGTGAGCGATCCCATCATAGCGAGTGGACTAGTTGCTAGCATCGTTGCCATGGAGAAAATATGTGTGAAGTAACGAATAGGAGGGCGTTGAGGCACGGGATGATGGAGAAAAAAAATGTCTTGTGCACGCCATGAAGGCGTCAGTGTAGTAGGACATGAATGAGGAGGCCGAAAAGAATGGTGATGACAACAACACCAGTGTAGTAGGAATCTAGCTAGGAGGACAAGAGGAACAATGCCTATGATGGCTTTAGTGTACCAGGACATGGGAGAGAAGATCGATAGGGACAACATAGGAGAGGCGGTTGAGAGGAACAATACACTCGTGACGCTAATGCAACAACACGTGGAAGAGAACGACGATGGCGACATCGCCAGTTGAAAGGATCGATATGGTTGACTAGAGGGGGTGAATAGGCAACTAACAAATTTAATATTTTCTTTTAATAAATTAAGTTTAGCAACAAATAGGTTGTCTAGATGTGCAACTAAGTGAGTAACCTATATGCTGCTAACCACAACAATAGTAAGCAAGAAGTAAATACAAGTAAAGGTAAGAAATAACCACAAGTGGAACCGATGAGGATGAGGATGTGTTTCTGAATTTCCTTCCCTTTGAGGGGAAGATGTCTCCATTGGAGCGGTGTGGAGGCACAATGCTGCCCAAGATGCCACTAAGGCCACCGTATTCTCCTCACGCGCTCACGCAATGCAAGGTGTCATGATTCCACTAAGTGGTGCCTTTGAAGGCGGCGATCGGACCTTTACAAACATGGTTGGGGCTCTCTCCACAAATAATTGGAGGCTGCTAATGAAACCACGAAGCTTCACCACAAATAGCATATGGCTTAGAGGTGACCTCTTTCGTCTAGGGTGCTCAAACACCCAAGAGTAACAAGATCCGCAGGGAATTAATGGGGGGAAACAACTTTTCTCTTGGTGGAAATGTAGGGGAAGGCCTTCTCCTCCAAACCCTAGAGAATCAACAAGAGTTGATGGCTATGGAGAAAAATCGGTCAAGTTTTAGCTTTTGGAGCAATAATGGAGATGGGGAGGAAAAGGTGAGATCTCCTCAGGGAAGAAGACCCCTATTTATAGAGGTGGGAAATTTGGCCGTTACAAGCCTCTACTGACCGAGCTAAGCGGTAGTATCGTGCATCTGGGCGGTACTACCGTTGGGGTGGTACTACTGTCCTATAGGAGTGGTACTTCCACTTAGACTGGTCGAGTAGAGGAAAGACACGAGAGGATTTTTCTAAGCTGAAGTGGGCGCGACAGAAGGGGGCAGCAGTACTGCTGGAGCGGTACTACCGCTCCCCTTGGGCGGTACTTTCACCCAAAGAGAGAAAAACACCCCAAACACCACAGAAATAAAATAAGCGGTAAAGAGCCTGACACTGGTGGGCGGCAGTACCGCTGGAGCAGTACTACCGCTTCTGCATTTTCTGGGCACTATTTCACGGCAACTCCTCTGCTCCGGGAAATGGACGTGGTGCAAGAATGAGAGATAGTGTTCCACCCAACCTTTCCAAATGCGGATACCCTCTTGATAGTACGGGATTATCTATGACTCGAGTCCACCAACCCTAAATCAATAGCTAAGCACCATCTTCACTTTCACTTGCTGAGGGGAATATAACTGTCTCGTACCACGTGATAATTATCTGAAAGCATATCGCACACGATTAGTCCGCAAAGGTATCGTCATCAACCACCAAAATTACTTGGGAGAAATTGTGCTCTTACAATCTCCCCATTTTTGGTGGGCTGATGACAATACGGGATTTGCCAAAAAAGAATAAACTAAGAAGTCTTAGGCATTCCCAAAACCTACAAAATATAGACGGGATCCCCCTAGATGTGTGCTCTATTTGAATATGCTTTTGGAATGCAAAGAGCACACACTAGGATCAATACTCCCCCTATATGTTATAGACAAGGCTATATACTTGCGTGAACACAATCTAGTAAAACAGTTAAGCAAACATACCATAAAGGTAAACACATAACATGATATATGGGGTAGCATATGTCTTACACCATACATAAGTTCACACAAGTCTTGGACAAACGCAAACCAAAGCAAGCAATAAACGAGTTCACGACATAGAGAAAACAAATGCAAACAAGCACACTCGTGACTGAGCAAGTGTAACACCCCAAAATTTTGCCAAGATTTTTATTTAATAAATTTGGCTTGAATTGTTTTAGATCTTATTTCTGGGTTTTCTGTTGATTTCAAAACCTCTCTTGTTCTTGGTTTTGTGAATAACTATTTTATGAGCTGGAGCTTTTTGAAAACTTTTATGTGACGTGAGTGTTGACTCAAATATTTTTCCTCTACTAAATATTGCAGAGGGGGTTCCTCTATAAATATTATCTTCCAATTCAATTTATTCAAAACTGGTTTTTATTTTCCTAAGGGTCTAGTTTTGAACTGCAGCCACCTGTTAACCTCTTCTAAAAAGACCACAATAAGCTTGGCCATTACCTACTATGTTTGTGGATCAATTTTATATTATAATATAGCCAAGTGTTTTGGTAGGATTAAGAAAATTAATTAATTTTACTTTCTGGTCCAATTGTAGATTTGTACTACAACCCCCTAAATAAAGTCTCCAAAAATTCTACCAAAATTTTTGGTAGCCAAGGGGTTCATACAAATAAGTTTTATGCAAAAACCCAGCTGAGAATTTTAGTAAAATATTGCTCATTGATATCTTTTCTATTCTGGTCCTCGAAGGTACTTTGCACTGCAAGCTCTTCATTAAAGTCTTTAATAAGTCTATAAAAATTTGTAGAGGTCAAGATGTTTATATGAATGAGTTTTCTGCAAAAATATATATTGGCCTTTTGGAATATTTGAGCACCACTTCTTGTTTTCTGTTCTGGACCAGATTGGCATTTTGTAC
Source organism: Hordeum vulgare subsp. vulgare (assembly GCF_904849725.1). Taxonomy (NCBI): domain Eukaryota; kingdom Viridiplantae; phylum Streptophyta; class Magnoliopsida; order Poales; family Poaceae; genus Hordeum; species Hordeum vulgare. The sequence continues at coordinate 241,495,044 of NC_058518.1, read as the reverse complement.
CGCAACCCCACTTTTTCCTTCCCCAATGCTCTTGCAATTTTTTGTGCTTGTAGTCCACCCTATAAAACCCTTAAGTATCAAATTTCAGCCCCATTGGAGTTGTTGTGAATTCTATTGCATCATCATTTTGTTTCTCTCCAGAAATGGATTTTACTAGAATTGCATTATGAAGTTATTTGGTTGCTAGATCTAACCTTGCCGTCTTTGTGCCCATCCAATGAGGCTTATGCCTGGTAATTATTGTGGCTAGCAAGTGCCCCTAGATGCCCTTGGCATTCTGTCAAACCTCGCAGCCTGGACTAGTATTGACATGAAATTTTGTTTGTGTGGTGAAGTTGTACCAGGAGTGAACCAGCATGTCTAGCACACCCCTAATAAGGCCATTAGTCACGCTAGAATGTTTCACCACCAGCCCAAGCCCCTAGCTAGCCGTGGCAATTCGTGGAGCACCTGGTAGGCATGCCAGAGCATGCTCTGGAGCGCGCGGATTGCAGCTAGTAGACCCGAGCCGCCGCGTCGCAGCCCTGTCGCCCCCTCGTTATCCGAAGCAACCTCACCACGTGGGTACACTGGCATGAGCTCCTCGTGCGCCCCCTGTTGCCCCTGTCGCCCCTACAATGCCGTAGCTGCACCGGCCATCGTCAAGTAGCAGTAGCAACGCAGTGATGCAACACCGTCCAAGCCCTCCTCGAGCACCACCTGCCCCGTGGACCACCTCCCTACGACGAGCCGCTGCTTCCCCGCCGTGTGGCTGCATCGAGCCGCTCATCTGCCCTCGCTAGTAGTTGTCCCCAACGATCTCATCCATCCCTGCCGCAGAACCGACACTCCGAGGCTATAAATAGGACCCCGACAGCCTCAAAGCATCGCACGTCCTCCCTGTAGCCGTAGCCAGCCCATCTAGCTCCAATTTTGGGCCGAGCCCCTTCGTTCCCAACTCCGGTGACCTTCGGCCACCGCAGCCCCTTAGGTCGATTCGGTTTGGTTAGCCCCCCTTTGCCCCACCTGAGCCTACCACTCGACCCCCCCTGGACACCACGGAGCTGCCCCACCCCTCGTCGTGCACCTAGGACCCCTCCTAGCTTACGCCTCGTCGGAGCCGAAGCTTCCTCCGCTATGGAGGAAGGGTTGCTCGCTTTCGGTAGCCGCCGTAGCCCCAAGACCATGAAATGGATGCGCCGTGACCCCCTGAGCACGCCGGTGCCCTCACTTCCTAGAATGGAGGATCCTGTCGCCGGTGAGCCTCGCCGGAGTCCCTCCCTCCTTCGGCCACAGGAGGAAGAAGGAGACCAGAGTCAAACCAGCATGCGGGCCTCGCGTGTCAGCATCCCTGCCCTAGTCAGGGCCCGCGCTAAGTGGAAGCGCCTTTGCCCAAGTATGCTTTCTCTCTTGCGCTAGCGCATTTTCGTCTCAAGCGTTTTCTGTTCTTTTTGATTTTTAGAATATATTCTTGACCAAACTTTAACTGGCTATAACTTTTTATAGAAAACTCCAAATGAGTTGATTCTTTTTATCACCTCTTTCAAATTATGTCTAGTTTATTTTAATATTTATTTGGAAATTTTCTAAGACAACTTTCTGTGCTATATTTTTATTGTGTAATAATTAGCATATATTTTAAATAGGCTTTGAAGAGAGGAGTTAAAACTCACAAACGTTTTATGGTGAAGCCCACCCCTCTACACTTGGAAGGCAAGCATCCTGAACCTACTTTTAACTTGGTTATGTGTGTTTGCTTGGTGAAAGGAACATAGGGTTATGTTATATTTGTGGTGTTATTTCATGTGGAAAATCATGCATGTGGTTTCATGATATTGAAAGTAAGGATTGCTATGATTGTGGTGCATGGGCGGTGGTCACTCTTTCCTACCATACATGCCGTCCCGACGGGATTCGGTGAGAGTTTGTGTCTTGTGTAGACACGGCCGTGGGAATTGACGTCTCGTGGACGAGAGTGGTCAACGAGGCATGTTAGGTGGGTAGTAATTCTGTCTGCATATAGTGGGTGCTAATCAGGCAAGTAACCCTTAAACCTCCTAAGTCGACCATAGATCGAGTCTTGTGAGTATGTCTCCTTATTTGCGTGCTACCATAGCTTCCTGGATAATGGATTCGGTATAGTCAGTTGCAGACCTATTATCAGTCACACACCAGTAGACAGGGCCGGGATGAAGGTATCCACAGCCGTGGTATAAAACCAGTCATACGGACAGGGGGTATGGGTGTTTCCGATCTGGGACCAGAAGGGAGGGCACTCCCCGTGAGCGCGCGGTATAAATATTTTTGATCCCATGCTAGTCGAGGTTGGAGCCTCCCCGTCTTATGGCTTTACCTTGGCAAGGTAGTCCGGGTGAAGCCGGGCTTCGCAGGGGTAAAATGGGTGTGTGCTGGTTCTGAGTGTCCGCTTCTGAATTACCATATGCGGGATTAGTCATGATGACTATTGAAAACCGTGAACTATGGGTAAAGAGTACACCCTCTGCAGAGTCAAACTATTCGAGTAGCCGTGTCCACGGTCAAGGACGTTGGTTGACTAGTCAAGTGTCGGTCTTCGGAGGTAGTTAAAGGAGTATGAGTCAAATTGGGAAATATGGTGGATGATTAGAAATATTATTTTCTGTGGACTAACCCTTATGACTTTGGTTGTTGAATATCCCTGGGATGGTTCTACCTCCTGGATATTCTTTATTATTTCATATAAGCCCTTTATGTGGTGTCGCTGAGACGCCCGACTGAGGCATGTTTATTGTTTAATATAAGCCCTTTATGTGGTGTCGCTGAGACGCCCGACTGTGGCATGTTTATTGTTTCATATAAGCCCTTTATGTGGTGTCGCTGAGACGCCCGAGTGTGGCATGTTTATTGTTTCATATAAGCCCTTTATGTGGTGTCGCTGAGACGCCCGACTGTGGCATGTTTATTGTTTCATATAAGCCCTTTATGTGGTGTCGCTGAGACGCCCGATCGTGGCCTGTTTTACATTGCATCTGATATTAATACCCTTATTGATTGCTGAATGAATTTCAGTATGATTATAACTTCACTAGTAATGCTTGAGTAGTATTTTGGGCTGACGCAGTATTATGGCATCATTATGAGCGTATAATTAACACTGCAAATTGTATGTTTGTTTCTTGATGTTTGCGAGTACATTCAAAGTACTCACTGGCTTGTCCCTAGCTATTGTCTTGGCCAGATTGCAAGCTTGGAGAGGAGATGCTTGACGACAAGCTTGGAGCACAAGCTTCGAGGACATCAATCGCGCGAGATAGGAATTAACTCGGTTAGCCGTTCCTGTGGGAAATGGAGTCCTAGAGGAGTTGGAGATCCCTATAATGCTTCCGCCATCAACCACTAGAAACCCTTTTGATGTACTCATTAGACCACCTTGGTATTGTACCTTAATTTGTATTTTGCTTGGAAATTTGTACCAAGGAAAGGTGTGCCAGCTAACAGTATTCCTGGGGCTGGTATACTTAAGGGCCATTTGAAAGGAAAGTTAATTTCCTTGAAAATCCGGTCCCCACAACCTTGGTATCAGAGCTTGGCTAACCGTTGGCTAATCCTATCTTAGCCGGGTCAATAAGCACTAGACGACCACCCATCAAACCAGTGCCATAGCCACCAGTCAAGTCTGCCCTAACCAGTAGCCGAATAGTGTTTGCCAACACCTTTAGGAAAGGCGGTGCCCAACCTATCAGACTAGCCCTGTGGTCATACGCCAATGACCACGACCATTTTGTCCTTCTCGCAATCTTGCTAGAGAATACTTCGTTCTCCTTTCTATAAAGGGAGCGATTGTCCCGCACAGCACATCACGACCACAACCACCTCAAGATGCCAGGCCCCATTGTCCACAATGAAACCACTGCTGTAGACCAAGGAGGTTTCGTAGCCATTCGGGCCAGCCTGACCCGTCAAGCCTTTGCCATGGAAGAGCCTCCGGAGTATGTTGTGTACCAAGAGCGCACGAGTGGTGACATTCGTCACTTCTAGGCCACAATACACATCTACGACAGGAGTATCACCCAAGAACATCCCCATCAGTTCACCGGAAGGTCAACTTCCTACGAGACCGAAGCCATCCACCTGGCAGCTCGAGAGGCAATAGTTCAACTCCGACACCGATTGCGAGGAGTTAATTGTCGCTCATTCTACTACTACCCTAGTCGTTAAGGTTATGGTAGGCCGATCCAGGTCGCCAACGAAGACCATGAGGCCGACCCCGCCTTGTTGCACCTTGTGCGCTACGTGAGAGCGCAAGAGGCATTGTACGACCAGGTCACCCTCGACCTGATTGCAGCTTGTGCAGAGTTGGCTCGTCTGAGAAGGAGAGAAGTGGAGCCTGAAGCCAACAACCTAGTAGTGCTGTTTGGGAGACCGACTGAGCTCCAACGGTCTGTCCCAACTGCCGACCCAAATCACGCGCCTATTGATGACCCACAAGTATAGGGTATCTATCGTAGTCCTTTCGATAAGTAAGAGTGTCGAACCCAACAAGGAGCAGAAGGATCTGACAAGTGGTTTTCAGCAAGGTAATACCTGCAAGCACTGAAATTATCGGTAACAAGTAGTTGTGTGATAAGATGATTCGTAGCAAGTAGCAAGTAACAAGTAACAAAGGTGCAGCAAAGTGGCCCAATACCTTTTGTAGCAAGAGACAAGCCTAGACGTACTCTTATATGAGGTAAAGCACTCCTGAGGACACATGGGAAATTCTGTCAAGCTAGTTTTCATCATGTTCATATGATTCACGTTCGCTACTTTGATAGTTTGATATGTGGGTGGACCGACGCTTGGGTACTGCCCTTACTTGGACAAGCATCCCACTTATGATTAACCCCTCTCGGAAGCATCCGCAACTACGAAATAAGAATTAACACAAAGTCTAACCATAGCATTAAACTAGTGGATCCAAATCAGCCCCTTACGAAGCAACGCATAAACTAGGGTTTAAGCTTCTGTCACTCTAGCAACCCATCATATACTTACTACTTCCCAATGCCTTCCTCTAGGCTCAAATAATGGAGAAGTGTTATGTAGTCGACGTTCACATAACACCACTAGAGGAAAAACAACATACAACACATCAAAATATCGAACGAATACCAAATTCACATGACTACTTATAGCATGACTTATCCCATGTCCTCAGGAACAAAAGTAACTAATCACAAAGCATAATCATATTCATGACTAGAGGGGTAATGAGTAGCATCAAAGATCTGAACATATAATCTTCCACCAAGTAATCCAACTAGCATCAACTACAAAGAGTAATTAACACTACTAGCAACCTTACAAGTACCAATCGGAGTCGCGAGACGGAGATTGGTTACAAGAGATGAATTAGGGTTTGGAGAGGAGATGGTGCTCATGAAGATGTTGATGGTGACGAGTCCCCTCCGATGAGAGGGGTGTTGGTGATGACGATGGCGACGATTTCCCCCTCCGGGATGGAAATTTCCCCGGCAGGACAGCCCTGCCGGAGCTCTAGATTGGTTCTGCTCAAGTTCCGCCTCGTGGCGGCGGCTCCTCCTCCCGAGAGCTTTCTTCTAATTTTTTCTGGAACGAAACCCTTCATATAGCAAAAGATGAGCGTCGAAGGGGCATCAGGGGGCCCACAAGCCACCCATGCCCGGCTAGGGGGTAGGCCGGGCCTGGCAGGCTTGTGGCCTCCTAGTGGCGCCCCTCTGGCACTTCTTCCACCCAGTATTTTTCATAAAATCCAAAATAACACCCCGTTGATTTTCACGGCTTTTGGAGTTGCGCAACATAGATATCTCAAACTTGCTCCCTTTTCAGACCATAATTCCAGCTGCCGGCATTCTCCCTCTTCATGTAAACCTTATAAAATAAGAGAGACGACACAAGTATTGTACCGTGAAGTGTAATAACAGCCCATAAAGCGATAAATATCAACATAAAAGCATGATGCAAAATGGACGTATCAACTCCCCCAAGCTTAGACCTCTCTTGTCCTCAAGCGAAAGCCGAGATCAATAAATATGCCCACGTGTTTAGAGAGAGAGAGGTGTCGACAAAACAAGATACGGACATGCAGGCATCATGATCATAATCAGAACATAAATACCAACAAATAATCCCCCATGCTAGAGTGATAATTCCTTCACAGAGTAAAGTATGGATCAAGAACCTTACCGAGAATTAACAACCGATAGCTTTTAGTCATTGAAGCAATTGCAATTTATCATAACATTGGAAAGAGTTAAATAAGAGCTTGTAAAGCAAATCCACATACTCAATCATCTTTTCGTTCTCTACAATTGCTACAACTCACGTCGTACTCATGAGATCAAAGTTTCAGTTGGACACACAGAAAGATAGGGGCTTCTAGTTTCGCCTCCCAACCATTTACCTCAAGGGTAATGTCAACAATAATAATTCAGGAATACTTACTGCCAAGTTGACATATGAATATAGATCTTTCCCTAGCATATGACGTTAGCCAAGATAAAGGCGGAATGAGGAATTGGTGTAGATCACCATGACTTTTTCAAGGGCAAAAGGTAAAGGTACAAGATAGGCCCTTCGCAGAGGGAAGCAGAGGTTGTCATGCGCTTTTGAGGTTTGGATGTGTGTCCTCTTAGTGTGAAGGAATGTCACTTTATATTGCCTCCTGTGATAAAGAACTTTATCATGCAGTCTGTCGCTTTTATGTCTTCCTCATCACAGGTTCGTACAAAGCTTATTTTCCACATACTAATAGATCATACATATTAGGGAGCAATTTTTATTGCTTGCACCGATGACAACTTACTTGAGGGATCTTATTCAATCCATAGGTAGGTATGGTGGACTCTCATGGCAAAACTGGGTTGAAGGTTTATGGATGCACAAGTAGTATCTCTACTTGGTGCGGAAGTTTTGGCTGATATGAGGTGGAAGCAATCATCACATGCTAAGGGATCCCTAGTCATATAACATTGTTCGGAACCAAGCAAACACAATTCATTATGTTGTCTTCCTTGTCCAACATCTACTTCTAAGCATGCAATAGTTTAGTGAGTGTTCACAATCATAGATGGTGTTAAGGATGATATATTTATATGTGAACCTCTCCTTCTTTATCACTTCCTATTAATTGCAACAATGACCAAGGTCTACGTTTGTATACGCTCAACAAGTTTCAATCAACATTTTTTTTATATGTGAAGCCATCACTTCCCATAAGATCATTACATGATCTTTCATGCTTTTGTTATTTTCTCATTCTCTTGATCATGGCATGAGGCAAGACCCTTAACTAAGACACTCTTTATTATATGACTCACGAACTCGAATACATCGGGGGTGACACAAAGCAAAACTTAAGCCTAAAACACTAAGAACTTTACTGTACTAGAGAAAGATAAAACTGAAAAGGAACAAACTAAAACAAAGGTAAAGGCAAAAGATTTGATGGTGATACGATACCGGAGCAATTCCCCAAGCTTGGCACAAGCCAAGGGGATTTCCCATACCCATGCTTAGTTGTCTTCCTTTGGAGGTGGTGGTGGTGGAGTTGTTTTGTCCTTTGATTCCAAGAGGGCCATCAATCTTTGATTTGTACCTTGGAGCTCTGTGATATGTTTCTCTAGCAAAACAACTTCACGAGTGAGAAAAGTATTGCAAACACGAGTTGTTTCACAAAACCTTAAGAGTTCAATCAAGGATGGAGACAGTAGGTGGAGGTAGGGTTGAAGAAAATCCACTTCTTCAACTTCTTCCTTGTTGAACACAGATTGCCCTTCGTCCCACGCCTGATTCTCCTCCTTAGTTTTGCCCTTGGTTTCTTTAGGTAGCCTTTCCTTGGCCTCCACGACCTCCATTCTTTTCAGATCATCATTTACTTCTCCATAGACTTGAGGGAGATTGTTCTCCCTCACAGATTCCTGAGACGACATCTTGCTGTGAATCTGCGGCAGAAAAACGAATCGAAACGAAAACAGAGGAAATTTGCGTGATACGAGGGTCAGACCTTACGGGAGAATATATAATGATTTTTTTCTGACCAGAAGGAGTACTCCGCAAGAAAACGGAGTCCGGGAGGCACACGAGGTGCCCACAAGCCACCCAGGCCCGGCCAGGGGGGTAGGCCGGGCCTGGCACGCTTGTCGCCTCCTCGTGCGCTTCCCGGACTACTTTAAATTTTTCTGTTTTTTCAAAAATTCCAAAACGGAGAAAAACTCCTACTGGAAAAGTTTTGGAGTCTGTTTACTTACCGAATCACATACCTCTTCGTTTTCGGAGTCTGAAACAGGCTGATAAATATCCCTTATGTACTCCTCAGGTGTTGTGGTATTGATAATATTGCTTTCAATATTTATGGGAGTACTTGAGATATAGTGTTTGATTCTTTTCCCATTTACCACTCTTGGAAAATTACCTTACGTGTTGTTGATCTTGATGGCACCGGAACAATATACTTCCTCAACAATGTAAGGAGCTTCCCACTTGGAGAGAAGCTTGCCTGCAAATAATCTTAAACGAGAATTATATAGCAAGACATAATCACCTACATTGAACTCACGTTTCTGTATCCTTTTATCATGCCACCTCTTAACCTTTTCTTTGAAAAACTTGGCATTTTCATATTGTGAGTTCTCCATTCATCAAGCGAGCTAATATCAAATAACCTCTTCTCACCAGCAAGTTTGAAATAAAAGTTGAGCTCTTTGATTGCCCAATAAACCTTACGCTCTAGCTCAAGAGGTAAATGACATGCTTTACCGTAAACCATTTTTTACGAAGACATGCCCATGGGATTCTTATAGGCAGTTCTATAAGCCCATAGTGCGTCATCGAGCTTCTTAGACCAATTCTTTCTAGACCTATTGACAGTCTTTTGCAGAATTAGTTTAATCTCTCTATTACTTAGTTCTACTTGACCACTGGACTGAGGGTGATAGGGAGACGCAATTCTATGGTTGACATCATACTTAGCAAGCGTTTTACGGAAAGAACCATGAATGAAATGTGAACCACCGTCGGTCATTAGATATCTAGGGACTCCAAATCTAGGGAAGATAACTTCTTTAAGCATCCTGATAGAGGTGTTGTGATCAACACTACTAGTTGGGATATCTTCTACCCACTTAGTGACGTAATCAACAGCAACTAGGATATGAGTATACCCGTTGGATTTTGGAAAAGGTCCCATATAATCAAAGCCCCAAACATCAAAAGGTTCAATGACAAGTGAATAATTCATATGCATTTCCTGATGTTTACCGATATTACCTATTCTTTGACATTCGTCACAAGACAAGACAAACTTACGAGCATCCTTGAAGAGAGTGGGCCAATAGAAACCTGATTGCAATACCTTGTGCGCAGTTCTATCTCCCGCATGGTGTCCTCCGTAGGCCTCGGAGTGACACTTCTGTAGGATCTGTCCCTGTTCATGTTCAGGTACAAAACATATAATAACTCCATCTACTCCTTCCTTATAAAGGTGAGGATCATCCCAAAAATAATGTCTCAAATCAAAGAAGAATTTCTTCTTTTGTTGGTATGTGAAACTAGGTGGTATATATTTGGCAACGACATAATTTGCATAATCAGCATACCACGGTGCACTACGTGAAGTATTGATGACATTCAGTTGCTCATCAGGGAAGCTATCATCAATAGGTTGTGGGTCATCAAGAACATTCTCCAACCTAGACAAGTTATCTGCTACTGGGTTCTCAGCACCCTTCCTATCGACAACATGCAAATCAAATTCTTGTAGCAAGAGAACCCATCTGATAAGTCTAGGTTTAGCGTCTTTCTTTTCCATGAGGTACTTAATAGCAGCGTGATCAGTGTGAATAGTGTCTTTGGAATCAACTATGTAAGATGTGAACTTTTCACATCCAAACACGACTGCTAAAAATTCCTTTTCCGTAGTCGCATAGTTTCTTTGGGCACTGTCTAGAGTTTTATTAGCATAGTGAATAACATTCAACTTCTTATCAACTGTTTGTCCTAGGACAACACCAACAGCATAATCACTAGCATCACACATGATTTCAAAAGGTAAGTTCCAATCAGGTGGTTGAACAATAGGTGCAGTTATCAAGGCCTTCTTAAGTATTTCGAAGGCTTCCTCACAATCATCGTCAAAAACAAAAGGAATATCCTTTTGCAAGAGATTGGTAAGAGGCCTAGAAATCTTAGAGAAGTCTTTAATGAACCTTCTATAGAAACCAACATGACCAAGGAAACTTCTTATACCTTTGATATCTGTGGGGCATGGCATTTTCTGTATTGCATCAACCTTAGCCTTATCGACTTCAATGCCTCTTTCAGAAATTTTATGTCCTAAGACGATGCCTTCATTAACCATAAAGTGGCACTTCTCCCAATTCAAGGTGAGGTTAGTTTATTTACATCTCTGCAAGACTCGATCAAGGTTGCTGAGGCAATCATCAAAAGAAGACCCGTAAATGGAGAAGTCATCCATGAAAACCTCAACAATCTTTTCACAAAAGTCAAAGAATATAGCCATCATACATCTTTGAAAGGTGGCAGGTGTGTTACATAAGCCAAAAGGCATACGTCTGTAAGCAAAGGTACCGAAAGGGCAGGTGAAAGTGGTGTTCTCCTGATCAGATTGTGCAACAGGTATTTGGGAGAAACCAGAATAACCATCTAGAAAGCAGAAGTGTGTGTGTTTAGATAGTATTTCTAGCATTTGGTCGATAAAAGGCAAAGGGTAATGATCTTTCCTAGTGGCTTTATTCAATTTCCTAAAATCGATCACCATCCTATAGCCAGTAATAATCCTGTGTGGGATCAATTCATCCTTATCATTAGGGACAACGGTAATACCTCCCTTCTTAGGGACGCAATGCACCGGACTCACCCAATCACTATGAGCAACAGGATAGATAATACCTGCTTCCAGGAGCTTTAGTATTTATTTTCTTACTACCTCTTTCATCTTAGGATTTAATCTCCGTTGATGATCAGCAAATGGTTTGGAATCAGGATCAGTTTTAGTCTTGTGCTGGCATAGAGTGGGACTAATGCCCTTAAGATCATCAAGAGTATATCCAATAGCAGCAGCACGATGCTTCCTCGGAGTTTTTAGTAACTTCTTTTCTTCATGCTTTGAGAGGCTAGCACTAATAATAACATGATATATCTCTTTTTCATCGAGATAAGCATACTTAAGAGTATTAGGCAACTGTTTAAGCTCGAACACATGATCACCCTTTAGTGGGGGTGGATCTCCAAGCAGTTCAACAGACAAGTTATTCTTAAGGATAGGATATTTTTCTAAGACAACTCTATCTATCTCATCCCTTTCATCCATATGCATATCATTTTCATGCTCAAGTAAGTATTGCTCTAAGGGATCGGTAGGAGGCACGACAATAGAAGCTAGGGCAATAATTTCAACCTTACTAGGCAACTCTTTTTCATGAGGTTGTCTACCAAACTTGGAGAAATTGAACTCATGTGACACACCTTCAAAGCCAACAGAGACAGTTTGCTTCTCACGGTCAATATGAGCATTGACGGTATTGAGGAAGGGCCTGCCAAATATGATGGGACAAAAGCTATCTTGTGTGGTAGAAAGAACGAGGAAATCAGCAGGATACTTCGTTTTACCACACAAGACTTCAACATCCCTAACAATTCCCATAGGGCAGATACTGTCTCTATTGGCAAGCTGAATAGTGACATCAATAGGTTCCAACTCAACAGGTGCAATCTCGTCTTTAATTTCATCATATAAGGATTGAGGTATTGCACTAACACTAGCACCCACGTCACATAAATCATGATAACAATGATCTCCTATCTTAACAGAAACAACAGGCGTGCCAACAACAGGCCTATGTTTGTCTCTAGCATGTGGTTTAGCAATTCTAGCAGCATCTTCACAGAAGTGAATATCATGGCCATCAACATTGTCGGACAGGAGATCTTTGATAATAGCAATGCTAGGTTCAACTCTAATTTTCTCAGGAGGTATAGGTGTTCTAATGTAGCCCCTACGTATCACAGTTGAAGCTTTAGAATGATCCTTTATTCTAACGGGGAAAGGTGGTCTCTCAATGTAAGCACTAGGAACAATAGGATCATTATAGGCAATGACTTTCTCTTCAACTGGATTGGATTTAACTACATTGACTTCTAAGGGAGGATGATATTTAAACCACTTCTCTTTGGGGAGGTCAATATGAGCAGCAAATGATTCACACAAAGAAGCTACTATCTCAGAGTCAAGTCCATACTTAGAGCTAAAATCACAAAAGGTATTTGTTTCAACAAAGGATTTAACGCAATCAAACTTGAAATTCATACCTGTCTCCTTACCTTCATCAAGCTCCCAATCTTCAGAGTTGCGTTTAATTCTTTCCAATAAATTCCATCTGAAGTCAATATGTCTCTTCATAAAAGAACCGGTACAAGAAGTTTCAAGCATGGTGCGATCATCATGAGAAAGCCGAGCATCGAAGTTTTGAATGATAATTTCTCTTGAGAGGTCATGGTTGGGGCATGAATATAACATTGATTTAAGCCTCCCCCAAGCTTGAGCGATGCTTTCTCTGTCATGAGGCCAAAAATTATAAATATAATTCCGATCACGATGTACTAGATGCATAGGATAAAACTTTTGATGAAATTCCAATTTCAACCGATTGTAGTTCCATGATCCAGTATCATCACATAGTCTATACCATGTCAACGCCTTATCCCTCAAAGATAAGGGAAATACCTTCTTCTTGACCTCATCCTCGGGAAAACCTGCAAGCTTAATTAAACCACAAACTTAATCTACATAGATAAGATGCAAGTCTCGATGTGATGTTCCATCTCCTGTAAAAGGATTAGCCAGCAGTTTCTCAAGCGTACCCGAAGGAAATTCGTAGAAAATATTTTCAGTAGGTGCAGCAGGTTGAGGAGCAACTCTTTGTGCTCCTTTCGAGGTGAAGATACCCCGAACAAGCCCCTCAAAGGATTAGTTTCCTTAGTGACAGGTGACAATAAATTTCAGCACACTATATAAATGTTTCCTTACCAAATTCCACTTACCAAAGGTGCTTCACTCCCCGGCAACGGCGCCAGAAAAGAGTCTTGATGACCCACAAGTATAGGGGATCTATCGTAGTCCTTTCAATAAGTAAGAGTGTCGAACCCAACGAGGAGAAGAAGGATCTGACAAGTGGTTTTCAGCAAGGTAATATCTGTAAGCACTGAAATTATCGGTAACAAGTAGTTGTGTGATAAGATGATTCGTAGCAAGTAGCAAGTAACAAGTAACAAAGGTGCAGAAAAGTGGCCCAATCCCTTTTGTAGCAAGAGACAAGCCTAGACGAACTCTTATATGAGGTAAAGCGCTCCCGAGGACACATGGGAAATTCGGTCAAGCTAGTTTTCATCATGTTCATATGATTCGCGTTCGCTACTTTGATAGTTTGATATGTGGGTGGACCGACGCTTGGGTACTGCCCTTAATTGGACAAGCATCCCACTTATGATTAACCCCTCTTGCAAGCATCCGCAACTAAGAAAGAAGAATTAAGACAAAGTCTAACCATAGCATTAAACTAGTGGATCCAAATCAGCCCCTTACGAAGCAACGCATAAACTAGGGTTTAATCTTCTGTCAATCTAGCAACCCATCATCTACTTAATACTTCTCAATGCCTTCCTCTAGGCCCAAATAATGGTGAAGTGTTATGTAGTCGACGTTCACATAACACCACTAGAGGAAAAACAACATACAACACATAAAAATATCGAATGAATACCAAATTCACATGACTACATATAGCATGACTTATCCCATGTCCTGAGGAACAAAAGTAACTACTCACAAAGCATAATCATATTCATGACCAGAGGGGTAATGAGTAGCATCAAAGATCTGAACATATAATCTTCCACCAAGTAATCCAACTAGCATCAACTACAAAGAGTAATGAACACTACTAGCAACCTTACAAGTACCAATCGGAGTCGCGAGACGGAGATTGGTTACAAGAGATGAACTAGGGTTTGGAGAGGAGATGGTGCCGATGAAGATGTTGATGGTGACGAGTCCCCTCCGATGAGAGGAGTGTTGGTGATGATGATGGCGACGATTTCCCCCTTCGGGAGGGAAATTTCCCCGACAGGACAGCCCTGCCGGAGCTCTAGATTGATTCTGCTCAAGTTCCGCCTCATGGCGGCGGCGGCTCCTCCTGAAAGCTTTCTTCTGATTTTTCTGGAACGAACCCTTCATATAGAAAAAGATGAGCGCCGGAGGGGCATCAGGGGGCCCACGAGCCACCTAGGCCCGGCCAGGGGGGTAGGCTGGGCCTGTCAGGCTTGTGGCCTCCTGGTGGCACCCCTCTGGCACTTCTTCCGCCCAGTATTTTTCATCAAATCCAAAATAGTTCCCCGTTGATTTTCACGGCTTTTGGAGTTGCACATAATAGATATCTCAAACTTGCTCCCTTTTTAGACCAGAATTCCAGCTGCCGGCATTCTCCCTCTTCATGTAAACCTTACAAAATAAGAGAGAAAGGCATAAGTATTGTACCGTGAAGTGTAATAACAACCCATAAAGTGATAGATATCAACACAAAAGCATGATGCAAAATTGACGTATCACCTATCTCCCCCGAGGATCTTTGCCGCATTTTGGGGATTTCCTTCAATGGAACGATAGCCACAACACCCCGCAATGGACACCCCCGCTACCCGACCTTGTGTTGGAAATATGCCCTAGAGGCAATGATAAATAGTTATTATTACATTTCCTGTTTAAAGATAATCGTTTATTATCCATGCTATAATTGTATTGAATGAAAACATAGATACATGTGTGGATACATAGACAAAACAATGTCCCTAGCAAGCCTCTAGTTGGCTAGCCAGTTGATCAAGGATTGTCAAGGTTTTCTGACTATGTGCAAAGTGTTTTTGCTTGATAACTCAATCACATCATTAGGAGAATCATGTGATGGACTAGATTCAAACTATGAACGTAGCATATTGATCGTGTCGTTTTATTGCTATAGTTTTCTACGTGTCAAGTATTTGTTCCTATGACCATGAGATCATATAACTCACCGGCACCGGAGGAATACCTTGTGTGCATCAAACGTCACAACGTAATTGGGTGACTATAAAGGTGCTCTACAGGTATCTCCGAAGGTGTCCGTTGAGTTAGTATGGATCAAGACTGGGATTTGTCACTCCGTGTGACTAAGAGGTATCTCGGGGCCCACTCGGTAATACAACATCACACACAAGCCTTGCAAGCAATGTGACTAAGTGTAAGTTACGAGATCTTGTATTACTGAACGAGTAAAGAGACTTGCCGCTAACGAGATTGAGATAGGTATGTGGATACCAACGATCGAATCTCGGGCAAGTAACATACCAAAGGACAAAGGGAATGACACACGGGATTATATGAATCCTTGACACTAAGGTTCAACCGATAAGATCTTCGGAGAATATGTAGGATCCAATATGGGCATCCAGGTCCCGCTATTGGATATTGACCGAGGAGTATGTCGGGGCATGTCTACATAGTTCTCGAACCCGCAGGGTCTGCACACTTAAGGTTCGGCGATGTTTTAGTATAATTGAGTTATATGTGTGGCTACCGAATGTTGTTTGGAGTCCCGGATGAGATCACAGATGTCATAAGGGTTTCCGGAATGGTCTAGAGACGAAGATTGATATATAGGATGACTTCATTTAGTTACCGAAAAGTTTTCGGGCATTACTTGGAATGTACCGGGAGTGACGAATGGGTTCCGGACGTTCATCGGGAGGGGGGCAACCCTCCCGGGGGAAGCCCAAAGGACCTATGGGTGGCGCACTAGACCTTAGTGGGCTGGTGGGACAGCCCAAGAGGGCCTATGCGCCAAGAAGAGAAAAACCAAAGAAAAGAAAAAAAAGGTGGGAAGGAAGAGAAGGACTCCACTTTCCAATCCTAGTTGGACTAGGATTGGAGTAGGACTCCTCCTCCTCCCTGGCCGACGCACCCTTGAGGGCTTGTACCTCAAGACAAGCCTCCTCCCCCTCCTCCTATATATAGTGTTGATTTAGGGCTGATTTGAGACAACTTTTGCCATGTGCAACTCAGATCTAGACACCATAGTTTTACCTCTAGATCGTATTTCTGCGGAGCTCGGGCGGAGCCTTGCAGGAGTAGATCCTCACCACCACCGGAGCGCCGTCACGCTGCCGGAGAACTCATCTACTTCTCCGTCTTGCTTGCTGGATCAAGAAGGCCGAGATCATCGTCGAGCTATATGTGTGCTGAACGTGAGGTGTCGTCCGTTCGGCACTAGATCGGAACGGATCGTGGGAAGGATCGCGGGACGGTTCGTGGGATGGTTCACGGGGCGGATCGAGGGACGTGAGTACGTTCCACTACATCAACCGCATTTTTAACGCTTCCTGCTGTGCGATCTACAAGGGTACGTAGATCCATATCTCCTCTCGTAGATGGACATCACCATGATAGGTCTTCGTGTGCGTTGGAAATTTTTTGTTTCCCATGTAACGTTCCTCAACACCTTGTAGATCCACCCCCTTCCCCGAGCAACCGTGACGCCGTATTTCCAGCAAACTCAACGTTCGGGAGACCCGTTCACCTAAATGTAAACGTAGTAGACTAAGCCTTGACCCTGTTGTAGAGTTCGCTTGCATGTACTGTATGAGCCGGTATTTCATAAATGGGCAAACTGTTTTTGGTTCCATTATTTTAAGCACTGCAGGTAATCACCTGTGTATACTTTTAGACCGCATAACTATAGTTGGACGTAACCACGACATGCTATCACACTAAGGTGTCACATTTCGTGAACTTTTATCTGTGGTCTTGACCAAACCCCTCTAGAGCAAAGCCAACCACCGAGACCAACCCAACCTAGGACTTGTGTCCCAACCTGTTGGGGAACGTTGCATGGGAAACAAAAAATTTCCTACGCACATGAAGACCTATCATGGTGGTGTCCATCTACGAGTGGAGATTTGGATCTACGTACCCTTGTAGACCGCACAGCAGGAAGCGTTAATAAACGCGGTTTATGTAGTGGAATGTCTTCACGTCCCTCGAACCGTCCCATGAACCGTCCCGCGATCCGTCCCACGATCCGTTCCGATCTAGCGCAGAACGGACGACACCTCCGCGTTCAGCACACGTACAACTCGACGATGATCTCGGCCTTCTTGATCCAGCAAGCAAGACAAAGAAGTAGATGAGTACTCCGGTAGCGTGACGACACTCTGGTGGTGGTGGTGATCTACTCCTGCAGGGCTCCGCCCGAGCTCCGCAGAAATCCGATCTAGAGGTGAAACTGTGTGGTTTAGGCTAGAGTTGCACGTGGCAAAGTCGTGTTTAAAAAAGCCCTAAACCACCACTATATATAGGAGGGAGGGGGAGGGGGAGGGGCTAGCCTTGAGGGACAAGGCCCTCAAGGGTGCGCCAGTGCTAGGAGGAGGACTCCTCCTCCAATTCGGTTTGGGAAGGAGGAGTCCTCCTCTTCCTTCCCACCTCCCTCTTTCCTTTTTTCTTTTTCTTTTCTTTTGGTATTTTCTTATGTGGCGCCATAGCCCTTTTGGGCTGACTCCACCAGCCCAATAAGGACTTGTGGCTCCACCCTAGGGCATTGGGCTCACTCCCGGGTGGGTGGGCCCCTCCCGGTGAACACCCGGAACCCATTCGTCACTCCCGGTACACTGCCGGAATTGTCCGAAACTTTCCGGTCACCGAATGAAACCATCCTATATATCAATCTTTGTTTACGGACCATTCCGGAAACCCTCGTGACGTCCGTGATCTTATCCGGGACTCCGAACAACATTTGGTAACCACACATATAACTCAACTATACTAAAACATCATTGGACCTTAAGTGTCCAGACCCTACGGGTTCGAGAACTATGTAGACATGACCCAGACACGCCTCGGTCAATATCCAATAGCGGGACCTGGATGCCCATATTGGGTCCTACATATTCTCCGAAAATCTTATCGGTTGAACCTCAGTGCCAAGGATTCATATAATCCCGCATGTTATTCCCTTTGTCCTTCGGTATGTTACTTGCCCGAGATTTGATCGTCGGTATCTGCATACCTATTTCAATTTCGTTACAGGCAAGTCGCTTTACAGCTCATTCCGTAATACAAGATCCCGTGACTTACACTTAGCCACATTGCTTGCAAGGCTTGTGTGTGATGTTGTATTACCGAGTGGGCCCCGAGATACCTCTTCGTCACACGGAGTGACAAATCCCAGTCTTGATCCATACTAACTCAACGGACACCTTTGGAGATAGCTGTCGAGCACCTTTATAGTCACCCAGTTACGTTGCGACGTTTGGTGCACACAAGGTATTCCTCCGGTGCCAGTGAGTTATATGATCTCATGTCATAGGAACAGATACTTGACACGCAGAAAACAATAGCAATAAAACGACAAGATCAATATGCTGCGTTTATAGTTTGGGTCTAGTCCATCACATGATTCTCCTAATCATGTGATCCAGTTATCAAGTGACAACACTTGCATATAGTCAGAAAACCTTGACTATCATTGATCAACTGGGTAGCCAACTAGAGGCTTGCTAGGGACATTGTTTTGTCTATGTATCCACACATGTATCTATGTTTTCATTCAATACAATTATAGCATGGATAATAAACGGTTATCTTTAACCAGGAAATATAATAATAACTATTTATCATTGCGTGTAGGGCATATTTCCAACACAACCCCGCCTATATAAGGGTCACCTAGTTATCTTCCCAGCAACCCTCACCTTGTGCACTGCCTTCACATCCTTTTGCCATGCTACCCCAAGGGAGTTACCTCAGAACTCCGGATGTAACTCCGGGCAGTTTTGTTAAAGTATTGTGGGATTTTACCCGCAGTACAATGGGTTCTTCCTTCCCACCCAGGTACGAGCTGTTCAAATCGAGGATCACTCCCACTACCTCGAAATATTGGGCAGTTGTACACATTTTCCCAGTAGACCCTAACCAAGACCCCACAGAAATCTGCTTCAGCGGAAAATCTATGCCTACCCTAGAAATGGCTATAGAGGTTGCTGCCTACGAAGCGGTTACTCCTCTTTGATATGAAGTATCATATGCCAGTGAAAGGGGGTACTGTTATTTTCTGAGCCGTGCAGAACCTGGATGAGCAACATCTTTTCTGGGAACCCGTTCAGAGAGAGACCCCGTGTTGGTCAGGCTCGTACAATATGTCATCGCTCAAGAGAGTTTGACACAACACGTGATGGATTTTCCCCAGAACCTCGCCATCGAGAACCCTCAAATCGCCATTGGCGAACCCTTGAGGATAGGCCCAGCAGGACGCATTCTGCGAGTCCTCCAACCTCTCGCCCTGAAGACGAAGTGGATATTCCCCTGCGAGGAATATTCCCCCATGACCATTAGATTTTTCTTTTGCGTGCGATGTAAACGCCTTGTTGTATCTACTAGTATAGTTATGTTTGTGTGATGAGATGATTGTGCCTTGTATTTTATATTACTGCATGCATGTGTTTTAATTTGTGTGATCACAGCAAATTTTTTGCCTTAAGCTATTTTTCTTGCAATGACCTTTGCGTGATTAATTTTTCTACTATAGTAAATAGATTATTCAACAAGATTTTATTCGCATGCCGATTAGCTCCCAACCACACACATTCTGCCAATGCACTAAGAGGAGAACCACACCCACATGACCCTAGCTAACTACCTCGCAAGCACCATAGTTTCTCCGAAAGGAATACACTGTGAATAATTTATTTTCGTGAGAGTGCTACCAACACACTAGCAGCCACCCCCGCAATTTTTGCACGCGCCTAGTCTTCGTGTTCATCGCCCTTGTGGAGAGCCGCCACTCGAGCAGCAGCGTCATGACGATCATCTTGGATCATTGCACACAGCAGCACCGAGAACCCGATCAGTGCCGCCACCCCTCTGACCAGCAGGATGATCAGCCACCCCAGGTACTCCTACGCCATTGGAGCCTCGCTTCGAGCTCCTGCAAGCAGAGAGGAGGAAGAGGAGGAGGCGGGAAGAGTGAGGCCGAGAGTGAGGTAGAGGAGAGAACGACGCGATGTTTTATAGCTCGAGCTCGGTGCGCGATGGACGCAGTCCACCAGCACCGCTCGCCGCTCGATCGCCGGTGTTCGGAAACAAATCCGCGAGCAGTGCCGACAAAGCACTGGCCCGCAACGTGAGTGCACGCTGCGCCGGCAGCTAGTATGCCGCGCACTAGCATAGTACAGCCCTAGACGCCTACGAGCTAGACACAACGCATGGAGAAAGCAGCATAAAGCACACGAGAGAGAGAGAGGAAAGAGGAGAGACGGAGGACGAAGAAGAGACTGACCATGGGTCGTGGACCCACATGTCAGCGAAAGAGAACACTATGCACTCGGGTACGACAAGCAAATTCGGAAATTGAAAATTTTCCCTTTTTCAATTTTTTTTGTCGTAGCCATTTGTAGCAACACCTCGTTTTGCCAAACCGTAGCTTTTGTGTGTATCACCAGTACTAGACTGTAGCTGCATCAATTATTGTTTTTATTGTGATATCCTTGCTTCTGTTGAAATACCACTTGAGGTTTGTTTCTAACAAATCTCGAGGACGAGATTTTTCATAAGGGGGGTAGAGTTTGTAACACACCAAAATTTTGCCAAGATTTTTATTTAATAAATTTGGCCTGAATTTTTTTAGATTTTATTTCTGGGTTTTCTGTTGATTTCAAAACCTCTCTTATTCTTGGTTTTGTGAATAACTCTTTTATGAGCTGGAGCTTTTTGAAAAATTTTATGTGACTTGAGTGTTGACTCAAATATTTTCCCTCCACTGAATATTGCAGAGAGGGTTCCTCTATAAATATTATCTTCCAATTCTATTTATTCAAAACTGGTTTTTATTTTCCTAAGGGTTCAGTTTTGAACTGCAGCCACCTGTTAACCTCTTCTAAAAATCCCACAATAAGCTTGGCCATTACCGACTATGTTTGCGGATCAATTTTATATTATAGTATAGCCAAGTGTTTTGGTAGGATTAAGCGAATTAATTAATTTTACTTTCTGGTCCAATTGTACATTTTTACTACAACCCCCTAAATAAAGTCTCCAAAAATTCTACCAAAATTTGTGGTAGCCAAGGAGTTCAAACAAATGAGTTTTATGCAAAAACCCAGCTGAGTATTTTGGTAAAATATTGCTCATTGATATCTTTTCTATTCTGGTCTTGGAAGGTACTTTGCACTGCAACCTCTTCATTAAAGTCTTTAATAATTCAGTAAAAAAATTGTAGAGGTCAAGATGTTTATATGAATGAGTTTTGTGCAAAAATATATATTGGCCTTTTGGAATATTTGAGCACCACTTCTTGTTTTCTGTTCTGGACCAGATTGGCATTTTGTACTGCAACCCCACTTTTCCCATCCCCACTGCTCTTGAAATTTTTTGTGCTTGCAGTCCACCCTATAAAACCCTTCAGTATCAAATTTCAGCCCCATTGGAGTTGTTGTGACCTCTGTTAAATCATCATTTTGTTTCTGTCCAGAAATGGATTTTACTAGAATTGCATTATGAAGTTATTTGGTTGCTAGATCTAACCTTGCCATCTTTGTGCCCATCTAATGAGGCTTATGCCTGGTAATTATTGTGGCTAGCAAGTGCCCCTAGATGCCCATGGCATTCTATCAAACACCTCGGACCATGGACCAGTATTGACATGAAATTTTGTTTGTGTGGTGAAGTTGTACCCAGGAGTGAACCAACGTGTCTAGCAGACCCCTAGTAAGGCCATTAGTCACTGTGGAACGTTTCACCACCAACCCAAGCCCCTACCTAGCCGTGGCAATTCGTCGAGCACCTGGCAGGCATGCCAGAGCGTGCTCTGGAGCGTGCGGATTGCAACCGGTAGACCCGAGCCGCCGCGTCGCAGCCCTGCCGCCCCTCGCTATCCGAAGCATCCTCAGCACATGGGCACACTCGCATGAGCTCCTCGTGCGCCCCCTGTTGCCCCTGCCGCCCCTGCAACGCCGCAGCCGCGCCGGCCATTGTCAAGCAGCAGTAGTAGCGCAATGATGCAGCACCGCCCAAGCCCTCCTCGAGTGACACCTGCCCCGTGGACCACCTCCCTGCGACGAGCCACTGCTTCCCTGTCCCATGGCTGCATCGAGCCGCTCATGTGCCCTCGCTAGTAGTTGTCCCCAACAATCTCATTGCTGCCTCTTGAGCTTGCGTTGGTTTTTCCCTTGAAGAGGAAAGGGTGATGCAGCACAGGAGCAATAAGTATTTCCCTCAGTTTGAGAACCAAGGTATCAATCCAGTAGGAGAATCGTGTCAAGTCCAGAGTACGTGTGCAAACACAAACAAGCTTGCACCCAATGCTATAAAGGGGTTGTCAATCCCTTCAAGATTGATTGCAAAGTGAGATCTGGAGGCGGAAAGTGCAATGAAGTAAAAGTGTAAGGCTGAAAATATGGTGTGAAATAGACCTGGGGGCCATAGTGTTCACTAGAGGCTTCTCTCAAAATAGCAAATAATATGGTGGTTGAACAAATTACTGTCAAGCAATTGATAGATCCGCGCAAAGTCATGATGATATCTAAGGCAATAATCATATATATAGGCATCACGTCCGAGAGAAGTAGACCGATACTTTCTACATCTACTACTATTACTCCACACATCGACCGCGATCCAGCATGCATCTAGTGTATTGAGTTCATGACAAACAGAGTAATGTCTTAAGCAAGCTGACATGATGTAGAGGGATAAACTCAAACCAATGATGAAAACCCCATCTTTTTACCCTTGATGGCAACAACACGATACGTGCCTCGCTACCCCTTCTGTCACTTGGTGAGGTCACCGCACGGTATGAACCCAAAGCCAATCACTTCTCCCATTGCAAGAATCATAGATCATGTTGGCCAAACAAAACCCACAACTCAAAGAGAATTACAAGGATATGAAATCATGCATATAAGAGATCAGAAAAAACTCAAATAAGATTCATAGATAATCTAATCATAAATCCACAATTCATCGGATCTCGACAAACACACCACAAAGAAGATTACATCGGATAGATCTCCATGAAGATCATGGAGAACTTTGTATTGAAGATCCAAGAGAGACAATAAGCCATCTAGCTACTAGCTATGGACCCGAAGGTCTATGGTGAACTACTCACGCATCATCGGAGAGTTCATGGTGTTGATGAAGAAGCCCTCCGTTTCTGAATACCCCCTCCGGCAGGGCACGAGAACGTGCCCCAGATGGGATCTTGCGGAGAAAGAAGCTTGCGGCGGCGGAAAAGTGTTTTCGTGGATCTCTCGCGCAGTTTTGGAATTTTTCTGAATTTATAGGCGGAAGAGGTAGGGCAGACGAGCCACAGGGGGGCCACAAGCCTGCTAGGTGCAGCCCCCCTGGCCGCGCCTAGGGGGCTTGTGGGGTCCCCTGGTGGCCCATGCCTTGGTTGTCAAGTCTCGTGCGTATCTTATGTTCCGGAAAAAATCTTTTTGGAAGTTTTATTCCATTTGGTCACCGTTTTAAAAACTCCTCTGAAAAGGGTCAAAAACACGGAAAAAACAAGAACTGGCACTTGACACTGAGTTAATAAGTTAGTCCCAAAAAAGATATAAAAGGCATACAAAACATCCAAAGTTTGACAAGATAATAGCATGGAACCATCAAACATTATAGATACGTTGGAGACGTATCAAGCATCCCCAAGCTTAACTCCTGCTTGTCCTCAAGTAGGGAAGTGATAAAGACACAATTTTTGATGTGGAATGCTACCTAGCATAGTTGTCCTTTGTAACTTCTTTCATGTGACATGAATGTTCAGATCCGTAAGATTCAAAACAATAGTTTGCTATTGACATGAAAACAATAATACTTCAAGCAAACTGGCAAGGTAATCATGAACTTTCAAAATAACAAGGCCGAAGAAAGTTATCCCTACAAAATCATATAGTCTAGCTATGCTCCATCATCCTCACACAAATAACTTAAATCGTGCACAACCCCGGTATTGGCCAAGTAATTGTTTTCACACTCTTACTTTCTCAAACCTTTTACAACTATCACGCAATACATGAGCGTGAGCCATGGATATAGCACTATAGGTGGAATAGAGTGTGGTGGTTGTGAGACAAAAATGAGGAGATGGTCACATTGACTTAGCGTATCAAAGTGCTATGGAGATTCCCATTAATAGATATCAATGTGAATGAGTAGGGATTGCCATACAAAGGATGCACTAGAGCTACAAGTATGTGAAAGCTCAAAAGGAGAACTAATGGGTGTGCATCCAACTTGGTGCTATTATGAAGCACAAGTGTGGAAAGAGATACTAGCATTGTCCCTTCTCTCTTTTTCTCTTTTTTTTTGTTTGGGCTCTTTGGCCTCTTTTTTTCTCTCTTTTATTTATTGTGGGAAACTTTGGCCTCTTTTTTCTCCTCACATGGGACAATGCCCTGATAATGATGATCATCACACTTTTATTTACTCACAGCTCAAAGCTTAGAATGATGATGACTCTATAGGAAATGCCTCCGGCAGTGTACCGGGATGTGCAACGATCTAGCTTGGCGTATGACGTTGAAACATCTCGCTAGCTATCTTACGATCATGCAATGGAAATATGAGAGTGACGGAACAAGTCATGAGACGGAACGGTGGGAGTTGCATGGCAATATATCTTGGAATGGCTATGAAGATGCCATAGTAGGTAGGCATGGTGGCTGTTTTGAGGAAGGCATATGGTGGTTTGTGCACCGGCGAAAATTGCGCGGTACTAGAGAGGCTAGCAATGGTGGAAGGTGAAAGTGCATCTATACCATGGACTCACATTAGTCATGAAGAACTCACATACTTGTTGCGAAAGTTTTTATTAGTAATCGAATCAAAGTGCTAAACGCATACTCCTAGGGGAAGGGTTGGTAGGTGTTAACCATCGCGCGATCCCGACCGCAACACAAAGGATGACAATCAATAGATCAATTATGCTCCGACTTCCTAACATAGCGGTTCACCATACGTGCATGTTACGAGAATCACTAACTTCAACACAAGTATTTCTAGATTCACAACACCCTACTAACATAACTCATAATATTACCAAATCCACGTCTCAAAACTAATCCAGAGGAATCAAACTTCTCTTTCTACTCAATGCACATGAAGATGGAAGTTTTTGTATCCTCTTTGGGTACCTATCACCTTTGGGACTACTTTCATAGCACAAACCAACTACCAAGTCACGCACCACCGCGCTCTAAAAGATCTATGTGAAGCACATAGAGCGAAAATTATCTAGCTCAAAAGATATAAGTGAAGCACGATGAGCATTCTAGCAAATTCACGATGAGTGCATGTCTCTCTCAAAAGGTGTGCATCAAGGATGATTGTGACACAACAAAAAGAAAATACTGCTACGATACAAGACGCTCCAAGGAAAACACATATCATGTGGTGAATAGAAATATAGCTCCAAGTAATGTTACCGATGGATTGAAGACGAAAGAGGGGATGCCTTCCCGAGGCATCCCCAAGCTTAGCCTTTTTGGTGTCCTTGAATTTGGCTTGGGATGCCTTGGGCATCCCCAAGCTTGAGCTCTTTCCACTCTTTATCCCTTTGTCCATGAGAACATCACCCAAAACTTGAAAACTTCACAACACAAAACTTAAACAGAAACTCGTGATATCATTAGCACAAGAAAACAAACTACCACCTCTTTAAGTACTGTAGAAATCTTGATTTCTATTTATACTGGTGTTAGATTACTGTATTCTCACTTTTCCATGGCTAGTACCCCCCGATACTATCCATACTTTCATCAAAACAAGCAACCAACTCAACAAAAATAGAATCTGTCAAAAACAGACCAGTCTGTAGCAATCTGTATACTTCGTATACTTCTGGTACCTCAAAAATTCTGAACAATTACGACTGCCTGAACAAAAGTCATATCAACCAGCAGCAAAAAGAATAAACTCAAAAGCTCTTTCTGAATAAAAATGAAAAATACTCTCGTGAGCGAAAAGTTTCTGTCTTTTTCCAGCACGATCAATCAACCATCAACAAGACTAGTCATAAAGGTTTTTCTTGGCTCAAACACAAAAAGAAACACAAAATACACAATCATAATAGAATTATGATGGTGTGGAAGCAATAAAACAGAAAGAAAAAGATAAATTCATTGGGTTGCCTCCCAACAAGCGCTATTGTTTAACGTCCTTAGCTAGGCATAAGGCGATAGAATCACGTATCGTCGTCTTTGGTGCTCAAACCATAAGTAGAGTGATCACTCATCTTAAGGTCTGTTGGAGAACGTCGCATGGGAAACATCAATTTTCCTACGCACAGGAAGACTTATCATGGTGATGTCCATCTACGAGAGGGGATTTCCGATCTACGTACCCTTGTAGATCGCACAGCAGAAGCGTTAATAAACGCGGTTGATGTAGTGGAACGTCCTCACGTCCCTAGATCCGCCCCGTGAACCATCCCACGAACCGTCCCGCGATCCATCCCACGATCCGCACCGATCTAGTGCCGAACGGACGGCACCTCCACGTTCAGCACACGTATAGCTCGACGATGATCTCGGCCTTCTTGATACAGCAAGAGAGACGGAGAGGTAGATGAGTTCTCCGACAGCGTGATGGCGCTCCAGTGGTTGGTGGTGATCTAATCTCAGCAGGGCTCCCCCCGAGCTCCGCAGAAACGCGATCTAGAGGAAAAACCGTGGAGGTATGTGGTCGGGCTGTCGTGGCAAAGTTGTCTCAAATCAGCCCTAATACCTCCATATATATAGGAGGGAGGGGAGAGGCCTTGTCTTGAGCCTCAAGGAGCCCCAAGGGGGTCGGCCGAAGGGGGGAGGAGGAATCCTCCTCCAATCCTAGTCCAACTAGGATTGGAAGGTGGAGTCCTTCCCTTCCTTCCCACTTCCCCTTTTTTTTCTTTTCTCTTTGATTTTCTCTTATCCTGCGTGGGGGCCTTCTTGGGCTTTCCCACGAGCCCACTAAGGGCTGGTGCGGCACCCCTAAGGCCTATGGGCTTCCCCGGGGTGGGCTGCCCCCCCTGGTGAACATCTGAAACCCATTCGTCACTCCCGGTACATTCCCGGTAATGCCGAAAACTTCCGGTAATCAAATGAAGTCATCCTATATATCAATCTTCGTCTCCGGACCATTCCGGAAACCCTCGTGACGTCCGTGATCTCATCCGGGACTACGAACAACATTTGGTAACGAATCATATAACTCAAATACGCATAAAACAACGTCGAAGCTTAAGTGTGCAGACCCTGCGGGTTCGAGAACTATGTAGACATGACCCGAGGGACTCCTCGGTCAATATCCAATAGCGGGACCTCGATGATCATATTGGATCCTACATATTCTACGAAGATCTTATCATTTGAACCTCAATGCCAAGGATTTATATAATCCCGTATGTCATTGCCTTTGTCCTTCGGTATGTTACTTGCCCGAGATCCGATCGTCAGTATCCGCATACCTATTTCAATCTCGTTTACCGGCAAGTATCTTTACTCGTTCTGTAATACAAGATCCCGTGACTTACACTAAGTCACGTTGCTTCCAAGGCTTGTGTTTGATTTTGTATTATCGAGTGGGCCCCGAGATACCTCTCCGTCACACGGAGTGACAAATCCCAGTCTTGATCCATACTAACTCAACGGACACCTTGGAGATACGTGTAGAGCATCTTTATAGTCACCCGGTTACGTTGTGACGTTTGATACACACAAAGCATTCCTCCGGTGTAAGTGAGTTATATGATCTCATGGTCATAGGAATAAATACTTGACACGTAGAAAATAGTAGCAACAAAATGACACGATCAACATGCTACGTCTATTAGTTTGGGTCTAGTCCATCACATGATTCACCCAATGATGTGATTCAGTTATCAAGCAACAACACCTTGTACATAGTCAGAAGAACCTGACTATCCTTGATCACCTGGCTAGCCAACTAGAGGCTTGCTAGGGACAGTGTTTTGTTTATGTATCCACACATGTATCTAAGTCTTCATTCAATACAATTATAGCATGGATAATAAACGATTATCTTGATAGAGGAATTATAATAATAACTTATTTATCATTTCCTCTAGGGCATAATTCCAACAGTCTCCCACTTGCACTAGAGTCAATAATCTAGTCCTCACATTGTAATAAATCTAACACCCATACAGTTCTGGTGTTGATCATGCTTTGCCCGTGGAAGAGGTTTAGTCAGCGGGTCTGCCACATTTAGATCCGTGTGCACTTTGCATATATTCATGTCCTCCTCCTCGACGTAGTCGCGGATGAGGTTGAAGCATCGTTTGATGTGTCCGGTCTTCTTGTGAAACTGTGGTTCCTTTGCTAAGGCAATGGCACCCGTGTTGTCACAAAACAGGGTTATTGGATTCAGCGCGCTCGGCACCACTCCAAGATCCGTCATGAACTGCTTCATCCAGACACCCTCCTTAGCTTCCTCCGAGGCAGCCATGTACTCCGCTTCACATGTAGAATCAGCTACGACGCTTTGCTTGGAACTACACCAGCTTACCGCACCCCCATTAAGAATAAATACGTATCTGGTCTATGACTTAGAGTCGTCCGGATCTGTGTCAAAGCTTGCATCGACGTAACCCTTTACTGCGAGCTCTTCGTCACCTCTATACACGAGAAACATCTCCTTAGTCCTTTTCAGATACTTCAGGATATTCTTCACCGCCGTCCAGTGATCCACTCCTAGATTACTCTGGAACCTGCCTGCCATACTTATGGCCAGGCTAACGTCTGGTCTTGTGCACAACATCGCATACATGATAGAACCTATGGCTGAAGCATAGGGGACGGTGCTCATATGCTCTCTATCTTTATCAGTTGCTGGGCACTGAGTCCTACTCAATCTCGTACCTTGTAAAACTGGCAAGAACCCCTTCTTGGACTGTTCCATTTTGAACCTCTTCAAAACTTTATCAAGGTATGTGCTTTGTGAAAGTCCTATCAGGCGTTTCGATCTATCCCTATAGATCTTAATGCCTAGAATGTAAGCAGCTTCTCCTAGGTCCTTCATAGAGAAACTTTTATTCAAGTAATCCTTTATGCTCTACAAAAACTCCACGTTGTTTCCAATCAGCAATATGTCATCCACATATAATATTAGAAACGCCACAGAGCTCTCACTCACTTTCTTGTAAATACAAGATTCTCCAACCACTTGTATAAACCCAAATGCTTTGATCACCTCATCAAAGCGTTTATTCCAACTCCGAGATGCTTGCACCAGTCCATAAATGTTTCGCTGGAGCTTGCACACTTTGTTAGCATTTTGAGGATCGACAAAACCTTCGGGTTGCATCATATACAACTCTTCCTTAAGGAAACTGTTAAGGAACGCCGTTTTGACATCCATCTGCCAGATTTCATTATCGAAAAATGCAGCTATTGCTAACATGATTTGGACAGACTTAAGCATCGCTACGGGTGAGAATGTCTCATCGTAGTCAATACCTTGAACTTGTGAAAAACCCTTTGCCACAAGTCGAGCTTTATAAACGGTCACATTACCGTCAGCGTTCGTCTTCTTCTTAAAGATCCATTTGTTCTGAATAGCCTTGCGGCCTTTAGGTAGTACTTCCAAAGTCCACACTTCCTTTTCATACATAGATCCTATCTCGGACTTCATGGCCTCCAGCCATTTGTTGGAATCCGGGCCCACCATTGCTTCTTCATAATTCGCAGGCTCATTGTTGTCCAACAACATAATTGATAAGACGGGATTACCGTACCACTCTGGAGTAGTACGTGGTCTCGTCGACCTACGAGGTTCGATAGGAACTTGATCCGGAGTTTCATGATCATCATCATTAACTTCCTCCTCAACCGGCGTTGCAATGATAGGGGTTTCCCCTTGTCCTGCGCCACCATCCAGAGGGATGAGAGGTTCGACAACCTCATCAAGTTCTATCTTCCTCCCACTCAATTCTCTCGAGAGAAACTCCTTCTCAAGAAAAGCTCCGTTCTTAGCAACAAACACTTTGCTCTCGGATTTGAGATAGAAGGTATACCCAACTGTCTCTTTTGGGTAACCTATGAAGAAGCACTTTTCTGCTTTGGGTTCCAGCTTTTCAGGCTGAAGCTTTTTGACATAAGCATCACATCCCCAAACTTTAAGAAACGACAACTTTGGTATTTTGCCATACCACAGTTCTTATGGTGTCGTCTCAACAGATTTTCATGGTGCCCTATTTAAAGTGAATGCAGTTGTTTCTAATGCATAACCCCAAAACGATAACGGCAAATCGGTAAGAGACATCATAGATCACACCATCTCTAATAAATTACGATTACGACGTTCGGACACACCATTACGCTGTGGTGTTCTAGGCGGTGTCAACTGTGAAACAATTCCACATTGTCTTAAGTGAGCACCAAACTTGAAACTCAGATATTCACCCCCACGATCAGACCGTAGGAACTTGATCTTCTTGTTACGATGATTTTCAACTTTACTCTGAAATTGCTTGAACTTTTCAAATGTTTCAGACTTGTGCTTCATCAAGTAGACATAACCATATCTACTCAAATCGTCAGTGAAGGTGAGAAAATAACGATATCCGCCGCGTGCCTCCACACTCATCGGACCACACACATCGTTATGTATGATTTCCAACAACTCACTTGCACGCTCCATTGTGCCGGAGAATGGAGTTTTAGTCATCTTGCCCATGAGGCATGGTTCGCACGTGTCAAGTGAATCGAAGTCAAGTGACTCCAAAAGTCCATCGGTATGGAGTTTCTTCATGCGCTTTACACCAATATGACCTAAGCGGCAGGGCCATAAAAACATGGCGCTATCATTGTTAACTCTAACTCTTTTGGTCTCAATGTTATGTATATGTGAATTATCACTATCAAGATTTAATATGAACAATCCTCTCACATTGGGTGCATGACCATAAAATATATTACTCATAGAAATAGAACAACCATTATTCTCTGACTTAAACGAGTAACCGTCTCGTAACAAACAAGATCCAGATATAATGTTCATGCTTAACGCAGACACTAAATAACAATTATTTAAGTTCATAACTAATCCTGATGGTAACTGAAGTGAAACTGTGCCGAGGGCGATTGCATCAACCTTGGAACCATTTCCCACGTGCATCGTCACTTCATCCTTCACCAGCCTTCGCTTATTCCAAAGTTCCTGTTTCAAGTTGCCAATATGCGCAACATAACCGGTATCGAATACCCAGGCACTACTACGAGAGATCATTAAGTACACATCAATAACATGTATATCAAATATACCTTATTATTCTTTGGCCGCCTTCTTATCAGCCAGATACTTGGGGCAGTTGCGCTTCCAGTGACCCATACCCTTGCAATAATAGCACTCCGTTTCAGGCTTAGGTCCAGCTTTGGGTTTCTTCGTCGGATTGGCAACAGGCTTGACGCTCTTCTTTGAATTACCCTTCTTTCCTTCGCCATTTCTCTTGAAACTAGTGGTCTTATTCACCATCAACACTTGATGCTCTTTACGGAGTTCTGACTCTGCGACTTTCAGCATCGCGAATAACTCGCTGGGTGACTTGTTCATCCCTTGCATGTTATAGTTCAACACAAAGCCCTTATAGCTTGGCGGGAGTGATTGAAGAATTCTATTAGTGATAGCCTCTTGCGGTAGTTCAATCCCTAGCTCAGCTAGACGGTTTTAGTACCCAGACATTTTGAGCACATGTTCACTGACAGACGAATTCTCCACCATCTTGCAAGCATAGAATTTATCGGAGGTGTCATACCTCTCGATCCGGGCGTTCTTCTGAAAGATAAACTTCAACTCCTGGAACATCTCATATGCTCCATGACGCTCAAAGCGACGTTGAAGTCCCGGTTCTAAGCCATACAAGACTGCACATTGAACTACTGAGTAGTCCTCCTTACGTGTTAACCAAGCGTTCTTAACATCTTGGTCAGCCGTAGCGGGTGGTTCATCTCCTAGCGCAGCATTAAGGACATAATCCTTCTTCCCAGCTTGCAGGAGCAACTTAAGATTACGAGCCCAGTCTACAAAGTTGCTTCCATCATCTTTCAACTTAGCTTTCTCTAGGAACGTATTAAAATTCAGGGTGACTGTCGCGTGAGCCATTGATCTACAACACAAATATATTCAAAGTGGACTTAGACTATGTTCAAGATAATTAGAATTTAACTTAATCAAATTACTTGCTAAACTCCCCCTCAATAAGTACATATCTCTAGTCATTTGAGTGGTTCATGATCCAATTCCACTAGCTCAAGTCCGATCATCACGTGAGTTGAGGATAGTTTCAGTGGTAAGCATCCCTATGCTAATCATATCAACTATATGATTCATGATTGACCTTTCGGTCTCATGTGTTCTGAGGCCATGTCTGCACATGCTAGGCTCGTCAAGCTTAACCCGAGTGTTCCTCGTGTGTAACTGTTTTGCACCCGTTGTATGTGAACGTTGAGTCTATCACACCCGATCATCACATGGTGTCTCGAAACGACGAACTGTAGCAACGGTGCACAGTTGGGGAGAACACAATTTCATCTTGAAATTTTAGTGAGAGATCACCTCATAATGCTACCATCGTTCTAAGCAAAATAAGGTGCATAAAAGGATTAACATCACATGCAATTCATAAGTGACATGATATGGCCATCATCACGTGCTTCTTGATCTCCATCACCAAAGCACCGGCACGATCTTCTGTCACCGGCGCCACACCATGATCTCCATCAACATGTCGCCATCGGGGTTGTCGTGCTACTCATGCTATTACTACTAAAGCTACATCCTAGCAATATAGTAAACACATCTGCAAGCATAAACATTAGTTTAAAGACAACCCTATGGCTCCTGCCGGTTGCCATACCATCGACGTGCAAGTCGATATTAACTATTACAACATGATCATCTCATACATCCAATATATCACATCACATCATTGGCCATATCACATCACAAGCATACCCTGCCAAAACAAGTTAGACGTCCTCTAATTGTTGTTAAATGTTTTACGTGGTGACCATGGGTATCTAGTAGGATCACATCTTACTTACGCAAACACCACGACAGAGATATATGAATTGCTATTTAACCTCATCCAAGGACCTCCTCGGTCAAATCCGATTCAACTAAAGTTGGAGAAACCGACACTCGCCAGTCATCTTTGAGCAATGGGGTTGATCGTAGCGATGAAACCAGTCTCTCGTAAGCGTACGAGTAATGTCGGTCCGAGCCGCTTCGATCCAACAATACCGAGGAATCAAGAAAAGACTAAGGAGGGCAGCAAATCGCACATCACCGCCCACAAAAACTTTTGTGTTCTACTCGATATGACATCTACGCATGAACCTAGATCATGATGCCACAGTTGGGGAACATCGCATGGGAAACAAAAAAATTCCTACGCGCATGAAGACCTATCATGGTGATGTCCATCTACGACAGGGGATTTCCGATCTACGTACCCTTGTAGATCGCACATCAGAAGCGTTAATAAATGCGGTTGATGTAGTGGAACATCCTGATGTCCCTCGATCCGCCCCGCGAACCATCCCACGAACCGTCCCGCGATCCGTCCCACGATCCGCTCTGATCTAGTGCTGAACGGACGGCTCCTCCGCGTTCAGCACACGTACACCTCGACGATGATCTCAGCCTTCTTGATCCAGAAAGAAATATGGAGAGGTAGATGATTTCTCCGGTAGCGTGACGGCGCTCCAGAGGTTGGTGGTGATCTAATCTCAGTAGGGCTTCGCCCGAGCTCCGCAGAAACGCGACCTAGAGGAAAAACCATGGAGGTCTGTGGTCGGGCTGCCGTGGCAAAGTTGTCTCAAATCAGCCCTAATACCTCCGTATATATAGGAGGGAGGGGAGAGGCCTTGCCTTGAGTCTCAAGGAGCCCCAAGGGGGTCGCCCGAAGGGGGGGGGGAGGAGGAATCCTCCTCCAATCCTAGTCCAACTAAGATTGGAAGGTGGAGTCCTTCCCTTCCTTCCCACTTCCCCTTTTTTTCTCTTTGATTTTCTCTTATCCCACGCAGGGCCCTTCTTAGGCTTGCCCACCAGCCTACTAAGGGCTGGTGTGGCACCCCTAAGGACTATGGGCTTCCCCGGGGTGGGCTTCCCCCCGGTGAACATCCGAAACCCATTCGTCATACATTCCCGGTAATGCCGAAATCTTTCCGGTAATCAAATGAAGTCATCCTATATATCAATCTTCATCTCCGGACCATTCCGGAAACCCTCGTGACGTTCGTGATGTCATCCGGGACTCCGAACAACATTCGGTAACCAACCATATAACTCAAATACGCATAAAACAATGTCGAACCTTAAGTGTGCAGACCCTGCGGGTTCGAGAACTATGTAGACATGACCCGAGGGACTCCTTAGTCAATATCCAATAGCGGGACCTGGATGCCCATATTCGATCCTACATATTCTACGAAGATCTTATCGTTTGAACCTCAGTACCAAGGATTCATATAATCCCGTATGTCATTCCCTTTGTCCTTCGGTATGTTACTTGCCCGAGATTCGATCGTTAGTATCCGCATACCTATTTCAATCTCATTTATCGGCAAGTCTCTTTACTCATTCTGTAATACCAGATCCCGTGACTTACACTAAGTCAAATTGCTTGCAAGGCTTGTGTGTGATGTTGTATTACCGAGTGGGCCCCGAGATACCTCTCCGTCACACGGAGTGACAAATCCCAGCCTTGATCCATACTAACTCAACGGACACCTTCGGCGATACCTGTAGAGCATCTTTATAGTCACCCAGTTACGTTGTGACGTTTGATACACACAAAGCATTCCTCCGGTGTCAGTGAGTTATATGATCTCATGGTCATAGGAATAAATACTTGACACACAGAAAATAGTAGCAACAAAATGACACGATCAACATGCTACGTGTATTAGTTTGGGTCTAGTCCATCACATGATTCACCCAATGATGTGATCCAGTTATCAAGCAACAACACCTTGTACATAGTCAGAAGACCCTGACTATCCTTGATCAACTGGCTAGCCAACTAGAGGCTTGCTAGGGACAGTGTTTTGTCTGTGTATCCACACATGTATCTAAGTCTTCATTCAATACAATTATAGCATGGATAATAAACGATTATCTTGATAAAGGAATTATAATAATAACTTATTTATCATTGCCTCTAGGGCATAATTCCAACAAGGTCTTCATCTTTCTTACTAGATGATTCAACACTATTTTTAGGAACAAAAATAGACTTGGTGGCCTTATTGTGGGCAATATTTGGAGTATTCTCCACAGCGGCAAAAGCGGAACCCAAGTTGGTTATAACATCCTCTAGTTTGCCAATCCTAGTGGAATCATGACCTAGTTGTTCTTTAACTGTGGGTTCCTTCTCCTTTAAATTTTTCAAAACCATTCCCACCTTGGATCCGTACTGAGTGATTTGATTGTGGATCTTTTTATCCAAATTCTCAATGAGTTCGATTCTAGGAACTTTATTTTCAATGACGTCCAGCCTACGCATCACATGTTCCAGAGTTAAGGTAGTTCCATTAACCATGAGTGGGGGTGAGCCTACCAAATTTATTACAGCTCCATAAGAATCAACGATATGGCTACCCAAGAAATTTCCGCCTACAATGGTGTCAAGAATATACCTATTCCAAGGAGAAATACCCACAAAAACTACGAAGCAGGACGGTAGTAGATTGCTTACGAGTAGATCTACTCTAAGCATTGCAAATCCTATACCAAGCATCCTTTAAGTTTTCTTCCTCATTTTGTTTGAAATTGAGAACTTCGTTCTCGGGAGTATCGTTCAAAGCGGTGGGTCTAGCCATGAGGACAGGTAGACTATCCCACACAAACGAACAGAATGCAAGCGGAGAGAAAAGGACAAACGAAAAAGGAAACCGAAAAAAGGCAAATATTTTTGTAATTTTTTTGTTTTTCAGAAGTGGGGGAGAGGAAAACGAGAGGCAAAAAAGTAAATGCAAGAGATGAGTTTGCGACACTTACTTGGATGAGTTCTTGACTTGATCCTCCCCGGCAACGGCGCCAGAAATCCTTCTGCTGCCTCTTGAGCTTGCGTTGGTTTTTCCCTTGAAGAGGAAAGGGTGATGCAACACAGGAGCAGTAAGTATTTCCCTCAGTTTGAGAACCAAGGTATCAATACAGTAGGAGAATCGCGTCAAGTCCAGAGTACCGGTGCAAACACAAACGAGCTTGCACCCAACGCTATAAAGGGGTTCTCAATCCCTTCAAGATTGATTGCAAAGTGAGATCTGAAGGCGGAAAGTGCAACGAAGTAAAAGTGTAAGGCTCAAAATATGGTGTGAAGTAGGCCCGGGGGCCATAGTGTTCACTAGAGGCTTCTCTCAAAATAATAAATAATACGATGGGTGAACAAATTACCGTCGAGCAATTGATAGAACCCCGCAAAGTCATGACGATATCTAAGGCAATGATCATACATATAGGCATCACGTCCGAGACAAGTAGACCGATACTTTCTGCATCTACTACTATTGCTCCACACATCGACCGCTATCGAGCATGCTTCTAGTGTATTGAGTTCATGATGAACAGAGTAACGCCTTAAGCAAGATGATACGATGTAGAGGGATAGACTCAAACCAATGATGAAAACCCCATCTTTTTACTCTTGATGGCAACAACACGATACGTGCCTTGCTACCCCTTCTGTCACAGGGTGAGGTCACCGCATGGTATGAACCCAAGACCAAGCACTTCTCCCATTGCAAGAATCATAGATCAAGTTGGCCAAACAAAACCCACAACTCGAAGAGAATTACAAGGATATGAAATCATGCATATAAGAGATCAGAAGAAACTCAAATAAGATTCATAGATAATCTGATCATAAATCCACAATTCATCAGATCTCGACAAACACACCGCAAAGAAGATTACATTGGATAGATCTCCATGAAGATCATGGAGAAATTTGTATTCAAGATCCAAGAGAGAGAATAAGCCATCTAGCTACTAGCTATGGACCCGAAGGTCTATGGTGAACTACTCACGCATCATCGGAGAGGTCATGGTGTTGATGAAGAAACCCTCTGTATCCGAATCCCCCCTCCGGTAGGGCACCAGAATGTGCCATAGATGGGATCTTGCAGAGACAGAAGCTTGCGGCGGAGGAAAAGTATTTTCGTGGATCTCTCGCGCAGTTTTGGAATTTTTCTGAATTTATAGGCAGAAGAGGTAGGGCAGACGAGCCACAGGGGGCCCACAAGCCTGCTAGGCGCGCCCCCCCTGGCCGGGCCTAGGAGGCTTGTGGGGTCCCCTGGTGGCCCCTGCATATGTTCTCAAGTCTCGTGCGTATCTTCTGTTCCGGAAAAAATCTTTTCGGAAGTTTTATTCCATTTGGACACCGTTTAAAATCCTCCTCTAAAAAGGGTCAAAAACACGGAAAAAAAGGAACTGGCACTTGGCACTGAGTTAATAACTTAGTCCCAAAAAGATATAAAAGGCATACAAAACATCCAAAGTTTGACAAGATAATAGCATGGAACCATCAAAATTTATAGATACATTGGAGACGTATCACTCATCCATCCCCGCTGCGGAACCGAGACTCCGAGGCTATAAATAGGACCCCGACAACCTCAGAGCATCGCAAGTCCTCCCTCGTAGCCGTAGCCAGCCCCTCTAGCTCCAATTTTGGGCCGAGCCCCCTTTGTTCCCAACTCCGGTGACCTTCGGCCACCGCAGCCCCTCGGGTCGATTCGGTCTGGTTAGGCCCCCTTTGCCCCACCTGAGCCCACCACTCAAACCCCTGGACACCACGAAGCTGCCCCACCCCTCGCCGTGCACCTAGGACCCCTCCTAGCTTGCGCCTCACCGGAGCCGAAGCTTCCTCCGCCGTGAAGGAAGGGTTGCTCGCTTTCGGCAGCCGTCGCAGACCCAAGACCGTGAAATGGATGCGCCGTGACCCCCTGAGCATGCCGGTGCCCTCAGTTCCTCGAATAGAGGATCATGTCACCGGTGAGCCTCGCCGGAGTCCCTCCCTCCTTCGGCCACACGAGGAAGAAGGAGACCAGAGTCAAACCTGCACGCGGGCCCCGCGTGTCAGCGTCCCTGCCCTAGTCAGAGCCCGCGCTAAGTGGAAGCGCCTTCGTCCGAGTACGCTTTCTCTCTTGCGCTAGTGCATTTTCATGTGAAGCGTTTTCTTTTCTTTTTTATTTTTAAAACAGCTGTTTGACCAAACTTTAACTAGCTATAACTTTTTATAGAAAACTCCAAATGAGTTGATTCTTTTTCTCACCTCCTTCAAATTCTGTCTAGTTTATTTTAATCTTTATTTGAAAATTTTCTAAGACAACATCATGTGCTGTATTTTATTGTGTGTTAATTAGCATATATTTTAAATAGGCTTTGAAGAGAGGAGTTAAAACTTGCAAAAGTTTTGTGGTGAACCCCACCCCTCTACACTTGGAAGGCAAGCATCTTGAACCTACTTTTAACTTGGTTATGTGTGTTTGCTTGGTGAAAGTAACATAGGGTTATGTTATATTTGTGGTGTTATTTCATGTGGAAAATCATGCATGTGGTTTCATGATATTGAAAGTAAGGATTGCTATGATTGTGGTGCATGGACGTTGGTCACTCTTTCCTACCATACATGCCTACCGGGCGGGATTCGGTGAGAGTTTGTGTCTTGTGTAGACACGAATGTGGGAATTGACGTCTCGTGGACGAGAGTGGTCAACGAGGCATGTTAGGTGGGTAGTGACTCTGTCTGCATATAGTGGGTGCTAATCATGCAAGTTACCGATAAACCTCCTAAGTCGACCATAGATCAAGTCTTGTCAGTATGTCTCCTTATTTGCGTGCTACCATAGCTTCCTGGATAATGGATTCAGTATAGTCAGTTGCAGACCTATTATCAGTCACACACCAGTAGAGGGGCCGAGATGAAGGTATCCACGGCCGTGGTATAAACCCACTCATACGGTCAGGGGGCATGGGTGTTTCCGGTCTGGGACCGTAAGGGAGGGCACTCACCGTGAGCGCGCGGTATAAATATTTTTGATACCATGCTAGTCGAGGTCGGAGCCTCCCCGTATTATGGTTTTACCTTGGCAGCGTAGTCTGGGTGAAGCCGGGCTTCGTGGGGGTAAAATGGGTGTGTGCTGGTTCTGAGTGTCCGCTTCTAAATTGCCGTATGCGGGATTAGTCATGATGACTATTGAAAGCCGTGAACTATGGGTAAAGAGTACACCCTCTGCAGAGTCAAAACTATTCGAGTAGCCGTGTCCACGGTCAAGGACGTTGGTTGACTAGTCAAGTGTCGGTCTAAGTGTCGGTCTTCGGAGGTAGTTAAAGGAGTATGAGTCAAATCGGGAAATATGGTGGATGATTATAAATATTATTTTCTGTGGACTAAGCCTTATGACTTTGGTTGTTGAATATCCCTCGGACGGTTCTACCTCCTGGATATTCTTTATTATTTGATATAAGCCATTTATGTGGTGTCGTTGAAACGCCCGACTGAGGCATCTTTATTGTTTAATATAAGCCCTTTATGTGGTGTCGTTGAGACGCCCGACTGAGGCATGTTTATTGTTTCATATAAGCCCTTTATGTGGTGTCGCTGAGACGCCCGACTGTGGCATGTTTATTGTTTCATATAAGCCCTTTATGTGGCGTCGCTGAGACGCCCAACTTTGGCATGTTTATTGTTTCATATAAGCCCTTTATGTGGTGTCGCTGAGATGCCCGACTGTGGCATGTCTATTGTTTCATATAAGACCTTTATGTGGTGTCGCTGAGACGCCCGACTGTGGCCTGTTTTACATTGCATCTGATATTAATACCCTTATTAATTGCTTAATGAATTTCAGTATGATTATAACTTCACTACTAATGCTTGAGTAGTATTTTGGGTTGATGTAATATTATGGCATCATTATGAGCGTATAATTAACACTGCAAATTATATGTTTGTTTCTTGATGTTTGCGAGTACATTCAAAGTACTCACTGGTTTGTCCCTGGCTATTGTCTTGGCCAGATTGCAAGCTTGGAGAGGAGATGCTTGACGATAAGCTTGGAGCATAGGCTTCGAGGACAACAATCGCGCGAGATAGGAATTAACTCGGTCAGTTGTTCCTGTGGGAAATGGAGTCCCAGAGGAGTTGGAGATCCCTGTAACGCTTCTGCCATCAACCACTACAAACCCTTTTGATGTACTCATTAGACCACCTTGGTCTTGTACCTCAATTTGTATTTTGCTTGGACATTTGTATCAAGGAAAGGTGTGCCAGCTAACAGTATTCTAGGGGCTGGTATACTTAAGGGCCATTTGAAAGGGAAATTAATTTCTCACAAAATCTGGTCCCCACAGGAAGGCAAATCCATCTTAAACTAAGATACTTTCTCCCCCTTTGGCATCAAGACACCAAAAAGAGGAGACACGGGAAGCTCGGTAGTCCTCGTCATCATCTCCCTCGGACTCATTTGAAGAAGCACAAACCTCCTCACTAGACACCTCCTCCTCAGACTCCGTCCACTGGCAGTTGGCCAATATACAATCCTCCTCATCGGTGATCTTGTCCTCTGAACCACTCTGGACATCAAGGTCAATCTTCCGCATGATCATCTTGTCACGATTGTGCGCCCTATCGGCATCAACATGTGCCTTGTACCAAACCTTCGCCTGGAAGTAGTAAAGAGCCTTCATCTTCTTCCTGAGATTGAAGGCCCAACAAGGTTCAGTCTAGGACCTAGGAACAAACTCATAATCGGGCTCAGGCTCGTCATCCGAGTCAGTAGAAGCAATCTTTGGAATAGCAAGCGGAATCCCCCAATTCTCCTTCACACGGAGCTTGAGTACACCATGAGTGACCATGTGATGAGTCACCAACACCTCACAAGGAAAGGTAGCATTCCAGGTGTCCTCAATCAGCTTGAACAGATACGGAGCATATATGGGCATCTTCTTTTTGTCAAACACAATAGACCTCAACTCCATCCACATAATGTGGGAAACATCCAAGGTGGACTATCAGTCTTGCTCCTTCATGCAGAAAAGAAGGAGGTTGACAAGATAGGAGTGCACCTGGTCCTTGTTTCCAACACTAGGAAACAGAGTGTTACGAAATATCATATGTATGATGTCCACAAAAGTAATGAGATTAGTACGGTCACCCCTGGCAGTCTTCACAATCCTCGAGAGACGAATGAGCTTGGACTTGTGAATAGCAGAAATACCCTCAATCTGAGGCCTCAGGCCAATAGGCACATCCAGACCCGTGTCAGCATCGCCCAAAGATTTCATAAACGTCTTCCAATCAGAATGTAGCACTCGCGCACGAGTCATCCAGGTCATGCGCCTTTCACCATCTTGATGGAAGTGAATAGTGGCGTAGAATTGAGGCACGATCTCATTGTCAAAGTCCTTATTGAAGCCGATGATAGAACCAAGACCCCACTTCTCGCAGAGAGCATGAGCTTCAGCAAAATAAGAAGTATGGGGATTAGAGGTCATGTGCCCCATATCAATGCTCTTGACGTCCACGAAGAGATTGGTCCTTGTCTTGATGATCTTGGAATAAATGAGAGACTGAGTCTTGTTCCGGAACGGATGCCCTGCAAGAGCTTCATCCTGAGGCAGACAATAGGGATCCTTCTTGCGAATCACAACAAACTCGTCTTGGGGCAAATCTTGGGGCTCTTTGGGTTCCTTCTTCTTGCTGTCTGTCCTCCTTACACACTGCTTTTGTAGTTGAGCACTAGAACTAGCGGTTGCTTCCTGAGATACACGTGGGCGCTTGGAGCCACGCTTAGGGCTCATGTGACGAGTCCTAGGACTAGAGCCATCACCTGGAACTAACAAGAAGAATGGCAAGAAAACATGTGTAAACAGACTACAATAGTGAAAAAAGGAACCAAAACAGGGAAGGGCAGATGCAGAGAAGAAAGTGAGTGCATGTGCCAGGGCGGTAGTACCCCTATGCAGGAGCGGTACTTCGGCCGCAGCGGTAGTACCGCTCTACAGGAGTGGTACTTCCAGCGAAGCAGTAGTACCGGTCATGCACGGGCGGTAGTACCGTCCAAGAGCAGAAAAATGCAGCAATGGAGGCGGCACAGCCGAATCTCTCTATCCCACAAATCTCCAATGCAAGTACCAAAACTATTGTAACAAGAAATCGTCCACACATCCTACGCATGCCATGGAAAACAAACTAAACATGGAATCCACATGCATTGCCTTAGATCAAGATTAAACAAAATACCATGGGAGAGACGAGAATCGAGGGCAGTAC
Source organism: Hordeum vulgare subsp. vulgare (assembly GCF_904849725.1). Classification (NCBI taxonomy): domain Eukaryota; kingdom Viridiplantae; phylum Streptophyta; class Magnoliopsida; order Poales; family Poaceae; genus Hordeum; species Hordeum vulgare. The sequence goes on along the minus strand of NC_058518.1, from coordinate 241,452,691 downwards.
CGGGTTCCATGGCATGAGGGAGATGGGGAGAGATCCCATCGGACAAAAAAATGGAGGGCGACACCGATAGAGGGATCCGGAGCCAGCCTCCGGTGGTGTTCTTGGTTGCCACAGAGGGAGAGAGGCGTGGGGATAGGAAGGGATGGGTATGGAGGAGTTAGAACTCCCCATGCCCCGATCTTAACTCCCCACGAACTCCCCATGGCGGTAGAACCCCCACCAGCATAGTAGTACCGCTGGAGCGGTAGTACCGGCCTGGGAGCGGTAGTACCGCCTAAGACCCAAGCATCAACCACACATGCAGAAAAAATGGGACCTATTTGACTATGCAATGGAGATAAGAAAGGCACAAAATCAAAAAGGTACTCCACCTTAAAAGAGTGCAAACCAAGAAGTAGAACACATTTTGGAGTGACCGTTCATGCAATTAACGAAAAGAACTTGTGTGGAAGATGGGCGGTGGCCGAGACCACCTATGTTTGAGTCAGTTGGTATGGCACCGCAAATATTTTAACCTTGGGCCCATGACCAAAACTCATCTTTGAAGTGCATGTATCACCATGAGTGACTAATGTGAAAGACTTGATCGATTTATGCATAATAGGGGGAGGGAGACTTCATTGAGAGAATAACACTCCCCCTAAATTCAAGCCTACATGTAAACAAAATAGAATGATGAGAGTGGTGGAATGTGCCTAATTTCAATCCACATTGCTCAAATCAATGATATTTAGGTCATGCCTTAACTCGCGAAATCTTGCTTCATTCAAAGGCTTCGTGAAAATATCTGCAAGATGATCATTAGTGTTGAGGTAAATGAGATCAATATCCCCTCGCTTGATGTGATCCCGATGAAGTGGTGACGAATACTGATGTGTTTCATCTTGCAATGTTGAACCAGGTTATTGGGCATTGAGATAGCACTTATATTATCACAATAAAGAGACACTTTTTCACATGTAACACCGTAATCCTTTAAAGCTTGCCTCATCCAAAGAAACTGAGCTCAACAACTTGCTGCAGCTACATATTCAGCCTCGGTGAGCGAGAGAGAAACACAATTCTGTTTCTTGGAAGACCAACTTATCAGAGAGCGACCAAGGAATTGGCAACCTCCGGAAGTTGACTTGCTCTCCACATGGTCTCCCGCCCGATCTGACTGTGAATATCCTATGAGATCAAATGAAGCACCTTTGGGATACCATAAGCCAAAGTTTGGGGTATGAGCCAAATATCGAAAGATTCGCTTGACCGCCACATAGTGGCTTTCTTTAGGTGCAGATTGAAATCATGCACAAATTCTCACACTCAACATAATATCCGGTCTAGATGCACAAAGTTAAAGCAGATATCCGATCATAAAGCGATATACCTTTTGATCCATAGCTTTACTATTGGGATCGATGTCAAGATGGTAGTTGAGAGGCATGGGGGTGTTGGCCTTGGCCGGTTTGAGATCATCCATCTTGAACCTCTTGAGCATGTCTTGAGTATATTTTGTTGATTGATGAAGGTTCCTTTGCTTTGTTGCTTGACTTCGAATCCAAGGAAAAACTTCAACTCTCCCATCATAGACATCTCAAACTATTTAGTCATTAGTGCGGAAAATTATTCATTAAAAGCTTTGTTAGGACAACTAAAGATAATATCATCAACATATAGTTGGCACAGGAACAAACTCCCCCTGATCTTCTTAGTAAAAAGATTGGAGTCAATGTTCCCAACTTCAAATCCACGGTCATGTAACATCTCGCTGAGGTGCTCATACCATGCACGTGGGGCTTGTTTAAGGCCATAGAGTGCCTTATCGAGAACATAAACATGATTATGGAAGTTGGGATCCTCGAACCCCACGGGTTGCTTGACATAAACCAACTCCTTAAGGGGACCATTAAGAAATGCACTCTTCACTTCCATTTGGTATAATTTGAAGTTATGATGAGAAACAAATGCAAGCAACATGCGAATAGATTCAAGGCGAGCAACAGGAGCAAAGGTTTCACTGTAGTCGATGCCCTCGACTTGGGAGTAGCCTTGTCCTACCAATCTTGCCTTGTTAAGAGCGACGACACCGTTCGCATCTTGATTGTTCTTAAAGATCCACTTTGTGCTTAGGACATTGTGGTTCTCCTTTGGTCTTGGCACCAATCGCCATACTTTGCAGCGCTCGAAGTTGTTGAGTTCTTCATGCATGGCTTCAATCCAATTCCTGTCTTCGAGAGCCTCTTATACCTTTAGGGGTTCAATGCAAGAAACAAACGCATGATGGACACTAAAGTTTGCTAATCGACGACGAGTGGTTACCCCTATCTTTAAGCTCCCGTAGACATTCTCCAGTCTATGAGAATTCTTTATGAGATTTTTGGCATTCTTGGTAGCACGTCTTTCTTGAGTTTCCTCACGGGTAAGATAAGGAGCCTGCTTGAGACCTTTACCTCCTTTGCGTATTTTCCCTTGATCTCGTGCTTGGTTTTGTTCTTGAGCTTGCTCTTGATCTTGAACTTGGTCTTGATCTTGAGCTTGATCTTGATCTTGAGCATCCTCAAAGGGGTGAGATTGATCAAGTACATTACTTGGTGCAGTACCATGCTGAGGTTGATCTTCTCCTTGATCAAGACCACATGGTTGAGGGCCTTTAGTTTGTTCTCCAGAAGCATGTTTGTCTTGTGTTGTTATTGGTTCCACATGAGTGGAACATTGTCCTTCTCCTTCAGCCACAAGGGGTTCCACAATGGGTAGGAAGTGATCCACACCCATTCGTCTTATGGCTTGGGGAGGAATTTCATCACCTACATCACAAAGACCACTTTGCTCCACTTGGGAGCCATTATTCTCATCAAACTCCACGTTACACGTATCCTCAATGAGTCCCGAGGACTTGTTGAGGACATGATAAGTGCGAGAGTTTGTAGCATAACCAACAAATATGCCCTCTTGAGTTCTAGGTTCAAATTTAGACAAACGAGCACCTTTCCTAAGAACGAAACACTTACAGCCAAACACCCAGAAGTACTTGAGGTTGGGCTTGTTGCCGGTAAGAATTTCATATGGGGTCTTGTTCAAGCCTTTGCGAAGGTAGAGCCAATTGGATGCATGACATGCGGTGTTGATGGCTTCGGCCCAAAAGTTATACGAAGATTTAAACTCCGGCATCATGGATCTTGCCGCGTCCATCAACGTCCGGTTCTTTCTTTCCACCACACCATTTTGTTTGGCAGTATAAGGTGGAGAATATTGATGCTTGATTCCTTCATCACTCAGAAATTCATTTAAGGTGTATTTCTTGAACTCGGTGCCATTGTCCCTTCTAATCATCAATATCTTTGCATCATGTTGTCGTTGAGCTTCATTAGCAAAGTTGATGATGGTTTGTTGAGTCTCACTCTTTCTCTTGAAAAAGTATACCCAACTATATCTTGAGTAATTATCCACAATCACCAAGCAATATTTCTTCCCCCAAGACTAACATAAGATGGAGGACCAAAGATATCCATGTGGAGGAGCTCCAAGGTCCTTTTTGAGTAGATGATAGTCGTGGGGCGGTGAGCTGTCTCGTGAATCTTTCCTTCAATACAGGCACTGTAAGCACGATCTCTGGCGAAACTCACTTTGTTATCCACGAACATGATCCCCATTGATGATACTTTGCAAAGATCTCATAATGACATGGGCTAGCCGGGGATTCCAAAGCCATCCCACATCAACTCTAGCCATTAGGTAAGTCACGGTCTTAGTGGGTCGCTCCAAAAAGTTAACTACATACAGACCGTTCTCGACATGCCCAACAAAATCTACTTTAAGAGTCTTGCTCCACAAAAGGATCACAGATTCAATGCCAAAGAAGGTACTGAAGCCCATAAGTGCAAGTTCATGAACGAAAAGTAAATTGTTTGCGAGGGTCTCAACAAGCATAACCTTTTCAATGGTAAGTTCCGGAGAAATTACCACCTTGCCAAGACCCAATGCCTTTGAAATCGCATCATCACCAAAGGAGACTTGGGTGGAAATGGATGGGTCGGGATGAATGTCCACCACCAAGTCCTTGCTTCCGGTCATATGATTTGTTGCTCCACTATCAAGCAACCATGACACCCCACTGGAAGCAAATTCCAACATAAGATCAATGCTTGGATTTAGGTACCCATTCTTAATGGGTCCTTTCAGGTTAGTAACAAGGGTCTTAGGAACCCAAATATACCATTCAATGTACTCATAGGAGAACCAACAAATTTAGCAAAAACATTCCCATCACTGGCATGACAAAAAACATAAGAGGGGTTAAAGTCGCCGGCTGTGTTGGGAAGGAGGGTTTGGCCCTTCTTGGCATTACGACCCTTACACTGGTCCTTCTTCTTCACTTGAGTACCCTCCCCAGTTTTAACAAAGGTTTCCATAAGCTAGGGACGTTGCTTGGTCTTCCTCTTCTTGTTCTTCTTGGACTTGGGTGCAAATCCAACTCCTTCCTTGGCAACCACTTCCTTCTGATTGCTCAAAAGGTCATTAAGATTCTTTTCACCTTGGATGCATGTCACAAGGCCTTTCTCAAGATGCTCTCAAAATTTGGTGTTCTCTTCCACAAGATGTGCATGCTCACAACAAGGGTTAATATCATGGACATTATTAATTAAAAAAAATTGGAGAGAAAGTAGCTATTTCCTTAGCGAGTTTTACTTGGAGTTGAGCACGAGACTCTTTCAAAGAGGCATGAACACTCTTCATGGCCTTGTGAGCCTTGTCAAGTGTTGCAAGCTCTTCCTTCGGTCTAAAATGGTCCAGCCCAAGTGTAACCTTTTCGGATTGGAGCACACGAGTAAGAACAAGAGCATGATCAATATCTTTCTTTAATTTAGCGAGGTCATCATTGTGTGACCCCTCAAGAGTCAAACGAAGTCCTTGCTCTTCTTCAAGAGCAATAGAAATATCCACAATCTCATCGGCATAGTCACGACTGTGTCCTTGTAATGTGGAGATAGTTTCTTCATGAGATTCAGTGAGGTCATTAGGCTCTCCTAGTTGTTCCAAGAGAGCAACAAAATGCTTCTTGGATTTACCCTTGATTTTTCTCATGAATGTATCAAAGGCGTTTTCCACATCCTCTACCTCTTCCTTTTCATCACCACTAACGGAGGTAGTGGAAATTGTAGTATTGAGGCTGGAAGTTTTAATGTTGGATGTTACCTTGTTGGATGCTTTGCCATAAGGCACTTGGCAATGCGGTTCTCATTGGGGACGTTGAAGAGGGACACCTTGCTTGGAGAAGAGGATGCAATGGCCACAGTGGCCATCCCCATCACTTCTTCACTTGCTTCATCATCCTCATCCTCATCGGAGAGGTACTCTTCTTGAGCCACCAACACCTTTTGGGGCTTGTTCTTGAAGAAGTTGTTCTTGTTTGGGAAGGGGTTGGACTTGTCTTTGCGAATAAGTTTGCCATCATTGTCTTCCCTCTTCTCATAAGTAAAATCAGCCACAAAGTGACTCACATTGCCACAGTTGCAGCAGGTTCTCACACGTTGCTTCCCTTTGGGCTCATTTGAGTTGTTCTTGGAGAAATTTGGATTTGAGTTTCTCTTGTTGCCCCAAAACTGTATTGATGCAAGAGCCATATGCTCGTGATAGGCATACTTGGTGTCTTCGGGGCATAATTCCTCTTCTTCTTCATCATCTTCCTTGCCTTGGCCTTCAAGGCAAGGTTGGGAGAGTCTTTTCTTGACCGTTGAACACAAGCAAGAGCACTGTCAGTGGTCTTGTTCAATATGTTCATGGCAATAAACTCATCCAACACATCGCTTGAAGACAAGGAGTGAAATTGTTGCCTCTGACGGATGACTCGGAACATGGATTTGTTGAAGGGCATAATAGCCTTGAGAAACTTACTCTTGATCCAATTGTCATCCACATCCTTGCTTCCATGATCTTGAAGAGCGAAGGCAAGAGTCATCACCCTTCGTTATAGCTCACGGGGATCTTCATCCTCAATCATAACAAATTCACCGGCCTCATCAAGTATCACTTCATAGTTTAACCGTTGAATGCTAGAACTTACCTTGTACATAGAAATGATGCTTCTACATAGAAATGATGTGCTCCCAGCAATCTTTGGCATGAGTGAAGGTACGCAAATGAGCAAGATCTTCAATAGGAACAACCGCTTGAAGGAGGAATAAGGCTGAATGGTTGAGATGATTGTGAACCTCTTCTCTTGGAGTGAGCTTTCTTGGATCATGAGAGTAGTACCCTTGCTCATTGATTATCCAAAGTTGTGTTGAGCTGTGATTCAAATCATCCTTTATATGAAAAACCTAGTTAGCAAAATCATTCTTAACAAGCTTAGGCGGAGGACCTAGATTAATAATACACGGTGGGTGAACCGGTCCTCCATAGACCATGGGAGGAGGAACCGAGGCAAAGGTATTTGACCCACTCGTTCCTTGAGGCAATTTATCTTTTTCACCACTAGCATTTTCCTTTTCGGAATTGGCCCCCGTATCCGAAGTTGTGGGATTAGCCGAATACAACGGGTCGGTAGACGATTTCTAATTATGAAGGAAATCTTTAAGCATGTTCTTCACCTCGATAGTCAATGAGGATCTAAATGTGGAATGGCCTAATTTAAGTCGTCTTGGAGACCGGTTTCGCAACAGCTGCCTCCCGCAACTCCCTCAGACTAACATCACCGTCAGCCATACTCTTTGGGTGGTGAAAGCCTTAATAAAGAGAAGAGGCTCTTATACCAATTGAAAGGATCAATATGGTTGACTAGAGGGGGATGAATAGGCAAATATTTTTTAATCTTTTATTTTAATAAATTAAGTTTAGCAACAAATAGGTTGTCTAGATATGCAACTAAGTGAGCAACCTATATGATGCTAACCACAACAATAGTAAGCAAGAAGTAAATACAACTAAAGGTAAGAAATAACCACAAGTGGAACCGATGAAGACGAGGATGTGTTTCTGAAGTTCCTTCCCTTTGAGGGGAAGTACGTCCCCGTTGGAGCAGTGTGGAGGCACACTGCTCCTCAAGATGACACTAAGGCCACCGTATTCTTCTCACGCCCTCACACAATGCAAGGTGTCGTGATTCCACTAAGTGGTGCCCTTGAAGGCGGCAATCAGACCTTTACAAACAAGGTTGGGGCTCTCTCCACAACCCAATTGGAGGCTCCCAATGAAACCACAGAGCTTCACCACAATGGCATATGGCTTCGAGGTGATCTCTTCTGTCTAGGGTGCTCAAACACCCAAGAGTAAAAAGATCCGCGATGGATTAATGTGGGGGGACTACTTTTCTCTTGGTGGAAGTGTGGGGGAAGGCCTTCTCCTCCAAACCCTAGAGACTCAACAAGAGTTGATGACTAGGGAGGGAGATCGGGCAAGTCTGAGCTTTTGGAGCAACAATGGAGCTGGAGAGGAAAAGGTGAGATCTCCTCGGGGAAGAAGACCCCTATTATAGAAGGGGGAAATCTGGCGTTACCATCCCGTACTGACCCAGCTAAGCAGTAGTAGCGTGCACCTGGGCGGTACTACCACTGGGGAGGTACTACCGTCGTGTAGGAGCGATACTTCCGCTTAGCCTAGTCAAGGAGAGGTAAGACAGTAGAGGATTTTTCTAAGCAGAAGTGGGCGTGACAGAAGGAGGCGACAGTACCATGGCAGCGGTACTACCGCTCCCCCTAGGTGGTAGTTCCGCCCAAACCGAGAAAAACGCCAACAAACACCAAAGAAATAAAATAAGCGATAGAGAGCCCGACAATGGTGGGCGGCAGTACCGCTCGAGCGGTAGTACTGCTCTCTGCAATTTTCTGGGCACTATTTCAGGGTAGCTCCTTTGCTTCGGGAAATGGATGGGGTACAAGAATGAGAGATATTGTTCCACCCAACCTTTCTAAATGTGGACCCCTTCTTGATTGTATGGGATTATCTATGACTCGAGTCCACCAACCCTAAATCAATAGCTAAGCACCATCTTCACTTTCACTTAGTGAGGGGAATATAACCATCTCGTGCCACCTGATAATTCTGTGAAAGCATATGGCACACGATTAGTCTGCGAAGGGTATCGTCATCAACCACCAAAATAAATTAGAAGAAATTGTGCTCTTACACCAGTGTAGTAAGACGCGAGCAAGGAGGCCGAGAGAAACAACATCGTCAATGGATTCAGTATAACAGGACAAGGAAGAAAATGCAGAGAGGAACGATGACCACACGAGTGTAGTAGGACATGGAGAGGATGTTGAGAGGAATGATGTGTTGGGGAACGTTGCATGGGAAACAAAAAATTTCCTACGCGCACGAAGACCTATCATGGTGATGTCCATCTACGAGAGGAGATATGGATCTACGTATCCTTGTAGATCGGACAACAAGAAGCGTTAAGAAACGCAGTTGATGTAATGGAACGTCCTCACGTCCCTCGATCCGCCCCGCGAACCGTCCCGCGATCCGTCCCACGATCCGCTCCGATCTAGTGCCGAACGGACGGCACCTCCGCGTTCAGCACACGTACAGCTCGATGATGATCTCGGCCTTCTTGATCCAGCAAGCAAGACGGAGAAGTAGATGAGTTCTCCGGCAGCGTGACGGCGCTCTGGTGGTGGTGAAGGATCTACTCCTGCAGGGTTCCGCCCGAGCTCCGCAGAAATACGATCTAGAGGAAAAACTGCGTGGTGTAGGGTCGAGCAACACGTGGCAAAGTTGTGTCTCAAAAACCCTCAATATCTCTAGTATATATAGGAGGGAGGGAGGGGAGGAGGCAGCCTCAAACCCTCAAGGTTTGGCCGACATTTTAGGTGGAGGAGTCCTACTCCAATCCTACTTGGAGTAGGATTCCACCTTCCCACTTGGAAACTCTTTCCACCTTGTGTTTTTCCCTTCTCAAACCTTATGGGCCTTGGTGGGAACTTATTCTAGCCCACTAGGGGCTGGTGTATCTCTTCCCATAGCCCATGATACCCCTTGGGGCGTGACACCCCTCCCGATGGTCCTCGTCACCCCTCCCGGCACTCCCGGTACATTACCGATGAGCCAGAAACTTTTCCGGTAATGCCCGAAAACTTTCCGATAACAAAATGAGGTCATCCTATATATCAATCTTCGTCTCCGGACCATTCCAGACACCCTCGTGACATCCGTGATCTCATCCAGGACTCCGAACAACATTTGATAACCACACATATAACTCAACTATACTAAAACATCACTGAACCTTAAGTGTGCAGACCCTGCGGGTTTGAGAACTATCCAGACATGCCCCGAGGTACTCCTCGGTCAATATCCAATAGCGGGACCTGGATGCCCATATTGGATCCTACATATTCTCCGAATAACTTATCAGTTGAACCTCAGTGTCAAGGATTCAGGCAATCCCGTATGTCATTCCCTTTGTCCTTCGATATGTTACTTCCCGAGATTCGATCGTCGGTATCCGCATACCTATTTCAATTTCGTTACCGGCAAGTCTCTTTTCTCATTCCGTAATACAAGATCCCGTGACTTACACTTAGTCACATTGCTTGCAAGGCTTGTGTGTGATGTTGTATTACCGAGTGGGCCCCGAGATACCTCTCCGTCACACGGAGTGACAAATCCCAGTCTTGATCCATTCTAACCCAACGGACACCTTCAGAGATACCTGTAGATCACCTTTATAGTCACCCAGTTACGTTGTGACGTTTGATATACACAAGGTATTCCTCCGGTGCCAGTGAGTTATATGATCTCATGGTCATAGGAACAAATACTTGACACGCATAAAACAATAGCAACAAAATGACACGATCAATATGCTACGTATATAATTTGGGTCTTGTCCATCACGTGATTCCCCTAATGATGTGATCCCGTTATCAAGTGATAACACTTACCTATGGTCAGGAAACCTTGACCATCTTTGATCAACGAGCTAGTCAACTAGAGGGTCACTAGGGACAGTGTGTTGTCTATGTATCCACACATGTATTTGAGTTTCCAATCAATACAATTCTAGCATGGATACTAAACGATTATTATGAACAAGGAAATATAATAATAACTAATTTATTATTGCCTCTAGGGCATATTTCCAACAGTCTCCCACTTTCACTAGAGTCAATAATCTAGTTCACTTCACCATGTGATTTCAACAAATCCAACACCCATATAGTTCTGGGGTCTGATCTCGTCTTGCTCGTGAGAGAGGTTTTAGTCAATGGTTCTGAAACTTTCAGATCCGTGTGTTCTTTACAAATCTTTATGTCATCTCATAGATGCTGGTACTATGTGCTATTCGGAAATACTCCAAATATCTACTCTACTAGACGAATCCGTTTTACTACTCATAGTCATTCGGATTTGTGTCAAAGCTTGCATCAACGTAACCCTTTACGACGAACTCTTTAACCACCTCCATAATCGAGAAAAAAAATCCTTAGTCCATTAGTTACTCAGGATAACTTTGACTGTTGTTCAGTGATTCAATCCTGGATCACTCGCTATACCCCTTAACAGACTTGCGGCAAGGCACACATCAGGTGCGATACACAACTTAGCATACTTTAGAGTCTATGGCTAAGGCATAGGGGACGACCTTCGTCCTTTCTCTTTCTTCTGCCGTGGTCGGGATTTTGATTCTTACTCATATTCACACCTTACAACACAGCAAAGAACTCTTTCCTTGCTTATCTATTTCGAACTCCTTCAAAAACTTGTCAAGGCATGCATTTCATTTGAAAGTTATATTTTAGCATTTTGATCTATCTCCATAGATCTTGATGCTCAATGTCCAAGTAGCTCTATCCAGGTATTCCTTTGAAAAACCCCTTTCAAACAACCTTTATGCTTTACAGAAATTCTACATTACTTCCGATCAACAATATGTCAACCACATATACTTATCAGAAATTCTATAGTGCTTCCACTCACTTCTTTGGAAATACAAGTTTCTCATAAACCTTGCACAAACCCAAAAGCTTTGATCATCTCATCAAAGCGTATATTCCAACTCCGAGATGCTTGCACCAGTTCATAAAAGGATCGCTGGAGCTTGCATACTTGTTAGTATCCTTAGCACCGACAAAACCTTCTGATTGTACCACATACAATGTTTCGTCTTCCTATGTGCAATATTTCACAAATAATGCAGCAACTACTAACATAATTCCAACAAACTTTTAGCATCGCTACGAGTGAGAAAGTCACATCATAGTCAACTCTTTGATCTTGTCGAAAACATCTTTGCAATAAGTCGAGCTTTTCTTAATAGTGACTTATCACCATCATCGTTTGTCTTCCTTTTTAAAGATACATCTTTACTTAATAGTCCTACGACCATCAAGTAGTTCTTCCAAAGTCTACACTTTTTTTATACATGGATCCTTTCTCGGATTTCATGGCCTCCAGCCATTTGTCGGAATCCGGGCCGACCATTGCTTCTCCATAACTCGTAGGTTCATTGTTGTTCAACAACATGACCTCCAAGACAGGGTTACCGTACCACTCTATAGTAGTACGCGACCTTTGTCGACCTACGAGGTTTGTAGTAACTTGATCCGAAGCTCTAATGATCACCATCATCAGCTTCCACTTCAATTGGTGTAGGCGCCACAGGAACATCTTCCTGCGCCTTGCTACACACTGGTTGAAGTGACGGTTCACTAACCTCATTAAGTTCCACCACCCTCCCACTCAATTCTTTCGAGAGAAACCTTTCCTCGAGAAAGGACCCGTTTCTAGAAACAAACACTTTGCTTCCAGATCTGAGATAGGAGATGTATCCAACTATTTTGGATATCCTATGAAGATGCATTTATCCGCTTTGGGTTCGAGCTTATCACACTGAAACTTTTTCACATAAGCATCGCAGCCTCAAACTTTCAAGAAACGACAACTTAGGCTTCTCCAAACCATAATCTATACTGTGTCATCTCAACGGAAATACTCGGTGCCCTATTTAAAGTGAATGCGGTTGTCTCTAATGTATAACCCATAAACGATAGTGGTAATTCGATAAGAGACATCATAGTATGCACCATATCAAATAGGGCGTGGCTATGACGTTCAGACACATCATCACACTATGGTGTTCCAGGTGGCATGAACTGCGAAACAATTTTCACTTTGTCTTAACTGCGTACCAAAAACTCATAACTCAGATATTCATCTCTATGATCATATCGTAGACAGTTTATCTTCTTGTCACGACGATCTTCACTCTGAAATTGCTTTGAACTTTTCAATATTTCAGACTTGTGATTCATCAAGTAAATACTCCTGTATCTACTCAAATCGTCAGTGAAGTAAGAACATAACGATATCCACTGCGTGCCTTAGCACTCATTGGACTACACACATCAAAAATGCATTACTCCCAACAAGTTACTCTCTTGTTTCATGTGGCATGTTTTGCATGTCTCAAGTGATTCAAAATCAAGTGAGTCCAAACGATCCATCTCTATGGAGTTTCTTCATGCATTTTGTACCAACAGGTATGGTTTGCATGTCGCAAACGTTTCAAAAATGAGTGAGTAAAAAGATCTATTGGCATGGAGCTTCTTCATGCATTTTATACCAACATGACTCAAGTGGCAGTGCCACAACTAAGTAGTACTATCATTATTACTTTGTATCTTTTGGCACCAATATTATGAACATGTGTAACACTATGATCGAGATTCAATAAACAATTGAGGGTAATTATTCAAGCAAATAGAATAACTATTATTCTCTTTAAATGAATAATCGTATTGCAATAAACACGATCAATCATGTTCATGCTCAACGCAAACACCAAATAACAATTGTTTAGGTTTTACCACCAATCCCGATGATAGAGGGAGCGTGCGATTTTTGATCACATCAACCTTGGAAACACTTCCAACACGTATCATCACCTCGCCTTTAGCTAGTCTCCGTTTATACCATAGCTTTTATTTCGAGTTACTAATCACTTAGCAACCGAACCGGTATCCAATACCCTCGTGATGCTAGGAGTACTAGTAAAGTACACATAAATATCATGTATATCAAATATACTTCTGTCGACTTTGCCAGCCTTCTTATCTACCAAGTATCTAGGGTAGCTCCGCCTCAGTGACCTTTCCCCTCATAACAGAAGCACTTAGTCTCGGTTTGGGTTCAATTTTGGGTTTCTTCATTAGAGCAGCAACTGGTTTGCCGTTTCATGAAGTATCCCTTCTAGCCTTTACCCTTCTTGAAACTAGTGGTTTTACTAACCATCAACAATTGATGCTCCTTCTTGATTTCTACTTTCGCAGTGTCAAACATTGCGAATCACTCAAGGATCATCATATCTATCCTTGATTTGTTTATAGTTCATCACGAAGATCTAGCAGCTTAGTGGCAGTGACTTTGGAGAATCATCACTATCTCATCTGGAAGATTAACTCCCACTTGATTCAAGCGATTGATGTACTCGGACAATCTGAGAACATGCTCAACGATTTGAGCTTTTCTCCTTTACTTTGTAGGCAAAGAATCTTGTCAGAGGTCATATACCTCTCAACAAGGGCACGAGCATGAAATCTCAATTTCATCTCTTTGAACATCTGCCATGTTCTGTGACGTTTTCAAAACGTCTTTGGCGCCTTGCTTCTAAGCCATTAAGTATTGTGCACTGAACTATCATGTAGTCATCAAAGACGTGTATGTTTAGATGTTCGCAACATCCACAGACGACGCCCGAGGTGCAGTACACCGAGTAGTGCGTTAAGGACATAAGCCTTCTGCGCAGCAATGAGGACAATCCTCAGTTTTACGGACTCAGTCCGCAAAGTTGCTACTATGAGCTATAGAGCAAGCTACATCGTAATTCGCAAAGACCATTAGACTATGTTCATGATAATTAGTTCAATTAATCATATTACTTAAGAACTCCCACTCAAAAAGTACATCTCTCTAGTCATTTGAGTGGAACATGATCCAAATCCACTATCTCAAGTCCGATCATCACGTGAGTCGAGAATAGTTTTAGTGGTAAGCATCTCTATGCTAATCATATCAACTATATGATTCATGCTCGACCTTTTGGTCTCATGTGTTCCGAGGCCATGTCTAAACATGCTAGGCTCGTCAAGCTTAACCCAAGTGTTCCGCGTGTGCAACTGTTTTGCACCCGTTGTATGTGAACGTTGAGTCTATCACACCCGATCATCACGTGGTGTCTCGAAACGACGAACTGTCGCAACGGTGCACAGTCGGGGAGAACACAATTTCGTCTTGAAATTTTAGTGAGAGATCACCTCATAATGCTACCGTCGTTCTAAGCAAAATAAGGTGCATAAAAGGATTAACATCACATGCAATTCATAAGTGACATGATATGGTCATCATCATGTGCTTCTTGATCTCCATCACCAAAGCACCGACACGATCTTCTTCTCACCGGCGCCACACCATGATCTCCATCATCATGATCTCCATCAACGTGTCGCCATTGGGGTTGTCGTGCTACTCATGCTATTACTACTAAAGCTACGTCCTAGCAATATAGTAAACGCATCTGCAAGCACAAACGTTAGTTTAAAGACAACCCTATGGCTCCTGCCGGTTGTCGTACCATCGACGTGCAAGTCGATATTAAGTATTACAACATGATCATCTCATACATCCAATATATCACATCACGTCATTGGCCATATCATATCACAAGCATACCCTGCAAAAACAAGTTAGACGTCCTCTAATTGTTGTTGCATGTTTTACGTGACTGCTATGGGTATCTAGTAGATTGCATCTTACTTACGCAAAAACCACAACGGAGATGTGCAAATTTCTATTTAACCTCTCCAAGGACCGCCTCGGTCAAAACCAATTCAACTAAAGTTGAAGAAACCGACACCCGCCAGTCATCTTTATGCAACGAGGTTGCATGTCAAGCGATGAAACCAGTCTTTCGTAAGCGTACGAATAATGTCGGTCCGGGCCGCTTCAATCCAACAATACCGCCGAATCGAGAAAAGACTAAGGAGGGCAGCAAATCAAACATCACTGTCCACAAAACCCTTTGTGTTCTACTCGAGATAACATCTACGCATGAACCTATCTCATGATGCCACTGTTGGGGAACGTCGCATGGGAAACAAATAATTTCCTACGCGCATGAAGACCTATCATGGTGATGTCCATCTACGAGAGGAGATCTGGATCTACGTACCCTTGTAGATCGCACAGCAGGAAGCGTTAAGAAACGCAGTTGATGTAATGGAACGTCCTCACGTCCCTCGATCCGCCCCGCGAACCGTCCCACGAACCGTCCCGCGATCCGTCCCACGATCCGCTCCCATCTAGTGCCGAACGGACGGCACCTCCGCGTTCAGCACATGTACAGCTCGACGATGATCTCGGCCTTCTTGATCCAGCAAGCAAGACGGAGAAGTATATGAGTTCTCCGGCAGCGTGACGGCACTCTGGTGGTGGTGAAGGATATACTCCTGCAGGGCTCCGCCCGAGCTCCGCAGAAATATGATCTAGAGGAAAAACTGCGTGGTATAGGGTCGAGCAACACGTGGCAAAGTTGTGTCTCAAAAACCCTCAATACCTCTAGTATATATAGGAGGGAGGGAGGGGAGGGGGCATCCTCAAACCCTCAAGGTTTGGCCAAAATTTGAGGTGGAGGAGTCCTACTCCAATCCTACTTGGAGTAGGATTCCACCTTCCCACTTGGAAACTCTTTCCACCTTGTGTTTTCCTTCTCAAACCTTATGGGCCTTGGTGGGAACTTATTCCAGCCCACTAGGGGCTGGTTTATCTCTTCCCATAGCCCATCAAACCCCTTGGAGCGTGACACCCCTCCCGATGGTCCCCGGCACCCCTCCCGGCACTCCCGGTACATTACCGATGAGCCCGAAACTTTTCCGGTAATGCCCGAAAACTTTCTGGTAACCAAATGAGGTCATCCTATATATCAATCTTCGTCTCCGGACCATTCCGGAAACCCTCGTGACGTCCCTGATCTCATACAGAACTTCGAACAACATTGTGTAACCACACATATAACTCAACTATACTAAAACATCACCGAACCTTAAGTGTGCAGACCCTACGGGTTCGAGAACTATGCAGACATGCCCCGAGGTACTCCTCGGTCAATATCCAATAGTGGGACCTGGATGCCCATATTGGATCCTACATATTCTCCGAATAACTTATCGGTTGAACCTCAGTGTCAAGGATTCAGGCAATCCCGTATGTCATTCCCTTTGTCCTTCGGTATGTTACTTGCCCGAGATTCGATCGTCGGTATCCGCATACCTATTTCAATCTCGTTACCGACAAGTCTATTTTCTCGTTCCGTAATACAAGATCCCGTGACTTACACTTAGTCACATTGCTTGCAAGGCTTGTGTGTGATGTTGTATTACCGAGTGGGCCCCGAGATACCTCTCCGTCACATGGAGTGACAAATCCAAGACTTCATCCATTCTAACCCAACGGACACCTTCGGAGATACCTGTAGAGCACCTTTATAGTCACCCAGTTACGTTGTGACGTTTGATACACACAAGGTATTCCTTCGGTGCCAGTGAGTTATATGATCTCATGGTCATAGGAACAAATACTTGACACGCATAAAACAATAGAAATAAAATGACACGATCAATATGCTATGTATATAATTTGGGTCTTGTCCATCAGATGATTACCCTAATGATGTGATCCCGTTATCAAGTGACAACACTTGCCTATGGTCAGGAAACCTTGACCATCTTTGATCAACGAGCTAGTCAACTAGAGGGTCACTAGGGACAGTGTGTTGTCTATGTATCCATACATGTATTTGAGTTTGCAATCAAGACAATTCTAGCATGGATAATAAACGATTATTATGAACAAGGAAATATAATAATAACTAATTTATTATTGCCTCTAGGGCATATTTCCAACACGATGCTGGTGGTGGCTCTAGTGCAACAACACACAGAATAGGAGGCTGAGAGGAGCGACGCTAGGAGTGATGCCGGTGTACAAGATAATGGGAGTTTGACAAAATTCATTCAAAATAGCCCCAAACATGAACACAAATTTGAACATTTATGGACAAGAAACTATGAATTGATCAGAAAATGGAACCATAACATCGATGCACATCTTTTTCATGTAGAGCTTATCTCAAATCAAGCACCGTTTTGTAGATTAGAAGGGACGTAAGAAAGGAGATTAGAGAAGGATCTTACTGGAGGTGGGAGAACAAACAACATACATTCTGTATATTGCTCGCATCGTCTCGTGCAAGAGGGACAATCTTGTACGCTCAATTGTGGCTCGACTAGCCTAGTTGGTCGAAACGGTCAATTTAAACGTTCATGTGGATGCATACCTAGAGGTGCTTTAAGTTTCGCGCGAGGCAACTTGTCGATGCGACTCAAACAACCAAACAATCCAAAAACATCCAACATGGAACTGACTGAACCTAATGCAAGCAATCAAATAAATAACTGTGCTAATGCAAAGTTGATGGATGTGGACACTGAGAGGCTTCAAGAACGAGGAATTTTGGATGGAAAAACAGTCCCAAGAACTACCTAACTCAACAAAGTTGGCAATTTATGTTGGAAATCTCAAAAATCCTCCGTTGCACCCTGCATAATTGCGGCACCCGGGCTGCTGCACGGTGCCATGGAGATCCCCTCCCACCCACCGCTGACCTCACCGCCCTCGGTGTCGACCTTGCACGATCTCCTCCAAGCCTCCTGCTCACTGTGGTTCCCATGGCGACCTCCTCCAATCCTCCTGCTCACTATGGTTTCCATCGCGGTCGCCTCCAAGCCTACTGCTCACTTTGGTTCCCGTCGCGGCTGCCTCCAAGCCTCATGCTCAGTGTGCCGTTTCCGCTGCCCCATGACTAACATACGGCCCTCTAAAGACCAAGGCCGCACCCAAGTCGCGCGGAGGGAAGCGGCCGCCATGGAATCCTTCGTTGTCGGCGCTCACCAAGAGGAAGAAGACAAAGGATGACAAGGGCGTGCACACGTCCAACTAGGCTGTTGTGGTCCTCCCGTGGGTAGTGAACCCTCCTCCCCTTCTCATGTTCACCCTTGCAAACATACAAAGTAGAGGAGCCAGCGTCCACAACCCGCTCGATTGAATGTTTCAAGTGTCTAAAAAAATGGCTTCACTTCTTTTAGTTTTGTGACAAATTCGTTTTGTTCAATGCAATTATTAGATGATGTATTAGATTGTGATGCATTTACTATGGATGATCAATTTTTTTGACAACATGAATGTGTTCATCCCATGATTTTGAGCTAGATGAAACCCCCTCACAAGAGTATGAGGCACAACAAGAGGAGCCAGAATCTTATGCGTATAAGAAGGGATTTCTTGATACAACTCCAAAGGGAAAATTGTCAAATTATGGTGAGGATGAAATGAGTTGCTATGTATAGCATGGAAGAAGAATAGAATTAAGCAACCAATAGCCACCTATTGGTGGTGGATTAAATAGTACTTGATGCATGCACCAGTAGTGGCTACAACGGATCAAACGCATCCCTTTGGCACTGACGGTCAACCATATCCGTGGATTCTAATGATGATCTTATTGCTTGACACATGCCAAAAAGAATAACCAAGTGGATGTAGTTCGCTTGATAAGGTAATTATTTGCTCAAATTCATCCATTCTTTCCTTCATGTCTTGTATGGATAGGATGTTCATAGGCTAACTTGTTTTCTCGATTGTGTTTTGTAGCTCACCATTGCTCAAGGTTTATTTAGGACAAGAGGGAAGAAAGGAAAGACGAAGAACAATATAGGGGAGAAATTCATATTGCATCATCGGTGAAAGGAGCTTGAGAATAAGGAGAAGTGGAAGAACCGAGAGATGTTTGAAATTCCTAATAAAGATGATGCATCAAGTGGTGCCGAAGGTAAAAGGAGCCCCACCTCCACCATGGTTGTCGGTTTGAGAAAAGCTGATGGAACATTGGATGCCATCGTTAGTGCAAGAAAATAGTATGTCGAAGAAAGAAGGCATGAGTGGCGATATGGGAGGAGACCTTCGAGGTGGATTCATGAGTGTCGGCTTAGGATCCACGGAAGATGGCATAGGTGGTTCTATGTGTATCATTGGATGAGGCTTTGTGAATATGGAGAAATATTCACATATTTAGAGAATAGTTAAACAATGGTACTCCCTATGATCCAAATTAATTGTCGGAGTTGTAATACAAACTTATAATACAACTGCGACAATTAATTCGGATCATAGGGCCTAACATATATGATATTTTCACTGACCGCAAATGCAAAATATTTTTGCAAATTAAAAATGTTCTTAAAAAATGAAAACAAAATTTAAAAGTGAATGCAAAAATGTAAAATATGTACAGGTTATTTCTTCCCCAAATTTTTAATATTTGCTAATTTTATAAAGCACAAATATGGAAAGTTGTCACATACAAAAAATATTCAGGAAATTAAAAAAGGGTCCATAAATTCAAGAAAGGTTGTCGAATTCAGTTAAATAATCGTGCACTTGAAAACATTCATGACTTTAATTTGTTCCAAAATTCAAATAATATTTGTGAATTCAAAAAATGTTTGTGAGTATGAAATAGATTTAGCGTTCAAAAACCTCCAATTTGAAAAATATACCCTAAGCCAACTTTTTACAAAGTTTAGAAAGTTCACGAATTCGGAGGTTTTTTACTTATTTGAAAAATGTTTACAATTGTGAAAATGTTCGTGAATTTAAAAATGGCAGGGAATAAAAAATATTTGAAATTTTTTATAATGTTTGTGATTTCAAAATGCTTGTGAGTTTGAAAATAATCACGAGTTATGGATACATTCACAAGTTAAAAGAAAAATAAAAACAAATAAAGAAATAAAGACTAGAAAAATAAAAAAACTCATCTAGAAAAAAATAAAAAATAAACTTCAGGAACCATCCCAAAACAAGGCGAAAGGTTCCACAAGGTTCCTAAAACTGGCATGCAATGTTCCGTGTCCCATCACCTCGGAGAAAGGTTATGGATTATCTGTTCTTTAAGCTCATGTTTGGTCACCCAATCATGGTTGTGCTTAATTCTATGGATATGTTTTTTTTCACCGGGCATTGATCTTGCGGTGGAAATATTTGGTGTCTCGGTCTCCCTCTTTGAGGTTTCTCATCCTAGCATATTATTTTTTTCGAGCCCTCTAGATCAATAAAAGACTAATAACACGCCTCTTGAGATTGGCATGAAAATTTTGGTCCCCAATGGAGAGAGGCCACTCTTCTTGCACAATGTCAAGGTGTAAGATGATTCAAAAGTGCAGCATAAAGATGGACTTTTGATTCTAAATAGAGCCTCCTCGTCCACTTGGTTTGTCTTGTATCTGTTTTTTCAATTTACGCACAGCACATGATAGCGATGCACGTGAGAGGTTGGCTTGGCCCATGCTTCTTAAACCACTTTGGTGGAACCCGGAATTAACGTTCAAAGGTTTTCGAATTTGACAGTCCGCAACTTTTTAGGCCCACGATCACCCTCAAGTAATAATGGACAATGATAGAAGAGTGAAGTCCCCTAAAAAGGGAGAGGAAAGTCGAGGGAGCATGTAGAATGTGCTTATTGAATTGGACGTCCCAATCAGTATTGCAAAAGAAGGAGCCAAGCTTGCTCATAGTCGGGTTATCGCTTTTGTTGATCCACGTGAATCTCCTGTTTTGGAGGTGAATTTCTGTTAGAAAGGATTGAGGGTGGCCCAGAAGCAGAACGTTTCTTTTATTCTTGTCATGGGCGCGGCATAGGTGGTAAGATAGTGGGTTAAGCGGTCAAGGCATGGCTGTTTTCGAGTGAAACTGGGAAAATTCCTACGGTCTTGTATGCTGATCACCAAATGTTTTGGAAAGTTGCTTTTTCTAGATAAGGTAGATGAACAAGTAATAGTATTTTGTGATCTCGAGCACACAAACTGAATCTGATTTTTTTAAACGAAGGCAAAAGATTTACCTAATATATTAATTAAGAGAGGAATGTTTGTTACAAACGGAGCACACATACACGGCATGCGAGACTACTCGCGCATGAAGTGGATACACAGTTTTTTTTGCTCCTCCGGTGATCCAGAGATTTGCCTCTTGATCAATGGTATTTAAGAGGATGGTTGGTGGAGCGCTCCTTTGACGGAAGACCCGAGCATTTCTCTCATTCCACACCGTTCATGAGACAAGCATGACGAGAGAAGCCATTGCCTTCCTATTGGGGGCCCTAGAATAGGTCCTCCGAACCCACCAGTTCAATACCGAATCCTCGAGGTGCCAAGTTGAGATGTCAAGGTGATGGAGTCGAAACTTCTCCTTGACCAAGCTCAAAATCCTGAGCGTGTAATGACATTTGAAGAATAGCTGTGATCCACTTTCTTGCGCACGCTTGCAAAGGGTGCAGAGCCCACAATTTGGCCAAACCCTTTTCTCGAGTCTATCCGCAGTCCAAATACGGTCTTGAATAGCCAGCCACGCGAAGAACTTGGCCTTCGGTGGTGCCCAAACACTCCAAATCATATTCTTCATGGGGGAGAAGACCAAGCCAAGGAATTGGGCTTTGTAGGCAGAGAGGTAGTGGAGTAGTGTCCCCCCGTTGTGTGCTTCCGACAATGGTATGTTCGACGAGGTCATCAATGTGGACGTCGTTTAGCATAGTCCAAAGGGTGAAGATTGACAGATGTGCTTGATGAAGATAAGAGTGGAAGATTTGATGTTGAGAATCAATGCGTTGACATTTAGGGCTTCACACACCTTCCAATTCTTCCTGGCGGAGGCCATAAAGACGAGCGGCGCGAGATCTCTGGGCTTGCACCCATGCAGCCAAGGAGAGTCCCAGGACGACGTCTTGGCGCCATTCTCCACTATGATCGTCGTTGACGCATAAAAGAAATCGAGGTCTTTTTCATCATGCGGGTTTCCTAAATCGACCAACAACTTGTGTGGATCTAAAAATTCTGGTTTGTACAGTGAGGAGACCAATTTAAATTTCAGTTGGAGTTGTCTTTCTATCTGATTCAGTAACTAAGAAGATGATCCAAAGCAACAGAAGAGACCGCCAAATAATTTACCACACGACTATTTCATTCCTTGTATGTTTGTACGTACGTATCTGTATCACACAATCAAAAGAACTGGGAGCAATACACAATTACATGGTTGTTTCCTGAATTCCTGAAATCTTCACAATTGAGAGCCTTGAGGACTATATTTAACGATCGCCTTGCACTCCAGGACGCCAACAATTAGTTCCAATCAAATCAATTACATCATATCATCGGGCAGAAAACGCAAATAATTGGAGCATCCCTGACATTTCCTCGGTCCTCCGCTGGATGTGTCTTCAGTTCAAGCTAAACCTGAAAGAAAAATAATCGTTGCTTTTAAAATGAGTTTGGTACTGCAATGATGAAACTAGATTTGATTCGATTTCAACCCGCTCATTTTCAATGATTTGCCGGGTTTTACGTGATTTGCGACAGTTTCCTCTCATAAACATGTTTTTCTTGTTTTCTCGGTCGTCGGATGAAATGATTAGTAAGTTTTTTGTTCGAGACGGAAAAATGATTAGTAGTTTAGATGAAGTAGATGTCTATCTCTGATAACACAAATTATAAGAGCATTTCTATCAGCCCTCATAAACCCCCGTCCACAAAACTCATTTATAGTTCATGAAAAAATGGTTTTGCACGCCGAAGTGGGCTGCTGTTTTACGGGTCGGCTACGCGGGATCTGCTCGGTCGCAGCACGCTTCGACCCGCAAACCAAAAACCTCAAGTTAGCCAATTTGACATCGATTTCGAGGATTGAGTCCAAATTCGAAGAATAAAACATAGTTCGTGCGAAAATAAAAGCATAGTTTTCTACGACAAACGCAAAAGGACTTCATGCAAACGCAACGACCAAGTCACCCGCCGTCATGATCTTCACTCCGCACCACCGCGATTGATGGCATCGCCGCCTCCAAGTCCATCACCGTCACTTGTTCCAACTCCGACACCGAAAGTAGGGAGAGGAGGAAGTCGCAGGCCTTTTCGTAGGAAACTTCTTGCGCTTCACGCCCGAAACCTTGCCCTTCTTCTCCGACAACGACCGGACAGATCGTGCAGCGGCGAAGGCTCCGGGTGCGCGTGCCTTCCCGACGAGGCCAGCCGGATTTCCGCCCTGCACGAAGACGTTGCCCTTCCGCTTGCGGAACAGGCGCGGTGGTGCCTTGAGCGATGACGGGGCCGACATAGCCGACGACGTGATCTATCGGAGGGGATTGCGCATGCGCGACATCAACGGTGACGGGGGACGGCTGGGAGGCTTCCATGACGGCGAAGGATGGCCGGGAAAGATGGACCGGAGCGGGCGGAGGCGGGGCAATGGCAGCAAAGGGGATGGGAAAAGGGAACGGCCGCGCTGGAAATTTCTCGTGCCAAATCTCGCTGCGGATGGGGGACGAGCTCGGGCCGGCCTCCCACTCCGTGAATCTAAAAGTTGAGGACGAATTTTTGTCTCGTCCCGCAATTCTTTTTACAGGTCTCGGCTTGATACAAGTCTGATCGAGTATTTTTTTTTATGCGAAGCCATATTTTAACGGTTATATTACGGGTCGAGGCATTATACGGGTCGGCGCATTATACGTGTCTACTAGTGCTAGAGATGCTCTAAGCCAAAGGGTGCTGTGAGTGTTTTGTCTTGGACGCATGGTCCTTACTAGTACAGTTGTAGCTGTACCAATACGGATGCCACCAATCATGTTCCTTTCATCTATAGGATCCAATGTCTCCAAAGAGCTTCCCCATTCGTCCTCCACACTTTGTACAGTTTGCAAATATTCGATCGTATTCATGGGAGCTACCTGATGGTCCAGACGGGATGCCAACTTGCGAAAGTTGGTTGCAGCACCAACACCGTGTGGCGATCGAGCAGCTGACATTTAAGTGTGGATTCACTTGAAATGCTAACTGTACCATGAGCGGAAGTAAAGAACAATTTTCTGTTCGTGTGTACGGTGATGCGTGCGACGTAATTAAGCCTACGCAGGCAGAAGCTATGGAGGGACAGAGCGAATCCTGGGCTAGCTTTTGCTTGGAGACAGGTGTTTCGCTCGACTCACTCTCACAGCCGTCGGTCATCAAGCAAGGCAGATGCCCCGTCTCCGTTGTGTATCCATGGATCTATCTGGATGGTCTGCACTACAGTCTACATACAGTGCCTGCCTGTGCCTGGGGCATCTTGTAGGCCACAAAATATGTGTCTTGCTGCGCATCACTTTTCACGTATATGAGTACTAAATCTGTAGGTGCCCCTAGTAGACGACAATGACATCTCGTGGTCGTACGCATATATGCGCTACTCTTTGGCTTGTGTCCGAATTCCCCATTGACTTGTGGAATCTTTCCTTGTGATTGTCATCGATGATATACAGATGGTTGATGCCTTCTGGAATTAAGCAGAATTATTCTTAAACAATGGTTTTGCGGGAAATGAACGATGTGGAATTTCTCTGTGAGAGCAAACACGTTTTCAAGTATGAATTCTGAGAGTGATACCATGCGTATCACCCAGGTTTCTCATTAAGGATTTGCAACTTTAAGCTTCTTGCTATCACTAAGTGTTGCACATTTTTTACTGGTTCATGTTTCTGTTCTGATGATATCCTAGTTGAAAGCTCTGCTTATCAAAGTCATATATCCATTCATGCAAATTTTTAGAAGGCAAATCTTGGGAATAGTTCTTGCAAGCGTAAGGCAACAAACGGACGTCCCAAAATAAGTATCTCAACTTTATATTAAATTTAATAAAAAGTTAGTAATAAAAAGAAAAAGGCTTATGTTCTTTTATCTTAAAAAGAACGGACTAACAGTAACCTCAACACATTTATTTTGAAACGGAGGGAGTATGAAATAGAAGAACGATCAGCTTACCATGTCATTCTGAGTAGGTACACCTGGCATCTGCTCATTGGGCTCCCGGCGGAGACGCCGCGCGGCGCCATAACGCCGTCGTCGCAGGACAGCCTCACGGGCACCATGCCGGTGCGCACGGCCCCGACCCGGACGCGGATGTGGGTGTCCACGACAACCTTGAACGCGAGCCGCCGCCGCCGGTACCCGTCGCGCACGCGGGCCGCCACCGCCTCGTCGACCACAACCCCCTTCGCGGCCGCCACGAACCCGACGACCGCCACCCTCCGGGCGCCGTGCTCGAAGCCTCCCACGGGCGCCCACCCCAGCGTGATGTCTCCGTCACTGTCGGCTAGGTAGACGCGGCCCTCGCCGTCGCCGTACTCGAAGGCGATCTTGTCGTTGGGGTTCCAGGACACCACCTTCACGGCCGCCGTGACGTCCATGGCCGACACCTCGGTGGAGTTGCCGACGCGGAACCGCGTCGTCGACACCGGCTGGAGGTGGAACGACGGCGGCCGCGGGTGGTAGCAGAGGTACGCCAGGCAGGCCGCGGCGACCGCGAGGCAGAGCGCGAGCAGGAAGAACCCGGTTGCGAGGCAGCACACGCGGCGGCCGGAGCACCCGCTGCCGCTGCGATGCCGCTTCCGCGGCGCCCCGCCGCCGCGCTGCTGTCGGTAATGGTGCGCCGGCGGCGGCTTTAGCGGGATCATCTGAGGCGGGGGCGCGAGGGGTGGCTTCTTCAGTGCCGGCGTCGTCCTTGCCGGCGCTGGCGAGGCAGCCGCCACCACGGTGGCCTTGGTTTTGGGCTTCGGCGCCAAGGAAGGCTTGTCGTCCATCGATGGTTCTTGGTCCCGACTGTGAGCCGACCGTGGTGTGTGTCCGAGAGAAGCTTAAAGACTGGGTTTGATCTGTCAAATTGGCAAGTGGAAATGGAGCGGCAGTGGCAAGGCAGTCGGTAGCTATGGAACGCAGTTTTCCCATGTCCAGGGGGACGTCCCCGATATATCTCCATGTACCGCGCAACTAACAGTGGACTTCTGTTGTTGCATTTACAACCTCGAGTTTTGAACATTTTAGCAAATTGCTCACCTTTCAAAATCTTCTTTTTTTAGAGAACACCCATTCCACATACCTACTTACGGCATCTTCAACGTTAATCCGCAAATTTTCTTCCGCACCCGTCCGTTGATAGATAATCAGTCCACGCACACGAATGCGTAAGAACGCCATTTTAACCATAGCTGCATACATTCGGCCTTTTTCATTTTTTTTCAACTCAGCACGATCAAATAGCCGCATGCATATGGTACATACGTTCAAATAGCCAAATAGCCGCATGCATATGGTACATACGTTCAAATAGCCGCATGCAACACTAGTATAAATTTTAAAAAGTTAAAATATTATATTCTAACATTGTTGTCCCTTTCACCGTCCACTCATGCTCAATCAGATTTTTCCTTCAGTTGTTCGTGAGTTGATCGATGTCGAATTTGTTGATGCATTTAAACAAACTCTTCAAATGTGGCTGAATTCTGTTTCGGAAGTTGTTAGATCACCCATGTTCTCAAATTCCAGAGTTATGGGAACATCGCCACCCTCATCCTCGACGATCATGTTGTGCGTGATCACACTGTTGGAAATATGCCCTAGAGGCAATAATAAATTGGTTATTATTATATTTCCTTATTCATGATAATCGTTTATTATTCATGATATAACTGTATTGATTGGAAACTCAAATACATGTGTGGATACATAGACAACACACTGTCCCTAGTAAGCCTCTAGTTGACTAGCTCGTTGATAAAAAATGGTCAAGGTTTCCTGGTCATAGATAAGTGTTGTCACTTGATAACGGGACCATATCATTAGGAGAATGATGTGATGGACAAGACCCAAATTATAAACGTAGCATATGATCGTGTCAATTTATTGCTACTGTTTTCTGCATGTCAATGTATCTGTTCCTATGACCATGATATCATGCAACTCTCGGATACCGGAGGAATACCTTGTGTGTATCAAACGTCGCAACGTTACTAGATGACTACAAAGGTGCTAAATAGGTATCTGTGAAGGTGTCTGTTGGGTTGGCATGGATCAAGACTGGGATTTCTCACTTCGTGTGACGGAGAGGTATCTCGGGGCCCACTCGGTAATACAACATCACAACAAACCTTGCAAGCAATGTGACTAAGTAGTTAGTCATGAGATATTGCATTACGGAACAAGTAAAAAGACTTGCCGATAACGAGATTGAACTAGGTATGGAGATACCGGCGATCGAATCTCGGGCAAGTAACATATCGAAAGACAAAGGGAACATAATACGAGATTAATTGAATCCTTGACATAGAGGTTCAACCAATAGAGATCTTCGTAGAATATGTAGGAGCCAATATGTGCACCCTGGTCCCGCTATTGGTTATTGACCGGGGAGTGTCTCAGGTCATGTCTGCATAGTTCTCGAACCCGCAGGGTCTGCACACTTAAGGTTCAGTGACGTTTCTGTATAGTTGAGTTATAGGTGTTGGTGACCAAAGGTTTTTTGGAGTCCCGGATGAGATCCTGGATGTCACGAGGACCTTCGAAATGGTCCGAAGGTAAAGATTGATATATAGGAAGTCCTATTTTGGTCACCGGAAAGGTTTCGGGCTCATCGATAGTGTACCGGGAGTGCCGAGAGGGTACCGAGGGACCACCGGGAGGGGTGTGACGACCCAAGGGCTTCATGGGATGTGAGAGGAGGTGGACCAGCCCCTGGTGGGCTGGACGAAGTCTCTCTCAAAAGTCCATGCGGCTAGGAGTGGAGATAAAAGACAAAAGTCCTTTAAAAGGAAAGGAAGGAGGAGTCCTCCCAAAGTAGTCCACTTCCCTTGTGGGAAGGTGGACTCTTCCTTATAGGGTTCGGCCGACCCCTTCTCCTTGGAGTAGGGGCCAAGGCTGCCTCCTCTCCCCTCCTCCTATATATACTAGAGGTATTGAGGGTTTTTTGACACACAGAAATCAGCCACGGCTGCCTCTCTCTCCCTCTAGATTTGTTTCTCCTCTAGTCTAATTCGGCGGTGCTTAGGCGAAGCCCTGCTGGATTAGTCACCACCACCACCACCTATTTGATTATGCCACTTGTGCAATTTTTGAAGATGGTTCTACACACTCTTTTATTTAAAAACCTTGTTTTAAGTATTTTTTCTGTGTGTTAAAATGCATTTCACCACTTTCTATAATTCAAAACTAAAAACTAATAATTTTCACAATGCTAATATTCACCCTAGTATTTTACAAAAATGAGTTGACATTTTTCTGGGTGTTATATTTTCTTGTTTTTGTCGTGGTCTTATTTTGTCCATTATAATTGCGACAATAGATTGCGTTGTTGACGAGGGAGTTGGATGAGAAGATTTTGAGGACTTTGAAGACCTTGTTGAGCGAGGCAACCAACCCTTTGACCATGACTATGAAACCCCTTTTATGCATGTCATATGGCACTTTATTTCGCTGCATCTGAATCATGATTGAATTGGTGACCACCTTGGTGGGTTGTCTCCGATATTTCCTCGTTGATACTTGCACTGAGCATGATCCTACCATCCTATGAGGGTTGTGTGGGTGGGAAGTGGATATGATGCTACGTAGTTGCTACACCATTGGAATGGGATTATGCATGTGTTGGAAACAACGGTGTTTTCAAAGACTTTTTGAAAACCCCGCCGGGTGCCACTAATGGTCGAGGGACATGGCAATGAGTTAGGTAACCATTTGAGAAAGAAGTGGCGTACCGAGGCAAGATGCGTGTGTGTTTTCGGAAATGGATTAGATGTAAGATGGGCTCACCATCCCAACCATACATGCGCAACCACGATACCCCATATGGTATGGGGCTTTGCTGATTACCTTGGTCGGTAGTAGCACAGAGCCGACACTACTAGTGTCGGGAGTGACATGGTCACTCTCGATACGGGGTCATGCCGGAAAGGACGACCATGGGCTGCTTTCAAAGACATTGGGCACACTATTGCGTGCCCTCGTGGATGATACTTGTGATGTACATCACGAGGGATGGCACCAACGAGTAGACTCTTTATTAGTATCATCACGAGAAAGGCAATGTTCGGGTAATTACCTTGGGTATGGAAAATACCACAAGTCGTGGATTGACACGGAAGTTTCCCGAGTCCCGTGGGTAAACTTTGCAACCTATGCAGAGTGTAAAATTATTAAAATAGCCGTGTCCATGGTCATGGACAGTTGGTGGTCCTGTTTAGACTATGTCCAAATGTTTTCACAAACTTGGACTATGTGTGCGTGAGAGAGAAAGATGATACTTTAGCTAAGTCAGATGACTTGACATGACGAGTGAACATGAGATGTTCAACCCCTAACATAATGATATCTGTAACCTGTTCATATGGATATCTGTAAACTCATGATGCATGCATTTACAAGTTGATTGATCCTATCATTGTACTCAAAACTAGCTTTCCGCAATTTACCTACTTAGGGCCACATCATGCATTGTTATTGCCTTGTTCCAAACATGGGTGTCTTGCGAGTACATTCAAAGTACTCGTTGGCTTGCCACTAGTTATTTAATTGGTCGTGCGTGGAAGAATATGAGTATGATGAAGAGTTCATTGGAGACGAACATGCGAACTAGGACGCTTCCCACTCAGAATGCTTGTAGGGTTAAGGCAGACGGCATGAGTTCACGCTTTCGTTCAAGATTTCCGCTGCTAGTTATGTTTGGTGTGTTGGCCTTAGAGGCCCTATCTATGTAAGGCCTGACCTAAATGATATTTATTTGTATTACATGGTATGTATTGACCTCCGGGATCTCTATACACATCCATTCGGTGATCATGACTTATGAGTCACGGTCCCCACACAGCTCGTATCAGAGCTATCCTGACTGTAGGAAGCCTTAGTTAGCATGGACGTTAGTTAGGATAAGAACCCTTTCAAAAAAATATTCCTAGTACCAATACTTAGGTGTTTCTGCATTTCATACCTCTTCTACTCTACTTTCAAACTTTACTCACACCCCTCCCCTTAATCCTTTTAGATGGCCATCGTACCCGAGGAACTCATAGCATCTGGCTTCCTTACTCCTTGAGGATAGCCTGGAGAAGTGCCAGTTTCACCGATCACCCATTTTCCTTTACCACGAGCATTGGGTCGATGTCACTGATGTGGTCATGAAGGCAAACGACTCTCCAACAAGATGGTTCTTTGAAGGACCATAGATGGAGACATTGGCATTAGCAGTCGAGACCGCTGCACGGAAGGCACACATCCACCTTCGAGACATCATCCCAAAGATGGCTGACGAGACGTCTACTCGCCACCTTCCTTTCAGGAAGGATGATATTGAAAAGAGTAGGACGTTGGTTCCATCCAAGGAGGATGGAACACCACTCAGGTTCCAGACCTACTTCAGCCTCTCTACCGACAGTCTAGATCACAACCTAATTAAGGAGTCTGTGAAGCTCCGCACGGAAATTCAGCAAACCCACGAGCTACTTTGGCTAGTCAAGACGAAGTGAGACATGATCAAGAAGGATGGAGCCCCTGAGAGATGACCAACTATCGCTTACAGAGGAGCAATACCCCTAGCTAGAGATGCACCCACATGTCATCATGAGTGCGATGGAGTATCATGCGCTCTTCACCGACCCATCAGCGAAGCGTCGTCGGGATGGACCTCCTCGTCCTCCGACCCCCTCAACCAGAGATGATGCCCATACACATGATGACCAGGAGGAAGACATTGAGGAGCATGAGTACGAGACCGAGCACTCCACCACTTGAGTCTGAGAACCCCCTAGGGTAGGATGTGTCTTGTATCCCTCATGCGAAGTCGAGTTTTTGTAATGGTTCATTTGAAACCATGTGTGCTTGTTGTTTGTTTTGTTATTTGTGTTTCGTTGCAATTCGCGCTTTTAACTTAGGCAACATGTAAGCGACTATATCATTTATCTTATCTTGATGTTATATGTTTGGTCTTTCGTCCTTTGTTTTACCACACTTGCACTATACCAACCCCCTTAGGAGCGTTTCCTCTTGTTTCTATTCCTTCTTGACTATTATAGTTGTTTGACTTGTCTACTCCAAACAGGATGGTGACTGCAACCCGCATCAACACTTTTGGCAACCCCAGCGCCGACAACTCTAGCCCACAGCCGGAGGCTAGTGGGTCTGCTTAGGCTGGAGATCACCAGGAGCAACCAAAAGGCGACACTCCCTCGCCACCATTTCCACCGAAGAATATGACCATGGCGCAATTTCTCCAAGTTCTCCGGGAGGAACGCCAAGCCAACACTGTCGCTATCCAACAAATGGCTCAAGTCCTTATGAACAACCAGCAGCAAGGAAGGAACAACAATGGTCGTTCCACTCTGTGAGAGTTCATGAAGAAATCTCCCCAACCTTCAACAAGACTGTTGAACGTGTGGACGTTGATGAGTGGATCTGCACCATCGAGGACCTTCTTGCATTGGTTCATAACAATGAGGATTGTGAGATGGTTATCTATGCCTCTCACTGCCTGGGAGGTACCGCCAAAGCTTGGTGGGATGGATTCAAGGTCATGTAAGGCGACCGTGTGATCACCTAGGCTTATTTTAAGCAAGGATTCCACATTACCCACATTCCTTCTTGGATTATGGCTATCAAGAAGCTAAAATTTTGGGCGTTGAAGCAAGGAAGTGGCTCTGCCACGTAGTACTTGCACAAGTTCAACCTCCTGTTGAGGTATGCACCTGAAGATGTCAGCAATGAGGCAACCAAGATAGAACATTTCATGGAAGGACTCCAGCAAGCCCTGCAGTCCCAACTTTTTGTCTGCGACTGATGGACCTTCTTCGAGCTAGTGAACAAGGCCCTCATGCTTCGAGACAAGTGTCATGCCATAGAAGACATTCACAAGTGCAAGATGATCAACAAGGGTAGTTCTGGAAAACAGAAGCCTCACCCCTTGCAACCAGCCCGAGCAAAGCCAAACTACCAGCCTCAGTAGGCGAGGACTCTTGCGCCTCGTCCGAGCTACCAGCCTCAACAGTATGCCAACCCCAGGACGACATACAACAACCCCAATAACAATACTGGTGGCAAGAACAATAACTTAGGTCAGGTCACGTGCCTTGGGTGGGGTCAGCGTGGACACATCTCAAAGTAGTGCCCGAGCAAGAAGCCAGATGCATTGCGCCCCAATGCACCAAATCAAGGATAAGGCTCTGAAGTGTCACCCAGAAACCAATCTCCCCGCGACCAGCCCAACAATGGCAAAGGTCATGTGAATCATGTCACCGCTGAGGAATCCCAGGAAGACACAAATGTTATACTAGATATGTTCCTTGTCAACTCAACCCGAGCAACAGTTTTGTGTGATTGTGATGCTTTACATTCTTTTGTTACCCAAAAGTTTGCACTAGAGAGCGGTATGAAGCCTACCCCTCTGGTAGTCATATGATGGTACAAACCTTGGGTGCAGTATTAACGACCAAGATAGGATGTAAAGGAGTTGGGATTAACAACAACGGGGTAGAGTTCCTAGCACACCTTATCTTCCTTAAGTCACAAGGCTTGGGTGTGATCCTTGGCATGGAATCGTTGACCAAGCACCGAGGCTTTCTATTCTATGCCAAGCGGACTTTTACCCTGACCAATAGCCAAGGGGTTGAAGTCAAGTATCTCCCCAACCCTACCTCTGCTCAAGCCCTTCAGGTAAATTGTGTGTCAGGAATTGTGTTGGATCAAGTGCGAGTGGCATGTGAAAATCCGGATGTCTTTCTTGATGACCTCCCCAGAATGCCTCCTCACCATGACATTGCGTTCATTATAGAGCTGCTGCCCGGAGCAGGAGCCATCTATAAAAAGCCCTATATGATGGGATCCGAAGAGTTGGCTGAACTGAAGAAGCAACTAGCAGAGGAACTGAAAAAAAAAGATTTATTCACCCTAGTGCCTCTCCTAGGGGATCACGTGTTCTATTTGTGACAAAAAGGGATGGAACTATATGACTCTATGTCGATTACCATTCTCTCAATGAGGTCACAATAAATAACAAGTACCCGCTCCCAAAGATTGAAGACATGTTTGATTAGCTGAATGGTGCCAATGTGTTCTCCAAGATTGATCTCAGGTCCAGGTACTACCAGTTGAAGATAAGACCCCAAGATATCCCGAAGACGGCATTTGTGACTAGGTATGGCCTATATGAGTACACACTCATGTTATTTGGGTTAACCAATGCCCCAACCTACTTCATGTACCTCATGAACAAAGTCTTCATGGAGTATCTGGAAAAGTTTGTCGTTGTCCTCATTGATGACATACTCGTCTTCTCCACGTCTGAAGAAGAGAATGAGCGACACTTGAGGATGGTCCTGGAGAAGCTTCGAGAGCACCAGCTTTATGCAAAATTTAGCAAGTGTGAATTCTGGCTGCATGAAGTTGGATTCTTCGGTCATGTGTTCACAACAAAAGGATTGTCAGTGGATCCTGCCAAGATTCAAGACGTGACTGAATGGAAATCTCCAAGCAATGTGAATAAAGTCACAAGCTTCCTCAAACTTGCGGGATATTACCACAATTTCGGTCAAGGATTCTCAAGCATTGCTCGACCTATGACTTAGCTCTTAAAGATGGACAAGAAGTTTGAATGACCCTCGAAGTGCAAAGAAAGCTTCCAGAAGATCAAGAAGAGATTGACAACGACCCTAGTTTTGGCCACTCTTGATATTCACAAGGAGTTTGTGATATATTGTGATGCATCAAGAACCGGGCTTGGTGGTGTTCTGATGCAAGAAGGCATGGCCATAGCATATCTATTCAGACAGCTACGGCCCCACGAAGAGAACTACGCCACTCATGATCTAGAGTTGGCAAAAGTGGTTCATGCCTTGAAGACCTGACGACATTACCTGCTCGGAAAGCGATGTGAGATATACACTTACTACAAGAGTTTGAAGTATATTTTCACTCAAAAGGAATTTAACATGAGGCGGTGAAGATGGTTGGAGTTGATCAAAGATGATGACCTCAGTGTTCAATACCACCCCGGGAATGCCAATGTGGTAGCACATGCCTTGAGTATAAAGTCTTGTTCCTTGCATGCTATGATTAAGGAAAGGCTACCCGCCTTGTACGAGGAACTTGAAAGCTTCGGATTGGAACTAGTTGCAGCAGGATTTCTGGCCAACCTCAAAGAAAAGCCGACATTGATGGATGATATCAAGGAAGCTCAGAAGGGACATGAGAGCATCGAAGGCATCAAATAGAAGATCAAGAAAGGAAAGGCCCCACGGTTCTAATTGGATGAACAAGGAGTCGTGTGGTCTCGGAATCGCATCTGCGTACCCAACAAAGTAGAGCTCAAGAACCTGATCTTGCGAGAAGCACATGACACTCTGTATTCCATACATCCCGAAGGAACCAAGATTTACCAAGACCTCAAGGCAAGATTCTGGAGGCATGGCATGAATAGAGAGATAGCCTTTGATGTCGCTAAGTGTGACATATGCCAGAGAGTCAAAGCTGAGCATCAGCGACCCGCTAGATTGGCACAACCCCTCAAAGTGCCCGAGTGGAAGTGGGACAAGGTCAGGATGGACTTCGTGACTAGACTGCTGATACGTCCCAAACGTATCTATAATTTCCGCTTGTTCCATGATCTTTTGGGTGACACTGTTATATGTTTTGTTACACTTTTATATAATTTTACACATATTTGGACTAACCTACTAACTCAGTGCACTCAGTGCCAGTTTCTGTCTGTTGATGTCTATTTTGCAGGGGCTTTTACCCAATTTTCCGAAGCCCGAAAAATTCCTGGAAAAATATATAAAAAATCAGCGTAACGGAAGCTTCCAGATCACCGAAGATGGGCCAGAGGGGGGGGCGTCCAGGCGACCTGCTAGCGCGACATACCCCTGGTCGCGCAAGGAGGCCGCCTGGGTGGGCTCCACCTCCTCCGGTGCCCTCCTTGGGCATATATTTAGTCCTCCGAGAGGAAACCCTTCCACAACATCCAGAATCGCGAATTTCTCCATCGTTCCGGCATCGCAGCGCTTCCGAGATCGGGAGCGTCAGGAGACCTCTTCCCGGCACCCTGCCGGAGGGAGGACTCACCTCTGGTAGCTTTTCCACCGCCATGGACGCTTCCTGGACGTGCCGTGAGTAATCCTCCTTGGACCATGAGTCCATGACCAGTATCTATGTGATGTCTTCTCTCCAATCTTGTGCTTCAATGGTTAGTCCTTGTGAGATGCCCTACATGATCAAGGCATCTATGTAATTCTCTTGCTATTTCTATGCTCAGTTTGTTGGGTTACGATGGATTACGAGATTATGTTCAGATTGTTATGAGTTATACATTTGATTATCCTTTTATGTTATGTTCCTTAGTGATTCATGCATGTTCTCCGTTGCTATTTATTGCTTGGCCAAGTAGTAGATTGTAACTCCAAGAGGGAGCGTTATGCATGAATGTGGGTTCATGCCCCTCGATGTCTAGCTTGAGTGACAAAAACATGAGACTAGGGGATGTGTTGTTGCCACCATAGAGAAAACAACGGTGCTTGTGACCACGGTTGCAAGGATTGTTTACCTTATGCATAGTTCATTAATGCAGTTGTCCGTTGCTTTGAGTTTACACTTTGGGTGGGGCTCACAACTTAATACCGGCGAGATGTTATGGATAGATATCTCAAGGTGGATGATTAGTAAGTAGATGCTGATGAATAAACGGTCTACTTGTCTTGGCGTATTGCCCATTACTATTGAACCTCTAACTATGAAGTAGCATAATTAGCATTGCGGTGCGTTCATAATTCTGTCAATATCCCAACTGTGATTTGTTTCCCAAGATAGTTGTTTATCATCTTTTGGGAGAGAGACATCACTAGTGAACATCATGTGACTCCGATCCATATCACCATCATTGTTTACAGCTCCATCACTTACCATTTTCATTTACTTTTCCGTTGCAATCACTATTACTTTCCCGCTTGTGTTTTGATCCTTTGCAAACTACAAGGCCGGAGAGATTGACAACCTCTTTGTACTTGTTGGGAGAAAAGTTATTTGTTGTTTGTGCACGTCCATGTCTTCTGCTAGCGCCA
Source organism: Hordeum vulgare subsp. vulgare (assembly GCF_904849725.1). NCBI lineage: Eukaryota > Viridiplantae > Streptophyta > Magnoliopsida > Poales > Poaceae > Hordeum > Hordeum vulgare. The sequence continues at coordinate 241,416,702 of NC_058518.1, read as the reverse complement.
GGGTGGGAGACACCTACTTGTTGATCCTAGGAGTCCTCCTGGTTCGATAAACCTCACAGTCTCTGTGTGAGGGAAAACTTGCTGATGACTACATCTGAACCTTCCACTTGGGGTAACCAACGAGGAGCGAGAAAGTACATACATCATCCCAACATCAAGCAAAGTTTTCTGGCGCCGTTGCTGGGGACTCCAGTCTTCAAGATAGGGGAGTTGCACGCTATCCTTTAGCTTTCCTTTTTAGACTTGTTAATTTTATTTTTAGTTTTTGCTTTAGAGTCTTATACCAAAAACAAAAAAAATTAGTTACTTTGCTTTTAGTTGTCAAGAATGTTAGGATTTGGTGCTTTGAGGGAATCTGAGGTCCTAGATTTCCATCAAAGGGTTGGAGAAGATGTGAAGAAAGCTTGGGATAGAATTTTTGAAGCACATAAAAGAATTATGCCTTGGATCCCTATCAAAATTGTTCTTAGAAATTTTTATCATGGTCTTTTTAGGTGGTGTCAACACTCTCTTGATATTAAAGCTGAAGAAATTTTTTTAGAGTGTGATGAGGCTAGAGCTCTTGATATTATACATGGTCTACCCAATTACTTTGTTTATGATCATGGATTTGACACTATTATAGATAAACTTGCCATCATTGAAAGAAGAATCCTCTAGACTTAAGAGAAAGAGAGAAACGCATGGTTGATAAGGAAATGATTTTGAAAATAGATGATGACTGGGAGCCTTTTGTTAGAATTAGCATCTCTAACCAAGACTTCCTTGCTTATTGTGATATTGGATCCATGGTTTCTACAATTCTAAAAGTTGTTTATGATTCTCTCTGGTTAGACATGGACAATTTTTCATCTTATCATGAACATGCTAATGGAGATATTACTGAAATCCAGGGAAAGGTAAAAGATGTCTAGGCTACATTCTCTAATAGGAATGCAATGGTTGATTTCTTCATCATGAATCCAAGCCAAGGAAACACAGGGCTTGGAAGGGACTTCCTCCGAGCCTTGAGAGGATTCATTGATATAGGTAAAGGACACATACGCTTACGTGGGAAAGCAAAAGGTACGTACCCGTTCCCTTGGAAAAATAAGGATGAACTTGTTGAGGATCCGTTCGAAGGTTTTTATAATTCCGATGACCTCGGAGAATCTTGATCCTCCTTCTTGCATTATGCCTAGCTCAAAGGCATTAAAGAAAGCCCTTTTTGGGAGGCAACCCAATTTGTTTTTACTTTCTATTTTAGTGGTCTTGATGCTTGTTACTACTGTAGCAACATCATTATATCTTTATTTTTAAGCTTTGTGCCAAGTTATAGCCTCCGGTTGCAAGAAATTTCAAAAGTTGTGACATGCTGTCCAGAAACAGATTCTGTCCGCCTCACGGAAAAATTTGCCAAAAATCACCATATAATCTTTTTGATCTGAATTGTTTTGACAGCATGATCTATATAATTTCCTTTTTGGCATATGTTCTGAGGTTTTTGATTTGAGTTGGAGAAGTGCCCCGAATAAATTATTTACTACCTCGTGTTTTTGTTTTTCACTGATTCTGCCATGTTTTGCGTTTTCATTGTTTTGCAAACCCTAAGCTTACTTTTTATTTGCAAAAACCTTTTGGCAATCATGAGAAACAGTAGCTTTTCATGAAAGTCATTATTTACAGTAGGTAATGAATTATTTTATTAAGGGTACTAACCACTCTAATCGGCTTATGATGAGTTTCGTATGAAGGGAGTTTTCAAGTATGCGATGGGAGATGATGAAAGAAGATATAGGAGTGTCAAGCGCTCAAGCTTGGGGATGCCCCCATGCACCCCAAGAAATAGTCAAGGAGACTCAAGTGTCTAAGCTCGGGGGCATCCCCTTCTCTATCAACAATCATCAGTTCGTCCATCTCAATGCTATATTTTTATCACTTCATATGTTATGTGCTATGCTTGGAGCGTCCCGCTCTTTATGTTTTAGTTTGTTTTAGTTTTGCTTGTTGTTCATAACAAGTCAGAACCTATCCTACCTTGTTTGGGAGAGTCACACGCTCCATTCCACTCTAGAACACAACATAGGTTTGCATGCTTATCTTTTATGCGTGTTCTCTATCTTTCCATAGCTACTCTCATGCTTAGCTCTTAGTTTTCATGCTTATCTTTTTAAGAGATTTTATTTAGGTTGCTTTTGGAACTCTCTTGAATTATCATGCTTATATTATTTAGAGAGTTGGCTTGTTGCACTGAGTTTTGTGTCTTGCATGAGTAGGTAATTGAGGTTGCTATTTAACTATAGTAGTAACTTGCAATAGTTTTGAGTTATTGATTTGAGTAATGTTTGGACTAATGGTGCCAAGAGCTTGAACCTATTAGTGATAGGTGTCGTATTTTGGGAAATCCATGTGTTTTTCAAAAACTAAAAATTAGTTGAGAACTCTAGCTACTAAATAGACCGCTAACCTCTGGAGGGGTTGGAATATATAGAGTACCCTCACGTTACCATGAGTCGAGGATGCGCAAGGATAACCAAACCCCCAAACACTCCTCCTCGAGGTACTTGTCTCTTTGTGAATTTCCTAACTAGATAGAGAGTTACCGATAATAAGTGTATGAGTTCTTCGGACTAATATGAGTATTCGATTGTTGGCACTTCCACCATCCATATTTTGCTAGTCTCTTCAGTACCGTGCATTGCCCTGTCTCACATTGAGAGTTGGTGTAAACTTCGCTGGTGCATCCAAACCCATGACATGATACACTCTGTCATACATAAGCCTCATTATATCTTTTCTCAAAACAGCCACCATACCTACCTATTAAGGCATTTCCATAGCCTTTCCGAGATACATTTCCATGCAACATCCACCATCTCATGACTTGATCTTCATGTCATACATGCTTTTGCTTGATCGTAAAGCCGCATGATAGTTGGGCCTTGCCAAAATTATTGCTATAGGACACACTAGTATCATTGCATATCCTGCTACAGTGGCAGATGCATACATTTGCATACATAATGATAGTTTTCACTTGTCTTTTATGTTGAGTACTTCCTATAAAGTGTGATGATCTTATTTTTATTCATGTAAAACATAGAGTGTTGCCCTTAAGTTAGGAAAAGATCCCAAAGAGGACAAACAAAAGATCCCAAAGAGGACAAATGAGAGATAAATAGAAAGAGCCAAAGAGGCCACAAAAAAATAAAAAAAGGAGAAAAAGAAAAAGAAAAATAAATAAAAAGAGAGAAGGGGGCAACACTACTATTCCTTTTGAAAGATCCACACTCGTACTCCATTGCTATATTTGTACTACATAGAGATTATCATTCATGCATAACTACGTGGGGACCCTTACACTATAGAACTTGGTTTGCATATTACAATGATGAGCCTCCTCAAATGAGCTCTAGGTCTTCATGAGAAAACAAGTTGGATGCACCCCCACTAGTTCCATTAGAGAGCTTACCTTAGCTCATATGTGCATCCGTTACATGGCAATCCCTACTGCTCACATCATATCTATCGTTTGGCTTTCTCTCGCCTATGGTTGTCCTCATTGATGTGAGCCTTTCATACGTTTTTGTCTTCCTTCCCCATCATTATTCTATTTGCCATCCTAAATGCCAACATATCTTGCTTACGCTCATCCATTGCATGAGTGCTCAAAGTCGAAAGGGAGAGGATCATTTTGACTTGTGCCTGACTAGTGGTTTAGGGATGAGTCAAAATAAGATTCCGAAGGAGACTAAGTGTGAAGTTTAGTAGATTGAATTCTCAATTAAAATAATATTTTATGATCTCAACCCATCTCCCACTTCTTTCATGCAAACACCATTTGGAGACATTCGAGTCATGGACAACGAGAGCTCTTGCACCTTTATGTTCTTACTTTGCTAGTTTCAATACTAGATATAGACTCTTGCTTGTTATTATCTTGACGTGAATTGCATATCTTACTTGCTTTACTTTGAAGTTCTTATATCTGTGTTAGCATGTCACCATAGAAGATAATTGTGTTATCATTTATCTACTCGAGGACGAGCAGAAATTAAGCTTGGGGATGCTGATACGTCCCAAACGTATCTATAATTTCTGCTTGCTCCATGATCTTTTGGGTGACATTGTTATATGTTTTTCTACCTGCTGGCGCGACCTACTCCCTGGCCGCGCCAGGAGGCTGCCTGGGTAGGCCCCACCTTAGTCGGTTCCCTCCTTCGGCCTACATTTAGACCTTCGAGAGGAAACCCTTCCACAACATCTAGAATCGCGAATTTCTCCATCGTTCCGCCGCCGCAGCGCTTCCGAGATCGGGAGCGTGAAGAGACCTCTTCTTGGCACCCTGCCGGAGGGAGGATTGACCTCCGAGAGCTTGTCCACCGCCATGGATGCTTCCCGGATGTGCCGTGAGTAGTCCTCCTTGGACCATGAGTCCATTACCAGTAGCTATGTGATGTCTTCTGACCAATCTTGTGCTTCAATGGTTAGTCTTTGTGAGCTGCCCTACATGATCTAGGCATCTATGTAATTCTCTTGCTATTGCTATGCTCGGTTTGTTGGGATCCGATTGTTTATGAGATTATGTTCAGATTGTTATGAGTTTTATATTTGATTATCCTTTTGTATTATGTTCCTTAGTGAATCATGCATGTTCTCCGTTGCTATTTATTGCTTTGGCCAAGTAGTAGATTGTAACTCCAAGAGGGAGCGTTATGCATGATTGTGGGTTCATACCCTCTATGTCTAGCTTGAGTGACAGAAACATGACACTAGGGGATGTGCTGTTGCCACCAGGGAGAAAACAACGGTGCTTGTGACCATGGTTGCAAGGATTGTTTACCTTATGCATAGTTCGTTAATGCAGTTGTCCGTTGCTTTGAGTTTACACTTTGGGTGGGGCTCACAACTTAATACCGGCGAGATGTTCTGGATAGATATCTCAAGGTGGATGATTAGTAAGTAGATGTTGATGAATAAATGGTCTACTTGTCTTGGCATGCTTCCCATTACTATTGAACCTCTAACTATCAAGTAGCATAATTAGCATTGCAGTGCGTTCATAATTCTGTCAATTGCCCAACTGTGTTTTGTTTACCCAAGCATAGTTGTTTATCGCCTTATGGGAGAGAGACATCACTAGTGAACATCATGTGACTCCGGTCCATATCACCATCATTGTTTACACCTCCATCATTTACCGTTTTCATTTACTTTTCTGTTGAAATCACTATTAGTTTCCCGCTTGTGTTTTGATCCTTTGCAAACTACATGGCCGAAGAGATTGACAACCTCTTTGTACTTGTTGGGAGCAAAGTTATTTGTTGTGTGTGCAAGTCCACGTCTTCTGCTAGCGCCAGGGTGGGAGACACCTACTTGTTGATCCTAGGAGTCCTCCTGGTTCGATAAACCTTACAGTCTCTATGTGAGGGAAAACTTGCTGCTGACTACATCTCAACCTTCCACTTGGGGTAACCAACGAGGAGCGAGAAGTATATACATCATCTCGTCATCAATTGCCCATATCAAGCAAAGGGCATGATTCCATTTGGGTCATTGTATATCACCTAACCAAGGTACCCACTCCATTCTCGTCAAGACCTCTTACAATGGACACAAGGTAGCCAATATTTACATGGAGCGTATTGTGATCCTCCACGGGGTTCCAAAGGAGATCATGTCAGACCGAGGTACTCAGTTTACCTCATGGTTCTACAAGCGGTTTCAAGAATACATGGGAACCAAGCTATCCTTCAGCACCACTTTTCACCCTCAGACCGGAGGACAGACGAAACGACTAAATCAAATACTCGAAGATATGCTATGTGCTTGCATTTTGGCATATGGACCCAAGTGGGAAGATTCCTTACCGTTTGCCGAGTTCTCTTACAACAACAACTATCAGTCCAGTCTCTACATGGCACCATTTCAGGTGTTGTATGGACGACAATGCCGGACTCCCCTCAACTAGTCAGAAACCGGGGAAGGACTAGTCTTTCGACAAGATATCTGCCGTGAAGCAAAAGAGCCAGTTCAAATTCTCACAGAACGTATGGAGACCGCCAAGTCAAGACAGAAGAGCTACACCGACTCACAACATCGGGATATGAGTTTCCGTGTTGGAGACTATGTGTATCTTCGAGTCACACCCCTTAAGGGAACCAAGCACTTCCATGTCAAGGGAAAGCTCACACCAAGATATATCGGGCCCTTCGAGATCACCGCAAGATGAGGAGAAGTTGCCTATGAGCTAGAGCTACCTTCTGAGCTTTCGGATGTGCACAACATTTTCCACGTGTCACAACTCTGGAAGTGCCTCCAAGTTCCCAACCATCAAGATCTCTACAAGGACATCGATCATCAAGCCATCGATCTTCAGCCAGACCTCACTTATCATGAGAGACCAGTCCAGATCTTGGACGAAGCCGAGTGTTGAACTCGAACCCACACCATCAAGTATTTCAAGGTCCAATGGAGCAACCACATGGAAGCAGAAGCAACCTAGGAGGGTAGTTCTGTCACACCCTGTGTTTGTACCACTTTACCAGAATATGTTTTTATAAAATTTGGAACCATTTAAAACTTTTTGTGTGCATGTGATGATTGAATTGGTTGATATGTGCTTGTTTGCCTATTTGGGTTTTTATTCACAAAAAATCCCCTTCTCCCAAAACTCATATTCTTGCTCCAGTTACTTGCCCAATGACAATAACATGTGTATAATACCTAAAACTATTTTTATTAAATATTATTTTTCCCAAAAATCTTTTCTTTAATTTAAATTTTCAAAAAACCCTAAATTGAGGTTTGTACTACAAGTCCTCAAATTAGAGTAGATGGCTTGCCCCAAAGATTTTATTTGGATCCTATTATCAAAATAACTTCCCAAAACCACAATATTATTATTTCAAAAGTTATTTTCCTATTTTAATTAAATACCTTTTTCTAAGGCCAGAAATGGCCTTTTGTGCAGAAAAAATATTTTCTTGCTTCTAAACTATTTGAACTTTTTTAGGGAAACTCACTAGACATATTTTTTCCATATATAAGAGTATTAGCACATGGTCATGTCCAAAATATTGGATAAAATCTATCAAACCCGTTTCTGCCTATTTCAAGCTTTTGAAATATTTCCATAGGAAATATTCTCAAATAATTCCAGGAAAATTCTAGCAAGCCACACATGCTATATGTGATGATCTTGCCAAGTTTAATCTCAATGCAAATTTATTTGGTCCACCAAAATATTCCAAAACCCACTCTGTCCAAAACCAAATTTAAGCAACTCTACACTGCCAAGTTTCTCCAATTGCTTTCGAACTCTGGAGGAGTGATCTAGTCACCAGATAATGATGCTACACCAAGTTGTGCAATAGGGAGAATAGATTGGCTTTACTATATCTACAGTAACTTGACTTTGTTGATTTCTAGGGTTTTCTATGTTTGCATTGCCAACTTTCTTCAAATAAGCCCAAACTTGGCGATCATGCTTAATTATGCCCACTATTTGAACCTGTTAAGTATTATAGCTAGTTGGGAAATTTATCTTGCTCAAACAATCATCAAACACCTTCTCGGAGAATCTAAAAACTACTATTTTCCCATCTTAAGTTGTTCTCCTTGCCCCCAAATTTTACCACACCCTCTCTAAGACGCACAACATCACTAGTAGCAACCCCAACGACTATCTTCATGATTGAGGGGGTGAAACCCCACTTGCACCTCTCTGGATAGCCACTTTTCTGCCCTCTCTCTCTCTCATGGCCAGCGCCGATAGCATCCCATGCTCCCTTCCCTCTATTTTAATCCTTCTGCAGTTGTGGGACACAAGTGTCCGCGCAAGAGCACGCCAAAGGCATCATCATGCCGGGCAGAAACACACCCTGTATCGTGCTACAGGACGTCCGAGCGCTGACATTGATCCAAGCCCATGCTCCTGGCCGACTCGAGCCCCTCCCTTGCGCTAGTCTAGGTGGACGAATTGGTGACCACCTTGGTGGGTTGTCTCCAATATTCCCTTGTTCATACTTGCACTGAGCATGATCTTACCATACGATGAAGGTCGTCCGGCTGGGAAGTAGATAGGATGATATGTGGTTGCTACACAAATGGGATGTGATTATGCATGTATTGTAAACAGTGGTGTTTTCAAAGACTTTCCGAAACCCCGTCGGGTGCCACTAATACCCAGGGTACATGGTGTTGATCTAGGTAACCACTTAAGAAAGAAGTGGTGTACTAATGCAAGATGCGTGTGTGTTTTCGAAACAGATTAGATTTAAGATGTGCTGACCGTCCAAACCATACACACGCAACCATGATACCCCTTATGGGATGGGGATTTGTTGATTAACTTTTTCTATACTAGTAGAGATACCATATTACTAGTGGCAAGAGTGATGTGGTCACTCTCGATACGGGGTCGTGCCTGAAAGGACGACCATGGGCTGCTTTCACACACATCAAGCACACCGTTGCATGCCCTCATTGATGATACTTGTGATGTACATCACGAGGGATGGCACCAATGAGGAGAATCTTTGTTAGTATAATCATGGGAAAGGCAATGTTCAGGTACTTACCTCGGGTATGGAAAATACCGCGAGTCTGGATTGACACGAAAGTTTCCCAAGTCTTGTGGGTAAAGTGTGCAACCTTTGCAGAGTGGGAAACTATTTGAATAGTCGTTTCCACGGTCATGGATAGTTGGTGGTCCTGCTTAGACTTTGTCCATATGTTTTCACAAACTTGGAGTGTGTGTGTGTGAGAGAGAGAGAAAGATGATACTTGAGCTAAGTGAGATGACTTGACATGACGAGTGAACATGAGATGTTCAACCCCTGACATAACGATATCTATAACCTATTCATAAGGATATCTGTAACCTCATGATGTACTCAAAACTAGATTTCTTCAATTTACGTACTTACTGCTATATCACGCATTGTTATTGTCTTCTTCCAAACATGGGTTTCTTGCGAGTACATTCAAAGCACTCATTGGTTTCCATTGGTTATTTAGTTGGCCAGGCATGGAAGAACATGAGTATGATGAAGAGTTTGTTGGAGATGAACACGCGAACTAGGACGCTTCCCAGTCAGAATGCGTGTAGGGTTAAGGCAAATGGCATGGGTTCACACTTTCGTTCAAGATTATCGCTGCTAGTTATGTTTGGCATGTTGGCCTTTGAGGCTCTATCAATGTAAGACTTGACCTAAATGGTCTTTATTTGTATCAGACGATATGTATGGATGTAAGACTCTTGTTATTCAACTTCTGTTTGTTCAATGAGCATTGATCTCTGGGATCGCTATACACGTGCATTCGGTGATCATGGCTTATGAGTCGGGGTCCCCACAAGCATTAAGTAACAAGTACTCTTTACTCCCATACACAACAACCCCCTTACTCAGGTTTGTCTTTCCATCACTCACGCAACCCACTATAAGTGAATTATCAACGTATTAGAACACCCTGATGACCCACAAGTATAGGGGATCAATCATAGTCCTTTCGATAAGTAAGAGTGTCGAACCCAACGAGGAGCAGAAGGCTCTCATAAACAGTTTTCAGCAAGGTAATAACTGCAACCACTTAAAGTAGCGGTAACAAGTGATGGTGTAGCAAGGTGAAATGTAGCAAGCGAAAAGTAACAAGTAACAAGTAGTAGTAACGGTGCAGCAAGTGGCCCAATCCCCTTTTGTAGCAAGGGACAAGCCTGAACAAAGTCTTATAGGAGGAAAAACGCTCCCGAGGACACACGGGAATTTCTGTCATGCTAGTTTCATCATGTTCATGTGATTCACGCTCGTTACTTTGATAGTTTGATATGTAGGTGGACTAGCGCTTGGGTACTGCCCTTACTTGGACAAGCATCCCACTTATGATTAACTCCTCTCTCAAGCATCCACAACTAAAAAAGAAGAATTAAAACAACGTCTAACCATAGCATTAAACTAGTGGATCCAAATCAGCCCCTTACGAAGCAACACATAGACTGGGGTTTAAGCTTCTGTCACTCTAGCAACCCATCATCTACTTACTACTCCGCAATGCCTTACTCTAGGCCCAAATATGGTGAAGTGTTATGTAGTCGACGTTCACATAACACCACTAGAGGAAAACAACATACAACATATCAAAATACCGAACGAATACCAAATTCACATGACTATTATTAGCATGACTTATCCCATGTCCTCAGGAACAAATGTAACTACTCACAAAGCATAATCATAATCATGATCAGAGGTTTAATGAATAGCATCAAGGATCTGAACATAAACTCTTCCACCAAGTAATCCATGTAGCATCAACTACAAAGAGTAATCAACACTAGTAGCAACCTTACAAGTACCAATCGGAGTCGCGAGACGGAGATTGGTTACAAGAGATGAACTAGGGATTGGAGAGGAGATGGTGCTGATGAAGATGTTGATGGAGATGACTCCCCTCCGACGAGAGGAGTGTTGGTGATGACGATGGCGACAATTTCCCCCTCCGTAAGGGAAGTTTCCCCGGCAGGATCGTCCTGCCGGAGCTCTAGATTGGATCTTCTCAAGTTCCACCTCGTGGCGGCGGCGAAACCACGAAAAAGCTCCTCCTTTATTTTTTCTGGAACGAAACCCTTCATATAGCAAAAGAGGGGGGCCAGTGGGCCGTCAGGGAGCCCACAAGCCATGTAGCCACCACCAGGGGGTGGCGGCTACCAGGCTTGTGGGGCCCTGGTAGCTCCCCTCTGGTACTTCTTTCGCCCAATATTTTTTATATATTCCCAAAAAATTCCATGTTGATTTTCACGGCAATTGGAGTTGTGCAGAATAGAGGACTCATACTTGCTCCTTTTCCAGTCTAGAATTCCAGCTGCCGGTATTCTCCCTCTTCAAATAAACCTTGCAAAATAAGAGAGAAAAGGCATAAGTATGGTACCACAAGGTAATATACCAGCCCATAAAGCGATAAATATCAACATGAAAGCATGATGCAAAATGGACGTATCAACTCCCCCAAGCCTAGACCTCGCTTGTCCTCAAGCGAAAACCAAGTTCCATGAACATGTCCACATGTTTAGGGATGAAGGTGTCGATAAAACATAATACGGACATGAGGGCATCATGATCACACATAGAACAACAATACATCATAAAGATTCTTATGGGAAAGTAACAATTCCTTCACAAAGCAACGTATGAAGCAAAAACCTTAACGAGAAGTAGCCAACAACAGTCCATACTTATTGAAGCAATTGCACTTTATCATGACATCAGAAAGAGTCAAATAAGAGCTTGTAAAGGAAACCCACATACTCAATCATATCTTTTGTTTTCCACAATTGTTACAACTCACGTGGTACTCATGGTATCAAAGTTTCAGCTGGACACAGAGGAAGATAGGGGCTTATAGTTTTGCCTCCCAACCATTTACCTCAAGGGTAAAGTCAACAATAATAAAGCATAAGTAATCATCTCCAAGTTGATATATGAATATAGATCTTTCCCAAGCATGTGAAGGTAGCCCAGACAAAGGCAAAATAGGGAATTGGTGAAGATCACCAAGATTCTTACAAGGAAAAAAAGTAAAGGTACAAGATAGGCCCTTCGCAGAGGGAAGCAGAGGTTGTCATGCGCTTTTGAGGTTTGGATGCGTGTCCTCTTAGTGCGGAGGAACATCACTTTATATTGCCTCCTGTGATAAAGAACTTTATTATACAGTCTGTCGCTTTTATGTCTTCCTCGTCACAGGTTCGTATAAAGCTTATTTTCCACACACTAATAGATCATACATATTAGAGAGCAATTTTTATTGCTTGCACCGATGACAACTTACTTGAGGGATCTTATTCAATCCATAGGTAGGTATGGTGGACTCTCATGGCAAAACTGGTTTGAAGGTTTATGGATGCACAAGTAGTATCTCTACTTGGTGCGGGAGTTTTGGCTAATATGAGGTGGAAGCAATCGTCACATGCTAAGGGATCTCTAATCATATAACATTGTTTGGAACCAAGCAAACACAATTCATTATGTTGTCTTCCTTGTCCAACATCTACTTCTAAGCATGTAGTAGTTTGGTGAGTGCTCACAATTATAGAAAGAGTCTAAGATGATATATTTATATGTGAACCTCTCTTTCCTTATTACTTCTTATTAATTGCAACAATGACTGAGGTCTATGTTGGTCTATTCTCAACAAGTTTCAATCATCATACTTGTTATATGTGAAGCTATCACTTTCCATACGACCATCTCATGATCTTTCATGCTATCGTTGTTTTCATGCTCTTGATCACGGCACAAAACAAAGCCCTTGACTAAGATACTCTTTATTATATAGCTCGCAAGCTCGAATACATCGGGGGTGAGACAAAGTAAAAGACTCAAACTAAACACTAAAGACTTATTCCACTAAGAGAAGAAATAAAAACTGAAAAGGAAAGAACTAAAACAAAGGTAAAAGAAAAAGATATAAAGGTGATACGATAACAAGGCAACTCCCCCAAGCTTGGCAAAAGTCAAGGGGATTGCCTGTACCAATGCTTAGTTGTCTTCCTTTGGTGGTGATGGTGGTGGAGTTGTTGAAACAGTCTTGAGCTTGTCTAATTTCCACTTGAGCATAAAGTTCTGCTCCCTCAGATCGTCATTTTCCTCCTCTAGCTTTAACACTCTATGGCAAAGTTCCTGCTTACTCTCCTCCAAGAAACGAGAAGGGATAAATATGGTCTTAGGCTTCTTCCTGGAGTTGGGGAGGCTTGACTTCTTGAACTCCACATGGGTGTTTGCAGGTTGAGGTAGAGGAGCCTCCTCCTCGTCAGAGCTTGTTTGCTCCTTCCCCTTTGGTTCATAGTCCTCTTCCTCATCTATGGTCCAACCATAAGGCTCTAAGTCCCCAATAATCCTGGAGTTAGCACAGTCATCGGCCACATAGATCTCTTCTTCTGAATCTTGAGAAGACATCTTGACCTAAATCTGCGGCAGCCAATAGGCTCGAAACGAAAACAGAGGAAAACTGCACGATATGGAGATCAAAACCCTCGGGCGTATATATAATGATTTTTTCTGGACCAGAAGGAGTGCTCCGCAAGAAAACGGAGTCCGGGAGGCACACGAGGTGCCCACAATCCCTGTAGCTGCCGCCAGGGGGTGGCGGCTACCAAGCTTGTGGTGACCTCTTGCGATCTCCGGACTGCTTTTTATTTTTCTAATTTTCCAAAAATTCCAAAACGGAGGAAATTTCCTATTGGAAAAGCTTCGGAGTCCAATTACTTACCGAAACAGATACCTCTTCGTTTTCAGGGTCTGAAAGAGGCTGATAAATATCCCTTATGTACTCCTCTGGAGTTATGATATTGATGATACTGGTCTCAACATTTATGGGAGTACCGGAGATATAATGCTTGATTCTTTGCCCATTTACCACTCTAGGAAAATTTCCTTCCGTGTTATTGATTTTGATGGCACGGGAACGATATACTTCCTCGACAACGTAAGGACCTTCCCATTTAGAGAGAAGCTTGCCTGCGAAGAATCTTAAGCGAGAATTGTGAAGCAGGACATAATCACCTACATTGAACTCTCGTTTTTGTATTCTTTTATCATGCCATCTCTTAACCTTTTCATTGAACAACTTGGCATTCTCATATGCATGGGCCCTCCATTCATCTAATGAGCTGATATCAAACAACCGCTTCTCACCGGCAAGTTTGATATCGAAGTTAAGCTCTTTGATTGCCCAATACGCCTTGTGTTCTAGCTCAAGAGGTAAATGACAGGCCTTACCGTAGACCATTTTATACGGCGACGTGCCCATGGGATTCTTATAAGCAGTCCTATAAGCCCATAGTGCATCGTCAAGTTTACTAGACCAATTCTTTCAAGATCTATTGACAGTCTTTTGTAAGATCAATTTGATCTCCCTATTACTCAACTCCACTTGACCACTAGACTGAGGATGATAAGGAGATGCAACTCTATGGTTGACATCATACTTAGCAAGCATCTTGCGGAAAACACCATGAATGAAGTGTGAACCACCATCAGTCATCAGATATCTAGGGACTCCAAATCTTGGGAAAATGACTTCTTTAAGCATCTTAATAGAGGTGTGGTGATCAACATTTCTAGTGGGGATAGCTTCTACCTACTTAGTGATATAATCCACAACAAGTAATATGTGAGCGTACCCATTGGAACTCGGGAAGGGTCCCATATAATCAAAGCCGCAGGCATCAAACAGTTCAATGACAAGTGAATAGTTCATAGGCATTTCCTGACGCTTACTGATGTTCCCTATTCTTTGGCATTCGTCACAAGACAAGACAAACTTACGAGCATCCTTGAAGAGATTGGGCCAATAGAAACCTGATTGCAATACCTTATGATGTTGGGGAACGTCGCATGGGAAACAAAAATTTTCCTACGCGCACGAAGACCTATCATGGTGATGTCCATCTACGAGAGGGGATGTGTGATCTACGTACCCTTGTAGACCGTACAGTAGAAGCGTTAGTGAACGCGGTTGATGTAGTGGAATGTCCTCACGTCCCTCGATCCGCCCAGCGAACTATCCCGCGATTAGTCCCACGATCTAGTGCCGAACGGACGGCACCTCCGTGTTCAGCACACGTACAGCTCGACGATGATCTCGGCCTTCTTGATCCAGGAAGAGAGACGGAGAGGTAGAAGAGTTCTCCAGCAGCGTGATGGCGCTCCGGAGGTTGGTGATGATCTCGTCTCAGCAGGGCTCCGCCCGAGCTCCGCAGAAACGCGATCTAGAGGTAAAACCGTGGAGATATGTGGTCGGGCTGCCGTGGCAAAAGTTGTCTCAAATCAGCCCTAAAACCCCACTATATATAGGAGGAGGAGGGGGGAGCCTTGCCTTGGGGTCCAAGGACTCCCAAGGGGTCGGCCGAACCTAAGGGGGAAGGTCTCCCCCTCCCAAACCGAAATCTACTTGGTTTGGAAGGTGGAGTCCTTCTTCCCTTTCCCACCTCCTTCTTTTTTTCCTTTTCTCTTTGATTTTTCTTCCAATGCGCATAGGGCTCTTTTGGGCTATCCCACCAGCCCACTAAGGGCTGGTGAGCCACCCCCAAGTCCTATGGGCTTCCCCGGGGTGGGTTGCCCCCCCGGTGAACTCCCGGAACCCATTCGTCATTCCCGGTACATTCCCGGTAACTCCGAAAACCTTCCGATAATCAAATGAGGTCATCCTATATATCAATCTTCGTTTCCGGACCATTCCGGAAATCCTCGTGACGTCTGTGATCTCATCCGGGACTCCGAACAACATTCGATAACCAACCATATAACTCAAATACGCATAAAACAACGTCGAACCTTAAGTGTGCAGACCCTGCGGGTTCGAGAACTATGTAGACATGACCCGAGAGACTCCTCGGTCGATATCCAATAGCGGGACCTGGATGCCCATATTGGATCCTACATATTCTATGAAGATCTTATCATTTGAACCTCATTGCCAAGGATTCATATAATCCCGTATGTCATTCCCTTTGTCCTTTGGTATGTTACTTGCTCGAGATTCGATCGTCGGTATCCGCATACTTATTTCAATCTCGTTTACCGGCAAGTCTCTTTACTCGTTCCGTAATACAAGATCCCGTAACTTACAGTAAGTCACATTGCTTGCAAGGCTTGTGTGTGATGTTGCATTACCGAGTGGGCCCCGAGATACCTCTCCGTCACACGGAGTGACAAATCCCAGTGTCGATCCATACTAACTCAACGAACACCTTTGGAGATACCTATAGAGCATCTTTATAGTCACCCAGTTACGTTGCGACGTTTGATACACACAAAGCATTCCTCCGGTGTCCGTGAGTTATATGATCTCATGGTCATAGGAACAAATACTTGACACGCAGAAAACAGTAGCAACGAAATGACACGATCAACATGCTACGTCTATTAGTTTGGGTCTAGTCCATCACATGATTCTCCTAATGATGTGATCCCGTTATCAAGTGACAACACTTGCCCATGGCCAGGAAACCTTGACCATCTTTGATCAACGAGCTAGTCAACTAGAGGCTTACTAGGGACAGTGTTTTGTCTATGTATCCACACAAGTATTGTGTTTTCAATCAATACAATTATAGCATGGATAATAAACGATTATCATGAACTAAGAAATATAATAATAACTAATTTATTATTGCCTCTAGGGCATATTTCCAACAGTCTCCCACTTGCACTAGAGTCAATAATCTAGTTCACATCACCATGTGATTCCAACGAATCCAACACCCATATAGTTATGGGGTCTGATCACGTCTTGCTCGTGAGAGAGGTTTTAGTCAACGGTTCTGAAACTTTCAGATCCGTGCGTTCTTTAGAAATCTTTATGTCATCTTATAGACGCTGCTACTACGTGCTATTCGGAAATGCTCCAAATATCTACTCTACTATACGAATCCGTTTCACTACTCATAGTTATTCGGATTAGTGTCAAAGCTTGCATCGACGTAACCCTTTACGACGAACTCTTCAACCACCTCCATAATAGAGAAAAATTCCTTAGTCCATTATTTACTAAGGATAAATTTTGACCGCTGCTAGTGATTCAATCATGGATCATTCTCTGTACCTCTCAACAGACTTTGAGTCAAGGCACACATCAGGTGCGGTACACAACATGGCATACTTCAGATTCTACGGCTAAGGCATAGAAGACGACCTTCGTCTATTCTCTTTATTCTGCCGTGGTCGGGTTCTGAGTCTTACTCAAATTTACACCTTATAACGCAACCAAGAACTCCTTCTTTGCTGATCTATTTTGAACTCCTTCAAAAACTTGTCAAGGCATGCATCTTATTGAAACTTTCATTAAACGCTTTTGATCTATCTCCACAGATCTTTGATGCTCAACGTTCAAGTAGCGCAATCCAGGTATTCCTTTGAAAACTCCTTTCAAACAACCTTATATGCTTTACAGAAATTCTACATTACTTCTGATCAACAATATGTCTACCACATACACTTATCAGAAATTCTATAGTGCTCCCACTCACTTCTTTGGAAATACAAGTTTCTCATAAACCTTGTATAAACCCAAAATCTTTGATCATCTCATCAAAGTGTATATTCCAACTCCGAGATGCTTGCACCAGTCCATTGAAGGATCACTGGAACTTGCATACTTGCTAGTATCTTTAGGATCGACAAAACCTTCTGGTTGTATCACATTCAATGTTTGCTCAAGGAAACCGTTGAGAAAACAATGTTTTGACATCCTATGTGCAATATTTCATAAATAATGCATCAACAACTAACATAATTCTAACAGACCTTTAGCATCGCTACGAGTGAGAAAGACTCATCATAGTCAACAGTTTGATCTTGTCGGAAACATCTTTGCGACAAGTCGAGCTTTTCTTAATAGTGACTTATCACCATCATCGTCTGTCTTCCTTTCAAAGATCCATCTTTACTCAATAGTCTTATGACCATCAAGTAGTCCTTCCAAAGTCTACACTTTGTTTTCATACATGGATCCTCTCTCGGATTTCATGGCTTCCAGCCATTTGTTGGAATCCGGGCCCACCATTGCTTTCTCCATAACTCGTAGGTTCACTGTTGCTCAACAACATGACCTCCAAGACAGGGTTACCGTACCACTGTGTAGTAGTACGCGACCTTGTCAACTTACAAGGCTTGTAGTAACTTGTTCCGATGCTCGATGATCACCATCATCAGCTTTCACTTCAATTGGCGTAGGCGCCACAGGAATAACTTCCTGCGCCCTGCTACACACTGGTCGAAGTGATGGTTCAATAACCTCATCAAGTTCTACCACCCTCCCACTCAATTCTTTCGAGAGAAACCTTTCCTCGAGAAAGGATCTGTTTCCAGAAACAAATACTTTGCTTTCGGATCTGAGATAGGAGATGTACCCAACTGTTTTGGATATCCTATGAAGATGCATTTATCCGCTTTGGGTTCGAGCTTATCAGACTGAAACTTTTTCACATAAGTGTCGAAGCCTCAAACTTTCAAGAAACGACAATTTAGATTTCTCTAAACCTCAGTCTATACTGTGTCATCTCAACGGAAATACGCGGTGCCCCATTTTAAAGTGAATGCGGTTGTCTCTAATGCATAACCCATAAACAATAGTGGTAATTCGACAAGAGACATCATAGCATGCACCATACCAAATAGTGCGTGACTATGACGTTCAGACACATCATCACACTATGATGTTCCAGGTGGCATGAACTGTGAAACAATTTCCACATTGTCTTAACTGAGTACCAAAACTCGCAACTCAGATATTCATTTCTATGATCATATCGTAGACAGTTTATCCTCTTGTTACGACGAACTTCACTCTGAAACGGAATTGAACTTTTCAATATTTCAGACTTGTGATTTATTAAGTAAATACTCCTGTATCTACTCAAATCGTCAGTGAAGTAAGAACATAATGATATCCACTGCGTGCCTCAGCACCCATTGGACTGCATACATCAAAATGTATCACTTCCAACAAGTTACTATCTTGTTTCATCTCAATGAAAAACAAGGCCTTGCTCATGTGGTATGATTTGCATGTCACTAGTGATTCAAAAACAAGTGAGTATAAAGATCCATCAGCATGGAGCCTCTTCATGCAATTTATACCAACATGACTCAAGCGGCAGTGCCACAAGTAAGTGGTACTATCATCATTACCTCGTATCTTTTGGCACCAATATTATGAACATGTGTAACACTACGATCGAGATTCAATAAACCATTGAAGGTGATTATTCAAGGAAACAGAGTAACCATTATTCTCTTTAAATGAATAATCGTATTGCAATAAACACGATCCAATCATGTTCATGCTTAATGCAAGCACCAAATAACAATTATTTAGGTTTAACACCAATCCCGATGGTAGAGGAAGCGTGCGACGTTTGATCATATCAACCTTGGAAACACTTCCAACACGTATCGTCACCTCGCCTTTAGCTAGTCTCCGTTTATGCCGTAGCTTTCATTTCGTGTTACTAATCACTTAGCAACCGAACCGGTATCCAATACCCTCATGCTACTAGGAGTACTAGTAAAGTACACATCAACATCATGTATATCAAATATACTTCTTTCGACTTTTGCCAGCCTTCTTATCTACCAAATATCTAGAGTTGCTCCGCCTCAGTGACTGTTCCCCTCATTACAGATGCACTTAGTCTCGGGTTTGGGTTTAATCTTGGGTCTCTTCATTAGTGCAGCAACTGTTTTGCCGTTTCACGAAGTATCCCTTCTAGCCCTTGCCTTTCTTGAAACTTAGTGGTTTTACAAACCATCAACTATTGATGCTCCTTCTTGATTTCTACTTTCGCAGTGTCAAACATCGCGAATCGCTCAAGGATCATTGTATCTATCCTTGATATGTTATAGTTCATCACGAAGCTCTCACAGCTTGGTGGCAGTGACTTTGGAGAACCATCACTATCTCATCTGGAAGATTAACTCCCACTTGATTCAAGTGATTGTCGTACTCACACAATCTGAGCACACGCTCAACGATTGAGCTTTTCTCCTTTACTTTGTGGACAAAGAATCTTGTCGGAGGTCTCGTACCTCTCAACAAGGGCACGAGCATGAAATCACAATTTCATCTCTTTAGAACATCACTTATGTTCCGTGACGTTTCAAAACGTCTTCGGTGCCTTGCTTCTAAGCCATTAAGTATTTTGCATTGAACTATCGTGTAGTCATTAGAAACGTGTATGTCGGATGTTCACAGCATCCACAGACGACGCTCGAGGTGCAGCACACCGAGTGGTGCATTAAGGACATAAGCCTTCTGTGCAGCAACAAGGACAATCCTCTTCAAAGTTTGCTACTATCAACTTTCAACTAAATTTTCTCTAGGAACATATAAAAACAGTAGAGCTATAGCGCAAGCTACATCGTAATTCGCAAAGACCATTAGACTATGTTCATGACAATTAGTTCAATTAATCATATTACTTAAGAACTCCCACTCAAAAAGTACATCTCTCTAGTCATTTGAGTGGTACATGATCCAAATCCACTATCTCAAGTCTGATCAGCACGTGAGTCGAGAATAGTTTCAGTGGTAAGCATCTCTATGCTAATCATATCAACTATACGATTCATGCTCGACCTTTCGGTCTCATGTGTTCCGAGGCCATGTCTGCACATGCTAGGCTCGTCAAGCTTAACCCGAGTGTTCTGCGTGTGCAACTGTTTTGCACCCGTTGTATGTGAACGTTGAGTCTATCACACCCGATCATCACGTTGTGTCTCGAAACGAAGAACTGTCGCAACGGTGCACAGTCGGGGAGAACACAATTTTGTCTTGAAATTTTAGTGAGAGATCACCTCATAATGCTACCGTCGTTCTAAGGAAGATAAGGTGCAAAAAGGATTAACATCACATGCAATTCATAAGTGACATGATATGGCCATCATCATGCGCTTCTTGATCTCCATCACCAAAGCACCGGCACGATCTTCTTGTCACCGACGTCACACCATGATCTCCATCATCATGATCTCCATCAAAGTGTCGCCATCGGGGTTGTCGTGCTACTCATGCTATTACTACTAAAGCTACGTCCTAGCAATATAGTAAACGCATCTGCAAGCACAAATGTTAGTTTAAAGACAACCCTATGGCTCCTGCCGGTTGCCGTACCATCGACGTGCAAGTCGATATTATCTATTATAACATGATCATCTCATACATCCAATATATCACATCACATCGTTTGGCCATATCACATCACAAGCATAGCCTGCAAAAACAAGTTAGACGTCTTCTAATTTTGTTGTTGCATGTTTTACGTGGTGACCATGGGTATCTAGTAGGATCGCATCTTACTTACGCAAACACCACAACGGAGATATATGTGTTGCTATTTAACCTCATCCAAGGACCTCCTCGGTCAAATCCGATTCAACTAAAGTTGGAGAAACTGACACCCGCCAGTCATCTTTGAGCAACGGAGTTACTCGTAGTGATGAAACCAGTCTCTCGTAAGCGTAAGAGTAATGTCGGTCCGAGCCGCTTCGATCCAACAATACCGCAGAATCAAGAAAAGACTAAGGAGGGCAGCAAAACGCACATCACCGCCCACAAAAACTTTTGTGTTCTACTCGAGAAGACATCTACGCATGAACCTAGCCCATGATGCCACTGTTGGGGAACGTCGCATGGGAAACAAAAAGTTTCCTACGCGCACGAAGACCTATCATGGTGATGTCCATCTACGAGAGGGGATGTGTGATCTACGTACCCTTGTAGACCGTACAGCAGAAGCGTTAGTGAACGCGGTTGATGTAGTGGAACGTCCTCACGTCCCTCGATCCGCCCCGCGAACTATCCCGCGATCAGTCCCACGATCTAGTGCCGAACGGACGGCACCTCCGCGTTCAGCACACGTACAGCTCGACGATGATCTCGGCCTTCTTGATCCAGCAAGAGAGACGGAGAGGTAGAAGAGTTCTCCGGCAGCGTGACGACGCTCCAGAGGTTGGTGATGATCTCGTGTCAGCAGGGCTCCGCCCGAGCTCCGCAGAAACGCGATCTAGAGGTAAAACCGTGGAGATATGTGGTCGGGCTGCCGTGGCAAAAGTTGTCTCAAATCAGCCCTAAAACCCCACTATGTATAGGAGGAGGAGGGGGGAGCCTTGCCTTGGGGTCCAAGGACTCCCAAGGGGTCGGCCGAACCTAAGGGGGAAGGTCTCCCCCTCCCAAACCGAAATCTACTTGGTTTGGAAGGTGGAGTCCTTCTTCCCTTTCCCACCTCCTTCTTTTTTTTCCTTTTCTCTTTGATTTTTCTTCCAATGCGCATAGGGATCTTTTGGGCTGTCCCACCAGCCCACTAAGGGCTGGTGCGCCACCCCCAAGGCCTATGGGCTTCCCCGGGGTGGGTTGCCCCCCCCGGTGAACTCCCGGAACCCATTCGTCATTCCCGGTACATTCCCGGTAACTCCGAAAACCTTTCGGTAATCAAGTGAGGTCATCCTATATATCAATCTTCTTTTCCGGACCATTCCGGAAACCCTAGTGACGTCCGTGATCTCATCCGGGACTCCGAACAACATTCGGTAACCAACCACATAACTCAAATACGCATAAAACAACGTCGAACCTTAAGTGTGCAGACCCTGCGGGTTCGAGAACTATGTAGACATGACCCGAGAGACTCCTCGGTCAATATCCAATAGCGGGACCTGGATTCCCATATTGGATCCTACATATTCTATGAAGATCTTATCGTTTGAACCTCAGTGCCAAGGATTCATATAATCCCGTATGTCATTCCCTTTGTCCTTTGGTATGTTACTTGCCCGAGATTCGATCATCGGTATCCGCATACTTATTTCAATCCCGTTTACCGGCAAGTCTCTTTACTCGTTCCGTAATACAAGATCCCGTAACTTACAGTAAGTCACATTGCTTGCAACGCTTGTGTGTGATGTTGCATTACTGAGTGGGCCCCGAGATACCTCTCCGTCACACGGAGTGACAAATCCCAGTGTCGATCCATACTAACTCAACGAACACCTTTGGAGATACCTATAGAGCATCTTTATAGTCACCCAGTTACGTTGCGACGTTTGATACACACAAAGCATTCCTCCGGTGTCCGTGAGTTATATGATCTCATGGTCATAGGAACAAATACTTGACACGCAGAAAACAGTAGCAACGAAATGACACGATCAACATGCTACGTCTATTAGTTTGGGTCTAGTCCATCACATGATTCTCCTAATGATGTGATCCGTTATCAAGTGACAACACTTGCCCATGGCCACGAAACCTTGACCATCTTTGATCAACGAGCTAGTCAACTAGAGGCTTACTAGGGACAGTGTTTTGTCTATGTATCCACACAAGTATTGTGTTTCCAATCAATACAATTATAGCATGGATAATAAATGATTATCGTGAACTAAGAAATATAATAATAACTAATTTATTATTGCCTCTAGGGCATATTTCCAACATATGAGCAGTTCTATCTCTAGCATGGTGTCCTCCGTAGGCTTCGGAATGACACTTCTGCAGGATCTGTCCCTGTTCATGTTCAGGCACACAACGTCTAATAACACCATCTACTCCTTCCTTATAAAGGTGAGGATCATCCCAAAAGTAGTGTCTCAAATCAAAGAAGAATTTCTTATTTTGCTGGTAGGTGAAACTGGGTGGTATGTATTTGGCTATGATATTTGCGTAATCAGCATACCACGGTGCACTATGTAAAGTGCAGATGACATTTAATTGCTCATCAGCAAAGCCATCATCAATAGGTCGTGGGTCATCAAGGACATTCTCTAGCCTGGACAAGTTATCTGCTACAGGGTTATCAGCACCCTTGCGGTCAACAACGTGCAAATCAAATTCCTGTAGCAGGAGAACCCATCTGATTAGCCTAGTCTTAGCGTCCTTCTTCTCCATAAGGTACTTAATAGCAGCATGATCAGACTGAATAGTGACTTTGGAGTCAACTATATAAGATCTTAACATTTCACATGCAAACACGACTGCTAAAAACTCCTTTTCCTAGTGGCATAGTTTCTTCGCACACTGTCTAGAGTTTTACTAGCATAGTGAATAACAATCAACTTCTTGTCAACTCTTTGTCCTAGAACAACAACAACAACATAATCACTAGCGTCGCACAGGATTTCAAAGGGCAAGTTCCAGTCAGGTGGTTGAACAATGGGTGCGGTTATCAAGGCCTTCTTAAGTATTTCGAAAGCTTCCTCACAATCCTCATCAAAAACAAAAGGAACATCCTTGTGCAAGAGGTTGGTAAGAGGCCTAGAAATCTTAGAGAAGTCTTTAATAAACCTTCTATAGAAACCAGCATGACCTAGGAAACTTCGTATACCTTTGATATCTGTGGGGCAAGGCATTTTCTCAATTGCATCAACCTTAGCCTTATGAACTTCAATGCCTCTTTCAAAAATTTTGTGTCCTAAGACGATGCCTTCATTAACCATAAAGTGGCACTTCTCCCAATTCAAGACGAGGTTGGTATCTTTGCATCTCTGTAAGACTCGATCAAGGTTGCTGAGGCAATCATCAAAGGAAGACCCGTAAATGGAGAAGTTATCCATGAAAACCTCGACAATATTTTCAAAAAAGTCAGAGAATATAGCCATCATACATCTTTGAAAGGTGGCAGGTGCATTGCATAAGCCAAAAGGCATACGTCTATAAGCAAAGGTACCGAAGGGGCACGTGAAAGTGGTTTTCTCCTGATCAGATTGTGCAACAGGTATTTGCGAGAAACCTGAATAACCGTCTAGAAAGCAGAAGTGTGTGTGTGTTTGGATAGCCTTTCAAGCATTTGGTCGATAAACGACAAAGGATAATGGTTTTTCCTGGTTGCCTTGTTCAGTTTCCGGAAGTCTATCACCATCCTATAGCCAGTAATAATCCTTTGTGGGATTAATTCATTCTTATCATTAGGAACGACGGTGATACCTCCCTTCTTAGGTACACAATGTATTGGACCTACCCAATCACTATGAGCAACAGGATAAATTATTCCTGCTTCCAGAAGCTTTAATATTTCTTTTCTCACGACCTCTTTCATCTTAGGATTTAATCTCCTTTGATGACCAGCAACTGGTTTAGAATCAGGATCCGTTTTAATCTTGTGCTGACATAGAGTGGGACTAATACCCTTAAGATCATCAAGAGTATATCCAATAGCCGCACGGTGCTTCCTCAAAGTTTTTAATAACTTCTTCTCTTCGTGATTCGAGAGGTGAGCACTAATAATAACAGGATATATCTCCTTCTCATCAAGGTAGGCATACTTAAGAGTATCTGGTAACTCTTTTAGCTCGAACACAGGATCACCCTTTGGTGGGGGAGGATCCCCAAGCAGTTCAACAGGCAGATTATTCTTGAGAATAGGATATTGCTCTAAGACAATTTTATCTATCTCATCTCTTTCATCCATATGCATATCATTTTCATGCTCAAGAAGATATTGCTCTAAAGGATCCGTAGGAGGCACGACAATAGAGGCAAGAGCAATGATTTCATCCCTACCAGACGACTCTTTTTCATGGGGTTGTCTTCCAAACTTGGAGAAGTTAAATTCATGAGACACACCCTCGAAACTAACAGTGCCAGTCTTCTTAATGCAATCAATGTGAGCATTGACAATGTTGAGAAAGGGTCTACCAAATATGACGGGACAAAAGCTATCTTGTGAAGTAGCAAGGACGAGGAAATCAGTAGGATACTTCGTCTTACCACACAGGACTTCTACGTCTCTCACAATTCCCAGAGGGCAGATAGTGTCTCTATTAGCTAGCGTAATAGTGACATCAATGGGTTCTAACTCAGCACGTGCAATCTCATCTTTGATTTCATCATATAGGGACCAATGTATTGCACTAACACTAGCACCCATATCACATAAACCACGATAACAGTGATCTCCTATCTTGACAGAAACAACGGGCAGGCCAACTACAGTTTCGTATTTGTCTTTCGCGTGAGGTTTAGCAATTCTAGCAGAGTCCTCACAGAATTTGATAACATGCCCATCTATGTCTTCGGCTAAGAGATCTTTGATAATAGAAACACTAGGTTCAACTCTAATTTCCTCAAGGGGTGCAAGTGGTCTAATGTAAACCCTACGTATCAAAGTTGGAGCTTTAGAATAATCCTTTTTCCTAGCAGGGTAAGGTGGTTTCTCAGCGTAGGCACAATGAACAACAGGGTCACTAAAAGCAATGACTTTCTCCTCAACTAGATCGGGTTTAGCTATGTTGACTTATACAGGGGGGTGATATTTAAACCAGTTCTCTTTGGGAAGATCAACATGAGCAGCAAAAGATTCACATAGAGAAGCTACTATCTCAGAGTCAAGTCCATACTTAGCGCTAAAATCTCTAGAAGTGTTTGTTTCAACAAAAGATTTAACGCAATCAAACTGGAAATTCATACCTGACTCCTTACCTTCTTCCAGCTCCCAATCTTCAGAGTTACGTTTGATTCTTTCCAATAAATTCCACTTGTGGTCAATATCCTTCTTCATAAAAGAACCGGGACAAGAAGTGTCAAGCATGGTACGATCTTCATGGGAAAGCCGAGCATAAAAGTTTTGAGTGATAATTTCTCTCAAGAGCTCATGATTGGGGCATGAATATAACATTGATTTAAGCCTCCCCCAAGCTTGAGCTATGCTTTCCCTGTCATGAGGCCAAAAGTTATAAATATAATTCCGATCATGATGTACTAAAT
This sequence comes from Hordeum vulgare subsp. vulgare, assembly GCF_904849725.1. Lineage (NCBI taxonomy): Eukaryota > Viridiplantae > Streptophyta > Magnoliopsida > Poales > Poaceae > Hordeum > Hordeum vulgare. The sequence continues at coordinate 241,390,467 of NC_058518.1, read as the reverse complement.
GCATAGGATAGAGCTTTTCATGAAATTCCAATTTCAATCGATGGTAGTCCCATGATCCAGTATCATCACATAGCCTATACCATGTCAACGCCTTATCCTTCAAAGATAAAGGAAAGACTTTCTTCTTTACCTCATCCCCGGGCAAACCTGCAAGCTTAAATAAACCACAAACTTCATCTACATAGATCAGATGCAAGTCTGGATGTGAAGATCCATCTCTTGTAAAAGGATTAGCGAGCAGTTTCTCAAGCATACGTGAAGGAATTTCATAAAAGATATTTTCAGTAGGTACCTCAGGTTGAGGAACAACTCCTCGTGCTTCCGTTCGTGGTGAAGATACCCCGAACAAACTCCTCAAAGGAACAGTTTCCACACTGACAAGTGACAATAAATTTCAGCACAATATATAAATGTTTCCTTACCAAATTCCACTTACCAAAGGGACTTCACTCCCCGGCAACGGCGCCAGAAAAGAGTCTTGATGACCCACAAGTATAGGGTATCAATCGTAGTCCTTTCGATAAGTAAGAGTGTCGAACCCAACGAGGAGCAGAAGGCTCTTATAAACAGTTTTTAGCAAGGTAATAACTGCAAGCACTGAAAGTAGCGGTAACTAGTGATGGTGTAGCAAGGTGAAACGTAGCAAGCGAAAAGTAACAAGTAACAAGTAGTAGCAACAGTGCAGCAAGTGGCCCAATCCCCTTTTGTAGCAAGGGACAAGCCTGAACAAAGTCTTATAGGAGGAAAAACGCTCCCAAGGACACACGGGAATTTCTGCCATGCTAGTTTCATCATGTTCATGTGATTCGCGTTCGTTACATTGATAGTTTGATATGTGGGTGGACCGGCGCTTGGGTACTGCCCTTACTTGGACAAGCATCCCACTTATGATTAACCCCTCTCGCAAGCATTCGCAACTATGAAAGAACAATTAAGACAACGTCTAACCATAGCATTAAACTAGTGGATCCAAATCAGCCCCTTACGAAGCAACGCATAGACTGGGGTTTAAGCTTCTGTCACTCTAGCAACCCATCATCTACTTACTACTCTGCAATGCCTTCCTCAACGCCCAAATATGGTGAAGTGTTATGTATTCAACGTTCACATAACACCACTAGAGGAAAAACAACATACATCATATCAAAATTCCGAACGAATACCAAATTCACATGACTATTATTAGCATGACTTATCCCATGTCCTGAGGAACAAAAGTAACTACTCACAAAGCATAATCATAATCATGATCAGAGGTGTAATGAATAGCATCAAGGAACATAAACTCTTCCACCAAGTAATCCAACTAGCATCAACTACAAAGAGTAATCAACACTACTAGCAACCTTATAAGTACCAAGCGGAGTTGCGAGACGGAGATTGGTTACAAGAGATGAACTAGGGATTGGAGAGGAGATGGTGCTGATGAAGATGTTGATGGAGACGACTCCCCTCAGTCGAGAGGAGTGTTGGTGATGACGATGGTGATGATTTCCCCCTACGGGAGGGAAGTTTCCCCAGCAGGATCGTCCTCCGGAGCTCTAGATTGGATCTGCTCAAGTTCCACCTCGTGGCGGCGGCAAAACCACGAAAAAGCTCCTGCTTTATTTTTTCTGGAACAAAACCCTTCATATAGAAAAAGAGGTGGGCCAGTGGGCCGTCAGGGAGCCCACAAGCCCTGTAGCCGCCACTAGGGGGGTGGCCGCTACCAGGCTTGTGGGGCCCTGGTAGCTCCCCTCTGGTACTTCTTTCGCCTAGTATTTTTTATATATTCCCAAAAAATTCCACGTTGATTTTCAGGGCAATTGGAGTTGTGCAGATTAGAGGACTCAGACTTGCTCCTTTTCCAGTCCAGAATTCCAGCTGCCGGTATTCTCCCTCTTCAAATAAACCTTGCAAAATAAGAGAGAAAAGGCATAAGTATGGTACCACAAGGTAATATAACAGCCCATAAAGCGATAAATATCAACATGAAAGCATGATGCAAAATGGATGTATCACACCCTACAACGGTAGTCTCACCCGCTTGCGCAGCACGGCACGCACCATAGGACATCACAAAAATAAAACATACAACTCATACCAATCAAAATGATCAACCAAACCATAGGACACAAGAATTCTACTCAAACATCAATGGGTAGCCACACATCATTGGGAATAGTATATAACATTAAGCACTATGTTTAAGTAGATATTACAGCGGGAGAAAGAGGTGTTACACCGCCGCATAAAGGGAGAGAGAGTTGGCGGTGTCGGTGTCAAATTTGTTGGTGTGGATTGTCGTCATGATGGTTGCCCTGACGGGGTTTCAACGCCACTAGGAGACACGGGGAGAGAGCCCCTCCTTCTTCTTCTTCCTTAGTCTCCCCCTATATGGTAAGAGAGTTTACCCTGTGGTCCATGTCCGCCATGCCTCACGGAGGGCGGGATCCCCTTGAAGATTGGACCTCTGTGTGTGTGTGTGTGTGTGTGTGTGTTTTCTTCTATTTTGCCTCCGTTTTCTCAAGTTTCACCGTTTCCTAAATATCCGGAGATCAGTAAGTTCGATTGGGTGAAACTTTCAGCGGATTTTCTTGGGAAATTATCTTTCTGTCGAAGAAACAAGGGCGCCAACCGACTTACGAGGGAGTCCAAAGGCAACCCAGCATGCTGATTTCCCCTAGGCGCGTTTGGATACCTTGGGACCACTTCGGGCATCTTATTGCACTGATTCCAACACCCAAAAGTCACATATATTCCAAAATAAATATGTGTAAATTTTTATCACGTTTGGACTTCGTTTGATATGGATTTTTTCCAAAACAAAAAACACACAAAAATATGAGCTCACACTGGGCATAGGATCAATATGTTAATCCCAAAAATAATTTAAAATGTTGCCAAAAGTATATGAAATTTATTTAATATTTGCATGAAACAATCATCAATTATAAATACAACGGAGATATATCAGCATCCCCAAGCTTAATTCCAACTCGTCCTCAAGTAGGTAAATGAGAAAAAGATATTTTTATGTGGAATGCTACCTAACATAATCTTGAACAAATTTCTAATCATGGCATGAATATTAAGATATAAGTGAGTCAATGCAGTAGTCCATTGTTTGATATAAATAAATCAATACTCATGCATACCAACAAACAAACATGTCTTTCAAGCTAACAATGCTAAATAATGCTATCCCTACAAAAATCATATATCGTGTCATGCTTAGTCTTCCTAGCATAAAGTATAAATCATGAGCACCCCGGTGTCAAACCAAGCAATTTACTTGTACTTCTAACACACTTCATCATTTTCAACTTCACTCAGTATGTGAGAGTTCACCATGGATATAGCATGTGGATGGAATATAGTAGGTGGTAGAGGTCAAAATGAGTCAAAGTGGAAAGAAAGTCTCGCATCAACTAGGCGGACTAATGGGTTATAGAGATGCCCATCAATCGATATCAATGCGAGGAGTAGGGATTTTTGTGCAACAGACGCACTAAGAGTTATAAGCATATGAAAGCTCAAATGGAACTAAGTGGGTGTGCATTCAACTTGCTTGCTTACGAAGACCTCAGGCATTTGAGGAAGCCCGCCATTAGAATATGCAAGCCAAGTCCTATAATGAAAGTTCCCACTAATATATGAAAACGACAACTTAGGAGATTCTCTATATGAAAAACATGGTGCTACTTTGAAGCACAAGTGTGGTGAAAGGATAGCAACATTTCCCCTTCTCTCTTTTTCTCTAATTCATTTTTCCTTATTTTCTTTCTCCTTTTTGTCTTCTATTTCCCTTTTTTCTTTTTTGGGTGGGCTCATTTGGCCTCCCCCATTTTTCATTTTTCATCTGAAGTCTCATCCTCACTTGCGTTGGAATCATAGTCTCCATCATCCTTTCCTCACTGCGACAATGCTCTAATAATGATCACACTTTTATTTACTTACAACTCAGTCTAATGATAAAGCTATACAAGATGACTATGTATGAATGCCACTGGCAGTGTACTGGGATGTGCAACGATCCAACATAACAAAGATATAAAAAATGGACAAGTCATGGAAATATCATGCTAGCTATCTTACGATAATGCAAAGCAATATGGCAATGAGTGCTCAAGTCATGTATATGATGATAATGGAAGTTGTACGGTAATATATCTCGGAATGGGTATGGAAATGCCATGATAAGTACGTATGGTGGTTGTTTTGAGGAAGATGTAGAGTGGCTTATGTGTGATAGAGTGTATCATATCATGGGGTTTTGATGCACCCGCGAAGGCAACACCGATCCTTGAAGTGAGAATGAGCAATGCACGATACCGAAGAAGCTAGCAATTATGGAAATATGAGAGTGCGTATATCCATAGATTCACATTAGTCATATAGAACCCACATGCTTATTGTAAAGCATATTATCTCTATCGAAGCAAATTACTACACGCATGCCCCTAGGGAGGATGTTGGTAGGAATTAACCATCGCGTGCCCCCAATTATAATTGCACAAATGATTTCAATCAAGGATAAATTATGCTCCAACTTCATCGCATAACTAGAGACTATACATGCATGCTTAGGGAATCACAAACCTTACCACCAATATTCTTACTAAACCATAATTATTCACTAGTACCCCCACATATTACCATCTTAATATCTCAAAACTATCGCAAGGAATCAAACATATCATATTCAGTGATCTACAAGTTTTATGTAGGATTTTATGACTAACCATGAGAATGACCAATTCCTATTAACTCTCTAAATAGGTATAAGTGAAGCATGAGAGATTAATTTCTGTCTGCAAAAGACATGCCCTAATAAATATAAGTGAACCAAAAGAGCATTCTACAAATAACGGTTTTCTATATGTAGAGAAACATGCATCCAATCTTCAAAAGATATATGGGAATTGCATGAAGCATTCTATAAACAAACCAAGGACTATCCCATAAAAACATGGTGCATTGCTAAAATAAATATGAAACGCACACGACGCTCCAAGAATTTACGCATATCATGTGAATAAAACAAAGACACAGACATACTGATTATTGTTGAGGAAGAAAGATGGGATGCCTTCCGGGCATACCCAAGCTTAGATGCTTTAGTCTCCTTGATTATTTACTTGAGGTGCCTTGGGAATCCCCAGCTCGAACTCTTGCCTCTCCTTATTCTTCTCATATCGATACCTCCTGGATCTGCTCCCTTGGTGGTTTTGCTAATTCATCACAACATACATTGTCTCTTGGACTAACACTTTTACCTAGTACATTTCAGGTATAGTCCAGAGAGAGCATTGGCCAAAGGATTGTGAGGAGAAGCCCCTTGATGCAAGGAAATAAATAGGATTGGCTCAAGCTTCAAGCGAGAGGACTCTACATTTTACATTTGTGAGAAATCACTTTTTATTCCATAGGAAAGCCAATACTATTAAAAGGGGGTAATGTATTATGATGATTTGGTTGCTCCAGTGCTTAGAGATAGCCACCAAAAATACTCAGCATTCCTCTCACAAAAATCTGTGTCCCAAGTCAAGATAGCAAAATTGGTGTCACGAAGTTTTCCCACTCGGCCCTACCAATTTTCCCACTCACAAAACCTTTGCCAAACCCTAATCTCTCGATACCACCAAGATTCACATCGGTGCCACTGAAAGACAGTGACCAACTTTCTGTTGTCTCCATTTAAAGAATCGGAAATTCCAAGATTGTAATCGGTACCACAGATATTTGGAAACTGACCTAGATATTTCGGACTCACCGAGAATTCAAATATTGCCACATTTAGTGCAACTCGGTACCACCGAGATTCTTTTCGGTGACACCGAGTTGGGCAATAATGTTTTAATGGTTGGATTTTGGGGGATGCCTACATATACCCCTCCACCTCCTCTCACACGCAGATGAAGAACTCAGAACACACACACACACACACACACTTGCCAGATCCATTTTTTTTTGAGAGAGGCACCTACTCATGTGTTGAGATCCAGAGGTTCCAATCCAACCATATGAAACTTGATCTCTAGCCTCCCCAAGTTTCTTTCCACAAAATCAATCTCTCCTACCCATGCCAAATTTGTAGAGAGTTAATGAGAGTTGAGGAGACTATCTTTTGAAGCACAAGAGCAAGGAGTTCATCGTTCTAGTGCATCTATTACCTTTTGGAGTGTGGTGCCTCCTAGATTGGTCAGGTGTCTCTTGGGAGCCTCCTACTTCACGTTGTGGAGTTGAACCAAGAAGTTTGTACGGGCAAGAAGATCACCTACTTCATGAAGATCTACCGTGTGTGAGGCTAGTCATGTGTGGATGTAATCCATTGTGGAATAGACAATGCCGCTTCTTCGTGGACCCCTTATGGGTGGATCCCTCCATGGACTCTCGCGGCCGTTACCCTCCGTGGGTTGAAGTCTCCACTAACGTGGACATATGATAGCGCCACCTATCAGAACCACGCCAAAAAGCACCGTGTCAATCTTTGCATTTGATCCTTACTTACATGTGCATTGTCTTTATTTTCCGCCGCCATATATGTTGACTAGCATGTGTAGAGTGCACTAGACTTGTTAGAATTTCTATAATCTTCCAACCATTCAAATTAAGAAAAGGCTAGGATTTTAATTTATGCATGTAGTCTATTCACCGCCCTCTAGACACCCCTTCTATCGGCCCTACAATTGGTATGAGAGCTTTGGTCTCCATAGACTTTGTTTAATCACCATTAGAGGAAGATGGATATAGAGTGCCTACTCTCGATAGGGAGCATTATAGACAATGGAAAGATGAAATTCTTGATGTATTCAATAAATTCCATTTGGGAAAGTATGTTGAATATCCCTATGTGCCTCCCATTGATCCCTTACATCCTTCTCATGATGATGAAGTTAATATGCTTGGCAATGTAAAAACTAGTTAATCTCATCATTAGAGGACTGCCAAGAAATATGCTTAATCAAATGAAGAATTTTGAGTGTGCTTATACTTTGTGGAAATATTTGGAGAAAATATATCCCGACTACTCATTGAAAAATCTTGATGTCATTTTCCAAAAATCCATTGCTTTTCACAAAATGAAGCCAAATGATCCTAATTTTGATAAATGTCTATTTGAGCTTCGTGACCTCATGCGTGCTAAAGGAGATGTCATTACCATTAACAATATCATTTTTGAATCCATTCACATGCATAAACATGAACATTGTCATAGTCGAAATTCTGATGAAATTCTTGATTCTTATGACGAGGATATTCTGTTGGATAATGACAATGTGGAGCATGGCTACTACGATGAAGATAAGGAGTTTGATATTGGGTATGAGAAGACCATGATGAACCTTAGTCTTATGGAGAAACTTAGAGACTACATGGCCGGAGGAAAAGAGTGGGTACTTGATAGTGGATGCACCGATCACATGACCGGAGATAAAGACATTTTCATGAGATAACAACAAACCACGGACCTTGAAGGTATGTGACCTTTGGTGACAAATCCAAGGGTAACGTACTTAGTCTCGGTAAGGTGGCCATATCTCATGATACTTCCATTCAAAATGTCATGCTTGTTGAAACTCTTGGCTATAATCTGCTGTGTGTATCTAGATTAGCAGATTTTGGTTTCAATGTGCTATTTACAGAAGTTGCCTACCAAGTATTTCGCTGTGATAATCATAGCATGGTCTTTACTGGTTTCCGAAAAGGTGATCTATACATCGTCGATTTCACTAAAAAAATGAAACCCCGTACATGTCTTATTGCAAAATCTTCTAAAGGTTGGTGATGGTATAGAAGGGTAGGACATGTTGGTATGCGTAACCTTGACATGCTTATGAAAAGTGATCATATTATTGGTGTTAAATATGTTATATTTGACAAAGATAGACTTTGTAGATCTTGTCAAGAAGGAAAGAAAGTCGGTGGGAGTCATCCTGTGAAGAACATCATGACGACAAGAGGGCCACTCGAGCTACTACACATGAACATTTTTGGTCCCAATGCTTACAAGAGCCTCGGTGGAAATTCTTATGGTATAGTCATTGTTGATGATTTTTCCAGATTGACGTGGGTATTATTTCTTGATGATAAGTCACAGGTAGAAAAGATCTTCAAGAACTTCACTCGGAAAGCCAAAATCAGTTTGAAGTGAAGATTGAGAAAGTTTGGAGTGACAACGGAACGGAGTTCGATATCACAAATGTGGATACCTATCTTGAGGAAGAAGGTATTTCACATGAGTTCTCGGTGACGTACACTCCTAAAAAATGGAGTTGTTCAAAGGAAGAACCAAACTCTCATAGAGATGGACAAAACGATGCTTGATGAATACAAGACGCCAAGACACTTTTGGGCAAAAGGCGTGGAAACAGCTTGTCATACCATAAACCGACTCTACTTACACAAGCTTCTCGGAAAAATGGCATACGAGCTACTCACCGATAACAAACCCCAAGTTGGATATTTTCGAGTATTCGTCTCTAAGTGATACATTCTTGATAAGCATCGCCACTATAAATTTGCTCCTAAATCTCATGAAGGTTTCCTACTTGGTTACGGATCAAACTCTCACACTTACCGTGTCTACAAGAGCTTAACTCGAAAAGTTGAAGAGACGGTAGATGTGAAGTTTGATGAATCTAATGGCTCGCAAGTCGAACAATTGCCAAATGATGTAGGAGAAAAGGAATCTTCCGAAGCCATCCGAGATCTACCTATCGGCAAGATTCATTCCATGGAGGTGAAGGAAAGTACTTCATCAACTCAAGTGGAAGCTCCTACTTCTCGTCAACGCGAACCACAAAATGACATGGAGGCATACACAAGTTGTACATGACATAATGAAGAAGAGGAAGAAGTACATCATAAGGATCCCCCTCAACGTTCCTCACCACCACCTCAAGGATATGACACTGTCAACGGCAACAAACAAGAAGATGATGATGAGGAAGCTCCACCATCCAACAAGAAGAATCGGTCACGAGTTCGAGCAAGAGTGGACAGGGATCATCCGCTGAATCAAAACTTCGGTGGCATAAGAATCGAGAGAATCACTCGCTCTAAATCTCGTTTAGCTAACTTTTGTGAGCATTACTCATTTATCTCTAGCATTGAGCCTACGAAGGTTGAATAAGCCCTTCAAGACCTGGATTGGGTGAATGCCATGCATGAAGAGCTACACAAATTCGAGAGGAACGAAGTTTGGACACCTGTCGAAAAGCCCAAGGACGAGCACAACATCATCTGTACAAAATGTGTGTTTCGGAACAAGCAAGATGAAGATGGTCAAGTTATACGCAACAAGGCGCGTCTCGTAGCCCAAGGATACACGCAAGTCCGAGGTATGGACTATGGTGAGACTTATGCCCCCGTTGGTAGACTTGAAGCCATTCGTATCCTTCTGGCTTATGCCAATCACCATGATATTACTCTTTACCAAATGGATATCAAAAGTTATTTTCTAAACGGTAAAATTGAGGAGGAAGTTTATATCAAACAACCTCCCGGCTTTGTGAACCCTAAGAAACCTAATCATGTTTACAAACTTCGTAAAGCTTTATATGGTCTTAAACAAGCCCCTAAGCTTGGTACAAATGCCTTATGAAGTTTCTCATTGAAAAGGGTTGTGAGATTGGTAAAATAGACGCAACCTTATTCACTAAAAGAGTTAATGGAGAACTATTTGTGTGCCAAATATATGTGGACGAGATTATCTTTGGTTCTACTAACCCACATTTTTGTGAGAAATTTGGAAGGTTGATGTCCGAGAAATATGAGATGTCTATATGTGTGAGCTGAAATTCTTCCTTATTTTGCAAATCCAACAATCAAGAAGGTACGTTTATCTATAAAACTAAGTACATGAAGGACTTAGTCAATAAGTTCAACATGCAAGAGTGCAAATGTATGGGAAATACCATGCCTACTAGTGTACATGTTGACGTCACTGAGGAGGACAAACCGGTTGATCAAAAGGCTTATAGATCGATGATCGTTTCATTGCTATATCTATGTGCATCACATCCCAATATCATGTTGAGTGTTTGCATGTGTGCCCAATATCAAGTGGTGCCCAAAGAGTGTCATCTAAAGATTGTGAAAATAATTGTGAGATACTTGATACATACACCAAACTTTGGCATATGGTACCCAAAGGGATCTTCTTTTAATCTTTTTGGCTACTCCAACTCGGACTATGCTGGAGATAAGGTTGGTAGAAAATCCACCTCGAGTACATGTCAATTTCTTGGGAGATCTCTTGTGTATTGGTCATCAAAGAAACAAACTCGGTATCTTTATCTACTACCAAAGAAAAATACATTGCCGCCGGATCATGTTGGGCGCAATTACTGTGGATGGCACAAACTCTTAAGGATTATGGCATCCATGTGAGACATGTTCCATTGTTGTGTGAAAATGAAAGCGATATTAAAATTTCCTATAATCTCGTGCAACATTCTCGAACTAAACATATTCAAGTGCGACATCATTTCATCCGTGATCATATACGTAAAGCAGATATAAATCCCAAGCATGTTTGTACCGACAAACAACTCGCTGTATCTTTACCAAACCGCTTGATGAGAAATTATTTTGTCATTTTAGGAGTGATTTGAATATCATTGATGTTTCAAACTTGAGCTATACTCACTCGGAGGCATGCAAGGGCATGAGCTTACTTGACTATTCCATGATGCTCTTGATATGACACTATCTTATATCTTGGAAAACTATGCTCCCTTATATTGCATCTAACCGTTTTGTAGGTACTTGGAAGAAATAAACTCCACAATATTGCCATCAACTCACATCAAAAGAAATCTTGACATAGCCAAGTATTGACAACCCGTTCTTCAGAGATGAAGGAAGAAGACAACAAAATCATATCCTTGACAACTATTTGATGAATACAATCACTCATGTCAATTGGATACATTATGTTCTTCCTTGCATGACTAACCAATGTAGATTAAAAGAGAACCAAAACAACAAGGATTGGTCCAAATTCTAGATGAGCTTCATCAACATTGAGCATCCACAACAATTTCACCTACATACCACGTCATCAACATAATTTGAAGGTATGTACTCATATCCTTGATAAAGCTTTGCACCAAGCCATGAGGTAAAGCAACTCAAGTGATATGAATACATTAAAATGCTTAATAAAAAATGGTAACCCAATTTTGCGCTTAATGATGAGCATGACCTATGATCAAGCATTCTTTCTTGACTCCTCAAGTCAATATACTCTAATATAGGTGACCTAGTCACCGCCCAACATCTAGATGGAGATTCTATATGGTTCATATCTTTGTAGCATGCTTTCTTGGAACCATTCAACTCTCATCTATATGTATGTATTCATAAAACTATTTTCTCTTTTCTTTTTCAAATCTTTGGATATTTCCATTTTCAAAGTTTGTGGATATTTTCTATATATTTGAGTTGAGAAGTTGATTTTCATTGCAACTTGGATTCACCGACCTCGGAAACTCGGCCTAACTGATTTCTTCTAGAGCCTATTATCATTCTCGGTTCTACCGAACCATATTGCCTCGCTGACTCCGAATTTTATCACTACATCTTTTGGAATTTTTGGATTTTTGACATAAAGGGGGAGAAAGATTTTCAATGATCCCAAGCCTTGTTACTTCCTGAGCTCTCATTGATCATTTCCTTTCATACCAAAGGGGGACATAATCTTATTTCCCATAATTTTCAAAGAGAATAAAAACTTCTAAGGAGGAGAAAACTTCAATGATCCTACAATATAAGAGGGAGAAATTTCTATAATACCTAACAATGGGGAAGATAAATCAAGGAACTTTTATCAACACTTATGGGGAGATAAGACAAATTCCAGGAACCCTTATCAAAGAGAGAAGAATCCAGGATCTCTTACTCTCAATGAGGACTTACCCTCTGACCTTTTTGCAAATTAATGCCAAAGGGGGGAAATATCAAATCTTGCAACAAGCTTCATTCAAAGGGGAGACATATATTCAAGGGGAGAAATACCATTAAGGGGGAGAGACATATAAAACTTAAACAAATTTCTTTATTACCATCTTTGGGTTGAACTTGTCTCACCCTACCTACTCCCAATATCTACATGCTATGATTCAAGGGGGGAGGTAATGTTGCATATTCGTTCTAAGGGGAGAAAGTTCTAAATATTCTTAGAGACATATCTATCATCAAATCAGATTTCTCATATGCTCTCCATATGTTGGTACTTTTGAAGATGGTTGCATGTTTCCAATAGATTAATCTTGTGTTATCTAACATTTGTTTTCCCAAGTGTACTCCTACTGCTAAGACGCTCAAGAACCTCAAGGTAAGTGTATGCATCATATCCTTTTTCAGGATGATCTCTTCTCTCTTGCACATATTGTTCGCAAGAGTGAGTCTCGAACATGGAGGTCTTTCATTCACATACGTTTGATGCATATAGCCAAAACTTGCATGACTTATCTTGTCCTTTCACCATGTGTGTGCCCATGCAGTCCGAAGCAACCACCCTTTAAAAGTGGATTGCAGACATTTAGGTGGAGCTTGCATTAGTCATGTATCTCTCAATGCTGTCATATTCTAATGCATATCTTTATTTGCAGCTTTGATTGTACGTTGTCATCAATTACCAAAAAGGGGGAGATTGGAAGCACATATGCTCCCTTGATGGTTTTGATAATTCATTACAAGATACATTGTCTCTTGGACTAACACTTTTACCTAGTATATTTCAGGTATAGGCCATAAAGAGCATTGGCCAAAGGATTGTTAGGATAAGCCCCTTAATGCAAGGAAAGGATTAGGATTGGCGCAAGCTTCAGGCAAGAGGGCTCTACATTTTACATTTGTGAGAAATCACTTTTGAGTCCATAGGAAAGCCAATACTATTAAAAGGGGTGAGGTATTATGATGAATTGGTTACTCCAGTGCCTAGACATAACCACTAAAAATACTCAGCATTCCTCTCACAAAAATCTCTGTTCCAAGCTAAAACAGCAAAATTGATGACACCAAGCCTTCCCACTTGGCCCTATCGATTTTCCGAGTGACATATCCTTTGACAAACCTTAATATCTCGGTACCACTAAGTTTCACATTGGTGGCACCGAAATACAGTGACCAACTTTCTATTTTCTCCATTTCAAGAATTGAAATTTTTAGATTGAAATTGGTACCATCGAGATTTAGAAATTGCCCTAGATCATCGTATCGGTACCACCGAGGTTCATATACCGGTCTCACCAAGAATTCAAAAGTTGCCACATTTAGTGCAACTTGGTACAACCGAGATTCTTTTTGGTGTCACCGAGTTGGGAAATAATGTTGTAACGGTTGGATTTTTGGGGATGCTTGTATATACCCATCCACCTCCTCTCACTCATAGACGAAGCACTCAGAACACACAAACAGACACACTTGCCAGATCCATTTTTCTCAGAGAAAGCCACCTACTCATGTGTTGAGATCAATAGATTCCAATCCAACCATTCGAAACTTGATCTCTAGCCTCCCCAAGTTGATTTCCACAAATTCAATCGCTCGTGCCAATGCCAAATCTATGAGAGAGTGATTGAGTGTTGAGTAGACTATCTTTTGAAGCACAAGAACAAGGAGTTCATCATTCTAGTTCATCTATTACCGTTTTGAGGGTGGCGCCTCCTAGATTGGTTAGGTGTCATTTGGGAGGCTCCTACTTCGTGTTGTGGAGCTGAACCAAGAAGTTTGGAGGGTGGTGCCTCCTAGATTGATTAGGTGTCACTTGGGAGGCTCCTACTTCGTGTTGTGGAGCTGAACCAAAAAGTTTGTACGGGCAAGGAGATCGCCTACTTCGTGAAGATCTACATTTAGCATTAAGACTTGTTGATAGCTTAAACATTACAACATCATTGGGTAATAATATGTAGCATTATGCACTATGTTTAGGTAGAGATTACAACAGGGGAAAGAGTTGTTAGACCTGTGCATATAGGAGGAGAGAGTTGGTGGTGATTGCGGCAAAGTTGTTTGTGTATATTGTCGTCAACCCGGCCCACCCCGGTGACATTCCGGTGCCACCGGGAGAGAGGGGTAGAGAGCCCCGCTCCTCCTGATTTTTCCTTGGTATCCCCCTTAGATGGGAGAAGAGTTTCCCCTCTCATCCATGGCCGCCATGGCTCTAGGAGGGCAGGAGCCTGATACGTCCATTTTGCATCACGGTACAATACTTATGCCTTTTCTCTCTTATTTTGCAAGGTTTACATGAAGAGGGAGAATGACGACAGCTGGAATTCTGGCGTGAAAAAGGAGCAAAGTTGAGATACCTATTCTGCGCAACTCCAAACGCCGTCAAAATCAACAAGGATTGTTTTTCCGGATTTAAAAAAAATACTGGGCCGAAGAAGCGCCAGAGGGGCGCCAGCAGGTGGCTGATACGTCTCCGTCGTATCTACTTTCCCGAACTCTTTTGCCCTTGTTTTGGACTCTAATTTGCATGATTTGAATGGAACTAACCCAGGCTGACGCTGTTTTCAGCAGAATTGCCATGGTGCTGTTTTTGTGCAGAAATAAAAGTTCTCGGAATGTCCTGAAAATTTACGGAGATTTTTTCTGGAATAAAAGAAAAATACATGCGCAAAGATCCACCGGAGGAGCGTGCCAGTGGGCCACAAGCCCACAGGCCGCGACCACCCCCTATGGCCACGCCGTGTAAGCTTGTGGGGCCCACGTGGCACCACCGCCCCCAATCTCAGCTCTATATCTTTCGTTTCGCCTGGAAAAAAAATCAAAGAGAAGGTTTGATCGCGTTTTGCGATACGGAGGCACCGCCACATCCAATTCTTCATCAGGAGGGCAGATCTGGAGTCCGTTTCGGGCTCCGGAGAAGGGAAATCGTCGCCATCGTCATCATCAACCTTTCTCCATCGACCACTCCATGATGCTCTTCATCGTTCGTGAGTAATCTCATCGTAGGCTTGCTGGACGGTGATGAGTTGGATGAGATCTATCATGTAATCGAGTTAATTTTTGACGGGGATTGATCCCTAGTATCCACTATGTTCTAGATTGATGTTGCTACTACTTGGCCATGCTTAATGCTTGTCACTAGGGCCCGAGTGCCATGATTTCAGATCTGAACCTATTATGTTGTCACCAATATATGTGTGTTCTAGATCCTATCTTGCAAGTTGTAGTCACCTACTATGTGTTATGACCCGGCAACCCCGGAGTGACAATAGCCGGAACCACTCCCGGAGATGACCATAGTATGAGGAGTTCATGTATTCACCGCGTGTTAATGCGTTGCTCCGGTTCTTTATTAAAAGGAGAACCTTAATATCCCGTAGTTTCCATTAGGACCCCGCTGCCACGGGAGGGATGGACAATAGATGTCATGCAAGTTCTTTTCCCTAAGCACGGATGACTACATACGGAATACATGCCTACATTAGATTGACGAACGGGAGCTAGTTACATATCTCTCCGTGTCATAGCTGTTACATGATGAATCACATCCGTCATACTCATCCATCACCGATCCACTGCCTACGACTCTTTTACTTCTGGTCCTCGGTATGTTACTTTGTCTAGGCTTGTCCCTTGCTACAAAAGGGATTGGGCCACTTTGCTACTGCTCTACTTGTCACTTTGCTGCTGCTGTTACTTGTTACTTTGCTGCTACTGCTACTGCTGTTCCTTGCTACTCCGCTGTTACTTGTTACAAGACTTTGTTGGAGCTGTAGCCGGGGAAGCATTCTTCTCAAGAATAATCCCCCGTCAACGTGGTGGCGCCATTGATACAACAGTTTGGAATAGTCAGCCTTGTCAACAGATCGTTTCTGGCACCGTTGCTATCATACTACCTTGCTACTGATACTTTGCTTGCAGACACTAATCTTTTAGGTGTGGTTAAATCTGACACATTCAGCTGCTAATACTCGAGAATATTCTTTTGCTTCCCATCTTGGCGAATCAATAAATTTGGGTTGAATACTCTACCCTCAAAAACTGCTGCGATCCCATACGCTTGTGGGACATCAAGGCTTTTTCTGGCGCCGTTGCCGGGGAGGCACAACTTTATTCTCTGAGTCACTTGGGATTGACGTCTGCTGATCACTATGAGGAATCCGAAAGATCCAAGAACTAAAATCCTGTCTTCCACTACGAGGAGAGGTAAGGAACTGCCATCTAGCTGTGCACTTGATTCACCTTCAGTTTTGAGTAAGTTTGCGACTTCGCCTCCTGCTAGAAATCTTGATATGTCGCCTGTGCTCGATGATGCTACTTCTGCTGCCCATGATGCTTATGATGATGCTACGCTTGATACTATGCCTGATGATGCTATGCTTGACACTATGCTTGATGATGCTATGCCTGATACTGCTTTGCCACTAGATGCCCTTGATGCACATATTGCTAGACTTGCTGCTAGATGTGATGATACTTCTGAAACTGCTGATACTATTGAAGTAGAACCCGTTACTATGCCTGTTATGCCTGATACGCGCTATGTTATGGAGGGAGAGATAGCTGAGGATTTTCTTGCGTGTAAGGATAGCTATGATGTTGAGAAACTTCTGCGCATGTGGAAAGAAAAATCTCTGAACGCTAGGATGAAATACGACACGAAGTTTGCTACATCGCCTATCTTTGTGAGCGATAAGGATTATGAATTCTCTGTCGACCCTGAGTTAATCACTCTGGTAGAATCTGATCCTTTTCACGATTATGAGTCCGAAATGGTTGTAGCCCATCTTACCAAACTGCACGATATAGCCACCCTATTCACTAGTGAGGAAAAGATCTGCCACTACTATATGCTCAAGTTGTTTCCTTTCTCGCTAAAGGATGATGCTAAGACCTGGTTCAATTCTCTTGCTCCTGGTTGTGTGCGTAGCCCCCAGGATATGGCCTACTACTTCTCTGAGAAATATTTCCCTGCCCATAAGAAGCAAGCTGCCTTGCGGGAAATATACAACTTTGCTCAAGCCGCAGAAGAGAGTCTCCCACAAGCTTGGGGGAGGCTCATCCAGCTACTAAATGCTTTGCCTGATCATCCTCTTGAGAAGAATGAAATACTTGATATCTTCTATAATGGACTTACTGATTCTTCCAAAGACCACCTAGATAGTTGTGCCGGTAGTGTTTTTAGGGAACAAACTGTAGAACAAGCTGAGATTCTACTGAATAACATCTTGTGCAATGAGAATGCTTGGACTATTCCCGAACCACCTCCTAAGCCAACTTCAAAGAAAAGAGGTATTCTATTCCTCGGTCCTGAAGATATGCAAGAAGCCAACAAATATATGCGAGAGAAAGGCATTAAATCTGAAGATGTCAAAAATCTACCACCTATCGAAGAGATCCATCGTCTCGATAACCCGATATAGGTAGTAGAAGTAAATTCTCTGCGTAGGTTTGATGAGAGTATTATTCCTTTTGATAAACTTGCTAGCTTACACTTGGATGAATTTGATAACTTCGTTGCCAAACAACAAAGTTTCAATGATTATGTTAGCTCACAATTGGAACAGAATGCTCGTATGCTTAGTCATTTAAGTGCTTGTGCGGACAAAAACGTCAATGATCTTAAGCTTCTGAGTAAGCATGCCTCTATGGTTACTACTCAGGTAGAACAAGTACTTAAAGCTCAAAATGACTTTCTCAATGAGTTGAATGACAATTCCGTCAGAGTCGTTACTAGAGGCGGTAGAATGACCCGGGAACCTCTGTATCCTGAGGGTCATTATTGACGTGCAACTATTCCTGACTTGATGCCTCCACGGCAACGGAGCCAGAAAAGAGCTGCTTCCAGTTGCTCAACAATTAGCAATTGTCTTGCAATAGCCCACCAACGCGTGTGATCGCGGCAGTTTTCGAGGGTAGAGTATTCAACCCAAATTTGTTGGTTCGCACGACGGGAAGTGAAAGAATATTCTCAAGTATTATCAGCTGAATGCGTCAGATTCAACCACACCTGAAAGATTAGTGTCTACAAGCAAGGTATAAGCAGCAAAGTAGTATGATAACAATGGTGCCAGAAACGATCTGTTGACGGCAGACTATTCCTAACTGTTGTATCAATGGCGCTAGTAAGTTGCCCGTGGATGGGAAATATTCTTTCCCGGCAACGGTGCCAGAAAAAGTATTGTAGTAGGTAGCAGAAGTGTAACGAGTAACAATAGTGGCAAGGAACAGCAGTAGTGACAACAGTAGCAAGTAGCAACAGTAGCAAGTAACAGTAGCAGAAACAGTAGTAACAACAGTAGAGCAAAGCAAGTAACAGTGGCAGCAAGTAACAGTAGCAGCGACAGTAGTAACAGCAGCAGAGCAAAGCAAGTAACAACAACAGTGGGACAAACTCGTAGGCAATGGGTCGGCGATTCGTTGGATGACATTCATCATGCAACAGTTATAACAGGGAGAGATATGTGGCTAGCTCCCGTTCGTCAATGTGATGTAGGCATGCATTCCGTGTGTAGTCATACGTGCTTAGGGAAAAGAACTTGCATGACATCTATTGTCCATCCCTCCCGTGGCAGCAGGGTCCAAATGGATACTACGGGATACTAAGGTTCTCCTTCTAATAAAGAACCAGACCAACGCATTAGCACTTGGTGAACACATGAACTCCTCAAACTATGGTCATCACCGGGAGTGGTTCCAGTTATTGGCACTCCAGGGTTGCCGGGTCATAACATATAGTAGGTAACTACAACTTGCAAGATCGGATCTAAAACACACATATATTGGTGACAACATAATAATTTCAGATCTGAAATCATGGCACTTGGGCCCTAGTGACAAGCATTAAGCATAGCAACATAGGAGCAACATCAATCTCAGAACATAGTGGATACTAGGGATCAATCCCCGTCAAAACTAACTCGATTACATGATAGATCTCATCCTACTCATCACCGCCCAGCGAGCCTACAAATAGATTACTCACGAACGATGAAGAGCATCATGGAATTGGAGAGGGAAGAAGGTTGATGATGACGATGGTAATGATCTCCATGATCGGAGCCCAAAACGGACTCCAGATCTGCCCTCCAGATGAAGAACAGGATGTGGCGGCGCCTCCGTATCGCAAACGCGATGAAATCTTCTCTCTTGATTTTTTGGGACGAAAGGGAATAAATAGCTCTCGAGTTGGGGGCGGCAGAGCCACGTGGGCCCCACAAGCTTGGTTGTCGAGGGCGGGGGGGGGGGGGGGGGGGGGGGGGGGGGGAGGCCGCAGCGGCAGGGCTTGTGGCCCACTGGCTCGTCCCCTCCGGTGGATCTTTGCGCAGGTATTTTTCATATTTTCCAGAAATATTCTCCGTAAATTTTCAGGACGTTCCGAGAACTTTCATTTCAGCACAAAAACAACACCATGGCAATTCTGGTGAAAACAGCGTCAGTCCGCGTTAGTTCCATTCAAATCATGCAAATTAGAGTCCAAAATAAGGGCAAAAGAGTTGGAAAAGTAGATACGATGGAGACGTATCAACTCCCCGAAGCTTAAAACCTTGCTTGTCCTCAATCAACTCAGTTGACAAACTAAAAGAGAAAGAAAAACTTTGACAAACTCTGTTTGATCTTGTTGTTGCAACTATGTCTAACTCATAACCTGAATTTCAACAAGATCACAAGTTAACCACATAAGCAAGTGACACATAGGTCTCACGGTAAACTAATATCAATGGCATAATCAGCTAGCGAGAAAATAATAATGAGTTTCAGATACCAACAATTCAATCAAAACAAGCATGAAGCAATATGGATAGGTGGTATCTCGCTAGCTCTTTCTGAGACCGCAAAACATAAATGCAGAGCACTTTCAAAGATCAAGGGCTGACTAAACATTGTAATTCATAGCAACGAAGATCCAGTCATAGTCATACTCAATATCAATCAAAAGTAAAGCCTAAAAATGACAGATGTGCTCTCTAATTGGTGCTTATATAAGAAGAGGATGACTGGACAGGAACATAAATAGACATGCCCTTCGCAGAGGGAAGCATTGATTTGTAGAGGTGCCACAACTCAAGCTTTGAAAACAGAGATAATAATTTTGGGTGGCATCCTTTCATTGTCAACGCAATGACCAAGAGTTCTCAATATCTTCCACGCTATTCATGCTATAGGCGGTTCCCAAACAGAAAAGTAAAATTTTAACTCCCCCACCACCAATCAATCACACTCCACGGCTAGCCGAATCCTCGAGTACCGTCCATACTAACATCAATCCGGGGGGAGTCTTGTTTTATAGTTATGTTTTCGATTTAAGCATGGAACTGGGCATTCCAATTACCGGCCCCTTTCTCGTGAATGACAGTGAATAAACACATGTCGAGGATAACAAGCCTAACATGGAAGATACCAATAGCCAACTGTCACCACATGAGCGGTTCGGGCATGCAAAACAGATTATTTCTTGAAGGTTTAGAGAATGGCACATGCAAATTTACTTGGAACGGCAGGTAGATACCGCAAATAGGTAGGTATGGTGGACTCTCATGGAAAAAAATTTGGGTTTATGGAAGTGGATGCACAAGCAGTATTCCGCTTAGTACAAGTGAAGGCTAGCAAAAGACTAGGAAGCGACCAACTAGAGAGAGACAACAGTCACCAAGATGCAATGAGTTTGACTAACATGAAGTGCAAGCATGAACAGGATATAAATCACCATGAACACGAACATCATAGAGGCTATGTTGATTTTTTTTCAACTACATGCATGAACATGTGCTAAGTCAAGCCACTTGAATCATTCAAAGGAGAGTACCATCCTATCATACTACATCATAGTCATCTCATAATCTATGTTGGCATTCAAGACAAACCATTATAAGCTCCTATATAATTAAGCATGGCATCAGAAACTATGATCTCTAAGTTGTCATTGCAAACATGGTTCTCTCTCAACAAAGCTGAATTTGGAACGACAAGCTAGTCATATTTACAAAAACAAAATAGATAGAGTTCATACCAGCTTTTCCAGTCTCAGTCACTTCATCATATATCGTCATTATTTCCTTTCACTTGCACGATCGAACGATGTGAACAATAATAAGAGTGCTCATGCATTGGACTAAGCTGAATCTGCAAGCAAACACAAAGGAGAAGACAAAGTAATATGAATCTTTGAAAGCTAAACAAGTATGCATACAAGAGCCACCAAACATTGTAACCAATATCTTCTATCTTGACCCAAAGAAAAAGAAAACTATTTACACGGGAAAGCACCCAACAAGCAAAAGAAGAAAGGAAAATCATTTTGGGTTTTCTCAAAAGGACACAAAACAAGAAACCAAGAAAACGAAAATAAACTAGCATGGATAATACAGTGGCAAAGTGTAAACACCGACTAACAAAGTGAAAGCATAAGCATGAATGTAAAGTTGGTGCAAACACGTACTCCCCCAAGCTTAGGCTTTTGGCCTAGCTTGGTTTACTCCCAAGGACGGTCCTGGCAAAACCCAAAATCATAATCGGGGTTATACGGGAGCGCTGCAGCCACTGCCTGAATAGCTACCTCACGGAGACGAGCAGCCGTCGCCTCCCTCTTATACTTGTCTGCCTCCCTATGGTTATGTAGTATCTCCGTTTTACCTGAAAGTCAAAGAAAGCAGGAGCAGGAAGGGTAATATGGAAAACACGCTACCGGTTAAAAATCAATCGGTATAGGAGGGATTCATCATCCCTCTCAAGGAACTGGTAGCGTGTCATAGCGACGCGGTCAAGGAAAGCTGTATGGAGCGGGGGATCTCCTGCGCGGATGGGTACTCCAAGAAAATTTGCTATGCGAGTGGCATAGATGCCGCCAAAGAAATCCCCATCAATAGCATTCTTATTCAGCCTCCTTGCTATAATAGCTCCCATGTTGAAGCTTTTGTCAACCATCACTGCGCTCTTAAGGATACTAAGGTCGGATGCGCATAGGTGACAATGTTCAACCTTGCCGTTAATGCATCTACCTATGAAGAGGGCAAAGTAGTGCAAGGCATGGAAATGAATGCTTCCTATGATAGCTTGCGTGATGTCTCTAGTTTCTCCAACAGTTATACTAGAGACAAAATCTCTAACCGAAGACTTATCAGGATCTTTAAGATTACCCCCATCGGGTATCTTGCAAATCCTATTGATATCCTCCAAATCCATGGCGTAGGATTTATCATACAGATCAAACAGTATGGATGAGTCACGGCCAACTGAAAATTTAAATCGACGCACGAAAGAGGCAGTGAGAAAAGCATACTGTTCACATTTATCTGAGAGGAATTCTTCTAACACGGCATTGCGGACAAGTGTATCAAACTCATCCTTGAAGCCTGCTTCGATCATGAACTCATTGGAAGGCCATTCACATGGTTGTACCGGTGCGTCCCTTAGTTGATAAGGATCGGGCTCCCGAATAGAAAGATGGGGACCCTTCTTACTTGAGGAACCACCATGAAACTTCCTCTTGAACATAATTTCTTTTTGCTGAAATTTTTGAAGTTCAAGAGAAAAGTGAATAAAGACCAACCACACCTTGTAGTAACTACTCCTACTAGTGTCTAGAGACCGTATGACGCGCTAAAACTACTTCGGACCAGCTAAAATCAACATTTCAAGCTCAAGAACAGGGTCACCAAGGTAGAAAGAATACGTGAAGGATAAAGCACTAGAGTAGAAACTAATTGGACCAATGGAGGAGCCACTTACCAAGGAGTTATTTCCCCAAAACGGTTCGGATAATGGTGCTTTGAGCGAGGAGATCGAAAATCACAGCCAAATGAGCAAGAACACGGGTTTGAGCTGTGAAACGATTTTTTCTGGAGGTAGAAGAAGAGGATGGGAGCTGGAATGAGTGAAGGGGGTCCTTGTGGGCCCCACAAGCTTGGTGGCCGCGGCCAGGGGGGAGGCCGCGGTGACAGGGCTTGTGGCCCACTGGTGTGGCCCCGAGGCCAGCTCTCAGTCCCAGTATTTTTCAAAAAATACAAAAAAATCATACTAGATTTTCAGGACCATCGGAGAACTTTTATTTTCGGGGTACTTTTCTCCGGGACGCTAAAACAGGAAACAGGGAAAACTAAACTAAATCTATCATTTTTCTTCTAAGCAACAGAAAGTGAAAGCTTAAAATAGAGGTATATGACTCTTTGATTCATCCATTTCATGGCCATCGAAAGAAATCCGTCTATGGGGTTGAACAAATCCTCATGACAAAACTTTTCCGAATCGCAAAAGGAAACACAGAATTGTCGAATAGACACTAAGTCACCTCAATGGGGATATGAATCTCCCCAACAAGCAAATCATACTTCATCTTGACACGAGGAATAGGGCATTCAAAGCTCCCAATAAGAATCGATGAAGTTTTTTTGATAGCATTGATGCAATCTACTTGATATGGTTTCTTCGGAAAGTGCACTGTCTGCTCATTACCGTTGACATGGAAAGTGACATTGCATTTGTTGCAATCTATAACAGCCCCTGCAGTGTTTTAAAAGGGTCTTCCGAGGATGACAGCCATGGCATCGTCCTCGGGAATATCCAAGATAACAAAGTTTGTTAAGATAGTGGTGTTAGCAACCACAACAAGCACATCCTCGCAAATGCCGACAGGGAAAGCAGTTGATTTATCGTCCATTTGCAGAGAACTTTTAGTGGGTGTTGATACGTCTCCATTGTATCTACTTTTCCAAGCTCTTTTGTCCTTGTTTTGAACTCTAATTTGCATGATTTGAATGGAACTTACCCGGACTGACGCTGTTTTCAGCAGAATTGCCATGGTGTTGTTTTTGTGCAGAAATGAAAGTTCTCATAACGTCCTGAAAATTTACGGAGAATTTTTCTGGAAAATATGAAAAATACCTGCGCAAAGATCCACCAGAGGGGGTGGGCCAGTGGGCCACAAGCCCTGTTGCCGCGGCCACCCCCCTGACCGCGGCAACCAAGCTGTGGGGCCCACGTGGCTCTGCCGCCCCCAATCTCAGCTCTATAAATTCACTTTCGCCCAGAAAAAAATCAGAAGAGAAGTTTTCGTCGCGTTTGCGATACGGAGGCGCCGCCACATCCTGTTCTTCATCTGGAGGACAGATCTGGAGTCCGTTTTGGGCTCCGGAGAGGGGAAATCGTCGCCATCGTCATCATAAACCTTCTTCCCTCTACAATTCCATGAAGCTCTTCATCGTTCATGAGTAATCTATTCGTAGGCTCGCTGGGCGGTGATGAGTAGGATGAGATCTATCATGTAATCGAGTTAGTTTTGACGGGGATTGATCCCTAGTATCCACTATGTTCTGAGATTGATGTTGCTTCTAGTTTTCCATGCTTAATGCTTGTCACTAGGGCCCGAGTGCCATGATTTCAGATCTGAAATTATTAGGTTGTCACCAATATATGTGTGTTTTAGATCCGATCTTGCAAGTTGTAGTTACCTACTATGTGTTATGACCCGGCAACCCCGGTTTGACAATAACCGGAACCACTCCCGGTGATGATGATAGTTTGAGGAGTTCATGTGTTCACCAAGTGCTAATGTGTTGTTCTGGTTCTTTATTAAAAGGAGAACCTTAATATCCTGTAGTATCCTTTTGGACCCTGCTGCCACGGGAGGGATGGACAATAGATGTCATGCAAGTTCTTTTCCCTAAGCACGTATGACTACACACGGAATGCAAGCCTACATCACATTGACGAACGGGAGCTAGCCACATATCTCTCCGTGTTATAACTGTTGCATGATGAATATCATCCAAACGAATCACCGACCCATTGCCTACGAGTTTGTCCAATTGTTGCTGTTACTACTATCTCTCGCTACTACTACTACTTGCTACTGTTGCTACTTGTTGCTGTTGTTACTACTGTCACTTGCTACTGTTGCTACTTGCTACCACTGTCACTACAGTTGTTCCTTGCCACTGCTGTTACTCGTTACACTGCTGCTACCTGCTACAATTTTGATTCGCTGGTCGTTGACGGGAAAAGACAATTTCCGTCAATAGGCAACTTCTGGTGCCAATGATACAATCGTTAGGAATAGTCTGCCGTCTAGAGATCATTTCTGACACCGTTGTTATCATACTACTTTGCAGCTGATACTTTGCTTGCAGATACTAATCTTTCAGATGTGGTTGAATCTGACACATTCAGCTGCTAATACTTGAGAGTATCCTCTCACCTCCTACTGGTGTATCAACAAATTTGGGTCGAATACTCTACCCTCGAAAACTGCCTCGATACCACGCGCTGGTGGGCCGTCAACAACATTCTTCTAGTTTCGATTGTCGGGGAGTGCTAGCAGCATTCTTCTGGTGCCGTTGCAGGGGAAGGTCTGTTGTCACAGAGTCAGGTGTCAACTTATCCAGTTCAAGTCTATGATAAAGAGAGAGCGGCATAACACTAACACCGGCTCCAAGGTCACATAAGGCAGTTCTTACATAGTTTCCTTTAATGGATCAAGGTATATTGGGCACTCCAGGATCACCACGTTTCTTAGGAGTTCCACCTTTGAAAGTGTAATTGGCAATCATGGTGGAGATCTCAAGATCGGGTATCTTCCGTTTATTAGTCACGATATCTTTCATGTACTTGGCACATGGAGACATTTTGAGCATATCAATTAACTGCATCTGCAGAAAGACGGGTCTCAACACGTCAATAAAGCGCTCAAAATCCTCATCATCCTTTTTCTTGGATGGCTTAGGAGGAAAGGGCATTGGTCTCTGAACCCATGGCTCCTTTCTTTACCATGCTTCCTAGCAGTGAATTCATTCTTATTGTATCTCTTAGGTTGTGGGTTATCAGGATTAACCGTAGGTTCAATCTCCACATCCTCATCATTGCTAGGTTGAACATTATTATGAACATCGCTGTCCATATTGTCACCAGGTTCATGTTCATCACCAGATTGTGTTTCTGCATCAGACGCAGAAATATTATTTGGTTCTTCAGGTGTGACAGTATTTGGTGAACTGACATGTAGGTTTCTATCATCCTTCTTCTTATTCTTAGGATGACTGGGTGTATCAACATTAATTCCTTGAGAATCTTGATCAATTCTCTTAGGATGGCCTTGAGGATACAAAGGTTCCTGAGTCATTTTGCCTCCTCTAGTAATGACTCTGACAGAGTTGTCATTTAATTCATTGAGCAAGTCATTCTGAGCTTTAAGTACTTGTTCTACCTGAGTAGTAATCATAGAGGCATGTTTACTCAGAAGCTTCAGATCATTGACATTTGTGTCTACACAAGCACTTAAATGATGAAGCATACGAGTACTTTATTCCAATTTTCTGCTAACATAATCATTGAAACTCTGTTGTTTGGCAACAAAGTTGCCAAATTCATCAAAGCATAGGCTAGCAGGTTTGTCAAAAGGAATATCACTCTCATCAAACCTACGCAGAGAATTCACTTCTACTACTTGTATCAGTTTATCCAGACCATGGATCTCTTCGATAAGTGGTAGATTTTTGACATCTTCAGATCTAATGCCTTTCTCTTGCATAGATTTCTTGGCTTCTTGCATATCTTCGGGATTGAGGAATAGAATACCTCTACTCTTAGGAGTTGGCTTAGGAGGTGGTTCGGGAATAGTCCAAGCATTATCGTTGATCAAGATGTTATTCAATAGGATCTCAGCTTGTTCTATAGTTTGTTCCCTAAAAACACAACCGGCACAACTATCTAGGTGGTCTCTAGAAGCATCGGTAAGTCCGTTATAGAAGATATCAAGTATCTCATTCTTCTTAAGAGGGTGATCAGGCAATGCATTCTGTAGCTGGATGAGCCTCCCCCAAGCTTGTGGGAGACTCTCTTCTTTGAGTTGAGCAAAGTTGTATATTTCCTGCAAGGTAGCTTGCTTCTTATGGGCAGGGAAATATTTCTCACAGAAGTAATAGACCATATCCTGGGGACTACTCACACATCCAGGAGCAAGAGAAGTGAACCAGGCTTTAGCGTCATCCTTTAGAGAGAAAGGAAACAGCTTAAGGATATAGTAGTAGCAGATCTTCTCCTCACTAGTGAAAAGGGTGGCTATATCGTGTAGTTTGGTAAGATGGGCTACGACCGTCTCAGACTCATAACCGTGGAAAGGATCAGATTCGACTAGAGAGATTATCTCAGGGTCGACAGAGAATTCATAATCCTCATCGGTGATAAAGATAGGTGAATTGGGAAACTTCGGGTCGTATTTCATCGTAGCTTTCAGAGATTTGTCCTTCCACTTGAGAAGCAATTTCTCTGTGTCAGAGGCATCTTTACACGCAAGAAAATCCCCAGCTATCTCTCCCTCCATAACATAACCCTGAGGTATATCAAGCAATTTATATCTAGGAGAGCTAGATATAGCAGGAGAAAAAGCAGGTTCTATCTCAATAGTATCGACAGTTTCAGAAGCATCACGAGCATTGGCAGTAACTCTAGCAATATGAGCATCAAGGAATACCCCTAGTGGCATATCATGAAAAGTAGTATCTCTAGCAGTATCAAGCATAGCATCATCATAAATAATAGCATCTCTAGCATCATCAGGCAAAGCAGTATCAAGCATAGAATCTCTAGCAGTATCAGGCATAGCATCTCTAGCAGTATCACGCATTGCATCTCTAGCAGTATCAGGCATAGTATCTCTAGCAGTATCAGGCATAGTATCTCTAGCAGTATCAGGCATAGTATCATCAAGCATAGTAGCATCATAAGCATCATCAAGCATAGGCGACATATCAAGATTTCTAGCAGGAGGTGGTGTCGCAAACTTACTCATAACTGAAGGTGAATCAAGTGCAGAGCTAGATGGCACTTCCTTACCTCACCACGTAGTTGAGGGCAAGACTTTGGTTCTAGGATCTTTCAAATTCTTCATAGTGATCAGCAGATATAAATCCCAAGTGACTCAGAGAATATAGCTATCCTTCCTCGGCAACGACACTAGAAAAATGCTGTTGACGTGCAACTATTCCTGACTTGATGCCTACACGGCAACAGAGCCAGAAAAGAGCTGCTTCTAGTTGCTCAACAATTAGCAATTGTCTTGCAATAGCCCACCAGCGTGTGGGATCGCGGCAGTTTTTGAGGGTAGAGTATTCAACCCAATTTTTTTGGTTCACACGACGAGAAGTGAAAGAATATTCTCAAGTATTAGCAGCTGATCGCGTCAGATTCAACCACACGTGAAAGATTAGTGTCTGCAAGCAAGGTATAAGCAGCAAAGTAGTATGATAACAACGGTGCCAGAAACGATCTGTTGACGGCAGACTATTCCTAACTATTGTATCAATGGCGCCATTAAGTTTCCTGTGGACGGGAAATAATCTTTCCCGGCAACGGTGCCAGAAAAATTATTGTAGCAGGTATCAGCAGTGTAACGAGTAACAACAGTGGCAAGGAACAGCAGTAGTGACAGCAGTAGCAAGTAGCAACAGTAGCAAGTGAGAGTAGCAGCAACAGTAGTTACAACAGTAGAGCAAAGCAAGTAACAGTGGCAGCAATTAACAGTAGCAGCGACAGTAGTAATAGCAGTAGAGCAAAGCAAGTAACAGCAGCAGTGGGACAAACTCATAGGCAATTGGTCGGTGATTCGTTGGATGACATTCATCATGCAACAGTTATAACACAGAGAGATATGTGGCTAACTCCCGTTCATCAATGTGATGTAGGCATGCATTCCGTGTGTAGTCATACGTGCTTAGGGAAAAGAACTCGCATGACATCTATTGTCCATCGCTCCCGTGGCAGCGGGGTCCAAATGGATACTACGGGATATTAAGGTTCTCCTTTTAATAAAGAACCGGACAAACGCATTATCACTTGGTGAACACATGAACTCCTCAAACTATGGTAATCTCCGGGAGTGGTTCCGGTTATTGTCACTCCAGGGTTGCCGGGTCATAACACATAGAAGGTAACTACAACTTGCAAGATCAGATCTAAAACACACATATATTGGTGACAACATAATAATTTCAGATCTGAAATCATGGCACTCGGACCCTAGTGACAAACATTAAGCATACCAACGTAGTAGCAACATCAATCTCAAAACATAGTGGATACTAGGGATCAATCCCCGTCAAAACTAACTCGATTACATGACAGATCTCATCCTACTAATCACCGCCCAGCGAGCCGATGAATAGATTACTCATGAACGATGAAGAGCTTCATGGAATTGGAGAGGGAAGAAGGTTTATGATGACGATGGCGATGATTTCCCCTCTCCGGAGCCCAAAACGGACTCCAGATCTGTCCTCCAGATGAAGAACAGGATGTGGCGGCGCCTCCGTATCGCAAACGTGACGAAATCTACTGTTCTGATTTTTTTCTGGCCGAAAGTGAATTTTTAGAGCTGAGATTGGGGGCGGCAGAGCCACGTGGGCCCCACAGCTTGGTTGCCGCGGCCAGGGGGGTGGCCGCGGCAACAGGGCTTGTGGCCAACTGGCCCACCCCCTCTGGTGGATCTTTGCGCAGGTATTTTTCATATTTTCCAGAAATATTCTCCGTAAATTTTCAGGACGTTCCGAGAACTTTCATTTCTGCCCAAAAACAATACCATGGCAATTCTGCTGAAAACAGCGTCAGTCCGGGTTAGTTCCATTCAAATCATGCAAATTAGAGTCCAAAACAAGGGCAAAAGAGTTTGGAAAAGTAGATACGATGGAGACGTATCGGTCATCCGAATAGAATTGAACAAGATTCTCAAGGAGTTAGCACTGATGCACCTAGTCATTCTAGAAAAAAGAAGAAAGATGATAGGAACCTCCACGCTAGCAACCGTGTTGCTCCTACACCTGAGAGTCCGAACGATGCCTCTATCTCTGATGGTGAAACACAATCTGGTGATGAACATGAGCCTAATGATAGTATCAATAGTGATGTTCATGTTGATGCTCAACCTAGCAATGAAAAGGATGTGGAGATTGAACCTAGTGTTGATCCTGATAACCCACAACCTAAGACTAAGAGATACGATAAGAATGACTTCGCTGCTAGGAAGCAAGGTAAAGAAAGGGAACCATGGGTTCAGAAACCTATGCCATTTCCTCCCAAACCATCCAAGAAAAAGGATGATGAGGATTTTGAGCGATTCGTTGAGATGATCAGACCCGTCTTTCTGCAGATGCGTTTGGTGGATATGGTCAAGATGTCTCCGTATGCTAAGTACATGAAAGATATTGTGACTAATAAGAGGAGGATACCTGATCTTGAGATCTCCGCCATGCTTGCTAACTATACCTTCAAGGGTGGAACTCCCAAGAAACTAGGTGATCACGGTGTGCCCACTATACCTTGCTCCATTAAAGGCAACTACGTTAGAACTGTGTTTTGAGACCTTGGAGCCGGTGTTAGTGTTATGCATCTTTCTCTTTATCGTAGGCTTGAACTGGATAAGTTGACACCCACTGAAATCTCTCTGCAAATGGCCGACAAATCAACTGGTTTCCCTATCGGCATTTGCGAGGATGTGCCTGTTGTGGTTGCTAACACCACTATCTTAACAGAATTTGTTATCTTGGATATTCCCGAGGATGATGCCATGGTGGTCATCCTCGGAAGAGCCTTTTTAAACACTACAGGGGCTGTTATAGATTGTAACAAAGGCAATGTCACTTTCCATGTCAACGGTAATGAGCATACGGTGCACTTTCCGAAGAAACAATATCGAGTACATTGCATCAATGCTATCGAAAAGACTTCATCGATTCTTATTGGGAGCTTTGAATGCGCTATTCCTCATGTCAAGATTAAGTATGATTTGCTTGTTGGGGAGATACACATCCCCATTGAGGTGACCTAGTGACTATTCGAAAATTCTCCGTTCTCTTTTGCGATTCGAGAAAGTTTTGTCGAGGGGATTTGATCAACCCCATTGACGGATTTCTTTCGATGACCATGAGATGGATGAATCAAGTATTCACAAACCTCTGTTCCAAGCTTTCACCTTAGGTTGCTAAGAATAAAAATGATAGATTTAGTTTAATTTTCCCTGTTTTCTGTTTTAGCATCCGGTAGAAAAGTACCCCGAAAATAGAAGTTCTCCGAACGCTGTGAAAATCAAATATGATTTTTTCTGGATTTTTTAGAAAAATACTGGGACAAAGAGTCTGTCTGGGGGCCACACCAGTGGGCCAGAAGCCCTAGGGGCGCGGGCACCCCCTGGCCGCGCCACCCAGGCTTGTGGGGGCCCACAGGCACCCCCTCCACTCACTCTTGCTCTCATCCGCTTCTCCTACCTCCAGAAAAAAATCGTTTCGCAGCTCAAACCCGTGTTCTTGCTCCTTTTGCTGGGATTTTCGATCTCTTTGCTCAAATCACTGTTCTCCGAACTGTTTTGGGGGAAATTACTCCTTGGTTAGTAACTCCTCCATTGGTCCAATTAGTTTTTGCTCTAGTGCCTTATACTCCATGTATTTTTGCTACCTTGGTGACCATGTTCTTGAGCTTTGCATGCTGATTCTAGCTGGTCCCAAGTAGTTTTGATGTGTAATATGACCTCTAGGCACTGGTGGGAGTAGTTGCTACTAGTTTAGTTGAGCCTTGTTCACCTTTCCTTTGGGTCACTGAAAATTTCAGAAAAGGAAGATGTTCAGGAAAACTTTCATGGTGGTTCCTCAAGCAAGAGAGGTCCCGGTCTTGCAATTCGGGAGCCTGATCCTTACCAACCTAGGGACGCGTAGGTACAACCATGTGAATGGCCTTCTGATTAATTTATGATTGAGACAGGTTTCAAAGATGAGTTTGATGCACTTGTTCCCAACGTCGGACTCGAAGAATTCATCTCTGGTAAATGTGAACATTATGTTGCTCTCACTGCCTCTTTTGTTCGTAGATTCAAATTTTCAACTGGCCATGTGCCATCGGTACTGTTTGATCTCTATGATAAATCGTATACCATGGATTTAGAGGATTTTAGTAGAATTTGCAAAATACCTATTTGGGGTAACCTCAATGATCCTCCTAAATCTTCGGTTAGAGATTTTTACGCTGGTATTACGGTTGGAGAAACTAGAGACATTACGCAAGCTACCATGGGGAGTGTTCATTTTCCTGCCTTGCATTACTTTGCCCTCTTCATAGGCAGATGCATTAATGGCAAGATTGTGCATTGTCACCTCTGCGCACCCGTCCTTAGTATCCTTAAGAGCGTAGTGACGGGTGACAAATGCTTCAACATGGGAGCTATTATAGCAAGGAGGCTGAATAAGAATGCTATTGAAGGGGATTTCTTTGGTGCATCTATGCCACTCGCATAGCAAATTTTCTTGGAGTACCCATCCAGGAAGGAGATCCCGCAGTCCATACAACTTTACTTGACCGCATCGCTTTGACACGCTACCAGTTCCTTGAGAGGGATGATGAATCCCTCCTATACCGATAGATATTTAACCGACAACGTGTTTTCCATATTACCCTTCCTGCTCCTGCCTTCTTTGAATTTCAGGTAAAATGGGGATACTACAAAACCAGAGGAGAGGCACAGGAGTATGAGAGGGAGGCGAAGGCTGCTCGTCTCCGTGAGGCAGCTATTCAGGCAGTGGCTGCAGCGCTCCCGTATAACCCCGATTATGATTTTGGGTTTTGCCAGGACCATCCTTGGGAGTAGACCAAGTTAGGCTAAAAGCCTAAGCTTGGGGGAGTATGTGTTCTCACCGACTTTACATTCTTGCTTATGCTTTCATTTTGTTAGCCGGTGTACACACTTTGCCACTGTATCATCCATGCTAGTTTATTTTCTTTTTCTCGTTTTCTTTTCCTGTGTCTGTCTAGTTTGAGAAAAACCAAAAATATTTTCTTTTTCTTCTGTTTGCTTGTTGGGAGCTTTCCCGTGTAAATAGTTTTCTTTTTTCTTTGGGTCAAGGTAGAAGATATTGGTTACAATGTTTAGTGGCTCTCGCATGCATACCTGTTTAGCTTTCAAAGAGCCATATTACTTTGTCTTCTCCTTTGTGTTTGCCTGCAGATTCCAGCGTAGTCCAATGCACGAGCACGCTTATTATTGTTCACATCGTTCTGTCGTGCAAGTGAAAGGCAATAATGACGATATATGATGAAGTGACTGAGCCTGGAAAAGCTGGTATGAACTCGATCTATTTTGTTTTTGTAAATATGACTAGCTCATCATGCCCGATTCAGCTTTGTTGTGAGAGAAACATGTTTACAATGACAACTTAGAGATCATAGTTTCTGATGCCATGCTTATTTATCTAGGAGTTTATAATGGTTTGTCTTGGATGCCCACATGAATGTTGAGATGACTATGATGTAGTATGATAGGATGGTATCCTCCTTTGAATGATTCAAGTGGCTTGACTTGGCGCATGTTTACGCATGTAGTTGAAACAAAATCAACATAGCCTCAATGATATTCATGTTCATGGTGATTTATGTCCTACTCATGCTTGAACTCAATGTTGGTTAATCTCAATGCATTTTGATAACTGTTGTCGCTCTTTAGTTGGTCGCTTCCCAGTCGTTTGCTAGCCTTTACTTGTACTAAGCGGGAATACTGCTTGTGCATCCACTTCCATAAACCCAAAGTTGTTCCATATGAGTCCACCATACCTACCTATATGCGGTATCTACCTGCCGTTCTAAGTAAATTTGCATGTGCCACTCTCTAAATCTTCAAGAAATAATCTGTTTTGCATGCCTGAACCGCTCGTGTGGTGAGAGGGGGTTATCAGTATCTTCCATGCTAGGCGTGTTATCCTCGATATGTGTTTATTCACTATCATTCACGAGAAAGGGGTCGGTAATTGGAATTCCCAGTTCCATGCTCAAATCGAAAAGATAATTACAAACAAAACTCCCCCTGGATTGATGTTGGTATGGACGGCACCCGAGGATTCGGCTAGTCGTGGAGTGTGATTGATTGGTGGTGGGGGAGTCAAAATTTTACTTTTCTGTTTGGGAACCGCCTATAACATGTGTAGCATGGAAGATGGTGAGAGCTCTTAGTCATTGCGTTGACAATGAAAGCATGCCACCAATATTATTATCTCTCTTTTCGAAGCTTGAGCTCTAGCACCTCTCCAAATCAATGCTTCCCTCTGAAAAGGGCCTGTCTATTTATGTTCCTGTTGAGTCATCCACCTCTTACAAAAGCACCAATTTGAGAGCACCTCTGTCATGTTTATGCTTTTCTTTTAACTCTGGTTGAGTATGACTGTGACTGGATCTTCTTTGCCATGAATTACTATGTTTAGTCAGCCCTTGGTCTTTGAATGTGTTGTGCATTTATGTTTTGCAGACTCGGAAAGAGCTAGCGAGATACCATCTGTTCGTACTGCTTCATGATTGTTTTGATTGAAGTGTTGACGTTTCAGACTTATTATTATTTGCTCGCTAGTTGATTATGCCATTGATATGAGTTTACCGTGAGACCTAGATGTCATTTGCTTATGTGGTTTGCTTGTGGTCTTGCTGAAATTCTGGTTATGAGTTAGACATAGTTGCAACAACATGATCAAACAGAGTTCCTCAAAATTTTCTTTTGTCTCTTTCAGTTTGTCAACTGAATTTCTTGAGGACAAGCAAGGCTTTAAGCTTGGGGAGTTGATACGTCTCTGTCGTATCTACTTTTCTGAACTCTTTTGCCCTTGTTTTGGATTCTAATTTGCATGATTTGAATGGAACTAACACGGACTAACGTTGTTTTCAGCAGAATTGCCATGGTGTTGTTTTTGCGTAGAAATAAAAGTTCTCAGAATGACCTGAAAATTTACGGAGATTTTTTCTGGAATTTATGAAAAATACTGGCGCAAGAATCGGCGGAGGAAGTGGAGCCGTGAGCCCACAAGCCCACCAAGCACGCCACCTTGGCCGCGCCTGGCAGGCTTGTGGGGCCCACAACGCTCCACCGCCTCCAATCTCAGCTCTATTTAGTCCGTCTCGCCCGGAAAAAACCCAGGGAGAAAAGTTCATCGCGTTTTACGATACGTGGGCGCCGCCACCTCCTGTTCTTCATCTGGAGGGCAGATCTGGTGTCCATTCTGGGCTCCGGAGAGGGGAGATCGTCGCCATCGTCATCATTAACCTTCCTTCATCGCCAATTCCATGATGCTCTTCACTATTCGTGAGTAATCTCATCGTAGACTTGTTGGACGGTGAAGGGTTGGATGAGATCTATCATGTAATCGAGTTAGTTTTGACGGGGATTGATCCCTAGTATCTAGTGTGTTCTGAGATTGATGTTGCTACTACTTTGCCATGCTTAATGCTT
Organism: Hordeum vulgare subsp. vulgare; assembly: GCF_904849725.1. Taxonomy (NCBI): domain Eukaryota; kingdom Viridiplantae; phylum Streptophyta; class Magnoliopsida; order Poales; family Poaceae; genus Hordeum; species Hordeum vulgare. The sequence continues at coordinate 241,355,288 of NC_058518.1, read as the reverse complement.
GTCACTAGGGCCCTAGTGCCATGATTTCAGATCTGAACCTATTATGTTGTCGCCAGCTTTTTTTGTGTTTTAGATCCTATCTTGCAAGTTGTAGTCACCTACTACGTGTTATGACCCGGCAACCCCGGAGTGACAATAGCCGGAACCACTCCCGGAGATGACCATAGTATGAGGAGTTCATGTATTCACCAAGTGTTAATGCGTTGGTCCGGTTCTTTATTAAAAGGAGAACCTTAATATCCCGTAGTTTCCATTAGGACCCCGCTGCCACGGGAGGGATGGACAATAAATGTCATGCAAGTTCTTTTCCCTAAGCACGTATGACTACATATGGAATACATGCCTACATTAGATTGACGAACTGGAGCTAGTTATTTATCTCTCCGTGTTATAACTGTTACATGATGAATAGCATCCGGCATAATCATCCATCACCAATCCAATGCCTACAAGTTTTTCCTACAGGTCCTTTGTCGGGAGGATAACCCCGAGGTAGGCTCATCAAGCCTGCTCCTTCATTTCCGGCCCAATGGACATGGAGATAGGGAGATTCCCAAGGCCCAAGTCTTCTGGCTGGCTGGGCATCGCCTGCCGGCTGGAAGACGAGGCGGTCACCTTTCTGGCCGGCTCGGCATCCCTTGTCGGCTAGAGCGTAGGCGGCCTCCCCTTCGGAGCCAGCCTCGTCCCGCAAGCCGGACTGGGGAGGAGGCGGCCACCCGCGAGCCGGCTAACCAAGGAGGCTAGCCGACCGAGGATCACCAGTCACATCAGATCGTAGGTCAGGAAAGGACCTCACGATTAAAGGTAGCTACGCGTCAGCAAAGGTACTGGATCGGGGCGCCCGGCAGGTACGAACATCGGCGGCCACGCCGCTGACTTACCCCGGCTCTGATCCATCACCTAGCCTGATGTCGGACCGTCACACTCCCACTCCATTATTGCACTCGGCATGGGGAACAGTGGAGGTGGTCGTACAGCCTTCCCATGAAGAATCTCGTGGGGCGACGCTTGACGTACAACGCGTGCCCAGCGTCAACCTTACGCGGGAGCCCCATTGGCCAGCCGGCGGGTCCCACGGGTAAACGTGACCATGCAGCCGAAGGGCCCCTCATCGACAAGACAAGACCCTTGTGGCCCCCTGGCCAGCCGGTGAAGCAGCCAGCCGGGTCCCACGCTTGTACCCTTTATCCATATTGTAGGCCGGCGGGTTCGTCTATAAAACCCCCCGGCCGCCCCCCAGGCAGGGGGACCGATCACTCGCCAGTCATTCAACACTACACACTCACCAACCAACAGAGAGCGAGGTAGAGACGAGCCGGCTGATCCCCTCTTCCTCCTCCCAACACATCTCCAGGAGCGACATTGTACTCTGTTCCCATACATCAAACACACAAGCAGGATTAGGGGTGTTATCTCTACGGAGAGCCATGAACCTGGGTACATCGTGCGTCCCATGCGTGTACCAACCTCGTTCCCAGCGCCCACCTTTGTCCCTTCAGTTCTCACCGACTTTAGCCTTCCTATGGCATATGTTGTGAGTATTCACCGACATTTGGCGCCCACCATGGGGCCGATCGTGGCATCAGCTGGCTTCACGCACTAGGCGGGGCCCCGCACCTACACCACCGGATGCATCGCGTCCGGATCAGTTTGCATGCCCGTGGCGCTCGCTTTCGACGAAGCGACGCCCATGATGATCGGTGTCCCTGTCCGCCATGCGGATTCGGACGAAGATTCTGACGACGAGGCGCTTCCTAGCGTCGTCGTCGCTGCCATGGAGAACCTCAGCGTTCTCTTCAGCGACCTTCGCCTGAACGAAGGCCCACGCTACTTCGGCGAGGACTACGACGTTGAGGTGCTCTGCGCCAGCTTCAGCAGGCTCTCTATCGCTGAGACGCCTACCCACGACGTTTACCCCAGTAACGTCCTCATCTTCGACGGCCCTCCACCGTCGGTAGGTTTCTTCACCCCATACCACGTCGCTGCCGTTTCCAGCACCGTGGAGGTGATGGTTATCGGCGCAGGCTCCAGCACGGCTCCCGGCAAGGCCTCCGCAGGCGCTGGCGAGCCCGCTGCGGCCGCCGCCGACATTCTTCGGGACGCCATCGCCGGCCTAAAGACACCGATCACCGCTTCCGCCGACCCTGCAGATGCTTGGGCCTCACTGGAGGAGGCTCGCAAGCGCATCTTGGAGGAGGGCATCGCCGTGGCCTCGGCAAAACGTCGGTTGGAGGCTACACATCGTGAGTACAACTCCGCATACGGTCGTACTCCCATTTCCAAGGCCCCCAGTCGGCTTGGATCGGTCCGCAGCTGCGGACGGTTCGTTGCCGAGGTTATAGGTGGGGACCTACCCACCTACGAGACTCCTGCAGCCAACATGCGGGCGGCGCAGGCGGCCATGGAGGAGATGGCCAGCCTGGAAGGCAAGGAGTGCGCCTTCCAAGAGAAGCGCGTCAAGGATCTCCTTGATGCAGCTAACCAGCAGCACGCTCGGTTCGACCCCGGCCAGGCTTATTCAGAGTCCCCGGGGCCGAACTCGGGGGCTCGCCGCGACCCTAGCGGCTAGCACCACACCGAAGGATCTTCATCGCATTGCCCTTCCGGCTGGAGGGGCGAGGGAAGCCAAGGCCGGCGCTTGCAGCACCAGAGCGAGCACACTTCGGGCCTACATCGTGGAGGCGACGAGGGCGACTTGGAGTACAGGGATCTTCCCCCGTGAAGAACTCACGCATCCGGCTCCCGAGGAGCCTCCCCTCTCGCCACCAGGGCTGGCACCCCCACCTCCCAGGACGAGCGGGACGCCCGCCGGCGTATTATCGCCCTGGCCCATTCGGCCCTCCTAGAGGAAGATGGACCCGTCGGTCCGGCTTGCTTCGGCCCCCGGATCCGAGGGGAGTCGTTCACCCGAGGCTTCACCCTTCCTCGGGATACGCCGAAATATAACGGCACGGCCAAGCCAGAAGACTGGTTGATCGAGTACACCACGGCCGTAGGCATCGCCAGGGGCAACAAGCGCGTAGCGATTCGCTACGTGCCACGCATGCTGGCCGGCTCGGCCCGGACGTGGCTTAACACCCTCCCGGCCGGTAGCGTCAACTCCTGGGTGGACTTCGAGGAGGCGTTCGTCCGCAACTTTACCGGCACTTACAAACGCCCTGGCCGGCCTCGCGAGCTGGCCATGTGCGTCCAGAAGGCCGACGAACCCCTCCGCGACTACTTCACCCGATGGACTGAGCTCCGCAACTCCTGTGAGGGGGTGCATGAGGTACAAGCCATACAGTAGTACTTCATCGACGGATTCTGAGACAGCACCCTCCTCAAGCACAAGCTCATGTGCGCCGAGCCCACCTCCTTGGTGGTGCTCATGGCCAAGGCGGACAAGTACGCCACGGCCGACTCCGTGATGCACATCAAGGTGACCGCCGCGGACAAGGTTGTGCCTGCGCCGGCTACTCCCAAGCCGGCTAGGGACAACCGAGGCGGCCAGAACAACTACAAGCGCAAGGCGGATCAGATGGCCAACAACAAGCTAGTGGCCAACATGGAGGGCGAGGCGTTGGCTTCCTAAGCCAGCCCTCCACGAAAACGTCGCAATCAGGGCAACCCCAATTGGCTGCCCAAGCAGACTCTCGAGCAGTTGCTCGACGCCCCCTGCAAGATACATTCGGGGGCGGCGCCGTCTGCCCATACCCTTCGACAGTGCAGCATCGCACGCCGGCTGTCGCAAGGGGAGGGAATGCTGGCTCCCCCGGGTGCGCAGGCGGCGCCCCGTGCACCGGCTCCCCATCACGCTCCGCTTCCGCCACCGCCGCCTCGCGACAACGGCCCGCACCCTGACGGCTACCCGCATCAAGATGGAGCTTTCGTCGTCTTCACCAGCGAAGGCGACGACAAGCACAGCCTGTGCCAAAGGCGGCACAAGGTAAACGCCACTGTCCCCCCGGTTCCCCAGTACATGCATTGGTCCGACAAACCAATTACATGGAGCCGGGTGGACCACCCTGCGGTGATGCCCAACCCGGGGTCGTACGCACTCGTCCTCGACCACACCTTCGCCTCCAAGAGGCTCACCTGCCAATTCTCCCGGGTGCTGGTCGATGGCGGTAGCAGCATCAACATCCTCTACCTTGACACTCTCCGCAAGCTCGGGCACAAGGAGATGGACGTCCTGCCAACCAGCACTGTCTTCCACGGCATCGTGCGTGGGCAGTCGTGCTCGCCCGTCGGCAAGATCTAGCTGGACGTCCTCTTCAGCGACAAGGCCCACTTCCGCCGTGAGTCCATATGGTTCGAGGTGGTGGACCTCAGCAGCCCGTATCACGCGCTGCTGGGGGGACCGGCTCTGGCCAAATTCATGGCTATTCCGCATTACGCCTACCTGAAGATGAAGATGTCGGGTACCAAGGGCATCATCACTATTGTTGGCGACTACAAGAAGTCGCTCGAGTGCGCCAAGATAGCAGCCGCCTCGCCGACGCCTTGGTGATTGCCGAGGAGAAGCTGCACATCGATCGGCTCGTGGCCCGGGCTACCGAGCAGCTGGCGATTCCTTCTCCTTCGTCCCAATCGGCCGACGAAGGCTCTTTCAAGCCGGCTAAAGAGACCAAGCAGGTCCCACTCGACCCCGCCAACCCGAAGCAGTGCATCACCATCGGGGCTGGCCTCAGCCCCAAATAGGAAGGCGATCTCGTCGACTTCCTCCGTGAAAATCGGGACATCTTTGCATGGTCCCCCAAGGACATGCCGGGTGTCCTGAGGAAGTACGCCGAGCACAAGCTTCACGTATGACCGGATGCAAAGCCGGTGAAGCAACCTTTGCGCCGCTTCGCCGAGGGGAAGCGGCACACAATCGGAGAAGAGGTCACCTGGCTCCTTGCAGCCGGCTTCATCATGGAGGTTTTCCACCCGACCTGGCTGGCGAACCCAGTCCTCGTGCTGAAGAAGAACAACACCTGGCAAATGTGCATCGACTACACCAGCCTGAATAAGGCCTGTCCGAAAGACCCTTTCACATTGCCTAGGATAGATCAAGTGATCGACTCTGGATTCTTATTCAAGCTACCATCAAATCAAGCTGGATCCAGCTGATCGCCTGAAGACCTCCTTCATCACGCCCTTCGAGGCGTACTGCTACACCACCATGACGTTCGGTCTGAAGAACGCAGGTGCGACATTCCAACGCTGCATGCAGCAGTGCCTACTGCCACAGATTGGCAGAAAGATCGACGTCTATGTGGATGACATCGTTGTCAAGACGAAGCAGCACTTCAGCCTCCTCGACGACGTGCGAGAGACATTCGCCAATCTGCGCGAATACAAGATCCGGCTCAATCCGGAGAAGTCTGTCTTCGGGGTCCCGGGCGGCAAACTCTTGGGGTTCTTCGTACCCTGAGAAGATCACCACCATCGAGCGGATGGTGCGGCCGGCTCGGATCCTCGACGTCCAGAAGTTCGTCGGCTGCTTGGCGTCCCTCAGCCGGTTCGTCAGCCGGCTTGACGAGAAGGCTCTTCCACTCTACCATCTCATGAAGAAGACGACAGAGTTCGAGTGGAACGACCAGGCGGATGAAGCCTTCCGCGACCTCAAACAGATAATCTCGAGCCTTCCAATCTTGGCAGCCCCGTCTGAAAGGGAACCCATACTCATATACATCGCGGCGACCACTCGCGTGGTCAGCGTAGTGTTGATAGTTCAACGCAAAGAGGTAGGCAAAGCCCTGCCAGTGCAGCGCCCTGTCTACTACCTTAGTGAGGTCTTGTCCGCCTCTAAGCAGAACTACCCTCATTATCAAAAAATGTGTTATGGTGTTTACCTTGCTGCAAAGAAATTAAAACAATACTTCCAAGAACAGGCCATCACTGTGGTGAGCACGGCTCCACTCTCAGAGATCATGGGCAACCGTGATGCCACGGGCAGAATCGCCAAATGGTCCATCGCCATGGTGGACCATGATATTCAGTACGAGCCTCGCACCGCCATTAAATCACAGGTGGTGGCCGACTTCTTAGTCGACTGGGCGGAGACCCAGTTCGAGCCATCGCCTCCAGACTCCACGCATTGGCGGATGCACTTTGACGGCTCGAAGATGCGGACAGGACTGGGAGCCGGCATCATCTTGACGTCCCCGAAAGGGGACCAGCTCAAGTACGCTCTCCAGATCCACTTCGCTGCCTCAAACAACGTCGCCGAGTACGAAGCACTGGCTCACGGCCTCCGGCTGGCCAAGGAGATTGGCATCCGGCGGCTCATATGCTTCGGCGATTCGGACCTGGTGGTGCAGCAGGTCTCTGGAGAATGGGACGCCAGGGACGCCAACATGGCAAGATACCGCTTCCTCCTCTAGCAACTCAGCTGCCCGTTCGAGGGCTGTCAGTTCCAGCATGTTCCCAGGACGGAAAATGAGGCGGCAGATACGCTGGCAAAAATCGGCTCCACAAGGCAGGCCAACCCAGCCGGCGTCTCCCTCGAGCAACTCCACAAGCCATCTATCAAGCCGTCTCCGGAGTCAGCATCAATCTTCGTACCGGCCGACTCCACGATGCAAGCGTCGCCGGCTCCGCCAGTTATGCCGGCTGCGGACCCCACGCCGGCTGCACTAACGGCACCGACTCCAAATACGGCACCGACTGAGGCGGCAGTGCAAGGGCCGTCGGCTCCACCAACTACGCCGGCTTCGGATCCTAATCCGGCTCCATTGGTCCACCCGACTCCAACAACGACAACCCCGGCTCTGCCCGGGCTCGAATCCTCCCAGTGGGTGGACGTCATGGAGATAGACGATGAGCCGGCTGCAACAACAACACCAGAGACGCCATCAAGCTCGGGGGCTGCGGAAGCCCCCAACAGTCAAGACAAAGCGGAGGCGACCCTTATGTCGGCTCCATCATCGGCTGAGGCCATTCTGGCCTTCCTTCTTCGCGGCGAACTTCCTCAGAACGAGGCAGAGGCGAGATAGACTGAGCGCATGTCCGCCGCCTATGCCATCATCAATCGCGAGCTGGTGCGACGTAGCATGACCGGCGTGTTCCAACGCTGCGTCGAACCAGAAAAAGGGCAGGAGATCCTCATAGACATCCACTAGGGGGAGTGCGGGCATCATGCCGCCTCTAGGACCCTGATGGCCAAAGCATTCTGCCACGGATTTTACTGGCCCACGACCCTCGAGGAGGCTGTGGATCTGGTGGACAAATGTGAAGGCTACCAACGCTTCAGTGCACAAAGCCATATGCCGCCTTCAACGCTGAAAACCATTCCCTTGTCATGGCCATTCGCCGTCTGGGGACTGGACATGGTTGGGCCCTTCAAGACGGCTCCTGGAGGAATGACGCATCTTCTGGTAGCCGTCGACAAGTTCACTAAGTGGATCGAAGCCACGCATATCAAGAAGCTTGACGGCCCCACTACCGTCAGGTTTTTCACAGACATCTCTGTCCGACATGGCATTCCCCACAGCATCATCACCAACAACGACACCAACTTCGCCAAGGGCGCCCTGGCGCTCTACTGTTCCAAGGTAGGCATCCAGCTCGACCTGGCCTCAGTGGCACACCCCTAGTCAAACGGCCAAGCGGAGAGGGCCAATGGCCTGATCCTAGCCGGCATCAAGCCAAGGTTGGTGGCACCACTGGTCAGGTTAGCCGGCTGCTGGATCGAAGAACTGCCGGCTGTACTATGGAGCCTTCGCACCATGCCCAACCAGTCGACCAGCATCACTCCATTCTTTCTGGTATACGGGTGTGAGGCTATCATCCCCATGGATGTCGAGTTCGACTCGCCTGGGTCACCCTATACATAGAAACGGAGGCGAAGGAGGCCAGAGAAGATGGTGTGGATCTCCTCGAGGAAGCAAGGGACTTGGCGTTGAGCCGGACGACCATCTACCAACAGAAGCTGAGATACGACCACAGCAAAAGGATCAAGCCACTCTCTTTCAGGGAGGGAGACTTGGTCCTCAGAAGAATCCAGCGCACTGTCGGCTAGCATAAGCTCTCACCCCCGTGGGAGGGACCCTTCATCGTCAGTAGGGCGTTATACAACAACGCTTACTACCTAATTAACACCCAGAAGCCAAGGAAGCGCAAGAGGGACGACTCCGGCTAGGAAACGAAGCGCCCATGGAACGCGGCGTTGCTTTGCCCGTTCTATTGCTAAAAGGTGGAAGACAAGCAAAGGGAAGAGCATACACATGTATCTTCCTCCCTCCTCAGGGAACAAAGAAGGCAATAAAAAGGACATGCTCCATGTTTCTTTTTTATCAAGAGTTCTCACTCACGTGTACGGGCTACACAGCGTACCACCCCTTGCCGGCTTGCTTAAGCCCGGAGGCTACGCAACGCAACCCCTTGCTAGCTTTGAACAATCTCGGGGGCTCGCCAGCCGCTCGGACGGTCGCTTGAACCTGCGGGCTGGCTCCGGTCGCTCGGTTCGCGATGTGACGCCGGGTCAGGTCAAATACATGCATAGTCCGGCTATACTTGGAACACCGGCTCGGGCCGGCTCGATCGTACATACGATCTCATCCAAGACTCAAGACGGCCTTTGACTGCCGAGAACAACATATCTGTGGAAAAAAGCAGGCTCCATGCTTTCTCTTGCTAAAAGAGTTTTCACTCAGTGTACGGGCTACACCGCGTACCACCTCTTGTTGGCTTGGTTAAGCCCAGAGGCTATGCAGAAAAAAGCAGGCTCCATGCTTTCTCTTGCTAAAAGAGTTTTCACTCAGTGTACGAGCTACACCGCGTACCACGTCTTGCTGGCTTGCTTAAGCCCGAAGGCTACGCAGCGCGGCCGCTTGCTAGCTTCAAACAAGCTCGGGGGCTCGCCAGCCGCTCTAACGATCAATCCTTGTAGTCGGGCACCTAGTGTACCGGCTGATTCCTGGTCCTTCGCTTGAACGAGTGGGCTGACTTCGGTCGCCAGGTTCGCGATGTGACGCCGGGTCAGGTCGAATACATGCAAAGTCCGGCTATACTAGTGACGACCGGCTTGGGTTGGTTCATTCTAGCCGGCCTCTGATTGGCTTATGTCTTGTTCTTTACGTCTTGATGGCTTCGGATAAGAGAAGTCAACCAGGAATCAAAAGACAGGGTCATAAGACAACACGCTTGGTGACGAATATAATGTTGAATATATACATTCATAAAAAAGCATTGGCCCAAGGCCCACGTTCGTTACATCCCTCCGGGGGTAGAACAAAAAACACAACGGGACGCCAGTTACGGGACAGCGGCCTCAGGGGTCGTCTCGGCTGCTGCTCCTGATGTGGTAGCATCGCCGCCTCCGGCTCCTCCCGAGGTAGATGCACCGTCTCCCGTGTTGCGGCCCCCAGCTCCGCTGATCCCGGAGTCGGTATACGCCCCACTGTTGGAGTCCGGTGTAGACTGCGTAGCCCAGGCCGCCTCCTCGGCGCTGCCAACGACGTCGTAGGGATGAAGGCCGTGCAGATCCTTAGCGATCACGCCGCCGTTCTCACCCCGCTCCAAGATGAAGTCATCCCAGGCGGCGTACTCGGCGACGGCGCTGGCTCTCACCCGGAGCTCCTCCTCCATGCCCTGCAGCTCCGCCTCGGAGTCGTCGCGCTGGGCAGCCAAGTTGCCCAAATTCAGGTTGCGATACCATGACTTGGCCAAGCGCACGGCCATATAGGCCCCAGACCGTGCGGCGGAGGCTCGCCAGGCGTCTAGGCGCTCTCCACCCGCTGCGAGCCAGCGGGCAAGCCGGCTCATGGTCGTCGGCTCCACGCCCTCCGGCCACAGGGCTGCCACCATCGACGAACCTGCAACCTGGAGCTGAGTCACAGACTCGCTCAGGACATGCAGGCGGGCCCGAAGGCCCACGACGATCTCCTCGACGCTCCAGCCGGAGGTAGTATCTACCTCCTGCCCAGCCGCGCGGCGCTCCTCGCGGCACACCTCAACGGCGGTGTCGGCTGCGACGTGGGTCTCGGAGAAGAGATCTGGGGTAAAGATAGTCGAGACGTAAGAACACAGCAAGAGGAGGAGACGGCAAAAAAACCAAACGCAAAACAAGGAAAGGAAGCCTACGCTGGAAGGCGCCGTCGGTCTCGTGAAAGACCTCGAGGACCTCGCGCTCCCGCACCTCACTTGCATGAGTGAGGCGGGCAATTTCCTCCTGGAGGGTCGCGGCGGAGTCCAGCGCCTTACCCAGCTGCGTTTGCTTCTGGGTAAGGGCTTCGTCCTTTGCCTTCAAGGCGGCGTCCTTGAGGTTCGCCTCCTCAAGATGATACGCCGCGAGGCGGTCCATGTTTGCAGAGTAGGAGGCTTCCTACTCCTGCAGCGTGGCCCACAACCGCTCAAACTCAACCCGGCCGGCCGCCTCGACCTCCTTCTTCTCCGCTTGAAGAAGGTCCAACCAATCTTGGAGCCAGCCGCCGGCTTCACGAAGGGCATCACGCTCCGCGGCAGCCTCGCCCAGCCGGACTTCATGCTCGGTGATCCGGCTATCAGCCCCCAGGTGCTGATTCCGAAGCTCGTTGTACGCCTGTACCTGAGCATCGTATAGCGCCTGCCAAAGAGAACATGATTAAGATTCGACCTCGTTAAAAGCATAACGAGCACGATTCTCGGGGGCTACACCCAGTGGGTGCACTTGCGAGCGCCCACTGAAGAAAAATATGCAGAAGAACAGGGCCTCCAAGAGATTCGGACCGGTTGGCAATCAACCCGCCGATTATCGGGGGCTACACCCAGTGGGTGCCCTGTCGTGCCCCCACAGATGACAAGAGAGGGGAAAAAAGCAAAGAAAAATCAAAACAGGCAAGGCCTACCTGGGTGCGGGCTTCCAGGCGCTCCATGTCGCCGCATACCACACGGGCCGCCTGCTCCACCTTGACCGGCCGCTCTCAAACAGCGTCACCAGCTCCGGCACGCCGGACAGAACGGTACCGGCGGGCATTCGCAGGCGGGCCGCGTTCGCCGCCCGCCACGACTTCATGGGCCGGCTCCCAGGCCGGCCCCCTGCCCTTGGCGCGACAGGTCCCTGCTGGGGGACGACGATGGCGCCGGCTCCTGGTGCCGGCTCAATGGCCGGCTCGGGCGCCGCCCCAGCCGGCGCTACTTCCTCCACACGAGGCAGATGAGCCGCGTCTAGCGCATCCATGGTCGCCCCTGGGGCGTCAAGGGTCGCGTCCGGTGTGGCCAGATCCAGCACCGGCGCGTCAGGAGCTGCTTCGGCCCGGGGAGAAACCGGGATCGTCTCCAGGTCCACCCGCTCCGGGGCTGCCGGCTCAAACGGCCAGGTCCCTTCGGTCCCCGGGGTTGGCCCGGAGGTGGCCTCGCTAGCTGGCTCCTCCACACGAGCTTGTGTGGAGGGGTCCTATCTAGCGTTCGCACGCTTCTCCGCCGGCCTCTCGACCCGGCTGGGGCAAGGCTGATCCACGTCAACCTTCCCCGCGGCTGTGTCCCACCGGCGCTTGGACTCTATCTCTAGCTCCCTGTTGGCAGCATCAGCCGCTGCCCATCCGGCTCGCTCGGCGACCGAGGCGGTGTCTTCATCCGCATCCTCCGCCTCCCTATCGAGCCAGGCTTCTCAGGAACAAAGTTCATCTCAAAATACAGAAGAGAGAAAAGGAGGAAACCATACCCGACAACCACCGGGACCTCCTTCCGGCCACCGCCACGGCGCCTTTTGGCGACGTTTGCCCGCTGCCCGGCTGGAGGACCTGGCGCCGGTCGCTTAGAGGCCGGCCAGGATGCTGTGGCACCCTTGCCCTTCCTCCCGGCCGCCTCGTCAGTAGGGGTCGCTCCGCCGCCTTGACGTCGGCCGCACAATGGTGGTGGGTCGTTGACCTCCTCCACCTCGTCGGATTCTCATTCGAAGGCTGCATCAGAGAAGAATGAGGCTTCCTCATCGTAGTCTGTCCAGTCTGCTAGGGCGTGCCGCGGGTACTCACCAGACGACCCGGTCCCTTCTGACTCCAGGGGATCTACCGTGCCGGCGGAGGAGTCCGAGCGGGGCTCCATCGCGTCCTCATCCTCCATCTCGGAGGCGCCGGATGCCTCCATGTCAGGAGCAGGCTGAGGGAGGGACCTCTGCAGGGTCTGGAACATCTAGAAAATAGAAGTTCAACCTGGCTCAGCAAACGCCGCTGGCTTCAAAACAAAACAACAGAAAAGAAGGGAGAAAGGCTACCATGGGAGGCGGATGAGCTTGGTTGAACGGGGCCATCCCCCACTTCCATTCCCTGCCCTCATCCATACGTGCGGTGGAGATCAGGTTCACCCTCCGCGCCATAGCACCCGAGGTGAGCTTCTTGACGGACAGCCGGCACGGATCAAGCCGGCCGCTCATCTGGCAGACCTGATGTGGCCGCCTCTACAGAGGCAGAATCCGGCGAACCACCATGGCGTCGAGAAGGTCGGGGCCGAGGAGGCCGCTCTCCCTCAAGATATCGAGGTGGGCGCGAATGAGCGCCACCTCAGGATGCGGCTTGGGGGTCTTCGCGTCCCAGTTCTGCCGCGTCGGAGGGGCGATGGCGAACGGGGGCATGTTGAGGGCGTCCTGGGCCGGGTCGGTGCTCCTCACATAGAGGAACCCCTTCTGCCAATGCTTGATGGAGTCTTGCAAAGGCATCTGGGGGAAGCCGGACTTCGGGCGGTGATGCACCAACGCGGCCCCGCACGCGCGTCATGGGTCGCGGCCCCTGGAGCTTCTCCACCTCCGATTTCTCCATGGCGATGGATTGCTGCTTGAAGAAGAACAAGTTGCGCCAAATATCGACGCGAGGCTCGATCCCCACGAAGCCCTCGCACAGGACAACGAAGGCGGCCAGCTGCAGTATGGCGTTCGGCGCCAGATGATGCGGCTGCAGGCCGAAGAACTGGAGCCACTCGGCGATGAAAGAGCTAGCCAACAGCCCGAAACCCCGGTAGAAATGCTCGGCGAAGACCACCACCTCTCCCACGACAGGTGCGGGAGAGGCCTTGGAGCCAGGGAGGTGCACCGACACTTGGGAGGCCAGGGGCTGCAGCCGATGATGAGGGAGCGCGTCGATGAGCCCCGCGTCGACATCGCTGCCCAGCCAGGCTCCCTGCAAGGACGCCTGCTGCGCCGATGACCACTTCGAAGAAGATCCCCCAGCGATGGCAACGGGTGGCGAGAGCTCGAAGCGGGTGGAGGAGGTCTCGGCGGCGAAGAAGAAGGAGACAAAGGGCGCGAGCTCTTCTTCTCAGGACACAAGGAGGAAGAAGGCACGAAGCTGGGCGAGAAGAGGGGGCGAATGGCCTCCTCGAAACCCTCGCGTCCCATTTAAACCCCACAAAGCGTCGTGGGGAGGGGATCCGGTGCGCGTCGGGCCCCATTAATGTCGTGTATTACGAGCGGTACTCTCCCCTAAGCCCAACCGTCGCGGGGTAAATCAGCAAAAGATCTCCTGCGCGGAGGCCGAGGGGGCGTCATGGCGGGACCCAGGGACGAGGCCCGGTCCCGTCAAGCAGTAATCGCCATCATTACGCCAGGTGGGGCCTGGCACGTGGCGCTCTCCGGGCCAGTTATGACTGGACCGAGGCGTCGCTTCGGGGCTACCCGGCTCTGAGGCCGGCGTCCCACATCGCAAACAACATCAAAAATATCAAGACAAGACAACAAGCCCGTGAGGCCGTCCGCCCGCAGGCGGCAGACCTCGCCAGCTTCGGGGACTACTGTCGGGGGGATAACCCCGGGGTAGGCTCATCAAGCCTGCTCCTTCATTTCCGGCCCAATGGACATGAAGATAGGGAGATTCCCAAGGCCCAAGTCTTCTGGCCGGCTGGGCATCGCGTGCCGGCTGGAAGACGAGGCGGTCACCTTTCTGGCCGTCTCGGCATCCCGTGTCGGCTAGAGCGCAGGCGGCCTCCCCTTCAGAGCCGGCCTGGTCCCGTCAGCCGGACTGGCGAGGAGGCGGCCACCCGTGAGCTGGCTAACCAAGCAGGCTAACCGGCCGAGGATCACCAGTCACATCAGATCGTAGGTCAGGAAAGGACCTCACGGTTAAAGGTAGCTACGTGTCAGCAAAGGTACTGGATCGGGGCGCTCGGCAGGTACGAGCGTCGGCGGCCACGCCGCTAACCTACCCCGGCTCTGATCCATCACCTAGCCTGATGTCGGACCGTCACGCTCCCACTCCATTACTGCACTCCGCGTGGGGAACAATGGAGGCGGTCGTACAGCCTGCCCATGAAGAATCTCGCGGGGCGACGCTTGACGTACAGCGCGTGCTCAGCGTCAACCTTACACGGGAGCCCCATTGGCCAGCTGGCGGGTCCCATAGGTAAACGAGACCATGCAGCCGGCGAGCCCCTCATCGACAACACAAGACCCTTGTGGGCCCCTGGCCAGCCGGCGAAGCAGCCAGCCGGGTCCCACGCTTGTACCCTTTATGCATATTGTAGGCCGGCGGGTTCGTCTATAAAACCCCCGGCCGCCCCCATGCAGGGGGACCGATCACTCACCTGTCATTCAACACTACACACTCACCAACCAACAGAGAGCAAGGTAGAGACGAGCCGGCTGCTCCCCTCTTCCTCCTCCCAACACAGCTCCAGGAGCGACATTGTACTCTGTTCCCATACATCAAACACACAAGCAGGATTAGGGGTTTTATCTCTATGGAGAGCCCTGAACCTGGGTACATCGTGCATCCCATGTGAGTACCAACCTCGTTCCCAGCACCCACGTTTGTCCCTTCGGATCTCACCGACTTTAGCCTACCTATGGCATTTGTTGTGAGTATTCACCGACATCCTTGCTACGTTACTTTGCCGCAACTGCTATCACCCTACTTTGCTACTAATACTTTGCTACAGATACTAAATCTTTTAGGTGTGGTTGCATTGACAACTCAACTGCTAATACTTGAGAATATTCTTTCGCTTCCCCTTGAGTCGAATCAATAAATTTGGATTGAATACTCTACCCTCGAAAACTGTTGCGATCCCCTATACTTGTGGGTTATCAATGGTCCCTGGATGCGCCCGGGGTGTTCCATGGGTGCGGACATGATGGACCACCTAGCAGTGGGGGAATAGGGACACGAAATAGTGGTCGTGGGTTGCGTTCTTCACGCATTCAATAGGGACGGGACGCTTGTTGGACCGATGGCCCATCGTACAAAGACCAATGAGTCATCCTGGCATGCATGCCCGCAGCCACCTGACACAACTACGTCGCATCAGGGCAATTTGTGCACCCAATGGATGCAGCTATTTTGCACTAGGGCAATTTGTGCACCGTCATGATGCAGCTTTACTGATCGACACACCTGGCCACAGTGTGAAACAACACATTCAAATGCAAAAATTCACACGCAGGCTCTGATGGGCAATTAGTAGCATTTTTAGCAGGTGCACCGATGAACACATTCAAACAAGTGCATCGCACTGCGGCTATTTAAATTCCTCATGTCTACATATTCATATCAACTCGCATCCAGCTTCTTCCTCGTCAAAATCAAAAGCAAAGCTAGACCAGACCCCGCCAAACACAAGATGAAGATCTACATCCCAACATACTGTGTTTCGGCCATAGTGCCGGAGATGCGGTACACCGTCAGGATCGTCATGGAGAACACCCATTGCGTGTTGGCGATCTCAAGGTGGAGGGCCCCGGAGTGAACTTGCTGGTGTTCGGTGCTGTCCAATACGATGTTCTAGGTTATTTGTAAGGGAACTCCTATAAGCCCTATTAATATCTAGGGAAATATCTATCTATGTAATGTTCGTGTTCCATTTATATCAAGGGTATATATTAATCGGACTTGAATTTATATCAACGTGATTATATATTACTTGAAGTTATAGCATCAATGTGTGCGGCGGAGCTACTCTTCGTGTATATTTATGTAAGATTAAGTAAATCTTTACGTAGATGTTGGATTATTAGAAAATGCGAAGAGTGACTATGTGGAAATATCAAGCAATGTTGATTCAGTTTTGCATGCCCATTGGTCCCACACGTTAGCCGCACAATGTATAGGATCAATCGTCCATGCGAAATTAGTAATGCATGTGGCCAAATGTTGGTCCCACACAATTGTATACACCGGTGATGCAAATGCATGCTGCATTAAACATCGGTCCCACTCGTGAGCACTGGCGATGCGAACACATGCGGCCAAACATGTCAGTTCCACGCGTCAGAACAGACAATGTGAACAAGTGAGGCCTTACATGTCGGTCCCATGCATTAGCACCTGCGATACAAATGCATGCGGCCTTACATGTTTATCCCACACGTCAGCACCATCGTAGTGACGGTCGAATGCTTTGACTCGGCGGCAAGGGATCCTTTGTCCTCTTGTGAGGCGCGGGTAAATGAAGGAGGGGGAAGTAAGAATCGTGAGCTGGGTGGGTCAAAACTAAGGACAACTAAAGAAGGAAGGGCACTAAAATGGAAATCCCTATATTAAAACTATTGTAACTTTTAATCCGTACATCTGATGAAAGCGTGTCTTATATGAATGTTGTGCGTTTTTCTGTGTTCTATGCAATGGTGGAATTTTCATCTATGTTAAGATAAATTTGCTTGATAAAAAATCTGTTGCAAAAGTGCATCATAATATAACTAACAAAATATGTTATAACTTACAAACATCACATGATGATAGCCATTGACCTATAACACTTATGCATATGCATCCTACATGAGTTTTGCTAATGTGTACTTTCAAGCCATGCATATGCTTGCCATGTTAATCATCTTTAACATGTTCATTTCATGCATCTAAGTGACTCCCATGATATAAATGAACTTATGTTACATAAAGTTGCATTTTGTAAGATCCATAGTAGTTATTTTTCGCATCATATGAATATGATCTAATTATGAAAGTTAGAAAGTCTTTATAAGAAACATAGTAAATAATCCACGGATTTGCCAAGTCCATGGGCTGTAGATGCTCTTATGCGTTGAGATGAATATTTCTTCGAGGTAGATCTTGTGGTGATATCTGGATTGGTACAAACTGATTTTTTGCGGCTCTGCACTTAAGAAACTTGAACGGCGCCTAACTATCTACAGGAGCACAATCCTCAAGAGTAATTAGGGCATCTCCAACATTGACCTGCAAATTTTCTCTCGCATCCATACATGGATAGGGGGCCCTGTCTCTAGAAACTAATGCTGCAGGCTGCCATCCAATGTTGCCCACATACATTTCAACAACTAATTGAACTAACAAGATGGAATCCGTGCAAACCAGGCAGATTTGCAAATTAACTAGAAAAGATACATGCAAACACGATGAATTTCGTATAAGCATGACGAAATTCATTACATCTTGGACATACTTCGACTAAAAAGTGGAGCACCTCTCATTCTGGAGGTATAATTCAAAATCTAAATGATCGTCGGCGCCCATTCCCTAGAAGGCTACCATGATCCCAAGAATGGAAGCTTAGGCACTTGCCTTCGCCTTCTCCAACTCTACCCCCGCCCCTCCTCAAAGAGGAAGTTGCCCCCATGTGTAGTTTTGGTAATTGATGACATTCTCTATGGACTAATGGTTGCCTTGAGTTATGTTCGAAGGACTTCTCCATAGGCATTTCTTGAAGTCCATTTGTTGGTTCTTGTTTAGATTTTCTCTATGTGAGATTTTAGAGTTTCTGTTTATCGTCTTGTCAAACTCAAGCTCATCAAAATCGGAGTTCACATGCATCATGTTTGCGTTTTTGGTGTTGGAGAATTTGTCGGTTCATACTTTGGGGAGGTCCTCTTCCTTATCATTGGAGTTCATTATCCATTGCATGTTCTTATTATAACAAGCTTGAGTTTGCTCAATTCGGAGTCCGTATGCGGAAGTTATGGCAGTTTTAGTGTCATGGTAGTGTTTCTGCGCTCAAGCGAAAGTACTATTGTGGGCAGTGGTAGTACTGCTTATAAGTGAAGGTTACGCTATCTAATACCGCGCATACTACCGCTGATTCTAGGGATTTGAATTTCATGATGTGTTTGCAAACCCGTGGGTGCGCAACACTATGGCTTGTAAGTCATACTACCACTCTTGTTGCGGTAATACCACTATTGTGGAACTGCTTCAATCCCTTGTTGTGCCCTCTTTCTCCAAGCCCGTGAGGTGCAGCCCTGGTGGTAGTACCGCTGGCGCAAGCGTTAGTACCGCTCTAGTGGCATTACCACCTTGTGGCTCTGTGTTGCTGCAATACTGTATGGGTATTGTCGTGTGAGCGGTAGTACCGCTTATATGCGGGCTGAGGCGGGGGTAACGCACTATTGTAGACGCGTCCTATACAAATGGTTTCCCCCTTTGCGTGATGGAGATTTAAAGTGTTGCCTAGCGTCCGTGTGATAAGGGGGGTCCATCCCACATGACCTGCAAACGGAAGGTGATAGGTCCTCCGGTCACACACGTTGATAAAAACAAGCGTGTGTACGATCGGGTGAGCCATCGCAAACAATTAAATGAGACAAACCTTGTGATATGTTCTTAGCATATCACACGGCTCCTAGCAGAAACTCTATGGTAAAGGTTGTCCATCACACACGGTTTTTATGTGGGAACATTTGTGAAAGGTAGCCTAACGCAAACATTTTCTGGTGGAAGCTGCGTGTGATTGTTCATTCATCCGACACGCCTACTTTCTAGAAATAATGTGGGTTGTTTGAGGTCATCGCCCACGGTGGTGTCCGATAAACCGTAGCTTTAGGAAACCACAAGAAGAAAGCTAATTGGCCTATTATTGACAATCCATTTAGTAATAAAATTCACATTTCAAATCAAACAGACTATATATTTCATATTTGTATTATAGCAACCAGGATTTCGCAACTGAATTACATCAGAGTCCAACATCAGATAGCTTCAGCACTCAGTTAAATCATATAGGCATATACTCCCTCCATTCTTAAATATAAGTCTTTTTAGAGATTCCACTACGGACTACATTTGAAGCAAAATGAGTGAATCCATGATACGTCTCCAGTGTATCTATAATTTGTGATTTTTCGATGCTATAATATTATCACTCTAGGATACTTTTTAGGTTTTTATTTGCAAGTTCATATTATTCTTTAGGACTAACCTATTAACCTAATGCCAAGAGTCAGTTCATGTTTTCTCCATGTTTTTGGCTTCTCAGGTTTACAATACCAAACGGAGTACGAATACCACGAAACTTTTTGATGATTTTTCTCGATCAAAATAAGACCTCAAAGCTTTGGGAGAAGACCGAAGGCTGCACGAGGGCCCCACAAACCAGCAGGGCACACCCGGGGGGGGGGGGGGGGTGGTCAAGTCGTGTTAGCTTGTGGGCCCCCCTCGACTCTCCTAACCCTGGTCTGTGGCTTAGAAATTCTCTTATATTCCAAAACCGTAGGAGAGCTCCTGAAAAAAATTTCCGCCGCTGCAAGTCTCTGTTCCGCCGTGTGCCCATCTGGAGCCCTATTCAAGTGCCCTGTCGGAGGGGGGATCGATTATGGAGGGCCTCTACATCAACCTTGCTGCTCCCATGGTGATGTGTGTGTAGTCTACCACACACCTACAGGTCCATAGCTAGTTTCTAGATTTGACCCTCTCTCTTTCTTTGTGTGTGTTCTTCAATACAAAGTTCATCGCATCTTCGCGATGATCTATTCAATTTTATCACTTTGTGTGGTGCGTCTATTGGGATCCAATGAATTGTGAGTTTATGCTCAGTTTATTCATGATGAAGATTTGAGTTTTCTCTCAATTACTATTTGAATCTTGTTTGATTGATTATTATAGCTTCCTAAATCTCTCTGGTCTATTGATTTGGTTTGGCTAACTAGATGAGTGTGTTGTACTGGGTTCAATCTTGCGGTGCTCAATCCCAGTGACAGAAAGGGACATGACACGCATGTGTATTTCTGCCACTAAGGATAAAACAATGGGGTTAATTCATATTAATTGGATTCTCTTTGTCTACATCATGTCATTGTTCTCCAAGCCTAACTTTGTTTTACTTAATAATCTAGATGCATGCTGGATATCGGTTGATGGGTGGGGTAATAGTAGTAGATGCAGGCAGGAGTCTATCTACTTGCTTATGGACGTGATGTCTATATATAAATAATCATTGTCATGAATAAATATAGCATAACTATGTGCTTTTCTATCAGTTACCCAACAGTAATTTGTTTACCCATTGTATGCCTTCTTTGAGAGAGATGCCACTAGAGAACACTATGGCCCCCGGGTCTATTCACGTATAAATTTACAAAGGCTACTATTTCCTTGCTGCCTTTATTTATTTTTTATTTATTTTTCAATTTATATTTATCCAGCTACCATCTACACTACTTATTTTCTTGTAAGTAAAGAGTTCAAGGGGATTGGCAACCCTCTTGCCCGCATTGGGTGTAAGTGTTTGCTCTTTTGTGTCTAGGCGCCGAAGACGGGAGTTGTGTGGTCCTCCTATTGGTTCAATAACCTTGGTTCTCACTAAGGGGAATACTTTTCTATAGTGTGCTACATCATTCCCTCCTCTTCGGGGAAAAACCCAACGCAGATCACAAGTGTGAGGTAGGGTTTCTGGCGTTGTTGTCGGGGAGTATCACAAACTTACTATAAACTACATGCACACAATTATCATTCACTTGTTCTACTTTTTATTTTTTGTTATATTTATCTTGCTATATAATCAAAAATACAAAAATATTTACCTTTGCTAGTTTACTTGTTTGCCTGCTTTACTTGCTAGTTTACTTGTTCTGCTTGTTACTTTGCTTGCTCAATCACCATGTCTAAATAAAACACTAAGTTGTGTGACTTCTCAAATACTAATAACAATGAGTTTATTAGTATTCCTATAAAAATCATCACTAGTTCATAGTTTTATGATACAAATGCTGCATTGCTGAATCTTGTGATGAAAGAACAATTTTCGGGAAGTCCTATGGAGAATCCCGCTGCTCATCTCAATATCTTTGTTGAACGATGTGATATGCAAAAGAAAAAGGGCACGGATAATGATTTGGTCAAATTATAATTATTTCCTTTTTCTTTATGAGATAAAGCTAAATCTTGGTTTTCATCTTTACCACGTAATAGTATTGAACATGGGATAAATGTAAACATTCTTTTGTTACCAAGTATTTTCCTCGTGCTAAGATCATCTCCCATAAGAATCAAATTATGAATTTTAAGCAACATGACCAAGAACATGTTGCACAAACTTGGTAGAGCATGAAATAGATGATCAAAAATTGCCCTACTCATGGTTTGAACTTGTGCACAATTATCCAAAATTTCTATGTTGGACTAAATTTTGTATCTAGAAATCTTCTAGATTCTACCGCAGGTGGTACCTTCATGGAGGCAACATTAGGAGAGTCCACCAAACTTCTGGACAACATTATTACACACTATTCTCAATGAAAATCGAAAGACCTCCAACTAGTAAGAAGGTAAATCGTGTTGAGAAAATCGATACTTTGAGTAAGAAAGTGGATGCTCTTATTAATTTGCTTGATAGTAAAAATGCTCATGTTGATCCCAATGACGCGCTAGTGGGATCGGGGGTGACCTCCCTCCTGCCAAGCCCCCAGCCTTGGACCTCTTGCCCCGATTACGAAACCTTTGGGGTTGCTTTGGGAACCCGCATGCTTTCTCGGCTCCCTTAACACCAAAGAGGAAAGCTTCTCTGTCCGTGCCTGCTGGAACCAACCCTGGCACCGTCGTGTGTGGATAACGTCACCCATCTAAGGATGTAGGGTCACGCAACCCTGCTCGGCTGCCTTTGTTAAGTCCGCCCCTCAAGGGCGGCGTCAGGAGGCGTCTTCTCGATGCAGACCTCAGGGGGGAATGGCCTTGAGGCGAATTCCGATGGCTCCTCGGAACCCTCAATGATCTGCCCCTCGTGAGGAGGGGGCCTCGCGAGGGTCGGATTCCAAGGCCTAGGCGGGGAGCGCTCCCGGGCCCACAACGCGTGTCGTGCTCTGGGTCGGAGGCCCCCGAGCTCGTGATGTGCACGGCACGACAATTGGAGGGCCACACGGTGTGGGCTCTCACCGCGTGCGGGTTAGGCTGAATGTGTGGCGCGCGACGAGGTGCGGGGCGCCCCGACTTTCCACGGTTCTTTGGTATCCGCCCCGTCTGACATAAAGTGGGCACGTAAGGTGGAGTTATCACTACTCACCTTCACGGCACACTCACCTTTCTTCAGATTCTTCCTCCGTGCAAGAACATGCCAGATTGAGTCTTCGCGCAAGTCACCTCCTCGCCCCTCTCGCGGCTCTGGCCCATGGATGGCACCTTCGAGCAAGAAGGGAACGACCGCGGACTCCGCCGCGACCTCTACTGCCGCCGGGTCTGCTCTCATGCCATCACACATGACTTGGTCCTGGTGCTCCCGTTGGTGGCCGACGACACGAACGAGGGGCGAGCGACCGACATCTGGCCGGGTTCGGCAGCATCGAGTAGCCACATGAAGACCGCCTACCCCTTCTTCCTCCATAGCATCTACGTCGGGTTGGTCCCACCGTTCTTCAGTTTCTTATACGCCATTCTTTCCCATTATCAAATCCAAGCCCTCCACCTTCATCGCAACTCTGTCCTCCTCATGGCCATGTTCGCCTTTTACTACGAGGCTTTCATGGGTGCGAGGCCCTCGGTGACGCTATTCTGCTACTTCTTCAGCTTACGGTTCACTGCCACGGGCTAGCCCATCGTGTGCGTCTCCTTCATTGATGTCACAGGTGTGGTCACTCACCTTAAGGTCGGGAACAAGGTGGAAGGCTACCTGCACCGCTGGGTCTTCATGGACGCCGTCGAGAGAGCCCACTTTTGGCGATCCCCATGGATGCGCCCGAGCAAACCTTCAGATGGATTCACAAAAATCTCACTGACCTGAGAGCGGGGCCTGTCTTGGAGTGAATTGTCACTCTTACAGAGGCCTGCCTGACAGGGGCGATAATTATCTAGGAGTTCCTACGGCATCGCATCGCGCCGCTTCAAGTGCACTCGCGCCCCTTGTGGGAGTTCAGCGATGGGAGGTACCCAATTCGCCTACACGTTAGCGGCGTGACACACAACCAGCTGGATGGAGCCTTGGGGTCTCTGCTTGGCTCCTTTCTCGAGGACCTTCCACATGCCATGCCACCGTTGTATGGCAGTGATGATATGGAGGGACTGGTCGCAGAGATGACCATCTTTAATGAGTGGGGGCTCGTCAGGTTGCACGAGGGCTCCACCATCAAGGTGTCATCCGCGGGCGAGGACGGCAACGACCAGGACTCGGAGGCGATGAAAGGGGAGGAGGACGCTAGCCAGATTCCACCGCCAAATCTCCATCCGTCCTTGCGCAACCTCAGGGACGATGTTGCTACGGACGAGCGGCGCCAAGCAATTCCCTTGGGCCCGTGGCCTCGGGAGAAGGAGCGGGGTCAGGCCCCATGGCAGCTCCCGCGCTTGTGGCGGGAGCCTTTTGACGATGGTTCAACACCTCCCATGGCGACAGATGTACCTCTCCGGGGGACCCCTCAGGCCCCCAGAGAGGAGGGAGGACAGGGTGAGCATGCCGGAGACTGTGTCGAGCGCCCCTATGGTGGTGGCGGGGCGGCGCGTGAAGATGGCGAGGGCGCGCCACCCGTCGTCGAGAAGAAGAGGAAGTGAACCACTCGGGATGAGTAAGTACCTTAGGCATCCCAATGTAGTTCATGCGCGATTGGTTTACGTAGCCAAACACTTCTTCAGCACAGGCCCCCTGGCGGCGATGAGGAGAAGAAGAAGAGGCCCGCCATTGGGGCAAAGGTGACGCAAGTATCGAGGGCGCCCTCATTCCTTGGTCGGGGTCTCGGCGAGCATGGAGGCGGCTTGCACCGGCTGGGCGCCGTGCTCAGGCGTACAAGCACCACTGTCGCTCCAAGTATCCCCTTTGTATTGTGAGGGGGCATGAGCGTCGAGGTCGCAACAGCCGAGCCCCCAATGCCACCAGCCAAGGATGCGGGGGTCGATCCCCCGACGCCGTTTGTCGAGGCCACGGTGGTCCAGCCCCAGGCACAAAAAGTGGAGGCCGCGGCCACTCTCCAGGCCCGAGAGGTTGATGCGACGGCCTTCGTAAGTGCGCTAGATGCGGGGGAGAATCTAGAGCCCCCTATGCCCCAAGCAGAGGGCATTAGGGCTGCTTTGGTTATGGTAGCAGGCAGCACCGGGACAACGCCCGCTCGGGAGGCCCTTGCTCTAGTGGTCCAGGATGCCTTGCTCAGGTGGGGGACCCTGACCAATGCCAGGATGTGCTCGCCCAACTCAAGGTGGATTTCCAGGACGTCGAGTCGCGTTTGGCCACGGAGTGCAGGAGCTTGGCCGCGGAGTGGCGCCAACTTGAGGCCTCCACCAAGGAGGCCCATGGCAAGGCTGAGGTCATTTGTGCGGAACGCCAAAGGGTGGAAACTGAGGCGAAGGCCACTCATGCTAGTTCCCCTACCGAGAAGGAGGAACTCGCCAAGCGCTGCGAAGAAACGGAGGGTAGCTTGAAGGCGCTTCAGGAGCGGGTTGAGGAGATGCAGCAGCGCCAGCTATAGGAGGAGGACATCAAGGCCCGCGAGGTGAAGCTTGCAGGTTGCGACTCCAAGCTCGCGAAGGTGGCGGCACAACAAGCTACAAAGTGTGAGCGCATGGAGGCCCTACACCGCGAGGTAGCCGAGGGCCAGGACGCCCACGCCACGCGAGTCTCTGAGGCCAACGCCAAGCTATCTGCCTGGGAGGAGGAGATTCAGGTTGCTGATGATGCGAAGGCGTCAGTGGACCATGTCGTGCTCTCCTGTGTGGAACTCAGGGCACGCCATGCCTTGAGCTCTATTTGTAGACTGGAGCTCGAGTCTCCCCTCGTGCCTCATGACAAGCTTTCCTCTGAGCTCGTGAAGGAGCTCTACGGCGCGACCAAGAAGGTGGACGGCATCCTGGAGGAGGAATATCGTGACCTCTTCTCCGTGGCGGTGACCCGCGTCTTGATCCATCTCCTAGTTCGTGATCCCCGTTTCAAGTTCGAGGAGGTGATGGGCCCCGTGCTCGAGGAATCCCGCGGTGACATGGCCGTGACCATGAAGGGCCACATGAACATGCTGCTGGGGAAGATCTTCTACGACGATGGCGAGGAGCCCCAGTCCTCGTCCTGAAATAGATTGCTCTTGCCTCATAAAGGCATCAAATGACAACTTTATCGTATGGAACAATTTGAACTTTGTAATAACTATTTGTGATCTGTAATTTTCTTTTCGATGCTTGGTTTCTCTCTTGCTTTCCTTTGTGCTCTGCGTTGGCACGGCCCAACCCTGTGCGTATCTCAGCCGCCACTGGAACACCAGTGGGTGAGAGTTTACATGACTAGTTAAGGTTCCTCAGATGCGATGCTCAAGAACTTTCCCTTGACGCACAAGCGGCTATCACACAGAGGTATTAGTCGGAGCACCTTACGCCTACCTGCTTACACTTGGGTGTCATGTGAGGAAACTAGACACCAAGGACCCTAGGAGGTGACGTGCATGGGGGTATGCCCGTGAGACACAGCTCGATCGCTTGGATTTTTCAGCACTGCAGCGACTAACCCGAGCATAGGCACCATGTCCATCCCCCACTCGCGCGAGGAACAAATGGGAAGATAGCGAGCATGGAGCTCTGACGACCCTGCCCAGCGTCATGCATGGGGCTTCCACTTGGGCGTGGGCATAATCACGGTTCAACAGTAATTTCGCGAGTGCAGAGCATGGGGACTCCCACTTGGGCGTGGGCGGGAGCCCCCCACCTAGGCCACGACATGGCTCATCGTGAGCTTCTACTTAGGAGGCTCTGAGGCATGTACATCCCCAAACTCATTATTACATGAGAGTGACACAGGCGGCAATTACAGAGATGTCGGATACCCCACGCACAAGGCTGAGGAGATCCTAGTCTCAGTCTTCATGCGGGTCGCACCTCATTCTTTGCACTTTAGCACACTTACGGAACCTCTGACATGGGGGCGACACGCACCGGGTGATCATCGCGAGGCCACCGCACGAAGGGGTTTGGCACCGGGGACCCCAGGAGGTGACGCGTACGTGGGTAAGCCCTTCAGACGAACCCAAGCACAGACGCCATGCGAGGTTCCTTCATGGAATGATCAGGCAAAAATCACCCGCTACATGGCGCCCGAGGCGACGAAGCGCCAAACCAGAAGTGATGAATTTCAAGAGAACGACATAAGCTTTGAAGGGAAATAACAGGGTTTACCACACAACCAAAAAGAAAAATTCCGTGAGGACGGGCCCTTGCGCTTGAGGATAACGCAGCCTCAAGGGTGCCCTCGATCTCAAACGAAACAAAAATTCATGTGGCGATTGCGTTGTCGTGGGAGCTTCGGGTTGCTTGACGAAGTTTGCGTGAAGGCCGGTCCCTTAGGGGTCGAGTGCCTCCCGCAACTTGGGTGCTCGCGAGGTTCCGGTGCCATGGGAGGCGCCAGTACGAGCCGTGCCAACATTTGGAAGGTGGCACTGGCATTCTCCAGGCCGAAGGGCATGTGAACACGATCGGTGGTGTCGCCTCGGCCTACACCCACGTGCGACGGCCAGAAGAAGCTTCGAGAGGCGGCCCCATTGAGGCCCGCGATGTCAATGGTCATGTCCACCTCACCGGTCCTCCTAGGAGCGACAATCCTCATGATGAGGCACTCTAGGTGATGCTTGCCATGCATGTCGTGCGCCTCCTGCAGCTTGCCGGTTTCCTGGGCGATGAACTCGTGCAGCCCCGGTGTCCGACATCATACCCTTGCTCGTGAGGGCACGCGTTGAGGCGCACCTCCAGGTGGTGCCCGAGCACCCCTCTCGATGTAGCAGCCAGGTCAGATGGCTTCCAGGTGGAAGCCCCCAAGCCCGACCCAAGGGACGTGATGGGCGCGCCTTCCTTGCCGGAAGGGGGAAGAGACCCACAAAGCGCACGCGGCTTGCAACCCTAGCCTAAGTCACCGGACCCTTCGCCTTGGCAGAGCCAGAGGCGGGCAACGACTGCTTCTTCCTCAGGGGTGCGACCTCGCGAGGCACATAGTCCCCGGCATCGTCGGAGCGCTTCACCGTGGTGGCCCTGTAGGCACGCTCGAGGGAGCATGCCACATCCTTTTCATCGCAAGTGACGGTGATGATGCTGCTGCAACCCGACATCTTGAGGACATTGTAGCCATGGTGGATTCCCGCCATGAACTTGTCCAACGCCGGGTAGCCCAAGATGGCGTTGTACGGGAGGCCAATGTGTGTCACGTCAAAGTCTATGAGCTCGGTGTGATAGTTGTCGCGCGTGCCGAAGGTGACCAGAAGGCAGACCTGCCCCAGCGGAGTGGTGGAACCATCGGTCACCCCATAGAACGGCCTATTCGGGATCAACTGGTCGTAAGGCACCTGGAGCATGTCGAATGTTTCGACAAAGAGCATGTTGAGGCCCGCGCCTCCATCGATGACAGTCTTAGTGACCACGACATTGCTGATGGTGGGGGTGCACATCATGGGGAGCATGCCCGCAACGGTCGCAGTCTAGAGGTTGTCCCTGGTGTCAAAGGTGATGGCATATTGGGACCACTTGAGGTGCTTCACAGCCCCCAGCCTCAAGAGGGCGGCGTTCACCTTGCCAGAGTGCTGCTTGAACTGGCGGTTTGACGACGGGGTATGAGCTCTACCAAGAATGCAAGCCACCGCTCGAGGCTCTTCATAGGCTCCAGCCTCCTCATCGCATTGCCTGTCATCATTCCTCCTCGGCGGCGGCGGCGATGGAGGGAGAACTGCGTTGCCCCGAGGGCACGCCTCACAAGGCTAATCGCGCCCGACGTTTTTGTGAAGCTGCTCGTACCAGCCACGGCTAGGGTTGCCATTACGGTTGTCCCACCTGCCGCTGCCACAGCGACTAGCACCGCGGTCGTTGGGGTCCGAGCGCCGGTCAACCCGCTCGTCTCGGAGGACCTTGACCTCTTAGCGGTATTCGTTGTTGTCGGTGCAAACATCGTGGTAGATGCAGAACGGGCGCCGGTACTTCTCGGGCATGCTGTGCTCATGGCCATGCTTCTGCTCGGGTTCAGCCGCAAGCATCGCAGGTCCTTTGTGCTTGACCTCCTTGGCCTTGGCCTTGGCATCATTGGGCACGTTGTCAGGGTTGTCGTGGGCAAACAGGCGGCCCTCCTTGGCCTTGGCGCACTTGTCGACGAGGTTGAACAACTCCAAGTTTGTGCTCAGGTTGTCCTTGACGGCGAGCTTTTCTCACATCTTGAGGTCCTTAATGCCGTTGGTGAACGCCATGATGACTGCCTCATCTATGGTATGCAGGATCTTGTTGCGTACCTGGCTGAATCGCTAGATGTACTTGCGGAGGGTCTCCCCAGGGCGCTTCTTCATGCGGCGAAAGTCATTGACAAAGAGGGGATAGTCTTGCATGCCCTTGAAGTTGGTGACGAATAGCTCGTAGAGGTCACCCCACGAAGAGACTGAGTCCTAAGGCAGGTTCAGGAGCCAGGACCATGCATCGTCCCTGTGAGCCAACGGAAGCTAGTTCACTGTCACCTTGTCGTCACCGCCCACCGCCTTGACGCTCAAAGCATAGAGTAGGAGGAACTCCGCGTGGTCGAGGGAACCATCATAGCGCGGGGCAGCTTGGGCTTGAACTTGGCCGGCCAAACCACTCTGTGCAGCTCATGAGTGAAGTACCATAACCCACGGTGCTTGACTAACCGCCACGCGCGAGGACGGCTCGGTTCTGGCGCCCGACTGCAGCGACATCCTAGATGACTCGGTCCAGGTGCTCACGGTGCTGCTGAAGGACCACACGCGCATCGAGCGGAGCCTCAAGGCGGACGTTCTAGCAGCTATCTCCTTCTTCTTGGGCATGTGGGGGTGGTTCATGAGGCGGGTTACCCGGGTGCGCGTCGTGTTGGGGCTTAGCCTGGTTGCCGCGCACAGGGGGGGGCGACACTCCCTGAGCCTCCTCTCCATCCCGGGATGGAGGGGGCGGAGCGAGAGAGAGGGTGCCTCGGCCTCTACAGCAGCGGTAAGGAGATCGGTGATGTGGCCAGCCATGCATCATAGCCGGCATCCGTCGGGCGTTAGCGAAGCATCTCATGTGCCATGAGCAGCGACACTTGCGCATTCACATGTTTGAGACGGGCGTGGGAGGAGGAAGCCATGGCGGTGTGGCCCTCCCGCTGCATGGAAGGGTGCACGGAGCAAGCATGTTGCTCGCGGGCGACGGGGTCAGTGGTCGTGGCCTCGGCTCCAGTGGAATGACGGTGGGTGCGAGAGCTTGCACGCACGGTCATGACGACCTGGGCCGCCGTGCGCTCAGCGCGCACATGGCGAGCGTTGGTCATGGCGTCGGTGAAGCTCAGGCTGAAACTGGAGCCGAAGAACGGTTGTGCACCCCTACCTAGCGTGCCAAATGTTGGAATCGGGGCTCCATAGACCCAGAAAGGTTCGAACTCGGGGGTGCGCTTCCTCTCCAACATTGTTTT
Source organism: Hordeum vulgare subsp. vulgare (assembly GCF_904849725.1). Taxonomy (NCBI): domain Eukaryota; kingdom Viridiplantae; phylum Streptophyta; class Magnoliopsida; order Poales; family Poaceae; genus Hordeum; species Hordeum vulgare. The sequence continues at coordinate 241,325,858 of NC_058518.1, read as the reverse complement.
GCTTTTCAATCTCCGATGGCTCGAGCTAAGGAAGACGAACAAGAACACAAGCGCAGTTTACCCGGGTTTAGGCCACCTTGAGGTGTAAAACCCTACTCCTGCTTGTCTCGATTGCTTGAGGTGGAAGATGAGTAGAAAGGGGGGGTTCTTGCCCTACTCGAGTTGTTGGATCCCTTGCTAGGCAGGCAGGGCATCCCTTTTATACATGCCTTAGTCCTCTTCCCCCCAAAACTCACACTTGGCGGGAAGTATTGCCACAACGGACATTTGGAAAGGGGACACGACTGCAGCATGCCCTGACAAACGTGGTCTTCGCTCGCTAAAGCTCTTCGCCATGACACGCTGGTGTGCTCGGGGGTGACCTCCGTCCTGCCGAGCCCCCAGCCTTGGACCTCTTGCACGGATTAGAAACATGTGGGGTTGTTTTGGGAACCCGCACGCTGGCTCGGCTCCCTTAACACCAAAGGGAAAAGCTTCTCTGTATGTGCCTGCTTGCACCGACCTTGGTGTCGTCCTGCATGGCTCACGTAACCCATGTGAGGATGCAGGGTCACGCAACCCTGCGTGGATGCCCTTGTTAGCTCAGCCCTACGAGGGCGGCATCAAGAGGCGACTTCTCTACGCGGAACTCATGGGGAAGTGGTCTCAAGGGGAACTACGCCGGCTCCTGGTAACCTTCAATGATATGCCCCTCGTGAGCAGCGGGCCTCGTGTTGGAGAACGTTGCATGGGAAACAAAATTTTCCTACGCACACGAAGTACTATCATGGTGATGATCATCTAAGAGAGGGAGATCTGATCCACATACCCTTGGAGATCGCTAAGAAGGAAGCGTTAAGAAACGCGGTTGATGTAGTGGAACAGCTTCGTGATTCAAATCATAGTCGTCCCATGATCCGTTCCGATCTAGCGCCAAACTGACGGCACCTCCGCGTTCAGCACACGTACAACTCGATGACGATCTCCGCCTTCTTGATCCATCAAGAGAGACACGGAAGTAGATGATTTCTCCAGCAGCGTGACGCCCCGCTGGTTATGGTGATGATCTATTCCTGCAGGTCTCCGCCCGAGCTCCGCAGAAAACCGATCTAGAGGAAGAACTACGAAGTAGACGTTTAGGGTTGCACGTGGCAAAGTTGTCTCGCAAAAACCCTAAAACCTCTAGTATATATAGGAGGAGGGGAGGGGCTATCCTTGGGGCTCAAGAGAGCCCCTAGGGCGTCGGCCGAGTGGAGGAGGAGGGGACTCCAACTCCAGTTCGGTTTGGGGAAGGAGGAGTCCCCTCCTTCCTTCCCACCTTCCTCTTTTTTTTCTTTTTCTCCTTTGATTTTGCTTCTAGCCGACATAGCCCCATTGGGTTGGCCTCAACGGCCCACCAAGGGATGGTGCGCCACCCATGGGCTATTGGGCTCTCTCCCGGGTGGGTGGCCCCCTCCCGGTAAAAACCCGGAACCCATTCGTCACTCCCGGTACAGTACCGGTAATGCCCGAAATATTTCCGGAGGCCAAATGAAACAATCCTATATATCAATATTTGTTCCTGGACCATTCCATAAACCCTCGTGACGTTCGTGATCTCATCCGGGACTCCGAACAACCTTTGGTCATCAACACCTATAACTCAACTATACGAAAACGTCACCGAACCATAAGTGCACAGACCCTGCGGGTTCGAGAACTATGCAGACATGACCTGAGACACTCCCCGGTCAATATCCAACAACGAGACTTGGATGTCCGTATTGGATCCTACATATTCTATGAAGATCTTATCGGTTGAACCTCTGGGCCAAGGGTTCATATAATCCCGTATACCATTCCCTTTGTCCTTCGGTATGTTACTTGCCCGAGATTTGATCGTCGGTATCCCTATACCTATTTCAATCTCGTTACCGGCAAATCTATTTACTCATTCCGTAATACAAGATCCTGTGACTAACACATTAGCCACATTTCTTTCAAGGCTTATATGTGATGTTGTATTACCGAGTGGGCCTCGAGATATCTCTCTGTCACACGGAGTGACAAATCCCAGTCTTGATCCATGATAACTCAACGGACACCTTGAGAGATACCTGTAGAGCACCTTTATAGTCACCCAGTAACGTTGCGACCCTTGATACACACAAGATATTCCTCCGGTGTCAGTGAGTTACATGACCTCATGGTCATAGGAATGAATACTTGACACTCAAAAAAACAATAGCAACAAAATGACACGATCACATGATACATTTATAGTTTGGGTCTTATCCATCACATCATTCTCATAATGATGTGATCGAGTCATCAAGTGACAACAGTTGCAGATGGTCAGAAAACCTTAACCATCCTTGATCAACTGGCTTATCAACTAGAGGCTTACTAGGGACATTGTTTTGTCTATATATCCACACATGCATTTATGTTTTTATTCAATACAATTATGGCATGGATAATAAACGATTATCTTGAAACAGAAAATATAGTAATAACTATTTTATCATTGCCTCTAGGGCATATTTCCAACAGTCTCCCACTTGCACTAGAGTCTTTAATCTAGTCTCACATCGCTATGCGATTTACATTGGAATGAATCTAACACCCATACAGTTCTGGTGTTGATCATGCTTCGCTCGTCGAAGAGGTTTAGTCAGCGGATCTGCAACATTCAGACCCGTGTGCACTTTGCAAATATTTACGTCCTCTCCTTCGACATAGTCGCGGATGAGGTTGAAGCGTCGTTTGATGTGTCTGGTCTTCTTGTGAAACCTTGGTTCCATTGCTAGAGCAATAGCACCAGTGTTGTCACAGAACAGAGTTATTGGATTTAGTATGCTCGGCACAACTCCAAGATCCGTCCTGAACTGCTTCATCCAGACATCGTCTTAGATGCCTCTGAGGCAGCCATATACTCCGCTTCACATGTAGAATCTGCTACGACACTTTGCTCGGAACTGCACCAGCTTACTATGCCCCCATTGAGAATAATTACATATCCGGTTTGAGACATAGAGTCATCCGGATCAGTGTCAAAGCTTGCATCGACGTAACCCTGTATGGCGAGCTCTTCGTCAACTCCATAAAAGAGAAACATTTCCTTAGTCCTTTTCAGGTACTTCAGAATATTGTTGACCGCCGACCAGTGTTCCACTCCTGGATCACTTTGAAACCTGCATGCCATACTTATGCCCAGGCTGACGTCCAGTCTTGTGCACAACATTGCATACATGATAGACCCTATGGCTGAAGCATAGCAGACGGTACTCATCTTTTCTCTATCTTCCGCGGTTACTGGACACTGAGTCTTACTCAACTTTATACATTGTAACACTGGCAAGAACCCCTTCTTGGATTGCTCCGTTTTGAAATTCTTCAAAACTTTATCAAGGTATGTGCTTTGTGAAAGTCCTATTAGGCGCCTCGATCTATCTCTATAGATCTTAATACCTAATATGTAAGCAGCTTCTCCTAGGTCTTTCATTGAAAAACATTTGTTCAAGTAATCCTTTACGCTCTCTAAAAACTCCACATTGTTTCCAATCAGCAATATGTCATCCACATATAATATTAGAAACACTACAGAGCTCCCACTCACTTTCTTGTATACACAAGACTCTCCAACAACTTGTATAAACCCAAATGCCTTGATCACCTCATCAAAGCGCTTATTCCAATTCCGAGATGCTTGCACCAGTCCATAAATGGATCGTTGGATCTTGCATACTTTGTTAGCATTCTTTGGATCGACAAAACCTTTGGGTTGCATCATATACAACTCTTCCTTAAGAAAACCATTAAGGAACGCCGTTTTGACATCCATGTGCGACATTTCATAATCAAAAAATGCAGCTATTGCCAACATGATTCGGACGGTGAGAATGTCTCATCGTAGTCAACTCCTTGAACTTGTGAAAAACCCTTTGCCACAAGTCGAGCTTTATAAACGGTCACATTACCGTCCGCGTCCATCTTCTTCTTAAAGATCCATTTGTTCTGAATAGCCTTGCGACCTTCAGGTAATACTTCCAAAGTCCATACTTTGTTTTCATACATAGATCATATCTCGTACTTCATGGCCTCTAACCATTGTTTGGAATCCGGGCCCACCATTGCTTCTTCATAATTTGCACGCTCATTGTTGTCTAACAACATGATAGATAAGACAGGATTCCCGTACCACTCAGGAGCAGTACGTGATCTTGTCGACCTGCGAGGTCCGATAGTAACTTGATCCGAAGCTTCATGATCATCATTATTAGCTTCCTCCTCAACTGGTGTTGCCTCGACAGAGATTACTCTCTGCCCTGCACCACCATCCTGTTGGAGCAGAGGTTCCACAACCTCATCAAGTTCTATGTTCCTCCCACTCAATTCTTTTGAGGGAAACTCCTTCTCAAGAAAAGCTTCATTCTTAGCAACCAACACTTTGCCCTCAGATCTGAGATAGAAGGTGTACCCAACTGTCTCTTTTGGGTAACCTATGAAGACGGACTTTTCCGTTTTGGGTTCCAGCTTTTCAGGCTGAAGCTTTTTGACATAAGCATCGCATCCCCAAACTTTAAGAAACGACAAATTTGGCTTCTTGCCATGCCATAGCTCATATGGTGTCGTCTCAACGGATTTTGATGGTGCCCTATTTAAAGTGAATGCAACTGTCTCTAATGCATAACCCCAAAATGATAATGGCAAATCGGTAACTGACATCATAAATCGCACCATATCTAACAAAGTACGATTACGACGTTCGGACACACCATTACATTGTGGTGTTCCAGGCGGTGTCAACTCTGAAATGATTCCACATTGTCTTAAGTGAGCACCAAACTCGAAACTTAGATATTCGCCCCCTCAATCAGATCATAGGAACTTGATCTTCTTGTTACGATGATTTTCAACTTCACTCTGAAATTGCTTGAACTTTTTCGAACATTTTAGATTTGTGCTTCATCAAGTAGATATATCCATACCTACTCAAATCATCAGTGAAGGTGAGAAAACAACGATATCGGCCGCGCGCCTCCACACTCATTGGATCGCACACATCAGTATATATGATGTTCAACAAGTCACTTGCACGCTCCATTGTTCCGGAGAACGGGGTCTTAGTCATCTTGCCCATGAGTCATGGTTCGCACGTGTCAAGTGATTCAAAATCAAGTGACTCCAAAAGCCCATTAGCATGAAGTTTCTTCTTGCGCTTTACACCAATATGACCTAAGCGGCAGTGCCATAAAAAGGTGGCGCTATAATTGTTAACTCTACATCTTTTGGTCTCAATGTTATGTATATGTGTGTCATCACAATCAAGATTCAATATGAACAAAACCCTCACATTGGGTGCATGACCATAAAAGATATTACTCATAAAAATAGAAAAACCATTATTCCCTGACTTAAATGAGTAACCGTCTCGCAATAAACAAGATCCAGATATAATTTTCATGCTTAACGCAGGCACTAAATAACAATTGTTAAGTTCATAACTAATCCTGATGGTAACTGAAGTGAGACTGTGCTGACGGTGATTGCATCAACCTTGGAACCATTTCCCACGCGCGTGGTCACTTCATCCTTCGCCAGCCTTCGTTTATTCCGCAGTTCGTGCTTCGAGTTGTAAATGTGAGCAGCAGAACCGGTATCAAATACCCAGGAACTACTACGAGAGTTGGTTCGGTACACATCAATAACATGTATATCACATATACCTGGTTTGGCGTTGGCCGCCTTCTTATCAGCCAAATACTTGGGGCAGTTGCGCTTCCAGTGACCCATCCCCTTGCAATAATAGCACTCTATTTCTGGCTTAGGTCCAGCCTTCGGTTTCTTCGTGGGAGTGGCAACAGTTTTGCCGCTCTTCTTGGAGTTACCCTTCTTGCCTTTGTCGTTTCTCTTGAAACCAATGGTCTTATTGACCATCAACACTTGATGTTCTTTCCGGGTTTCTGACTCTGCGAGTTTCAGCATTGCGAATAACTCGTCGGGTGACTTGTTCATCCCTTGCATGTTATAGTTCAACACAAAGCTCTTGTAGCTAGGTGGCAGTGATTGAAGAATTCTATCAATGATATCCTCCTGCGGAAGTTCAACTCCCACTTCTGCTAGACGATTTGTGTACCCAGACATTTTGAGCACATGTTCACTGACACACGAATTCTCCTCAATTTTGCAAGCATAGAATTTATCGGAGGTCTCATACCTCTCGATACGGGCATTATTCTGAAAGATAAACTTCAACTCCTGGAACATCTCATATGCTCCATGACGTTCAAAGCGTCCTTGAAGTCCCGGTTCTAAGCCATACAAGAATACACATTGAACTACTATGTAGTCCTCCTTACGTGCTTGCCAAGTGTTCAAAACATCTTGATTAGACGTAGCGGGTGGTTCATCTCCTAGTGTTGCATCAAGGACATAATTCTTTTTCCTATCTTGTAGTACGATCCTCATATTATGAGCCTAGTCTACAAAGTTGCTACCATCATCTTTCAGCTTAGCTTTCTCTAGGAACGTATTAAAATTCAGGGTTGCTACTACGTGAGACATTGATCTACAACATGAAATATTGCAAAGTGGACTTAGACTATGTTCAATACAATTAGAGTTCAACTAATCAAATTACTAATAAACTCCCACTCAAATAGACATCCCTCTAGTTACTTGAGTGCGGCATGATCCAAATTCACTAACTCAAGTCTGATCATCACGTGAGTTGAGTGTAGCATCAGTGGTAAACATATCTATGCTAATCATATCAACTATACGATTCATGCTCGACCTTTTGGTCTCTTGTGTTCCGAGGCCATGTCTGCACATGCTAGGCTCGTCAAGTTTAACACGAGTGTTCCGCGTGTGCAACTGTTTTGCACCCATTGTATATGAATGTTGAGTCTATCACACCCGATCATCATGTGGTGTCTCGAAATGATGAACTGTTGCAACGGTGCACAGTCAGGGAGAACACAATTTTATCTTGAAATTTAGTAAGGGATCACCTTATAATGCTACCATCATTCTAAGCAAGATAAGGTGCATAAAAGGATTAACATCACATGCAATTCATAAGTGAGATGATATGGCCATGATCTTGTGCTTCTTGATCTCCATCACCAAAGCACCGGCATGATCTTCATTGTCACCGGCGCCACACCATGATCTCCATCACCGTGCCGCCATCGAGGTTGTCGTGCTATCTATGCTATTACTACTAAAGCTACAACCTAGCAATATACTAAACGCATCTACAAACACAAACGTTAGTTTAAAGACAACCCTATCGCTTCTGTCGGTTGCCGTAGCATCGACGTGCAAGTCGATATTTAACTATTACAACATGATCATCTCATACGTCCAATATATCACATCATGTCTTTGGCCATATCACATCACATGCATACCCTGCAAAAACAAGTTAGAAGTCCTCTAATTTGTTGTTGTATGTTTTACGTGGCTGCTATGGGTATCTAGTATGATCGCATCTTACTTACGCAAAACCACAACGGAGATGTGCAAATTGCTATTTAACCTCTCCCCAAGGACAGCCTCAGTCAAATCCAATTCAACTAAAGTTGAATAAATAAGCACCCGCGAGTCATCTTTGTGCAACAAGTTGCATGTTAGTCGATGAAACCGGTGTCTCGTAAGTGTACGAGTAATGTTGGTCTAGGCTGCTTCAATCCAAAAATATCACCGAATCGAGAAAAGACTAAGGAGGTCAGCAAATCGAACATCAACCCCATAAAAATTTGTGTTCTACTAGAGATTACATCTACGCACGAACCTAGCTCTGATACCACTGTTGGAGAATGTTGCATGGGAAACAACATTTTCCTACGCACACGAAGACCTATCATGGTGATGATCATCTATGAGAGGGAGGTCGGATCCACATACCCTTGTAGATCGCTAAGCGGGAGGTGTTAAGAAACGTGGTTTGATACATCTCAAACGTATCTATAATTTTTGATGGTTTCATGTTGTTATCTTGTCAACTTTGGATGTTTGGTTTACGTTTTATATCTTTTTTGGGACTAACTTATTAACTCAGTACCAAGCGCCAGTTCCTGTTTTTTCTGTGTTTTTGACTCTTTTCAGATCTGATTTTGGAACGGAGTCCAAACGGAATAATTCTTTCGCGATGATTTTTTATGGAAAATATCAAAAATACCGGAAGAAAAAGATACCGGAGGGGGTCACGAGGGCGCCACAAGCCCTGTCGCCGCGGCCCCCCTAGGTTGCGCCAATTAAGCTTGTTGGCCCCTTGGGGGCCCACTTGATGCAACTCCACCGCCATATGGTCCTATATATTTAGAAACCTCCAGAAAGAAACCTAGATCAGGAGTTCCGCCGCCGCAAGTTCCTCTTTCCGCGAGATCTCATCTGGAGACCCTTCCTGGTGCCCTGCCGGAGGGGACTTTGGAGTTGGAGGGCCTCTTCATCAACATCATCTCCCCTCCAATGACTCGTGAGTAGTTCACTTCAGACCTACGGGTCCGTAGTTAGTAGCTAGATGGCTTCTTCTCTCTCTTGGATCTTCAATACAAAGTTCTCCATGATCTTCATGGAGATCTATCCGTTGTAATCCTCTTTGGCGGTGTGTTTGTTGAGATCCGATGAATTGTGGATTTGTGATCTGATTATCTATGATATATATTTGAGTCTTTGCTGATTTCTAATATGCATGATTTGATATCCTTGTAAGCCTCTCCGAGTCTTGGGTTTTGTTTGGCCAACTAGATCTATGATTCTTGCAATGGGAGAAGTGCTTGGTTTTGGGTTCTTACCGTGTAGTGACCTTTCCCAGTGACAGTAGGGGCAGCAAGGCACACATCGTGTAGTTGCCATCAAGGGTAACAAGTTGGGCTTTGTCGTAGATATGAGATTGTCCATCTACATCATGGCATCTTGCTTAAGGCGTTACTCTGTTCTTTTGGACTTAATACACTAGATGCATGCTGGATAGCGGTCGACGTGTGGAGTAATAGTAGTAGATGTAGAAAGTATCGGTCTACTTGTTTTGGACGTGATGCCTATAGATATAATCATTGCCATAGATATCGTCACGACTTTGCGCGGTTCTATCAATTGCTCGACAGTAATTCGTTCACCCACCGTCTACTTGCTTTCATGTGAGAAGACACTAGTAAACACTACAGCCCCCGGGTCTATTCACACCCATCGTTTACATCTCCGCGTTTACTTTGCTTTGTTACTTTGTTGCTTTCAGTTCTCACTTGGCAAACAATCTATAAGGGATTGACAACCTCTTCATAGCGTTGGGAGCAACCTCTTTGTGTTTGTGCAGGCATTTGTGATACTCCTTCACTGGATCGATACCTTGGTTCTCAAAACTAAGGGAAATACTTACCGCCGATGTGCTACATCACCCTTTCCGCTTCGAGGGAACACCAACGCAAGGCTCCAAGGCCACGGGGGAATCCTTTGCATATTTGCCTAGGAAGTCCCTAAGGCGTAGCCGCTGCAGCAGGATTACTGGCGCCGTACAAGGGAAGGTCTATTGTTGCAGTAGCATGGTTGATGTAGTGGAACAGCTTCGTGATTCAAATCACCGGCGTCTCACGATCCGTTCTGATCTAGCGCCAAACGGACGACACCTCCGCGTTCAGCACACGTACAGCTCGATGACGATCTTCTCCTTCTTGATCCAGCAAGAGATACGGGTAAGTAGATGAGTTCTCCGGCAACGTGACGGCGCACCGCTGATGGTGATGATCTATTCCTGCAGGGCTCCGCCCGAGCTCCGCAGAAAACCGAACTAGAGGAAGAACTACGAAGTAGAGGTTTAGGGTTGCACGTGGCAAAGTTGTGTCTCAAAAACCCTAAAACCTCTAGTATATATAGGAGGAGGGAAGGGGCTAGCCTTGGGTCTCAAGACATCCCCTAGGGCATCGGCCGAGTGGAGGAGGAGGGGACCCCAACTCCAATTCGGTTTGGGGAAGGAGGAGTCCCCTCCTTCCTTCCCACCTCCCTCTTTTTTTCTTTTTGTCCTTTCATTTTCCTTCTATCCGACATAGCCCTATTGGGCTGGCTTCACCAGCCCACCAAAGGCTAGTGCGCCACCCATAGGCTATTGTGCTCTCTCCCGGGTGGGTGGCCCCCTCCCGGTAAAAACCCGGAACCCATTCGTCACTCCCGGTACACTGCCGGTAATGCCTGAAATCTTTCCGGAGGCCAAATGAAACAATCCTATATATCAATCTTTGTTTCTGGACCATTCCGGAAACCCCCGCGACGTCCGTGATCTGATCCGGTATTTCGAACAACCTTCGGTTACCAACACCTATAACTCAACTATACTGAAATGTCACCGAACCTTAAGTGTGCAGACCCAGCGGGTTCGAGAACTATGCAGACATGACGTGAGACACTCCCCGGTTAATATCCAACAGCGGGACTTGGATGCCCATATTGGATCCTACATATTCTACAAAGATCTTATCGGTTAAACCTCTGTGCCAAGGATTCATATAATCCCGTATACCATTCCCTTTGTCCTTCGGTATGTTACTTGCCCGAGATTTGATCGTCGGTATCCCTATACCTATATCAATCTTATTACCGGCAAGTCTCTTTACTCATTCCGTAATACAAGATCCTGTGACTAACACATTAGCCACATTACTTGCAAGGCTTATATGTGATGTCGTATTATCGAGTGGGCCCCGACATACGTCTCCGTCACACAGAGTGACAAATCCTAGTCTTGATCCATGCTAACTCAACGGACACCTTCGGAGATACCTGTAGAGCACCTTTATAGTCACCCAGTAACGTTGTGACCTTTGATACACACAAGGTATTCCTCCGGTGTTAGTGAGTTACATGACCTCATGGTCATAGGAATGAATACTTGACACACAGAAAAACAATAGCAACAAAATGACACGATCACATGCTACGTTTATAGTTTGGGTCTTGTCCATCACATCATTCTCCTAATGATGTGATCCAGTCTTCAAGTGACAACACTTGCATATGGTCAGAAAACCTTAACCATCCTTGATCAACTCGCTAGTCAACTAGAGGTTTACTAGGGACATTGTTTTGTGTATATATCCACACATGCATTTATGTTTTCATTCAATACAGTTATAGCATGGATAATAAACGATTATCTTGAAGCAAGAAATATGATAATAACTATTTTATCATTGCCTCTAGGGCATATTTCCAACACCTCATGGTGTTGGATTCTTGGGCCTTGGCAGGGAGCGTTCCCGGGCGCACAACGTGTGCCCTGCCGTGGGCCGCAGGAAGGCGGACCTGGGTACCCAGAGTCCCAGATCACGATAGTTGGGATTCGATGAATTTTGAGTTTATGTTCAAATTATTCATGATAAATATTTGAGTCTTTTTTGAATTACTATTTTATTCTTATTTTCATCTTTATTACAGCGTCATAAACCTTTCCGATCTATTGATTTGGTTTGGCCAACTAGATTGATCTATCTGCAGTGAGATGGGCGTGTTGTAGTGGGTAAAATCTTGCGGTGCTCAACCCCAGTGGCAGAAAGTGGCATGACACGTATTTTTATTACTACCACTAAGGATAAAATGATGGGGTTGATTCATATAAATTGGATTCTCTTCGTCTACATCATGTCATTGTGTCCAAGCATTTCTCTATTTCACTTAATACTCTAGATGCATGCTCGATAGCGGTCCATGGGTGGACTAATAGTAGTAGCAGCACGCAGGAGCCGGCCTACTTGATTATGGACGTGATGTCTATACACAAATAATCATTGTCGTGAATAAATATTCCATAACTATGTGATTTTCTATCAATTGCCAAATAGTAATTTGTTTACCACCGTATGCCTTCCAATAGAGATATGCCACTAAAGAACACCAAGCCCCCGGGTCTATTCCAATATAAATTTACAAACGGTACTGTTTCCTCACAAACTTTATTTACTTTTTATTTATTTTTCTATTTAAATAATGCAACTATGGGTTACAATAGTTATTTGCTTGCAAGCAACGAGTTCAAGGGAATTAACAACCCTTTTGCGCGGGTTGGGTGCAAGTGTTTACTCTTTTGTGCATAGGCGCTGAAGAAAAGAGTTGTGTAGTCCTCCTATTTGTTCGATAATCTTGGTTCTCACTTAGAGAAATACTTATCTATATTGTTCTGCATCATCCTCTCCTCTTTGGGGAAAAACCCAACACAGATCACATATATAAATCCACACTCTAAAGTATGGCTAAATACATTTGTATGTAGTTCATAGAGGAATATATACAAATATTTTTATTTAGGAATAGAGGGATGATAACCCACAAGTATAGGGGATCGCAACAGTTTTCGAGGGTAGAGTATTCAACCCAAATTTGTTGATTCGACACAAGGGGAAGCCAAAGAATATTCTCGAGTATTAGTAGTTGAGTTGTCAATTCAACCACACCTGAAAATGTATGCTAGCAGCTCTAGTGCAAGACACTCCTCTCTCTTCTCCTACAGCAATAGTATCTATGAAAGCCTCCAAGTCCCGTGGACGAGGTTCATGAATATCCCCAACATAAGGTAATTTGCAAACATTGCAAAAATCTTGAAGTGACATGCACTGGGGGATATCATATAATTTGAACTCAACCATAGGAGGACTCTTCCCTGGAAAGAAATTAAAGCTTTGCACGAATATATTAGTGAGGAGGTGGTATTGCAGACACTTATCTTCAACGAAGGCGGTAAGGCCTGCGTTCTCCACCAAGTAGTAAAATTCCTCATAAAGTCCGGCGGCGTGTAGGAACACATCGCTTGGCCCGTCACACGCTCGGATTTCTGCAACTCGGGGGACCGGATACTTGGGTTTCTTCATATCATTTTCAACATCCTTGGGGTCACGGCTTGAAGAGCCTCTTAAGAACCTCCTCATGTTTTCCTTTTTCTATCTATGTCCTCGTAGTTGAGGGCAAGACTTTAGTTCTTGGATCTTTTTGATTCCTCATAGTGATCAGCAGACGTAAGTCCCAAGTGACTCAGAGAATAGAGCTATGCCTCCCCGGCAACAGCGTCAGAAAATAATCTTGATAACCCACAAGTATAGGGGATCGCAACAGTTTTCGAGGGTAGAGTATTCTACCCAAATTTGTTGATTCGACACAAGGGGAAGCCAAAGAATATTTTCGAGTATTAGTAGCTGAGTTGTCAATTCAACCACACCTAAAAGACTTAGTATCTGCAGCAAAGTTTCAGTAGCAAAGTAGTGTGATAGCAATAGTAGCAATGGTAACAGTAGCAATAGTGACAGCAGTAGCAGTAACAGTAGCAGCAGTGACAGCAGTAGGAGTAACAGTAGCAGCAGTGACAGCAGTAGCGGCAAAGGAACGTAAAAGGACCAGTAGGAAAAGACTCGTAGGCATTGGATCGGTGATGGATAATTATGCCGGATGATGTTCATCATGAAACAGTTATAACAAAGAGAGATATGTAACTAGCTCCAGCTCATCAATGTAATGCAGGCATGTATTCCGTATGTAGTCATACGTGCTTAGGGAAAAGAACTTGCATGACATCTATTGCCCATCCCTCCCGTGGCAGCGGGGTCCTAATGGAAACTATGGGATATTAAGGTTCTCCCTTTAATAGAGAACCGGAACAAAGCATTAGCACTTAGTGAATACATGAACTCCTCATACTATGGTCATCTCCGGGAGTGGTTCCGGCTATTGTCACTCTGGGGTTGCCGGGTCATAACACATATTAGGAAACTACAACTTGCAAGATAGGATCAAGAACACACATATATTGACGAGAACATAATAGGTTCAGATCTGAAATCATGGCACTCGGGCCCTAGTGACAAGCATTAAGCATGGCAAAGTAGTAGCAACGTCAATCTCAGAACATAGTGTATAGTAGGGATCAATCCCCGTCAAAACTAACTCGATTACATGATAGATATCATCGCATCCATCACCGTCCAGCAAGCCTACGATGAGATTACTCACGAACAATGAAGAGCATCATGGAATTGGCGATGAAGGAAGGTTGATGATGACGATGGCGACGATCTCCCCTCTCCGGAGCCCAGAACGGACTCCAGATCTGCCCTCCAGAGGAAGAACAGGAGGTGGCGGCACCTCCGTATCATAAAACGTGATGAACACTTCTCCTTGATTTTTTTCCGGACGAAAGGGACTAAATAGAGCTGGAGTTGGAGGCGGTGGAGCTCCGGGGGCCCCACAAGCCTGCTAGGCGCGACCAGGGGGCCCGCACCTGGTGGGCTTGTGGGCTCCACGCTGCACCCCTCCGGTTGATTCTTGCGCCAGTATTTTTTTTATATTCCACAAAAAATCCTCGTAAATTTCCAGGTCATTCCGAGAACTTCTACTTCTGCGCAAAAACAACACCATGGCAATTCTGGTGAAAACAGTGTTAGTCCAGGTTAGTTCCATTCAAATCAAGCAAATTAGAGTCCAAAACAAGGGCAAAAGAGTTTGGAAAAGTAGATACGACGGAGACGTATCAAGGGAGTAGCTAGCTATGACATTACTCTAGCACAAAGTTTCACATGCAACACTTAAAACCTTTGGAAAGTAGCATCATATCTGGTAAATAGACACATGAATCACATCTGGAAAACGGTTAAATCTGAAGGCAAATATTGAGCCTTTAGTTATGTTGAAAGCCCTTTTAACTTTAGGCAAGTGGCAATGGATGATTGCCGGCCCAACCTTTGTCCCCTTGAGGAAGACTTCAATATTGTACCATGGGTGTTGAATCAATACCTTCTTTGTCTCTTGACCATGCATGTGGTTTGAGAGGTAATCATCGATGAACTGCTTTGTAAAAGACTGCAAATAAATATATGCATAAATATCTGTTCTAAATTTTGAAATGGCACAAAGAAAAAAAAACTAGTTAAAAGAGTTAGTACCATCATATAGTTGATTGATGTCTTCTTCATTGTACAAACATAGATCTTGGTGTTATTCATCGCTAGTTTCATTATCCTAACAATCTTTTAGGGTTTCTTGACTTAACTAATACTCTGCAAAATGGATCGAACTGTTGTTCTAAACCTCTAACTGCAGGACCTACATATGCAAGACAAAAATGTTAAAAAACCTAGATATTAGAATGGTTTCTGCAATTGCACAATAATGTGCTATTATCCAAAGGACCATGCATGTGCAAACCTCGATGGTAAACCACGATGTCTCCCATTGTTTCCTTGTAACACCTATAACGTAGGAATTGGACAATCTAACTCAGAGTTGGCGTACTTTAAGTAAAATATATCGATGAAAAATAAACACATTGTATATCCAACAATTAATTCGAGCCACATGGAAAAGACAGTTTCCCAAACCAAGCATGCTTAAGAACTGGTAAATGTAGCAATTGTATATGTTTCTCATGTATTTAGTATATCCTAATTCGACATATTTCTCATTACATAACAATACAAAACTGAACCCACAAGAATTAAACAACGCATTTCAGAATTGAACCAAAGACTTAACTCAAGGTCACAACGAATGAACCAAACATTTAATTGAGCACCATATTGCACATTATATATAACATATATACTGGAAGATCAGATTGCATATTAACATTACAAGAAGGCACCAGCGGTGGCCTCGAGAAAGCACCACGAATTATCATTTAAAGTAGCAAACCGCGTGGTGGCAAGATCGACGAGGCTGTAGTGTAGAAAGTAGCGTCACCAGTGAGGAGTTGTGCTCCAAGCAAGCAGTGCACGTCTAAACTTGGGAAAACAAGGAGTAAAGAGTGGAGATATGAATTTTGGTAGTGGAGAGGTAGATATTTTCATGGTTGCCGAAAAAATTCGCTCTATGCGGTGAATACTAGCGCGCAAGTGTGGTTGACGCGCGGGTGGTGGACTGTAGCCGACCAAACTTTCGAAGTAAGCCACACCCCAACATATTTTATACTACAACACACACGATTCTTGCTAATGAATTATTTAATATGTACTTGATTTTTCATTTTGAATTTAAAGATAAAATGGGGTTACAAAATAAAAAAAGGACGGTGTTTGAATTGGTAGAACATTTTTCTTCGGCGAACGTGCAACTATAGGAGGGTCGTGTTAAAATTTGGAATTATCCATGTTTCATTTGGACATTTTTATGCATTAACCGTGCTTTCTAGGATTTTAGTGTGCATGTTTCAAATTGGAACTGCAAAGACATGCTCCAGTGCACCAAATTGGGCTGAAAATCATATATGTGTCCTAAGGTGCATGTTCAGTTCCTATGCAGGAAATGAGAATGAATTTTAAACACATTGGCATCATGGATCTGCCGCAAACAATGAGAAGGTTTGTTTTCAAATTACTATAAATCCAAAACACGTCTGAAAATCATGAAACTTGGCATGGCGTCAGGAAATGGCGCCAACATGCTGTGGTAAAAAAATCCAATTTGGGATTTTCTTTTACATAAGCTTATTACATACGAGAGCTTCCCACTAGAAGCCTCATGGTTCCGATAGGGACTGTGTCACCTTTGTGGACGAAAAGGCATTTGTTGCCTCTTCTCCCCTTGATTTTTTTCAGAGGCAAACATGGATTAATAGGAGTGTGGTGTTAAAATTTGGAATTATCCAAGGTTTGTTTGGACATTTTTATACATTGACCAAGTTTTCTAGCCATTTAGTCTGCATATTTCAAATTAGAACTGCATGCACATGATCTAGTGCACCAAATTGGGTTGAAAAATCATATATGTGTCCCAGGGTGCATGTTTAGTTCCCATGAAAGAAATGAGAATGAATTTCAAACACCTTGGCAACGTGGATCAGCCGCAAACATTGAGAATATTGGTTTTAAAATTCCTATAAATCCAAAATTCGTGTGAAATTCGTGAAACTTTGAAGGATGTCATGAAATGGCGCCAACATGCAGTGGTAATTTTTCCCAATTTTAATTTGTTTTGGGAATAAGCTTCTTACAAACAAGAGCTTCTCACAAGAAGCCTCATGGTTTCGATAGGGAGTGTGTCACCTTTGTGGACGAAACGACATTCGTTCCCTCTTCTCCCCTTGATTCTTTTAGAGGCAACATGGATAATTAAGAGTGGTTGTTAAAATTTAGAATTATCCAGGGCATCTTTGGACATTTTTATAGATTAACTGAGTTTTCTTGGCATTCAATGTGCAAGTTTCAAATTTGAACTGCACGCACAGGCTCGAGTGCACCAAATTGGGTTGGAAAATCATATATGTATCCCGGGGTGCATGTTCAATTCCCATGTAAGAAATTAGAATGAATTTATACACCTTAGCGTCGTGGATCGGATGTAAACATGGAGAAGCTTGGTTTTTAAATTCCTATAAACCAAAACTCATCTGAATTCATGCAACTTGGCATGGTGTTATGAAATGGCACCAGCATGACGTGGTAAAAAAAGTATCCAATTTGGGAAAAGATTTGGCACAAATTTCTTACAAACCAAAGCTTCTTACTAGAAGCCTCGTGGTTCCGATATCAAACATGTCACCTTTGTGGACGAAACGTCATCCGTTGGCTTTTCTCCCCTTGATTTTTTTCTAGAGGCAAAATGGATTATTACGAGTGTCATGTTAAAATTTGGAATGACCGAGGGTTTGTTTGGACACTTTTATACATTAACTAAGTTTTCTAGGCATTTAGTGTGCATATTTGCATATTGGAATTTGAACTAAAGGCACATGCTCCCGCGCATCCATCTTATTTTATTGGCTAGGAGGTGCGCGTGGGAGGTCCAGGTTTGATTAGACGGGACGCGTGCGAGCAGTCCGCCTTGTAGGCTTAGCATGACGTGTGTGAGCAGTCCACCGTGCAGCTGGCTAACCAGGAATCGAGACCTTTGACCTCCACCCACCGCCGACCTCTCTCCCAAGTTCTCCATTTATGCTCCTCCTTCTCCTTCGTTCTTCTCTATAAGCGCCGCCGCCGAGGATCACATCCTTTTCCGCTGGAGGACGAGGTGACTAACAAGCTGGGGCAGCTTGAGGTACAACCACAAGAGCCTCCGATGAGCGTGGACTTCATCAGCAGCCTCCTAGATGAGATGTTGGTAACCATCATGTCCCTCGTCCCAATCAAATCTAGCATGTGGACCACCATCCTCTACGGTAGTGGCGCCACCTCTAGCATTCCACCGCTGGACCTCATCAACGATGACAAGCTCTACGAAGGGGATCGAAACATAGGGACGCATTGTCCCACAGCCTCGCCATGCACACTGGGCTAGTTACACGCCTTGCCATCAGCAAGTTATATTCCAACTGCAAGGTCAAACCCAAGTTTCATGAGTGGCTCTTATCCCCCGCCCTAGATCAACTCGAGGATCTCAGCTTTGAACTTGGACATCATCGCTCGCTGCCTCTGTCTGCACTCCGCCTCGTGCCCATGCTGCACCACCCTAAGTTTAGGAGTGCTTTTGCCCCAGATTAATGTCAAGCACGCTCTTAATCTCCCTGATATGAAGTAACTCAATATCATTGGTGTCATCATCTCAAAGGAGGATTTGGAGCGCATGCATCGCGACTGTATTGCGCTCGAGTACCTTTGTCTTCAAGTGATGTTTGGGTTCAGTATCATCCACTTTGCTACGACGAATGCATGCACCATTTATGTGCACGAATGGTGTCCCAACATGCGCCTTTAGTTGAGAGATTGTGTGAACTTGATAAAGAAGGTCCAACAAGAATCAAGTTCATTAATGTACCAAAATTGACAGTGTTGGGCTATTCGTGTGCTGAATTCTCCAAACTTGTTACAACTGGATTTATCCCGTTCGGGTACAAGAGTCTTCTTCTCCTTCTTATTATTGTACATCACATTTTATATAACTTTTGTTGATCTATGTTCGACTGAGATGCAGAAATTGGTTCCCACGGGCTTCACCCTGTCTATGCGCAAAATGAAGATCCTAGCACTACAATCTATCGGCCCCGATCTGAATGAAGTTGTTCAATTCCTTGTATGCTTTCCATGAACGAAGAAGTTATACATTGATGTGATGCTCCTTTCATGTTAATTTTTAACCACAAAGGAGTTCAATTTGTTGGTACTTTATTCATGATTACAATGACAAATGTACTATGATTTCAAAAGGAATTTTGTAGGATTCCAATACATATTTTTTAGATGTTAATCATGAATGGTTGAGGATGATATGTCAATTTATTAGTGTCTTTTAGAAATCCTGTAAATCAAAGATGCACGTAGTATAGAAAACTACATCTAGGCATCGATATGCTCTCTTCATTTGTAGATACAAGCAGGCCCAGAAGTGGAAAATGTGGTGCTGACGGTGGGATAATCCCAGGGTAGGCTCATCGAGCCTACTCCTTTGCCTTCTATATTGAAGGAAAAGCACAACTCTCTCCATGCAGCCGAATCCCCCTGGCCAGCTAGGAAGCTCCTGCCGGCTAGGGGCGAGATGATCAACTTCTCCTGGCTCGCTAGGAATCACCTGTCGGCTAGGGGCGCGACGGCTACCTCCTTCTGGCCGTCTCGGAGGCATCTACCGGTTAGAGGCGAGATGGCCGTTCCTAGGCCGGCTAGCGAGGCCGCTATCCGGCCAGGGAGCTCAAGTCACATAAGATCGTAGGTCATGACGAGACCCTACGATTAAAGCTGAATACACGTTAGCCAGGGTACCGGATTGGAGCGCACGGCAGGTACAGTGTCAGTGGCCATGCCGCTGACCTACTCCGGCTCCGATCCATCATTCCCGCACAGTATTAGCCCGTCGATCACCCACTCCATTACCACACTTGGCGTGGGAACAATGGAGACGACCGTACTGGCAATCCATGACGAATCTCGCAAGATGACGTTGGACGTACTACACGTGTCATGCGTCGGTCTTACGCGAGTGCTTCATTGGTTGGCCAGCAGGTCCCATAGCCAGATGGGACCTTGCAGCCGGCAGGCTCCTCCAGCGACAAAACAAGACCACTATGGACCCCCCGGCGAGGCTGCCAACCGGGTCCCACCTTTGTACTTTTATCCTTATTATAGGTCGGCGGGTTCGTCTATAAAACCCCCCGACCCCCCTCCATGCATAGGGTCCGTCAATCGTTCACACAGACACCCATATAGGAGAGGTAGTAGTGAGCCGGCGGCTCCTTCTTCCTCCTCTCTCGAATAGCTGAAGGAGCACAGTGTAATCACTCTAGTACAATATACATTCCGGCAGGACTAGGGGTATTATCTCTACGGAGAGCCCTGAACCTGGATACATCATGCGTTCCTTGCTTGTACCAACCCCGTTCCTAGAGGTCGTCGGTGTCCTTGCGGTCTCCACCTCATATCTTTAGACTACCCATGGCTTATGTCGTGAGTAAACACCGACATTTGGCACCCACCGTGGGGCCGTCCGCGGCATCGGCCGTTGTTACACTCTGGGCGGGGCCCTTTGCCAACACCGCCCGATGCCTTGCATCCGGATCGATCAGCATGCACATGGAGCCTGCCCTTGAGGAGGTTTCCGCGATGTTGGTTGATGTTCTAGTCCGTTTCATGGACTCTGACGAGTAGTATGACGACGAGTCTCTCCCTAGCATCCTCATCGCCGCGGTTGCGAACCTCGGCGTCCTCTTCAGCAACTTGCGCCTCGACGATGAGCCTCGCTACCTCCGCGAGGGCATCGACATCAACGTGCTATGCGCCAGCTTCGGCGGGCACTCCCTCGAGGAGGCGCATGCGCATGATGAGTACCCTAGCGAGGTGCTTGTTTTCGATGGACCGCCATCGTGTGCGGGGTGTCTTGCCCCGCACCACTTCGCTGTCGTCTCCAACCTCATGGAGGTGACGGTCATTGGCGGCGGCGTCAGCAAGCCTCACGGCAAGGCGTCAGCAGAGGTGGATGACCCCGATGCGGGTGCCTCCAACACGCTTCATGCTACCCTTGCTGGCTTGAAGACGCCTATCGCTACCTCTGCAAACCCCACCGATGCTAGGGCCTCGCTCGAGGAGGCCCGCAGGCAGATCCTGGAGAAGGGCATGGTGATCGCCGCTGCCAAGCGACAGTTGGAGGCCGCGTAGTGCGAGTATAACTACGCTTGTGGCCTTACTCCGGCTGTTGATGATCCTAGCCAGCTCGGCGCGGTCCGCAGCCGCGGCCGGGTCATCATCGATATCCTAGGTGGCAAGAAGCCCATCTACGATACCCCCGTGGCCAAATTGCGGGCTTCTCAGGCGGCTATGGCAGAAATGCCAAGTTTGGAGGGTGAGGAGCGCGTCCTTCAGGAGAAGCAGGTCAAGGATCTTCCATGGGTAATCTTCAGACGGCTATGGCAGAAATGCCAAGTTTGAACTCTTTGATATTGCTATCCATATCAGAGGGTAATCTATTGTAATTTCCATGGGTATGGTTGTAGGAGTTGCCAAAGTTATTAGAGGAGTTACTAGGAAAAGGCCTAGGAACATAGTTTCCTCTAAAAGCATTGTTGTTGCCAAAGTTATTCCTACCAACAAAATTAACGTCCAAGCTAGGTTGCTACTCTCAATCAAAGAATACAAAGGCAAATCATTAGGATCCAAAGGAGCACTTCTACTAGCAACCAAATTCACTAACTCATCCATCTTAGCACTCAACGAGTTAATTTCTTCTATAGCGTGTACCTTCTTACTCGTAGGTGACCTTTCAGTGTGCCACTGAGAGTAGTTCGTCATGATGTTGTCTAAGAGCTTTGTGGCTTATCCTAACATGATTTCCATGAATGTTCCACCTGAGGCGGAGTCCAAGATATTTCTAGAAGCGAAATTCAAGCCAGCGTAAAAGATTTAAATAATCATCCAAAGGCTCAAGCCATGAGCGGGATAATTTCTAATCATTAATTTCATTCCCTCCCAAGCTTGTGCAACATGCTCATGATCAACTTGCTTCAAATTCATGATATCATTACGGAGAGAGATGATCTTAGCCGGCGGAAAATACATGGATATATAAGCATCTTTGCACTTATCCCAAGAATCGATACTATTTTTGGGCAAAGAAGAAAACCAAGTTTTTGCGCGATCTCGCAACGAGAAAGGAAAAAGCTTCAATTTAATCACGTCATCATAAACATCTCTTTTCTTTTGCATATCGCAAAGCTCAATGAAGGTATTGAGATGGGATGCGACATCTTCACTAGGAAGGCTAGAGAATTGCTCTTTCATAACAAGATTTACCAAAGCGGCATTGATTTTGTATGACTCCGCACTAGTGGCGGGAGCAATCGGAGCACTAATAAAATCATTATTATTAGTATTCTAGAAGTCACAAAGCTTGGTGTTTTCGTTCATGGTGACTTCAGCAAGCAAGCAAGCACACGAGCAACCAAAAAAAGCACGCGAGAAAAAGGGCGAACGAAAAGGCGAACAAAAAGGCGAACGAAAAAGGCAAATTGGTGAAGTGGGGGAGAGGAAAACAAGAGGCAACTCACAAACAAAGTAAATGCAAGAGATGAGTTTGTGACACTTACTTGGATGAGTTCTTGACTTGATCTTCCTCCCCGGCAACGGTGCCAGAAATCCTTCTGCTACTTCTCAAACAACAGCGCCAGAAATTGACACGTTGACGGAGATTGGGCTTGCGTTGGTTTTTCCCTTGAAGAGGAAAGGGTGATGCGGCACAGGAGCAGTAAGTATTTTCCTCAGTTTGAGAACCAAGGTATCGATCCAGAGGGAGGGTCTCGTCAAGTCCAGAGTACCTGCACAAACACAAACAAGTTTGCACCCAACGCTTCAAAGGGGTTGTCAATCCCTTCAAGATTGTTTGCAAAGTGAGATATGAAGGCGGAAACTGCAACGAAGTAAAAAGTGTAAGGCTAAAAATATGGTGTGGAGTAGACCCTGGGGGCCATAGTGTTCACTAGAGGCTTCTCTCAAAGTAGCAAGTATTACGGTGGGTGAACAAATTACTGTCGAGCAATTGATAGAACCGCGCGAAGTCATGACGATATCTAAGGCAATGATCTAGCATATAGGCATCACGTCCGAGGCAAGTAGACCGATACTTTCTGCATCTACTACTATTACTCCACACATCGACCGCTGTCCAGCATGTATCTAGTGTATTGAGTTCATGACGAACAGAGTAACGCTTTAAGCAAGATGACATGATGTAGAGGGATAATCTCAAACCAATGATGAAAACCCCATCTTTTTACCCTTGATGGCAACAACACGATACGTGCCTCGCTACCCCTTCTGTCACTGGGTGAGGTCACCGCATGGTATGAACCCAAAACCAAGCACTTGTCCCATTGCAAGAATCATAGATCTAGTTGGACAAACAAAACCAACAACTCGAAGAGAATTACAAGGATATGAAATCATGCATAAGAGAGATTAGAAGAAACTCAAATAAGATTCATAGATAATCTGATCATAAATCCATAATTCATCGGATCTCGACAAACACACCGCAAAAGAAGATTACATCGGATAGATCTCCATGAAGATCATGGAGAACTTTGTATTGAAGATCCAAGAGAGAGAAGAAGCCATCTAGTTACTAGCTATGGACCCGTAGGTCTATGGTGAACTACTCACGCATCATCGGAGAGGTCATGGTGTTGATAAATAAGCCCTCCGTGTCCGAATCCCCCCTCCGGTAGGGCACCATGACGTGCCCCAGATGGGATCTTGCGGAGACAGAAGCTTGCGGCGACGGAAAATTGATTGCGATCGTCCTCTGATTTTTTTGGAAATATTTGGGAATTTATAAGCGCAAGATCTAGGTCAGGGGACCTCCAGGGGGCCCACAAGACTGCATGGCGCGACCCCCCTGGCCGCGGGGTGGGGGCTTGTGGGGCCCCTGGTGCTCCTCTGGCTTGGCCCCCAAGTCCTCTGATCTTCTTCCGTTCCAGAAAAAATCTTTTCGGGAATTTTCTTCCGTTTGGACTCCGTTTCAAAATCTCCTCTGAAAGGGGTCAAAAACATGGAAAAAACAGGAACTGGCACTTGGCACTGAATTAATAAGTTAGTCCCAAAAAAAATAAAAGGCATGCAAAACATCCAAAGTTTGACAAGATAATAGCATGAAACCATCAAAAATTATAGATATGTTGGAGACGTATCATGCACCGCAACTCCAGGGGTCGTTATCATGTTGAGGGTTCTTCCTCACATCGCACTTCCGGCCGAACGGACGAGGGCAGTCAAGAAAGGCGTTCTTTGTGCCATAGCGAGCCATCTTCAGGCCGGCATCGCAGAGATGCTGGCGACGAGGCGGATTCGGTGCGTGAGGTTCCTCCTCCGAGGCATCGGGAGGGGGCCAATGCGACAAGCTCCAAGGACACCCTTCCGATCTTGGCCCGGATCGGCCCTCATGTCCCTCACAGCGACAACGATGCTCGCAGATGCCTCAACCTTCTGGCGCAGTTGGCCCTCCTTGAGGAGGATGGTCCCATTAATCCGGCGTGCTTCGGCCCCCGGATCTGAGGGGAGCCGTTTCCGAGAGGCTTCACTCTCCCTCGGGACACCCCCAAGTACAATGGCACGGCCAAGCCAGAAGACTGGTTGACCGACTACACCATCGAAGTTGGCATCGCTCAGGGCAACAACCACGTAGCAGTCCGCTACGTGCCACACATGCTGGCCGGCTCGGCGAGGACATGGCTCAACAGCCTTCCAGCCGGCAGTGTCTACTCTTGGGTTGACTTCGAGGAGGCTTTTGTCCACAACTTCACTGGCACCTACAAGCGCCCTGGTCGGCCTCGAGAGCTGGCCATGTGCATCCAGAGGCCTAACGAACCCTTTCGCGACTATGTCACACGCTGGACGGAGCTGCACAACTCCTGCGAAGGAGTGCATGAGGTACAAGCCATTCAATATTTCATTGATGGCTGCCGAGACGGCACTCTACTCAGGCACAAGCTCATGTGCTCCGAGCCCACCTCTCTGGCGGTGCTCATGGCCAAGGCGTACAAGTACGCCACGGCCGACTCCGCGATGCGGGTCAAGGTCACCGCCTCGGAAAAAAATGTCCCCACGTCGTCTACTCCCAAGCCGGCTGGTGACAACCGAGGCGGCGAGAACGACAAGCGCAAGGCGGATCAACTTGATTCGCGCTCCACAAGCAAGCAAGTGTGTAGCATGGAGGAAGATACGCCGGCTACTCAAGCCGGATCTCAGCGGCATCAGACTGGCAAGAACAACTAGCAGCCGAAGCTCACATTCGAGAAAATGCTCGACGTGCCATGCAAGATGCATACTGGGGCGAAGCCGGTCACTCATACCCTCCGACAGTGCAGCTTTGCACAGTGACTGTCGTGAGGAGAGGGTCTGCCGGCTCCCCAGGCGGCAGCTGCGGCGCCTCGTGCTCTGGCTCCTAGGCCGGCTCCGGCTCCACCACCGCCACCCCACAACGACGGTCGTCTCCATGATGAGTACCCCCACCAAGACGGAGCTTATGTCGTCTTCACCAGTGAGGGTTAGGACAAGCATAGCGAGCGACAACATCAGCGTGACGTGAACGCCACAGTCCCCATGGTTCCCCGATTCATGCATTGGTCTGAAAATCCCATTACGTGGAGCCGGGCTGACCATCCTGCGATGATGCCGAACCCTGGCTCATACGCACTCGTCCTCGACCCCACCTTCACCTCCAAGAGGCTCACTTGTCGGTTCTCCCGGATGTTGGTCGATGGCGGCAGCAGCATAAACATCCTCTACCGCGACACTTTGCTCAAGCTTGGGCTAAAGGAGAAGGACCTCCAGCCGACCAGCACTGTCTTCCACGCCATCGTGCCGAGATAGTCCTGCTCGCTGATCGGCAAAATCAAGCTGGATGTCCTCTTAGGCGACAAGGCGCACTTCCGCCGAGAATCAATTTGGTTCGAGGTGGTGGATCTCAACAACCCCTACCACGCGCTGCTGGGTAGGCCGGCCCTGGCCAAATTGATGGCCATCCCCCACTACGCCTACCTCAAGATGAAGATGTCGGGTCCAAAGGGCATCATCACCATCGCTGGAGACTACAAGAAGTCGCTCGAGTGTGTACACGATAGCAATCGTCTGGCCGACGCCCTGGTGATTGCTGAGGAAAAGAGGCAGATTGACCGGCTCGTGGCTCATGCAATCGAGTAGACGGCGATCCCTAATCCACCATCCAGTCGGCCGGCGAGGGCTCGTTCAAGACGGCTAAAGAAACCAAGCAGGTGCCACTCGACCCTGCAAACCCCAAGAAGTGTGTCACAATCGGTGCTAATCTCAGCACCAAATATGAAGGCGAGCTTGTCGACTTCCTCCGTGAGAATCGGGACATCTTTGCATGGTCCCCAATAGACATGCCAGGAGTTCCGAGGAAGTACACCGAGCACAAGCTTCATGTGAGGTCGGATGCCAAGCCGGTGAAACAACCCTTCCGCCGCTTCACCGAGGGGAAGCAGCGCACAATTGGAGAAGAAATCGCCCGGCTGCTCGCAGTCGGCTTCATAATGCAGTTTTTCCACCTGGATAGGTTGGCCAACCCAGTCATGGTGCTGAAGAAGAACAAGACATGGTGAACGTGTATCGACTACACGAGCCTGAATAAGGCGTGCCCGAAAGATACTTTCGCCTTGCCCAGGATAGATCAAGTGATCGACTCCACACCCGGCTGTGAATTGTTGTCCTTTCTGGACGCCTATTCAGGCTACCATCAAATGAAGCTGGATCCGGCTGATCGATTGAAGACCTCCTTCATCACTCCCTTCGAGGCCTACTGCTACACCACCATGACGTTCGGTCTGAAGAACGCTGGTGCCACGTTTCAGCGCTGCATGCAGCAATGCCTCCAGTAGCAGATCGGCGGGAACATCCAGGTCTATGTGGATGACATCGTCGTCAAGACCAAGCAGCACTTCAGTCTCCTTGAAGACTTGCGAGAGACGTTCGCCAATCTGCACGAATACAAGAACAGGCTCAACCCGGAGAAGCGCATCTTCGGGGTTCCACGCGGCAAGCTCTTGGGGTTCTTCATGTCCGCTCGCGGCATTGAAGCAAACCCTGAGAAGATCAGAACCATCGAGCGTATTGTGAAGCCGGCTTGAATCCTTGACATCCAGACGTTCGCCGGCTGCCTGGCGTCCCTTAGCCAGTTCGTCAGCCAGTTGGGCGAGAAGGCGCTTCCACTATATCAACTAATGAAGAAGACGATAAAGTTTGAGTGGAACGACCAGGCGGACGAAGCCTTCCGCGACCTCAAGCGCGTCATCTCGAGCCTGCCAATCTTGGCGGCGCTGCCTAAAAGGGAACCCATGCTCATATACATGGCAGCAACCACTCGCGTGGTCAGTGTGGTTGTGGTAGTGGAACACAAGGAGGAGGGCAAGGTACTGTTAGTGCAACCCCCTATCTATTACCTCAGGGAGGTCTTGTCCGCCTCCAAGCAAAACTATCCCCGCTATCAAAAGATGTGTTTGGTGTTTACCTTGCCGCGAAAAGTTGAAGCAATACTTCCAAGAGCATGCCATCACTATGGTGAGCACTGCTCCACTTTCAAAAATCATGGGCAACCGTGATGCTATGGGCCGGATTGCCAAGTGGTCCATCACTATGGCCGACCACGACATCCGCTCCGAGTCGCGCACTGCCATCAAGTCCCAGGTGGTGGCCGACTTCCTCGTCGATTGGCCTGAAACCCAATTCACGCCGCCGCCTTCAGACTCCACTCATTGGCGGATGCACTTCGATGGCTCGAAGATGCGAGCTGGTCAGGGAGCCGACATCGTCTTGACGTCTTCGAAAGGAGAGCAACTCAAGTATGCTCTCCAGATACACTTCGCCACCTCCAACAATGCCATCGAGTACGAAGCGCTCGCTCACGGCCTCTGGCTTGCCAGAGAGATTGCCATCCGGCAGATCCTTTGCTTCGGTGACTCAGACCTTGTGGTGCAGCAAGTCTCTGGCGAATGGGACGCCAGGGACGCCAACATGGCGAGCTACCACTTCCTCATCCAGCGGCTTAGTGGTCTTTTCGAGGGCTACGAGTTCCATCATGTTCCCAGGGCGGACAACGAGGCGGCTTACACCTTAGCCAAAATCGGCTCCACGAGGCAGGAAATCCCAGCCAGCGTCTCCCTCGATCAATTGCACAAGCCATCCATCAAGCCATCTCCGTAGTCGGCGTCGATCTTTGTGCCGGTAGATCCTTCAGTGCCAACGACGTCGGCTACGCCAGTTCTCCCGGCTACAGCTACTGTGCCGGCTACACTGGCTCTGCTGACTCAAACTGTTGTGTTAGCTACAACTGCTTCACTGGCTACAAGAACAACTCCGGTTACACCAAGACTCGTATCCTGTTGGCTCGACACCCAGTGGGTGGCCGTCATGGAGGTAGACGGCGTGCCGGCTGCCACAGTGGCATTAGAGACAGAAGGTCTCGAGCCTGCGACTACATCAACAAGTGTAGGGGCTACAGAAGCTCCTGATACTCAAGTCAAGGCAGAGCCAGCTCCTGTGTCGGCTCCAACATGGGCTCTACCCATATTGGCATTCCTTTTTTGCGGTGAGCTTCCCCAAGATGAGGCGGAAGCAACGCAGATCCAGCGTCAATCAACAGCATACGCCATCATCAATCGCGATCTGGTTCGGCGTAGCGTGACTGGCGTGTTCCAGCGCTACGTCGAGTCAGAAAAAGGGGAAGAGATCCTCAGAGACATACAGCAGGGTGAGTGTGGGCATCATGCCGCCTCTAGAACCCTGGTGTCCAAGGCGTTCCGCCACGGATTCTACTGGCCCACGGCCCTCGAGGAGGCTGTGGACATGGTCAACAAGTGCGAAGGCTTCCAACACTTCAGCACGCAGAGCCACATCACGGCTTCAGCCCTCAGAACCATCCCCCTGTCATGGTCGTTTGCCGTCTAGGCGTTGGATATGGTGGGGCCATTCAAGACCACTCGAGGCGGCATGACACATCTCTTGGTGGGTGTTGACAAATTTGCCAAGTGGATTGAGGCTAGGCCCATCAAGAATCTTGACGGCCCCACGACCGTTAGGTTCATCAAGGACATCGCTGTCCGCTACGGCGTCCTCCACAACATCATCACCGACAACAGCACCAATTTCGCCAAGGGTGCTTTGGCCCTCTACTGCTCCAATGAAGGCACCCGGCTAGACTTGGCATCGATGGCACACCAACAATCCAATGGGAAGCTGGAAAGGGCCAATGGCCTGATCCTGGCCGGCATCAAGCCAAGGCTGGTGGTGCCACTTGTCAGGTCTGTCGGCTGCTGGATTGAAGAGTTGTTGGTTGTGCTATGGAGCCTCCGCACCACGCTGAACCGGTCAACCGGCTTCACACCATTCTTTCTGGTACACGGGTCCGAGGCAATCATCCCCACGAATGTTAAGTTCGACTCTCCTCGGGTCACCTTGTACACAGAGACGGAAGTGAAGGAGGCAAGAGAGGACGGCGTCGATGCGCTCGAGGAGGTACGGGATCTGGCCTTCAGCCGGACGGCTATATATCAACAGAAGCTGAGATACTATCACAGCAAGAAGATCAAGCCTCTCTCTTTCAGAGAGGAAGACTTGGTGCTGAGAAGAATCCAGTGAACAGCCGGCCAGCACAAGCTCCCTTCCCCATGGGAGGGACCTTTCATCATCAGCAGGGCATTGCATAACAATGCATACTATTTGAAAGACTCCCAGAAGCCAAGGAAGCGCAAGAGAGACGAGTCCAGCCAGGAAACGGAGCCTCCATGGAACGCGGCAGTGCTTCGCCCGTTCTATAGCTAGAATGCAACAGAAAGAAAATAAAAAAGAATCTATGTATGTATCTTCCTCCATTTTTGGGATTCTCAATCAATGCAATGGTTGTTTCAAGTTGGTGCTTGAGACACACTTCTTTCAGATTCATGGCAAGAGTTTTTCACTCGTTAGTGAGTTCTCAGGTCCGGCTCTACGGGCTCGGGGGCTCGCTAGCCGGCCCAAAAGATTTCCTTAGTTGTAGGTGAGTGTATAGTGTACGTCGGGTTGAACCCTTGCCGTCTTGCACAAGCTATAGTCCAGCTCCTGGCTGTCTGGCTAACGAGACGTGGGAGGGAGGCAGGATGCATGAAAAGCTTAACTACAAAGAAGGCTGTCGGCTTGGGTCGGTTTGATCGCTTTCAATCTTATTTTCTAGCCGACCTCTGTTGGCTCGCTTTTGAGTCTAAAAGTCTTGATGGCTTCGAAATGTCTAAGTCCAATGTTCTCAAAGGCATAATACTCGTCCCAGTCATAGACTGGATCCCGGCTGTCAGTCTGGCGAGGCGGATGTTAGGCAGAACAAAGGAGTTGGATGAAAAGGAGTCAAACAGGAATCAAAAGACGAAAATGCGAGTCAGCAAGCATATTGCTTACGAATTCAATGCAGAATGACCTAACATATATTACATTCAAAAGCATTCAGAGGCCCACGGCCAAAGTTCATTACAATAAAAGACCCCGAGTGGGTGGAACTGTTGGACTGACAACAAAACGCAGATAAAAAACAAAAAGGACAAGCTAAAGGGCGGCGGCTCCGTTTGTGGCCCCGGCTGCAGCTCCTGAAGTGGTGGCTTCACCATCGCCAGCTACGCCTGAGGCGGATGCGCCATCTCCTCCTCGAGCGCCTTCGGCACCGTCCTTCGCGGTCGAGTCCGCGTAGGCCTCGCTGCTGGAGTCGGCGGCTTCCTCCTTGAAGGCCGCCTCAGCAGAACTGCCTTCGGCATCAAAAGGCTGCAGATAGAACAGGTCCTCACGGACCACGTTGCCGTCTGCATCACGCTCCAAGATGAACTCGTCCCAGGCGGCAAAGGAAGTGATGCCACTGGCCCTCACTTGCAGCTGGTCCTCCAGAGCCACCAACTCCTCCTCCGAGCCGATGCGTTGTGCTGCGAGCTTTCCCAAGTCTAGGTTTCGGTACCAGGACTTGGCCAAGCGGAGCGCCAAGTATGCGCCAGCGCGTGCGGTTAAGGCGCTCCAGGCGTCAATGCGGGAGCTGCCGGCATCAAGCCAGCGGGACTGCTGGCTCACGGATGTCGGCTCCACGGCGTCGGGCCATGGCGCCCTCACCATCTCAAGACCTGCACTCTGGAGCCACTCCAGGGAGCGGGCCAGTATGAGCAGGCGGGCCTTGACGCCGGTGGCGATCTCTTCCACGGACGAGCCAGCGTCGGTGTCCACCTCCTCACCAGCGGCGCGACGCTCCTCGTGGCTGGTCTCCACAGCCGTTTCCGCTGCTTCTTGTGTCCCGGGGAAGAGCCCTGGAGTGTGGGGGTGGTAATAAGAAGAACGGGGGAGGATGCCAACAAAAAAGAAAGATCAAATCCAGATGAAGGAAACTTACGGTTGAAATGGATGTCGGTCTCGCGGGCCTCCTCCAGGGCCTCGTGCTCCCATGTCATGCTCTCTTGAGCCACGCGGGAGAGCTCGCCTCGGAGGGCCCGGGCCGCCTCCAGCTCCTTTGCCAGCTACGCCTGCACTTGGGTCACGGCAGCCTCCTTCTCCTTCAGGGCAGTGTCCTTAAGCTTCATCTCTTTGAGATGAGCCATCTTCACGCGCTCCGTGTCGGCAGTGTGGGCGGTGTCCTTCTCCTGAAGGGCGGCGCGCAGCTGTTCCACCTCTGTGTGGCGGGCTGCCTCGTGGTCCTTCTTCTCGGTCTAGAGAAGACCCAGCTGCAGATGGAGCTGCTTGTCCGCCTCACGCAAGGCGTTTCGCTTTGAGATGGCAGTATCCAGCCGGCTCTGAAGATCGCCGCCTCGGCCTTCGGCCGCCTGGATCTAGGCCTGCAGTGCATTATACGCGTGCACTTGGGCATCATGAAGCTCCTACGAACAATACAAACAAAGCAAAAAGTAAGATTCGGCCCGGATGACTCTTAGTCGGCCCGATTCTCGGGGGCTACACCCAGTGGGTGCGCTAGCACGCCCCCATTAAAAAAGCACTGGTAAGCATAGCACAATGAGATTCGGCCCGACCAATGCTTGGTCGGCCCGATTCTCGGGGGCTACACCCAGTGGGTGCGCGAGTGCGCCCCCACTAGTTCAAGAACAAGGAAGAAAACCCAAAACGAAGCAAAGAAAACGCAAAGTTTTGAAGACTGACCCTGGTTCGATCTTCAAGGTGGTCTAGGTCGTACTTGGACACCATGGCTGCCTGCGATACCTTGTCGCAGATGCTAGAGAACAATGCCACAAGCTCCGGGATGCCACTGAGCTCGGTGCCTTGGGGCAGTGTAGCGCTTTCAGCATTGGCCACGCGCCAGGTCTTCATGGGCTGGCTCCCAAAGATGGGGCCGACTCCTGGAGTGGTTGGGCCACAGTTGACCACGACAATGGTGCCGTCTTCGGGTGGTGGATTCACGGCCAGCTCCCTCGATGTTCCGGTCGGCATCGTCTCCGCAGCCGGAGGTGGATGGGCCGTCTCCGGCGCCTCCATCGTCGCCTTTGGCATGCCATCTACATCAGCTTCAGGCGCGTCGGGGATCACAACAACATCCACCAGCGTAGAGGCAACCGGCTCAGCGGACTTGGATGGCTCAGCTCCCTGTGTGCAGTTCGGCGTCGCCTCGCTAGGTGGCTCCTCCACACGCGCTCGCTTGGCGAGGTCGTGCCTTGCCTTCGACCGCTTCTCCTTGGGGGGCTTTTCGGCCCGGCTGGGCTGATATTGGCCTTCAGTCGCCTTCTGAGCCGCTGTCTCCCAGCGAAGGGTGGAATCATCGTCCAGCGCCTTCTTGGCAGCGTCAGCAGGCGCCCATGCAGCTCGCTGGGCGGCGGAGGCAGTTTCCTCCTCCACCTCATCGGCATCCCTACCAAGTACAAACTAATGAGGAATCTATCCTCGTACAAGAAATCAAAAGAGGGTAATAAAGAGATCTTACCCAGCCACTACGGGCACCCGCTTCCTGCCGGCGGCGGCGCGGTGCTTCTTACCGCCGCCGCGTCGGCCTCCGGCTGGAGGTCCCGTTGCGGCACGTTGTGAGCCGGCTTGGCTGTGGCGACCCCCTTGTCGTTATGGTGGGCCGCCTCGCAAGGAGCTGTCGTCTCGCCAACATTAAAGCGGCCTCGCGTTAGGGGAGGGCTGGAGACTTCCTCCAAGTCCTCTGGGTCCTCCTCGAAAGCTGCATCATGCAGAGTAGGCGGCGTCTCGTCATCATCCGTGGAGGTCAAGAAGGGAAGGCTTTAGGTGCTCACTAGGCGGCTCGGAGCCTCCGGCTCCAACGCATCCTCCAAATCTTCGGAGGCCGCGGCCCGTTGCTCTATCACCCCTTCATCCTAAATCTACGAAGGGTCCGACGCCTCCACGTCATTGGACGGCGGATTGATACGTCTCCGTTGTATCTACTTTTCCGAACTCTTTTGCCCTTGTTTTGGACTTTAATTTGCATGATTTGAATGGAACTCACCCGGACTGACGCTGTTTTCAGCAGAATTGCCATGGTGTTGTTTTTGCACAGAAACAAAAGTTCTCAGAATGACCTAGAAATCTACGAGGAATTTTTCTAGAATATATAAAAAAATACTTGCGCAAGAATCAACTGGAGGGACGGAGCCAGGAGCTCACAGGCCCACCAGGCCGCCCCCCTGGCCGGGGCTGGCAGGCTTGTGAGCCCCTCGGAGCTCCGCCGCCCCCAATTCCAGCTCTATATAACCTCTTTCATCCGGAAAAAAAATCAAGGAGAAGAGTTCATCGCGTTTTACGATACGGAGGCGCCGC
This sequence comes from Hordeum vulgare subsp. vulgare, assembly GCF_904849725.1. Lineage (NCBI taxonomy): Eukaryota > Viridiplantae > Streptophyta > Magnoliopsida > Poales > Poaceae > Hordeum > Hordeum vulgare. The sequence continues at coordinate 241,292,235 of NC_058518.1, read as the reverse complement.
CACCTCCTGCTCTTCCTCTCGAGGGCAGATCTGGACTCCGTTCTGGGCTCCGGAGAGGGGAGATCGTCGCCATCATCATCATCAACCTTCCTTCATCGCCAATTCCATGATGCTCTTCACCGTTCATGAGTAATCTCATCGTAGGCTTGCTGGACGGTGATGGGTTGGATGAGATCTATCATGTAATCGAGTTAGTTTTGACGGGGATTGATCCCTAGTATCCACTATGTTTTGAGATTGATGTTGCTACTATGTTGCCATGCTTAATGCTTGTCACTAGGGCCCGAGTGCCATGATTTCAGATCTGAACCTATTATGTTGTCGCCAATATATGTGTGTTTTAGATCCTATCTTGCAAGTTGTAGTCACTCATACGTCTCCGTCGTATCTACTTTTCTGAACTCTTTTGCCCTTGTTTTGGACTCTAATTTGCATGATTTGAATGGAACTAACCCGGACTAACGTTGTTTTCAGCAGAATTGCCATGGTGTTGTTTTTGTGCAGAAATAAAAGTTCTCGGAATGACCTATTTACGGAGAAATTTTCTGGAATTAATGAAAAATACCTGCGCAAAGTTCCACCGGAGGAGGTGTGCCAGTGGGCCACAAGCCCCTGGGCCGCGGCCACCCCCGAGGCCACGTCGTGAGGGCTTGTGGGGCCCACGTGGCACCACCACCACCAAACTCAGCTCTATTTATTCCGTCTCGCCCACAAAATATTAGAGAGAATGATTCATCGCGTTTTACGATACGGAGGCGCCGCCACCTCCTGTTCTTCATCTGGAGGGCAGATATGGAGTCCATTTTGGGCTCCGGAGAGGGGAAATCGTCGCCATCGTCATCATCAACCTTCCTCCATCGACAATTACATGATGCTCTTCACCGTTCGTGAGTAATCTCATCGTAGGCTGATTGGACGGTGATGAGTTGGATGAGATCTATCATGTAATCGAGTTAGTTTTGATGGGGATTGATCCCTAGTATCCACTATGTTCTGAGATTGATGTTGCTACTACTTGGCTATGCTTAATGCTTCTCACTAGGTCCCGAGTGCCATGATTTCAGATCTGAACCTATTATGTTGTGGGCAATATATGTGTGTTTTAGATCCTATCTTGCAAGTTGTAGTCACCTACTATGTGTTATGACCCGGCAACCCCGGAGTGACCATAGCCGAAACCACTCCCGGAGATTACCATAGTATGAGGAGTTCATGTATTCACCACGTGTTAATGCGTTGGTCCGATTCTTTATTAAAAGGAGAACCTTAATATCCCGTAGTTTCCATTAGGACCCCGCTGCCACGGGAGGGATGGACAATAGATGTCATGCAAGTTCTTTTCCCTAAGCACGTATGACTACATAAGGATTACATGCCTACATTAGATTGACGAACGGGAGCAAGTTACTTATCTCTCCGTGTTATAGCTGTTACATGATGAATCACATCCGGGACACTCATCCATCACCGATCCAATGCCTAAGAGTCTTTTACTACTGGTCCTTGCTATGTTACTTTGCTGCTGCTACTGTTACTGCTGTTGTTGTTACTCTGTTGCTACTGTTGTTACTCTGTTGCTACTGCTGTTACTTGCTACTGTTGTCACTACTGATGTTCCTTGCTGCTATTACTACTGCTATTACTTGCTACTTTGCAGTTACTTGCTGCAACACTTTACTGGCGCCATTGATACAACAAGTTAGGAATAGTCTGCAGTCAACAAACCTGTTTCTGGCACCGTTTCTATCATACGACTTTGCTACTGATACTTTGCTTGCAGACACTAATCTTTCAGGTGTAGTTGAAATTGACAAACTCAGTTGCTAATACTTGAGAATATTCTTTCGCTTCCCCTGAGTCGAACCAATAAATTTGGGTTGAATACTCTACCCTTGAAAACTGTTGCGATCCCCTACACTCGTGGGTTATCAGTCACCTACGATGTGTTATGACCCGGCAACCCCGGAGTGACAATAGCTGGAACCACTCCCGGAGATGACCATAGTATGAGGAGTTCATGTATTCACGAAGTGTTAATGCGTTGGTCCGGTTCTTTATTAAAAGGGGAACCTTAATATCCCGTAGTTTCCATTAGGACCCCGCTGCCACGGGAGGGATGGACAATAGATGTCATGCAAGTTCTTTTCCCTAAGCACGTATGACTACATACGGAATACATGCCTACATTAGATTGACGAACAGGAGCTAGTTACTTATCTCTCCGTGTTATAACTGTTACATGATGAATCACATCCAGCATAATCATGCATCACCAATCCAATGCCTACGAGTCATTCCTACTAGTCCTTCCTACGTCACTTTGTCGCTACTGATGTCACTTCTACTACTGTTACTTTGCCGCTACTGCTGTCACTTTGCTGCTACTAGTTACTGTTACTACTTCTGCTATCATACTACCTTGCTACTGATACTTTGTTGCAGACACTAAATATTTCAGGTGTGGTTGAATTGACAACTCAACTGCTAATACTTGAGAATATTATTTCGCTTCCCCTTGAGTTGAATCAATAAATTTGGGTTGAATACTCTTCCCTCGAAAATTGTTGCGATCCCCTATACTTGTGGGTTATCAAGACCTTTTTCTGGCGCCGTTGCCGGGGAAGCACAGCTATATTCTCTGAGTTACTTGGGATTTACGTCTGCTGGTCACTATGAGGAATCCGATAGATCCAAAACTAAAGTCTTGCCCTCAACTATGACAACAGGTAAGGAACTGCCATCTAGCTCTGCACTTGATTCACCTTCAGTTATGAGTAAGTTTCCGACACCACCTCCTGCTAGAAATCTTGATATGTCACTTGTGCTTGATGATTCTACTTCTGCTGCCCATGATGCTTATGATGATGCTATGCTTGATACTGCTTTGCCTGATGATGCTATGCTTGATACTGCTTTGCTTGATGATGTTATGCTTGATACTGCTTTGCCTGATGATGCTATGCTTGATACTGCTTTGCCACTAGGTGCATTCCTTGATGCACAAATTGCTAGAGTTGCTCCTAGATGTGATGATACTTCTGAAACTGCTGATACTATTGAAGTAGAACCTGCTATTTTGCCTGCTAGAACTAGCTCTCCATTGCCTGAATTGCTTGATATGCCTGAACGTTATGTTATGGAGGGATAGATAGCTCAGGACTTTCTTGCGTGTAAGGATAGCTATGATGTTGAGAAACTACTGCTCAAGTGGAAAGAAAAATCTCTGAATGCTAGGATGAAAGATGACTCGAAGTTTGCTACTTCGCCTATCTTTGAGACTGATAATGATTATGAATTCTCTATCAACCCTGAGTTAATCACTCTGGTCGAATCAGATCCTTTTCACGGTTATGAGTCTGAAACGGTTGTAGCCCATCTTACCAAACTGCACGATATAGCCACCCTATTCACTAGTGACGAAAAGATCCGCCACTACTATATCCTCAAGTTGTTTCCTTTGTCGCTAAAGGATGATGCTAAGACTTGGTTCACTTCTCTTGCTCCAGGTTGTGTGCGTAGCCCCAAGGATATGGTCTACTACTTCTCTAAAAAATATTTCCTGGCCCATAAGAAGCAAGCTTCCTTGCAGGAAATATACAACTTTGCTCAAGCTGAAGAAGAGAGTCTCCCACAAGCTTGGGGGAGGCTCTTCCAGCTACTAAATGCTTTGCCTAATCACCCTCTTGAGAAGAATGAAATACTTGATATCTTCTATAATGGACTTACCGATGCTTCTAAAGACCACCTAGATAGTTGCGCCGGTTGTGTTTTTAGGGAACGAACGGTAGAACAAGCTGAGATCATATTGAATAACATCTTGTGCAATGAGAACGCTTGGACTATTCCCCAACCACCTCCTAAGCCAACTCCAAAGAAAAGAGGTATTCTATTTATCGGTCCCGAAGATATGCAAGAATCTAGGAAATCTATGCGAGAGAAAAGGCATTAAATCTGAAGATGTCAAAAATCTACCACCTATCGAAGAGATCCATGGTCTCGATAACCCGATACAGGTAGTAGAAGTAAATTCTCTACGTAGGTTTCATGAGAGTGATATTCCTTTTGATAAACCTGCTAGCCTATGCCTGGATGAATTTGATAACTTTGTTGCCAAACAACAGAGTTTCAACGATTATGTTAGCACACAACTGGAACAGAATGCTCGTATGCTTAGTCATTTAAGTGCTTGTGTGGACAGAAACGTCAATGATCTTAAGCTCCTGAGTAAGCATGCTTCTATGGTTACTACTCAGGTAGAACAAGTACTTAAGGCTCAAAATGACTTGCTCAATGAGTTGAATGACAATTCCGTCAGACTCGTCACTAGAGGCGGTAGAATGACCCAGGAACCTTTGTATCCTGAGGGTCATCCAAAGAGAATTGAACAAGATTCTCAAGGAGTTAGCACTGATGCACCTAGTCATCCTGGAAAGAAGAAGAAATATGATAGGAACCTGCACGCTAGCAACCCTCTTGGTGCTACACCTGAGATTCCAAACGATGTCTCTGTCTCTGATGATGAAACACAATCTGGTGATGAACATGAGCCTAATGATAATATCAATAGTGATGTTCATGTTGACGCTCAACCAAGCAGTGATAAGGATGTGGAGATTGAACCTGTTGATCTTGATAACCCACAGCCTAAGAAAAGAAAATACGATAACAATGACTTTGCTGCTAGGAAGCATGGTAAAGAAAGGGAACCATGGGTTCAGAAACCAATGCCCTTTCCTCCTAAACCATCCAAGAAAAAGGATGATGAGGATTTTAAGCGCTTTGTTGAAATGATTAGACCTGTCTTCCTGCAAATGCGTTTGACAGATATGCTCAAAATGTCTTTGTATGTTAAGTACATGGAAGATATTGTGACTAATAAGAGGAGGATACCTGAGGTTGAGATTTCCACCATGCTTGCTAACTATACCTTGAAGGGTGGAACTCCCAAGAAACTAGGTGATCCCGGTGTGCCCACTATACCTTGCTCCATTAAAGGCAACTACGTTAGAACTGTTGTATGCGACCTTGGAGGCGGTGTTAGTGTTATGCCTCTCTCTCTTTGTCGTAGAATTGAACTGGATAAGTTGACACCCACTGAAATCTCTCTGCAAATGGCCGACAAATCAACTGCTTTCCCTATCGGCATTTGCGAGGATGTGCCTGTCGTGGTTGCCAATGTTACTATCTTGACAGACTTTGTTATCTTGGATATTCCCGAGGACGATGCCATGGCGGTCATCCTCGAAAGACCCTTTTTAAACACTACAGGGGCTGTTATAGATTGCAACAAAGGCAATGTCACTTTCCATGTCAATGGTAATGAGCATACGTTGCACTTTCCGAAGAAACAATATCGACTACATTGCATCAATGCTATCGAAAAAACTTCATCGATTCTTATTGGGAGCTTTGAATGCCCTATACCTCCTGTTAAGATGAAGTATGATTTGCTTGTTGGGGAGATACACATCCCCATTGAGGTGACCTAGTGACTATTTGAAAATTCTATGTTCTCTTTTGCGATTCGAAAAGGTTTGTCGAGGAGACTTGATCAACCTAATTGACGGATTTCTTTCGATGACCATGAGACGGATGAATCGAGGAGTCACAAACCTATGTTCCGAGATTTCACCTTCGGTTTCTTAGAAGAAAAATGATAGATTTAGTTTAGTTTTCCCTGTTTTCTCCTTTAGCGTCCCGTAGAAAAGTACGCCAAAAATAAAAGTTCTCCGAACGTCCTGAAAATCAAGTATGATTTTTTCTGGAATTTTTGAAAAATACTGAGACGAATAGCTAGTCTGGGGGATGGGCCAGTGGGTCACAAGCCCAGGAGGCCCGGCCACCCCCCCCCCCCCTGGCCGGGGCTAGCAGGCTGGTGGGGCCCACATGCACCCCTCCACTCATTCTAGCTCTCATCCACTTCTCCTACCTCCAGAAAAAATCATTTCGCAGCTCAAACCCATGCTCTTGCTCCTCTTGGTGGGATTTTTGATCTCCTTGCTCAAAGCACCATTCTCTGAAGTGTTTTGGGGAAATTACTCCTTGGTAAGTGACTCCTCCATTGGTCCAATTAGTTTTTGCTCTAGTGCCTTATACTTCGCGTATTTTTGTTGCCTTGGTGAGCATGTTCTTGGGCTTTGCATGCTAATTTTAGCTGGTCCCAAGTAGTTTTGATGCGTAATATGGCCTCTAGGCATTTGTGGGAGTAGTTGCTACGAGTTTTGTTGAGCCTTCTTCACTTTTCCTTAGAATCACTATAAATTTAAGAAATTTTCAGAGATAGAAAAGGGAAAAGATGAGGAGGTTCTTAAGAGGCTCTTCAAGCCGTGACCCCAAGGATGATGGAAGTGAGAAGAAGCCCAAGTATCCGGTCCCTCGAGTTTCAGAAGTTCGAGCGTGCGAGTGGCCAAGCGATGTGTTCTTACGCGCCGCCGGACTTTATGAGGACTTTTACTACTTGGTGGAGAACGCAGGCCTTACCGCCTTCATTGAAGATAAGTGTCTGCAATACCTCCTCCTCTCTAATATCTTTGTACAAAGCTTTAACTTCTATCCGAGGAAGAATCCTCCATTGGTTGATTTCAAACATTATCATATCCCCCAGTGCATGTCACTCCAGGATTTTTGCAATGTTTGCAAATTACCTTTTGTTGGGGATATTCATGAACCTCGTCCATGGGACTTGGAAGCTTTCATCGACACTATTGCTGTAGGAGAGGAGAGAGGAGTGTCTTGCGCTAGAGCTGCTAGCATACATTTTCCCGTGCTTCGGTACTTATCACTATTTGTGGGAAAATGTTTGATTGGCCCTAGGAAAGCTGGGTCACTTAGCTCCCCAGATCTTGCGGTCTTGCGCGAAGCCCTTTATAATGATAAAACTTATAGCTTGGGCGCTATAGTAGCTCAACGGTTGAACACGAACCGTTCTAAAGGCATTGTCTATGGAGGTATCTATGCTACTCGTCTTGCTAGACACTTTGAGATACCTATTAGACTTGAAGAGGAAGAAGAAATTCTTCTTCCCGAGAGATATCTAGATTACGATAGCATGGTTCGCCATGACTTTCTTGATAGAGATATAAACAGAAGGATGATTTAGAACCTGGTATTTAGTCAGGGTACTCGTGAGACTATTACTTTGCCTGCTCCTTCTTTGTTCAATCTTCATGCAGGCATGTACATTATTATGCCCTCAAACATCTACGCATATTGGGGCCTAGCCCAACCACAGGTGCACGTGCCCGAGCAACCAGTCGAGTACCAGACGCCAGTTTATCAGTGGGAGCCAGAGGAGCTCACACAGCAGTGGCATCCTCAGTCCACTCCGGAGTACCCCGGAGCCGGTTATTTCCCTCCATGGGAGTAGACCAACTTAGGCAAAAAGCCTAACCTTGGGGGAGTACATGTTTCTCACCGACTTTACATCCTTGCTTATGCTTTCACTTTGTTCGTCGGTGTTCACACTTTGCCACTGTATCATCCATGCTAGTTTATTTTCTTTTTCTCGTTTTCGTTTCGTGTGTTTGTCTAGTTTGAGAAAACCCAAAAAGATTTTCTTGTTCTTCTTTTGCTTGTTGGGAGCTTTCCCGTGTAAATAGTTTTCGTTTTCTTTGGGTCAAGGTAGAAGACCATGGTTACAATGTTTAGTAGCTCTCGCATGCATATCTGTTTATCTGTCAAAGAGCCCTATTATTTTGTCTTCTCCTTTGTGTTTGCTTGTAGATTACAGCTTAGTCCAATGCACGAGCACTCTTATTATTGTTCACATCATTTGGTCGTGCAAGTGAAAGGCAATAATGACGATATATGATGAAGTGACTGAGCCTGGAAAAGATGGTATGAACTCGATCTATTTTGTTTTTGTAAATATGACTAGCTCATCATTCCTGATTCAGCTTTGTTGTGAGAGAAAAATGTTTTCAATGACAACTTAGAGATCATAGTTGCTTATGCCATGCTTACTTAGCTAGGAGCTTATAATGGTTTGTCTTGGATGCCCACATGAATTTTGAGATGAGTGTGATGTAGTATGATAGGATGGTATCCTCCTTTGAATGATTCAAGTGGCTTGACTTGGCGCATGTTCACGCATGTAGTTGAAACAAAATCAACATAGCCTCTATGATATTCATGTTCATGGTGATTTATGTCCTACTCATGCTTGCTATCAATGTTGGTTAATCTCAATGCATTTTCATGACTATTGTCGCTCTCTAGTTGGTCGCTTTCCAGTCTTTTGCTAGCCTTCACTTGTACTAAGCGGGAATACTGCTTGTGCATCCACTTCCCTAAACCCAAAGTTGTCCCATATGAGTCCACCATACCTACCTATATGCGGTATCTACCTGCCGTTCCAAGTAAATTTGCATGTGCCACTCTCTAAATCTTCAAGAAATAATCTGTTTTGCATACCCAAACCGCTCATGTGGTGACAGGGGGCTATCAGTATCTTCCATGCTAGGCGTGTTATCCTCGACATGTGTTTATTCACTATCATTCACGAGAAAGGGGCTGGTAATTGGAATGCCCAGTTCCATGCTCAAATTGAAAAGATAATTCCAAACAAAACTCCCCCTGGACTGATATTGGTATGGACGGCACCCGAATATTCGGCTAGTTGTGGAGTGTGATTGATTGGTGGTGGGGGAGTCAAAACTTTACTTTTCTGTTTGGGAACCGCCTATAGCATGTGTAGCGTGGAAGATGGTGAGAACTCTTAGTCATTGCGTTGACAATGAAAGCATGCCACCCAAAATTATTATCTCTGTTTTCAAAGCTTGAGCTCTGGCACCTCTGCAAATCAATGCTTCCCTCTGCGAAGGGTCTGTGTATTTTTTCCTGTTGAGTCATCCTCCTCTTGAAAAAGCACCAATTAGAGAGCACCTCTGTCATTTTTATGCTTTCCTTTTAACTGTGTTGAGTATGACTGTGACTGGATCTTCTTTGCCATGAATTACAATGTTTTGTCAGCCCTTGGTCTTTGAAGGTCCTCTGCATTTATGTTTTGTCGGTCTCAGAAAGAGCTGGCGAGATACCATCTATTCGTATTGCTTCATGATTGTTTTGATTGAAGTGTTGACGTTTGAGACTTATTATTATTTGCTCGCTAGTTGATTATGCCATTGATATGAGTTTACCGTGAGACCTAGATGTCATTTGCTTATGTGGTTAGCTTGTGATCTTGCTAAAATTCTGGATATGAGTTAGACATAGTTGCAACAACAAGATCAAATAGAGTTTGTCAAAGTTTTTCTTTTGTCTCTTTCAGTTTGTCAACTAAATTGCTTGAGGACAAGCAAGGCTTTAAGCTTGGGGGAGTTGATACGTCTCCGTTGTATCTACTTTTCCGAACTCTTTTGCCCTTGTTTTGGGCTCTAATTTGCATGATTTGAATGGAACTAACCAGGACTAATGCTGTTTTCAACAGAATTGCCATGGTGTTGTTTTTGCGCAGAAATAAAAGTTCTCGGAATGACCTGGAAATCTAAGAGGAATTTTTGTGGAATATATAAAAAATACTCGTGCAAGAATCAACTGGAGGGATGGAGCCAGGAGCTCACAAGCCCACCACCCCCCCCCCTTGGTCGGGGCTGGAAGGCTTGTGAGCCCCTCGGAGCTTCGCTGCCAACAATTCCAGCTCTATATAACCTCTTTCGTCCGGAAAAAAATCAAGGAGAAGATTTCATTGCATTTTATGATACGTTGGCGCCTCCACCTCCTGTTCTTCCTCTGGAGGGCAGATCTGGAGTCCATTCTGGGCTCCGGAGAGGGGAGATCATCGCCATCGTCATCATCAACCTTCCTCCATCGCCAATTCCATGATGCTCCTCACCGTTCGTGAGTAATCTCATCATAGGCTTGCTGGACGGTGATGGGTTGGATGATATCTATCATGTAATCGAGTTAGTTTTGATGGGGATTGATCCCTAGTATCCACTATGTTCTGAGATTGATGTCGCTACTACTTTGCCATGCTTAATGCTTATCACTAGGGCCCGAGTGCCATGATTTCAGATCTGAACCTATTATGTTGTCGCCAATATATGTGTGTTTTAGATCCTATCTTGCAAGTTGTAGTCACCTACTACGTGTTATGACCCGGCAACCCCGGAGTGACAATAGACGGAACCACTCCCGGAGATGACCATAGTATGAGGAGTTCATGTATTCACCAAGTGTTAAGGCATTGGTCTGGTTCTTTATTAAAAGGAGAACCTTAATATCCTATAGTTTCCATTAGAACCCCGCTGCCACGGGAGGGATGGACAATAGATGTCATGCAAGTTCTTTTCCCTAAGCACGTATGACTACATACGGAATACATGCCTACATTAGATTGACGAACGGGAGCTAGTTACTTATCTCTCCGTGTTATAACTATTACATGATGAATCACATCCGGCATAATCATCCATCACTGATTCAATGCCTACGAGTCTTTCCTACTGGTCCTTGCTACGTTACTTTGCCGCTACTGCTGTCACTCCTGCTACTGTTACTTTGCTGCTACTGCTGTCACTATGCTGCTACTGGTTACTGTTACTACTGCTGCTATCATACTACCTTGCTACTGATACTTTGCTGCAGACACTAAATCTTTCAGGTGGGTTGAATTCACAACTCAACTGCTAATACTTGAGAATATTCTTTCGCTTCCCCTTGAGTCGAATCAATAAATTTGGGTTGAATACTCTACTCTCAAAAACTGTTGCGATCCCCTATACTTGTGGGTTATCACGGATCCATCGCTTGCAGGCGCTCGAACATCTGGATAAAGGAGTCGGCTTCCGGCTCAAAAAAAGAGAACAACAAGTTCAAAATAAGTAAAGGAGGTTTGGGGAGGTACTCACCACCGGAGCCGGATGGGCTCGGTCGTAGGGGGCCATTCCCCATTCCCAGTCTCTGCCTTCATCCATGTTGGCGAAGGAGATCATATTCACATTCTGGGCCACCGCGCAACGTCGGAAGTTCTTGGTGGAGAGCCGGCAGGGGTCGGGTCGGCCGCCCACTGGCAAATCAGATGCGGCCGTCTGTGCAGAGGCAGGACCCGGCGGGACATCATGGTGGTGAGCAGGTCATGGCCCAGAAGCCTGGGAATCTTCATGTTGTCGAGGTGGGCGCATATCTGCGCCACCTCAGCAATCGGCTTGGAAGCGTCGCCTTCCAGTTCCTCTTCGTTGTCGGAGGAGCGATGGCGAAGCGGGGCAGATTGATGCAGTCGTGGGAGGGGTCGACGTTCTTCATGTAGAAGAACACCCTCTACCACATCTTGATGGAGTCTTGCAGTGGCATTTGGGGGAAGCCGGACGTCGTCCGGTGATGCACCAGCGCAGCGCCGCATGGAGTCATCAGATGGGGGCCCGTAAGCTTCGCCATCTCGGCCCTGTCCATCTTCATGGACTGTTGTTTGAAGAAGAACTGCTTCTGCCAGAGGTCGAGGCGGGGCTCAATCCCCAGCAAACCTTCGCACAAGACGACGAAGGAAGCTAGCTGGAGAATGGTGTTGGGTGCCAAATGATGCGGCTGCAGGCCGAAGAAGGTGAGGAAGCGGGCGAAGAAGTCGCTCGCCGGGAGCCCAAAGCCACGGTAGAAGTGTTCCTAGAACACCACTAGCTCACCTCCCCGGAGTCGGGGCTGCTTTGGCTCCGGGCACCCGCGCCACCACAAGGGTTGCGGGAGGCAGCATGCGGCGATGGCGAAGCGCCTCAATATTGTCGTCACAGATATGACTGCCCACCCAAGCGCCACTGTGCTGCCCCTTCTTATGGGCACTGCTGGACATGGTGGCTGACGGCGAAGGCTAGGACGATCCTGGAAGTGGTTGGCAGCGATGGCTTGTGCGACGGCAAGGACGAAGCAGGGATTCTTCTTTTTCTAACCTCAGGGAAGGAGGGGGCGCTCGTGCTGGGCGAGAAGGGGGCGAATGGCCTCCTCGATACTCCCGCACCCTATTTAAACCCCCACGATAAATCGTGGGGAGGGGATCCGGTGCGCATAACGCCCACCTCCTCCGATTATCACGTGCGCATTTACGCCCCTTGGAGCCCAACCGTCGCGGAGTAATCCACAGAGGATCCTTCGCACGGGGGTCGAGGGGGCATCATGGTGGGTCCCGTGGCTCAGGTCCACTTCCGTCATCTCATCAACTAATCATCACGTCAGGCCGGGGCCTGGCACGTGGCGCAACAACGTAACTTGCAGCGAAGCCAGGGCGTCCCTTGGAAGCCAACCGGCTTCCGATCCGCCACCTCGTGCCGCAGGCAGCTTAAGAAGATCATCAGCAAAAAACTCAAGTCGGCGAGGCCTCCTGCTCTGAGACAGCGGGCCTCCCCTACTTCGGGGACTACTGACAGGGGGATAACCCCGGGGTAGGCTCATCGATCCTACTCCTTTGCCTTCTATATTGAAGGAAAATCACAACTCTCTCCATGCAGCCGAATCCCCGTGGCCGGCTAGGAAGCTCCTGTCGGCTAGGCGCGAGAGGGTCAACTTCTCTTGGCCGGCTAGGAATAACGTGCCGGCTAGGGGCGAGACGGCTACCTCCTTCTGGCTGTCTGGGAAGCATCTACCGGTTAGAGGCGAGACGACCGTTCCTAGGCCGGCTAGCGAGGCTGCTAGCCGGCCAGGGAGCTCAAGTCACATTACATCGTAGTTCATGACGAGACCCTACGATTAAAGTTGAATACACGTCAGCCAGGGTACCGAATTGGTGCGCACGGCAGGTACAGTGTCAGCGGCCATGCCGCTGACCTACTCCGGCTCCGATCCACCATCCCCACACAGTATCGGCCCGTCGAACACCCACTCCATTACCACACTCGGCGTGGGAACAGTGGAGACAGTCGTACTGGCAACCCATGACGAATCTCACAAGACGACGCCGGACGTACTACATGTGTCATGTGTCGGCCTTATGCGAGTGCTTCATTGGCTGGCCGGCGGGTCCCATAGCCAGATGGGACCTCGCAGCCAGCGGGCCCCTCCAAGGACAAAACAAGACCACTATGGGACCCCCTGGCCAACGGGCAAGGCTAGCAGTTGGGTCCCACTTTTGTACTTTTATCCTTATTATAGGTCGGTGGGTTCATCTACAAAACCCCGCGACCCCCCTCCATGCAGAGGGTCGGTCAATCCTTCACGCACACACACCCATACAGGAGAGGTAGTAGCGAGCCGGCAGCTCCTTCTTCCTCCTCCGTCGAACAGCTCAAGGAGCACATTGTAACCACTGTGGTGCATTATACATTCGGGCAGGACTAGGGGTATTGTCTCTACGGAGAGCCCCGAACCTCGGTACATCGTGCGTTCCTCGCTTGTACCAACCCCTTTCCCAGAGCCCGTCGGTGTCCTTTCAGTCTCCACCTCATATCTTTAGCCTACCCATGGCCTATGTCGTGAGTAAACATTGACAGGTGCAATATAACAATCCCATCGAATGCCTTAATTTCCATCTCAAAGAAATTACTTTCAACCAGTACCGAGGTACCAAACCAAAGATTCATTTCGCCAGGTTCTTTGTTCACAACACATGGGTTCTCAAGGTAATGAGATCTGCCCTGTATTTAGTTCGCAGAAATGAATGTTTGCTCATCAGCAAAGGCATCTACAGCTGAATGGAAAAGGTTGTGCAGAAGCTGAAATTCACTTTGAAACTTCAAATGATATATTATTGGGAAGTCACTATATCAAGCCGATATATGACTTCTTGGTGGCGGATTGCTTCAAAGAAATATTGCATTACTTAGATTCTTAAGAAGATGAATTTTGTTTCTAATATCAGTTTGAACCTTGTAATCTTTGAATTTGGGCTTTGTAAAGCTGCAATTTCGACCTTGTAATATTTTTGGTAATTGTGATACAATGTTTGAAATGTCATTGTGTTCTTTTTTGGTTATGCAATCATGTTCTAATAAGTATATATGTTGGTGTTTTGTATACACATCATATAAATGTTGTGCAAATAGAGAAAATCACATCGCATACAGTTGAACTAAGGAACACGCCGATAATGACTTCAACAATCGCTGACAATTGTTTAACAGCAACCGTCTGTCCACAACACACACACCTTGTGAGGATGACTCATCTGTGTTATTATCGGTCTTCCCACACGATTTTGATTGTTGACTAGTTTTTTGGATATCACACACACCTTCTTACGCTAAATTGTTTGACCTATGTTGTATCATCACACACGTTTTTTCATAGTGAACTTTGTCTTCTATCGCACACATCTGCATCTCTATAGACATTTGTGTTATTTTAGCTAATCAGAAATAGTTCGTATGGAACAATTGTATGGCACCTATAACACGCGTAAATCTTTTACGAATCGTATTTGATGGATTCGCCATCGCACACACTTATGTTTATTGGCGATGGAGCTAGAACTATATCGTTTGTGATTCATGCATCACACATAGTTTGGTTGAAGGGTCTCTGATTGATTTGTCGTCTTAGGACCTTATTACAATACTAACTGAAAGGATCGATATGGTTGACTAGAGGGGGTGAATAGGCAACTAACAAATTTTAAGCTTTTCTTTAAACAAATTAGGTTTAGCAACAAATAGGTTGTCTAGAAATGCAACTAGGTGAGCAACATATATGATGCTAACACAACAATAATAAGCAAAGAGTTAATACAAGTAAAGGTAATAATTAACCACAACTCGAACCATGAACATGAGGGTGTGTTCCCGAAATTCCTTCCCTTTGAGGGGAAGTACGTCTCTATTGGAGTGGTCTGGAGGCACAATGTTCTCAAAGATGCCACTAAGGCCACCGAAGTCTCCTCACACACTCACACAATGCGAGGTTTCGTGAATCCACTAAGTGATGCCCTTCAAGGTGGCAACCGGACCTTTGCAACAAGGTTGGGGTTCTCTCCACAACTTAATTGGAGGCTCCCAACAAAACCACGGAGCTTCACCGTAATGGAATGTGGCTCCAAGTTGACATCTTCCGTCTAGGGTGCTCAAACACCCAAGAGTAACGAAATCCACACAAGAACTTGGGGGAATCAATTTTTGTTTGGTGGAAATGTAGATCTAGGTCTCCTCCTTCAATCCCTAGAAAGACAACAAGTTTGGGTGGTTAGAAAGAGATCGGGCAAGAAAGCTTCAGTGCATCAATGGAGGGGAGAGAGAGGTAAGAGATAAGGGGGAGGAAGAAGAACACCCCCCTTATATAGGCCCCCCCAGTTTTCTAACCGTTACAGCAAAAATTGCACTAGTCGGTACAATCAATTGTTGGGCCGGTACAACCAGTGTTCCTATTTTAGCGAAACAACCCGTCAACCACCGCTCTACAACCGGGCCAAAACACAAAGTTGGCCCAGGGGTGTCACCAGCCATGGCTTCTGAGTGTGGCAAAGTCCCAAGCAGTACAACCACTTGGAACACCGGTAGTATCGGCTATATTTAATATAGTAGTACAACCGGGCCACCATGGCCCAACAACCGCAGTGAAACAGAACCGTGTCCGGTGGTGACCCGGTGCAGGGCCGGTACAACCGCCCACCAACTGAGCGGTACAACCGCCCATAGCACCGGTACAACCGGTCAGTATAGAAAAATTGGGGTTCCTCTCTCTCCAAGATGCGATGGAACACGATGGGTGCAACAGAGTTAGAGAAAAATTGATTCACCCATACCTTCCAATGTGGATTCCCTCTTAATAGTATGGGATCCCTACGACCAAAGAAAATAAACACGTAGGGAACACGTCTTTGATCTTTTCCGTCTGGAGAGAATGCCTAACCGTCTTGTGTCTTAACAAATGATACGTGCATACTTGACACCTGGTTAGATAACATAGTGAGTTGTCATCATCACCAAAATACTTAAGCAGGAGAATGCCCTTACAATATCCCCCTTTTTGGTGGATGATGACAATAACATGATTTGCATCGATGATCTCTAAACTAGAAGCGGAGCTCCCCATCACTGAGTGTCCTAGATGAGACAGAGACCATCCACAGGGTACATGCATAATTTTAACAATTGAGGAGCATATGTATGAGATAACGAGTAGAGCTTGAAATGATACGGGAAACTAATAAGCATGGTCTCCAAAAAATGCTAATAGTCTCCACGCGATAGATTCAAGACCAACTAACAAGCAAATAAGAGTTCAAATTTGAAAAACAAAACGAAAGATACGAAATGACTACAGAGCCACCCATGCAAATCCCGTCAAGCTATAGCTCTATCCCCCTTTGGCATCAAGACACCAAATAGGAAAAAGAGCGATGCTAGCGCCCCGATGCTTAGTAAATCTCATTAGATCTGTGAGACTCCTCGGAATCATCATCATCATCACCACTAGCAGACTCCTCATCAGCACCATCATCACTATCAGACTCCTCCGGAGCAGCAGTAGCACAGGAGGTAGCAGGCTGACCGAGACCTCATCATTTGTCCAACAACTCAAGCATGTTAGGAGCGCGCATTTATGGAACATAACACTAGTAGCCAAAACTAATGTGGCAAAGATTCAACAAAACACCAGGCTAAAAGGCCAAGCCTTCCAATTTTTACCAAGTATACAGGTGCATTAAATTAATTAGCAATAATATGGTAATATAACAAGAAACCCATGTTGTCACATGGAAGCAACAACACCCGCAACTAACAACGTTATCAAACGGCTGACCAAGCGGTAACATAGCCAAACAAGATCTGTTGGGTAGTGGAAAGATTAGAGGTTATCACGGCAATGTTGGGAGGCTAATATTTAACAGGTGGTTGGCAACAAGACATAGCGAAAGAAACGAGACAACTAGCATGGCAATGATAGTAATGGTATCTAGGGAAATGATCATCTTGCCTATGATCCCGCTTGGAAGAAGAACGAATCCGTGAAGCAGACGAACCGACGTAGTCGAACAGATCCTCACATTCCGACACGCTTGCGGAACTCTATCGAGACGAAGCAAACCGGAAACAAGAATCAACACACGAAATGCACCATGTCACATGCACGACATGATGCACAACACATATGATGCATGAACGGTTTCAATTATGCAAGGCATGGCATGACAATTCAGAACAATCAAACACTACACATTAAGTGAAGCTCAATATGCAACGAGTTGCATATTGACGAAACTCCAAATATGAATTATTTAGTTCATGGCAAGAGGTTGTTAACATGGCAAGAGGTGAAGCAGAAATAAACTACAATAGCTAGGCATTTTAAATGAGGTCGGAAATGACATATAGCATTTCCGGACTAACCCCATGCGTTAACCTTAAAATCTGTCCAGATCTGTCCTAAACATATTTTATATTTGTTAAACGGCAAAAAAAATGGAGCACGTGAAAGTACACGTCATTCTAGTCGGTTTACATATATAGCTCATCTCCAACGAAGCTACGGTCAACTAACTACGAATTAAACTGATCTAGCATGCCACCATGCAAAACGAGGCAAACAACAAGGTTAAAAGTTTTAAATTTCCATGAATGTTGTAAAATATAAGTCTACACGAAATTCTACACATTTTACATATATAACTTATTTCGATCCAACGCACGGTTTAAGACATACATGCGTTTTAAGATATGCATCTAATCCGTAATATTTAAAATTCCTCGGATAATTCGACAAAAACGGAGAGAACCGGCAACTAAAAAGAGATGCAAGTTTTGAAAACTCGCGACAACAGAGTGCCGATGCGGTACAGATGATGCGCATGATATGAGGATGAATGCGGCAAGCAAACGAATAACACGACGATAACGGAATAAAAGGGGAATCTTCTCGAGCGTCGGTCTCAGGCTGTTACAACTCTCCTACACTAACAAGAGATCTCGCTCCGAGATCTAAGAATGAAAGGGGGGGAAGAGGATGAGAAAGCAAGAGGTAAATCTTAGTTGCTTCTTTAACAAACGAGTGAAACCAATGACTCTTAGAGGTTGCAAAGAGATGAAGAAACATATGAAGAACGAGCAAGAATTCAAACAAAATTTTGGCAGCACTTCAGTAGGAATTGAGGACAAAAAATTGATAAAATGGAAATATCTTGACAAGATTCACAACAAACCAACTAAATTGAATAAGCAAGGTGAGAACATAATCTTGACATGAAGATATGATTGACTCAAAAGAGAAACATCACAATGCCTCCGGAATAAAGAATAGAAACTAGATCATAGGGAAGAAAGAATGAAGAAGAGAATGACAACTACGATCACAATTGAATTTGACAAGCAACCTTGCAAGAAGAATTGAACGAAGTTGTTGGTAAACCAACAATGGAACGAACAAGCTTGTAGTGGACTTATGAAAACCATCTCAACAATTATGAGGTGACAACCAGCCACTAACAGAAACAGAGATTGGGAGTAATAAGAAAGGCAAAACTTCTTACACCAAGAGGATACATTGAGAGCTTGGATCAACAATAATCACCCTAACAGCTGCAATCCTTAGAAAAAGCATTAGGTGAAATCTAATCCAAGATAACTCAATAAAGTAACCATGGTTGAAAATATCTCATGATCAATGGATTTGGTGGGATTACATATTTAATTCTTGAAACAACTTCTCTTCGAGACTCCTCCACTAACAAGAACGCCATAACACCACCTCAAAGGAAAATGGAGGAAGAATTGCACTTTGAAATGCAAGATACAAACACTTAAAGTACTACCACAAGAATCTTGAAGAACACCTTGATAATGAATTGAATCTTGATGGGACACCATGAAGAACCTCTTGGAGATCACCAAAATGAAAGGATGATAGAAAATAAATGAAGGTTGAAAAGAATAAGATTAGGGCATTCGCGGGATCGAGAAACGAAACAACTCAAAAATACACCAGAGAGATATGGAAGGATTTACTCATGATTGAAAACAAATAAGAGGATAACATGAAGCTGAGATGACAATCTTCAAAAGAATGGAGCAAGATTTAAGAGGAACTCTCCTTCGGTCTTCCAAGCTGAGAATGATGAGAAGAGACACCACCAAAATTACTCAGACACTCTGAAATAATGAATAAGAAAAAGTTGAGCCAATGAGGAAAATTAATTGAAAAAGATCTTGAGCAGGAATATGACTGATTGAATCATACTTATGTCACACTTGGAAAGATTTGAGATCTTCGGAAAATATTAGAAGAGCGAGGAAAGATCCTAAGAAAAACTTGTGGGTTTTGGGCCCACTCAAAAGAAACCATCGTTGAAATGATTGCCCAGAAAGAGAGATACTACACCAGCATAAATAGAACTTGATGAGGTTGGGAACCTCGAAACAATTGAAAGGATTGAAAAAATAACTTCTGAGACATCTTCAACACTCCGACTAGAACAAAGAGGGATGAATAACAAGAGAGGCTTGAATAAGAATTTCCAACACAAAAATCATCAGAGGAAGAAAATGATATGATGAACACCTATAACTTGAATTCAATCCATCAAAGAGACAACAATAATGAAGAAAGATGAACACGAAACTCCTGAGAATGTTCACAATGAATCACCGGGAACAAAAGAAAAGAAGAGATAGCGGAAGCAATAATGAAAGGAAGATACTTGGATGATAATTGAAACATTGAAGAAAAAGGGCGGAAGGGTGGGGAAAAACAAAGACAACTTTAAACAGATGAAACGAACTCCGGAAGAAATCAGAGATTGATCTTCCAAATATTTGGAGAGATTGAATTGACTTGAAGAGACTCACACCTGATCAAAAGAATTGACATGACGACTTCGGTTGAAAAGTATTGATAAGACAACTTGATTGAGCAAAAGAATTTGCATTCTCATAAAAATATGAGAACGCCTCTTAGAAAGTTATCAATTCACCACTTGACATAGAAGCAACTCGAATTACCATACTCCAACAAGACAAAGGATGAGGCTTGCGAATTAGCCAGAACAAACATATGACAGAGATTTCGTCAGATATTTTCGTCGATAGGATCGCACGGGCTCGATTGTACATTGGATTGTCATATTGAAATGACGCTCGAATATGTTCCCTAGGCGTAGCGAACTACAAGGCTTGACGAAGCATACTAATGACATATATCGAGACTATCCTCTATAAAAACGACCCTGAACAAACGAATCCACTAGATGTTGAACCACAGCCTCACATCATGCATCTGGTGGAAGATTGTCCTATAAGTAACTACTTGAATTCCCACCTAAGAACTCCTGAAGTTACTGGTCATGCAATCGGGTCCACGGATACAAGGAGAAATTCATCACTCAACTCCTAGCTTCTAACCCATCCAGTGTATCACATCCGTCAACACATAACCAGAATATCGGAACCTCGTCTATCTCAGACCCTCGTAATCACTACGATACTAAGTATGGTGATACATCCGGACATATCTGCACCAGTACTGGGGAAGCCAAACTCCTCTCGCCACTACTAGTATTCAAGCAATTTCGTACATCCTTTGTCCTTAGATACTAAGAAATCTGAATGATAAAGACATGCTCAAGAATCCCCTAGAGCTCAACTCCCCGGAATGAAATCAACACAGCAGGAGGCACCAAGTCAGAACTCCGTCACATCGGCATCATATAGATTCCAAAAATATCCACGTGATCCTAATTATTTTTCAGTGAGAAGAGGAGTTGAATTAAAATTATTACGTCAACATTCCTCACCAGAGCATAGAAGAGGAGAAAAAAGAATCCTACTCTTTGATATATAACTAGACTAAAAGTAGTTTTTCACTAGACTCAACTAGGCCAAGTTCAATCAATCTAGGTCGTTAGTGCTCTAATACGAACTTGTAATGCCCAAGATGCAATCCTATCCTTATTTTGGCACGAGGGCCTCGACAGGGATAGAAGCGCGTCTTGTCATTTTGCAGGAATGGATATTGTTACAAGTACATGTACTGAAGAGATCAGTATATGGAATTGATATACACTCGCAACAAGCTACATCAAGTTCACATCAATACAACAATATACATTCATCATGAAGAAGAGCAGGGTCCGACTACGGACGAAAACAACCGATGAAATAACGATGTCCATCCTTGCTATCTAGGCTGCCGGCCTCGAACCCAACCTAGACCGATGATGAAGAAGAAGAAAAATCCAAATAGCACAATCATCACGCTCACATATTAATATCACTTTACCTATACCTGCAACTGGTGTTGTAGTAATATGTGAGCCACAGGGGACTCGGCAATCTCACTTCCAAAGGTATCAAGACTAGCAAAGCTTAATGGGTGAGGTAAGGTTAAGTGGTGAGGCTGCAGCAAGCGACCAAGCATTTATTTCAGGTGGCTAACTTACGGGTACAAGAATAAAAGAGGGGGATGATCTACGCATAACGGACGTGTCTAATGATGATCAAATGAATGATGCTGGACACCTACTTACGTCAGACATAACCCCACCGTGTCCTTTTCCAGATACAGAACTCATGAGAAGAGACAGTCACGGTTATGCACTCAGTTGGAAAGTTTTAATTAAGTTAACTTCAAGTTATCTAGAACCGGATGTTAAACAAAGTTTCCAAGTTTACCAGCATAACCACGGGCATGGCTTTCCGAAAGATTTAACCCTACAGGGGTGCTCCAACTAGTCCATCACAAACTACCATACGCTGCGCGGGAATGGCCTCGATCAGGGAAACCCGTGATCTCCTCGGGTTCCTATTAGAAAACCTCATCCTCGAGATAGCCCAAAGTATCCTCGGAATCTCTCGCACAATACGCTCGAGAAAGGTAAAATAAGTCCAGCAAGGCCGCCAGGCGTGTCGACGATCCCGATAGGAGCCGTGTATCTTGTTCTCAGGACACGATGGATAAGCTAAGCATACACTAACTAAAGTCCGGGGTTGCCCCAGGTAGCCCGCACGGTGCTCTAGTTTGGGACCAGCACCATCAGCACTGGCCCCCTCTATTATGTAGAATTACTCCTCGGGTTCATGACGCCCTATGTTTTTCGGTATTAATAGAATTATTCTGTTGGGAAAATATAGTACCAATGTTGGGCCTTTCCACACGAGTTTTATCCCAAAACAAAAATCTAGGAGGTCCCCATAACAACCCAAGCATGTTAGTAGCGCTCATTTATGGAACATAACACCGGTAGCCGAAACTAAGGCGGCAAAGGTGGAAGAAAACACCAGGCTAGAAGGCCAAGCCTTCCACCTTTTACCAAGTATATAGGTGCATTAAATTAATTGGCAATAATATGGTGATATAACAAGGAACCCATGTTGTCACATGGAAGCAACAACACCCGCAACTAACAACGCTATCAAACAGCTGAGCAAGTGGTAGCATAGCCAAACAAGGTTTGCTCGGTAGTGGAAAGATTATAGGTTATCACGGCAATGTTGGGAGGCTCATATTTAACATGTGGTAGGCAGCAAGACATAGCGAAAGAAACGAGACAACTAGCATGGCAATGATAGTAATGGTATCTAGGGAAATGATCATCTTGCATGTGATCCTGCTTGGAAGAAGAACGAATCCGTGAAGCAAACGAACCAACGTAGTCGAACGGATCCTCACATTCCGACATGCTTGCGAAACTCTATTGAGACGAAGCAAACCGGAAACAAGAATCAACATACGAAATTCACCACGACACATGCACGACATGATGCGCAACACATATGATGCATGAACGGTTTCAATTATGCAAGGCGTGGCATGGCAACTCACAACAATCAAACACTACACATTAAGTGAAGCTCAATATGTAACGAGTTGCATATTCATATACGAATTATTTAGTTCACTACCGTTTAGGTACACGACAATTTTCAAATGTTGTTAACATGGCAAGAGATGAAGCAGAAATAAACTACACTAGCTAGGCATTTTAAATGAGGCCGGAAACGACATATAACATTTTCGGACTAACCCCATGCATTAACTTTGAAATTTGTCCAGATCTGTCCAAAACATAATTTACGTTTATTAAACAGCCAAAAAATGGAGCATGTGAAACTACATGTCATTCTAGTCGGTTTACATATATAGCTCATCTCCAACGGAGCTACGGTTAACTGGCTACGAATTAAACCGATTTAGCATGCCATCAGCAGAACGAGGAAAACATCAAGGTTAAAAGTTTTAAATATGCATTTAAGTTGGAAAATATTAATCTACACAAAGTTCTACACGTTTTACATATATAACTTATTTCGATCCTATGCACGGCTTAAAAGATGCAGGCGTTTTGAAATATGCATCTAATTTCTAATTTTTAAAATTCCTGGGTTAATTCGACAATAACGGAGAGAACCTACAACTAATAACAGACGCAAATTTTGAAAACTCGCAGCAATGGAGTGCCGATGTGATGCAGATGATGCGCATGATGTGATGATGAATGTGACAAACAAACGAATCACACGACGACAACGGAATAAAAGGGTCAGGGATAGATAGAAGATGTGTCTAGAGGGGGGTGAATAGACTACTTGCCAAGATAAAAAATTTGCCTATCCCTATTTTACTTGAGAGGCAGCTACGGAGGTCCATGGTTGTAAATTTTTTGTCAATCTGGCATAACATAATTTCTAGGAGGATAGAAATCTAGTAGTGGTAACAAGTCTAAGTCACCCTACACATGCAGTTCTAAGAGTACAGTAGCGGAAAGTAAAACATGCAAGTGTAATGTAGAGGAGTAAGGTGGGAAGATCAAACGCATGAGGTTGACACGGCAATTTTTGGCATGGTTCCAATAGGTGGCGCTATCATACGTCCATGTTAGTGGGTAACGGCTGCAAGAGTCCACGAAGGGCTCCACCCACGGAGGGTCCACAAAGAAGCGGCCTTATCTATCCCACCACAGCTTACGTCCATAGAGGACTAGCCTTACTCACGGTAGATCTTCACAAAGTAGGCGATATCCTTGCCTTTACAAACATCTTGGTTCAACTCCACAATACAAAGTAGGAGGCTCCCAAGCGACAACTAACCAATCTAGGAGGCACTGATAACCCACAAGTATAGGGGATCGCAACAGTTTTCGAGGGTAGAGTATTCAACCCAAATTTATTGATTCGACTCAAGGGGAAGCCAAAGAATATTGTCAAGTATTAGCAGTTGAGTTGTCAATTCAACAACACCTGAAAGATTTAGTATCCGCAACAAAGTATCAGTAGCAAGGTAGTATGATAGCAGCAGTAGCAACGGTAACCAGTAGCAGCAAAGTGACAGTAGTAGCAGCAAAGTATTAGTAGTAGCAACAGAGTAACAGTAGGAGCAGTGACAGCAGTACCGGCAAAGTAACATAGCAAGGACCAGTAGGAAAATACTCGTATGCATTGGATCAGTGATGGATGATTATGCCGGATGTTATTCATCATGCAACAGTTATAACACAGAGAGATATGTAACTAGCTCCAGTTCGTCAATCTAATGTAGGCATGTATTCCGTATGTAGTCATACGTGCATAGGGAAAAGAACTTGCATGACATCTATTGTCCATCCCTCCCGTGGCAGCGGGGTCCTAATGGAAACTACGGGATATTAGGGTTCTCCTTTTAATAAAGAACTGGACCAACGCATTAACACTTGGTGAATACATGAACTCCTCATACTATGGTCATCTCCGGGAGTGGTTCCGGCTATTGTTACTCCGGGGTTGCCGGGTCATAACACATAGTAGGTGACTACAACTTGCAAGATAGGATCAAGAACACACATATATTGGCAACAACATAATAGGTTCAGATCTGAAATCATGGCACTCAGGCCCTAGTGACAAGCATTAAGCATGGCAAAGTAGTAGCAACATCAATCTCAGAACATAGTGGATACTAGGGATCAATCCCCGTCAAAACTAACTCGATTACATGATAGATCTCATCCAACCCATCACCGTACAGCAAGCCTACGATGAGATTACTCACGAACGGTGAAGAGCATCATGGAATTGGCGATGAAGGAAGGTTGGTGATGACGATGGCGACGATCTCCCCTCTCCGGAGCCCAGAACGGACTCTAGATCTGCCCTCCAGATGAAGAACAGAAGGTGGCGGCGCCTCCGTATGGTAAAACACGATGAACTCTTCTCCTTGATTTTTTTCCGGACGAAACGGACTAAATAGAGCTGGATTTTGAGGCAGTGGAGCGTTGTGGGCCCCACAAGCCTGCCAGGCGCGGCCAAGGGGCACGCATGGTGGGCTTGTGGGCTCACGGCTCCACTTCCTCTGCTAATTCTTGCGCCAGTATTTTTCATAAATTCCACAAAAATTCTTCGTAAATTTTCAGTTCATTCCGAGAACTTTAATTTCTGCGCAAAAACAACACCATGGCAATTCTGCTGAAAACAGCGTTAGTCCGGGTTAGTTCCATTCAAATCATGCAAATTAGAGTCCAAAACAAGGGCAAAAGAGTTCGGAAAAGTAGATACGATGGAGACGTATCAACTCCCCCAAGCTTAAAGCCTTGCTTGTCCTCAAGCAATTCAGTTGACAAACTGAAAGAGACAAAAGGAAAACTTTTATGAACTCTGTTTGATCTTGTTGTTGCAACTATGTCTAACTCATAACCAGAATTTCAGCAAGATCACAAGCAAACCACATAAGCAAATGACATCTAGGTCTCCCGGTAAACTCGTATCAATGGCATAATCAACTAGCGAGCAAATAATAATAAGTCTCAAACGTCAACACTTCAATCAAAACAACATGAAGCAGTACGAACAGATGGTATCTCGCTAGATCTTTATGAGACCGCAAAACATAAATGCAGAGCACCTTCAAAGACCAAGGGCTGACTAAACATTGTAATTCATGGCAAAGAAGATACAGTCACAGTCATACTCAACACAGTTAAAAGCAAAGCATAAAAATGACAGAGGTGCTCTCTAATTGGTGCTTTTATAAGAGGAGGATGACTCAACACGAACATAAATAGACATGCCCTTCGCAGAGGGAATCATTGATTTGCAGAGGTGCCAGAGCTCAAGCTTTTAAAACAGAGATAATAATTTTGGGTGGCATGCTTTCATTGTTAATGTAATGACTAAGAGTTTTCAACATCTTCCACGCTACACATGCCATAGGCGGTTCCCAAACTGAAAAGTAAAGTTTTGACTCCCCCACCACCGATCAATCACACTCCACGACTAGCCGAATCCTCGGGTGCCGTCCATACCAACATCAATCCAGGGGGAGTTTTGTTTGTAATTATATTTTCGATTCGAGCATGGAACTGGGAATTCCAATTACCGGCCCCTTTCTCGTGAATGATAGTGAATAAAACCATATCGAGGATAACACGCCTAGCATGGAAGATACTC
This sequence comes from Hordeum vulgare subsp. vulgare, assembly GCF_904849725.1. Lineage (NCBI taxonomy): Eukaryota > Viridiplantae > Streptophyta > Magnoliopsida > Poales > Poaceae > Hordeum > Hordeum vulgare. The sequence continues at coordinate 241,265,974 of NC_058518.1, read as the reverse complement.
ATAGCCTCCTATCACCACATGAGCGGTTCGGGCATGCAAAACAGATTATTTCTTGAAGGTTTAGAGAGTAGCACATGCAAATTTACTTGGAACGGCAAGTAGATACCGCAAATAGGTAGGTATGGTGGAATCATATCAAACAACTTTGGGTTTATGGAAGTGGATGCACAAGCAGTATTCCCGCTTAGTACAAGTGAAGGCTAGCAAAAGACTGGGAAGCGACCAACTAGAGAGCGACAACAGTCATCAAAATGCATTGAGATTAACTAACATTGAGTGCAAGCATGAGTAGGACATAAATCACCATGAACATGAATATCATAGAGGCTATGTTGATTTTGTTTCAACTACATGCATAAACATGCGCCAAGTCAAGCCACTTGAATCACTCAAAGGAGGATACCATCCTATCATACTACATCATAGTCATCTCAAAATTCATGTTGTCATTCAAGACAAACCATTGTAAACTCCTAGCTAATTAAGCATGGCATCAGCAACTATGATCTCTAAGTTGTCATTTCAAACATGTTTCTCTCACAACAAAGCTGAACTAGGAACGATGAGCTAGTCATATTTACAAAAACAAAATAGATCGAGTTCATACCAGCTTTTTCAGGCTCAGTCACTTCATCATATATCATCATTATTGCCTTTCACTTGCACGACCGAATGATGTGAACAATAATAAGAGTGCTTGTGCATTGGACTACGCTGGAATCTGCAGGCAAACACAAAGGAGAATACAAAGTAATATGGATCTTTAACAGATAAACAGATATGCAGGCGAGAGCCATTAAACATTGTAACCAGGGTCTTCTACCTTGACCCAAAGAAAAAGAAAATATTTTTGGGTTTTCTCAAACTAGACAGACACACGAAAAGAAAACGAGAAAAAGAAATAAACTAGCATGGATGATACAGTGGCAAAGTGTGAACACCGACTAACAAAGTGAAAGCATAAGCAAGAATATAAAGTCGGTGAGAAACTCGTACTCCCCCAAGCTTAGGCTTTTGGCCTAAGTTGGTCTACTCCCAAGGAGGGAAATAACCAGCTCCGGGGTTCTCCGGAGTGGACTGAGGATGCAACTGTTGTGTCAGCTCCTCTGGCTCCCACTGATAAACTGGCGTCTGGTACTCGACTGGTGGCTCGGGCATGGGCACGTGTGGTTGGGCTATGCCCCAATATGTGTAGATGTCCGAGGGCATAATAATGTACCAGCCTGCATGAAGATTGAATAAAGAAGGAGCACGCAAAGTAATAGTCTCACGAGTACCCTCACTAAATACCAGGTTATAAATCATCCTTGTATTTATATCTCTATCAAGAAAGTCATGGCGAACCATGCTATCGTAATCTAGATATCTCTCGGGAAGAAGAATCTCTTCTTCCTCGTCCAGTCTAATAGGTATCGCAAAATGTGTAGCAAGACGAGTAGCATAGATACCTCCATAGACAACGCCTTTAGAACGGTTCATGTTCAACTGTTGAGCTACTATAGCGCCCAAGCTATAAGTTTTATCATTATAAAGGGCTTCGCTCAAGACAGCAAGATCTGGGGAACTAAGTGACCCAGCTTTCCCATGGCCAATCAAACATTTTATCACAAATAATGATAAGTACCAAAGCACGAGAAATTGAATGCTAGCAGCTCTAGCGCAAGACACTCCTCTCTCCTCTCCTATAGCAATAGTATCGATGAAAGCTTCCAACTCCCGTGGACGAGGTTCATGAATATCCCCAACATAAGGTAATTTGCAAACATTGCAAAAATCGTGGAGTGACATGCGCTGGGGGATATCATATAATTTGAACTCAACCATAGGAGGATTCTTTCTTGGATAGAAGTTAAAGCTTTGTACAAAGATATTAGTGAGGAGGAGGTATTGCGGACACTTATCTTCAACAAAGGCGGTAAGGCATGCGTTCTCCACCAAGTAATAAAATTCCTCATAAAGTCCGGTGGCGCGTAAGAACACATCGCTTGGCCACTCGCACGCTCGAACTTCTGCCACTCGAGGGACCGGATACTTGGGCTTCTTATCACTTCCATCATCCTTGGATCACGGCTTGAAGAGCCTCTTAAGAACCTCCTCATCTTTTCCCTTTTCTATCTCTGAAAATTTCTGGAATTTTAGTGATTCTAATGAAAAGTGAACAAGGCTCAACGAAACTCATAGCAACTACTCCAACAAGTGCCTAGAGGCCATATTACGCATCAAAACTACTTGGGACCAGCTAAAATTAGCATGCAAAGCTCAAGAACATGGTCACCAAGGCAGCAAAAATACGCAAAGTATAAGGCACTAGAGCAAAAACTAATTGGACCAATGGAGGAGTCACTTACCAAGGAGTAATTTCCCCAAAACAGTTCGGAGAATGGTGCTTTGAGCAAGGAGATCAAAAATCCCAGCAAGAAGAGCAAGAACACGGGTTTGAGCTGCGAAACGATTTTTTTTGGAGGTAGGACAAGCAGATGGGAGCTAGAATGAGTGGAGGGGTGCACGTGGGCCCCACAAGCCTGGTAGGCGCGTCCAGGGGGTGCCCGCGCCTCCAGGGCTTGTGGCCCACTGGTGCAGCCCCTAGACTAGCTCTTCGTCTCAGTATTTTTCAAAAATTCCCGAAAAATCATACTATATTTTCAGGACATTCGCAGAACTTTTATTTTCGGGGTACTTTTCCACAGGACGCTAAAACAGAAAACAGGGAAAAATAAACTAAATCTATCATTTTTCTTCTAAGCAACCGAAGGTTAAAGCTTGGAACAAAGGTTTGTGACTCCTCGATTCATCCATCTCATGGTCATCGAAAGAAATCCGTCAATGAGGTTGATCAAGTCTCCTTGACAAACTTTTCGAATCGTAAAAGAAGACGGAGAATTTTCTGAATAGTCACTAGGTTACCTCAATGGGGATATGTATTTCCCCAACAAGCAAATCATACTTTATCTTAACAGGAGGTATAGGGCATTCAAAGCTCCCAATAAGAATCGATGAAGTTTTTTCCATAGCTTGATGCAATGTACTCGATATTGTTTCTTCGGAAAGTGCACCGTATGCTCATTACCGTTGACATGGAAAGTGACATTGCCTTTGTTGCAATCAATAACAGTCCCTTCAGTGTTTAAAAAGGGTCTTCCGAGGATGACCGCCATAGCATCGTCCTTGGGAATATCCAGGATAACAAAGTCTGTTAAGATAGTGACGTTAGCAACCACAACAGGCACATCCTCGCAAATGCCGATAGGGAAAGCAGTTGATTTGTCGGCCATTTGCAGAGAGATTTTAGTGGGTGTCAACTTATCCAGTTCAAGTCTACGATAAAGAGAGATAGGCATAACACTAACACCGGCTCCAAGGTCGCATAAAGCAGTTCTAACGTAGTTTCCTTTAATGGAGCAAGGTATAGTGGGCACTCCAGGATCACCTAGTTTCTTGGGAGTTCCACCCTTGAAGGTATAGTTAGCAAGCATGGTGGAAATCTCAACCTCGGGTATCCTCCTCTTATTAGTCACAATATCCTTCATGTACTTAGCATACGGAGACATTTTGAGCATATCTATCAAACACATTTGCAAAAAGACAGGTCTAATCATTTCAACAAAGCGCTCAAAATCCTCATCATCCTTTTACTTGGATGGTTTGGGAGGAAAGGGCATGGGTTTCTGAACCCATGGTTCCCTTTCTTTACCATGCTTCCTAGCAGTGAAGTCATTCTTATCGTATCTTCTATTCTTAGGCTGTGGGTTATCAAGATCAACAGGTTCAATCTCCACATCCTTATCATTGCTAGGTTGAGCATCAACATGAACATCACTATCGATATTATCAAAGGCTCATGTTCATCACGAGATTGTGTTTCAGCATCAAAGACAGAGACATCGTTTGGACTCTCAGGTGTATCAACATCTGGGTTGCTAGTGTGCAAGTTCCTATCATCCTTCTTCTTCTTCCTAGGATGACTAGGTGCATCAGTGCTAACTCCTTGAGAATCTTGTTCAATTCTCTTAGGATGACCCTCGGGATACAAAGGTTCCTCGGTCATTCTACTGCCTCTAGTGACGACTCTAACGGAATTGTCATTCAACTCATTGAGCAAGTCATTTTGAGCCTTAAGTACTTGTTCTACCTGAGTAGTAACCATAGAAGCATGCTTACTCAGGAGCTTAAGATCATTGACGTTTCTGTCCACGCAAGCACTTAAATGACTAAGCATACGAGCATTCTGTTCCAATTGTCTGCTAACATAATCATTCAAACTTTGTCGTTTGGCAACAAAGTTATCAAATTCATCCAGGCATAAGCTAGCAGGTTTATCAAAAGGAATATCACTCTCATCAAACCTACGCAGAGAATTTACTTCTACTACCTGTATCGGGTTATCAAGACCATGGATCTCTTCGATAGGTGGTAGATTTTTGACATCTTCGGATTTAATGCCTTTCTCTTTCATAGATTTCTTAGCTTCTTGCATATCTTCGGGACTGAGTTATGGAATACCTCTTTTCTTTGGAGTTGGCTTAGGATGTGGTTCGGGAATAGTCCAAGCATTGTCATTGCACAAGATGTTATTCAGTAGAATCTCAGCTTCCTCTACGGTTTGTTCCCTAAAAACACAACCGGCACAACTATCTAGGTGGTCTCTGGAAGCATCGGTAAGTCCATTATAGAAGATATCAAGTATTTCATTCTCCTCAAGAGGGTCATCAGGCAAAGCATTCAGTAGCTGGACGAGCCTCCCCCAAGCTTGTGGGGGACTCTCTTATCCATCTTGAGCAAAGTTGTATATTTCCTGCAAGGCAGCTTGCTTCTTATGGGCAGGGAAATATTTCTCACAGAAGTAGTAGACCATATCGTGGGGGCTACGCACACAACCAGGAGCAAGAGAAGTGAACCAAGTCTTAGAATCATCCTTTAGCGAGAAAGGAAACAACTTCAGGATATAGTAGTGGCAGATCTTTTCCTCACTCATGAATAGGGTGGCGATATCGTGCAGTTTGGTAAGATGGGCTACAACCGTTTCAGATTCATAACCATGAAAAGGATCAGATTCGACCAGAGTGATTAACTCAGGGTCGACAGAGAATTCATAATCCTTATCCGTCACAAAGATAGGCGAAGTAGCAAACTTCGGGTCGTATTTCATCCTAGCGTTCAAAGATTTTTCTTTCCACTTGCGCAGTAATTTCTCAACATCATAGCTATCCTTACAAGAAAGAAAGTCCTGAGCTATCTCTCCCTCCATAACATAACACTCAGGCATATCAGGCTATTCATGTCTAGGAGAGCTAGTTCTAGCAGGCAAAATAGCAGGTTCTACTTCAATAGTATGAGCAGTTTCAGAAGTATCATCACATCTAGCAGCAACTCTAGCAACTTGTGCATCAAGGAATGCACCTAGTGGCAAGGCAGTATCAAGCATAGCATCATCATAAGCATCATGGGCAGCAGAAGTAGCATCATCAAGCACATGCGACATATCAAGATTTCTAGCAGGAGGTGATCTCGCAAACTTACTCATAACTGAAGGTGAATCAAGTGCAGAGCTAGATGGCAGTTCCTTACCTGTCCTCGTAGTTGAGGGCAAGACTTTAGTTCTTGGATCTATCGGATTCCTCATAGTGACAAGTAGACGCAAATCCCAAGTGACTCACAGAATATAGTTGTGCTTCCCCGGCAACGGCGCCACAAAAAGGCCTTGATAACCCACAAGTATAGGGGATCGCAACAGTTTTTGAGGGTAGAGTATTCAACCCAAATTGATTCGACTCAAGGGCAAGCCAAAGAATATTCTCAAGTATTAGCAGTTGAGTTGTCAATTCAACCACACGTGAAATATTTAGTATCCGCAGCAAAGTATCAGTAGCAAGGTAGTATGATAGCAGCAGTAGCAACGGTAACTAGTAGGAGCAACGTGACAGAAGTAGCAGCAAAGTATTAGTAGTAGCAACAGAGTAACAGTAGGAGCAGTGACAGTAGTAGCGGCAAAGTAACATTGCAAGGACCAGTAGGAAAAGACTCGTAGGCATTGGATCGATGATGGATGATTGTGTCGGATGCTATTCATCATGCAACAGTTATAAGACGGAGAGATATGTAACTAGCTCCAGTTCATCAATCTAATGTAGGCATGTATTCCGTATGTAGTCATACGTGCTTAGGGAAAAGAACTTGCATGACATCTATTGTCCATCCCTCCCATGGCAGGGGGGTCCTAATGAAAACTCCGGGATATTAAGGTTCTCCTTTTAATAAAGAACCGGACCAATGCATTAACACTTGGTGAATACATGAACTCCTCATACTATGGTCATCTCCGGGAGTGGTTCCGGCTATTGTCACTCCGGGGTTGCCGGGTCATAACACATAGTAGGTGAGTACAACTTGCAAGATAGGATCAAGAACACACATATATTGGCGACAACATAATAGGTTCAGATCTGAAATCATGGCACTCGGGCCCTAGTGACAAGCATTAAGCATGGCAAAGTAGTAGCAACATCAATCTCAGAACATAGTGGATACTAGGGATCAATCCCCGTCCAAACTAACTCGATTACATGATAGATCTCATCCAACCCATCACCGTCCAGCAAGCCTACGATGAGATTACTCACGAACGGTGAAGAGCATCATGGAGTTGGCGATGAAGGAAGGTTGGTGATGACGATGGCGACGATCTCCCCTCTCCGGAGCCCAGAACAGACTCCAGATCTGCCCTCCACATGAAGAACAGGAGGTGGCGGCGCCTCCGTATCGTAAAACACGATGAACTCTTCTCCTTCATTTTTTTCGGACAAAACGGACTAAATAGAGCAGGATTTGGAGGCGGTGGAGCATTGTGGGCCCCACAAGCCTGTCAGGCGCGGCTAGGGGGGTCGCGCCTGGTGGGCTTGTGGGCTCACTGCTCCACTTCCTCCGCTGATTCTTGCGCCAGTATTTTTCATAAATTCCAGAAAAATTCTCTGTAAATTTTCACGTCATTCCGAGAACTTTTATTTCTGCGCAAAAAGTACACCATGGCAATTCTGCTGAAAACAGCATTAGTCCGGGTTACTTCCATTCAAATCATGCAAATTAGAGTCCAAAACAAGGGCAAAAGAGTTCAGAAAAGTAGATACGACGGAGACGTATCAGGCACCACCCTCCAAAAGGTAATAGATGGGGTAGATCAATGAAATCCTTGCTCTTGTGCTTCTAAAGATAGTCTCCTCAACACAAATCACTCTCTCACAGAATATGCATGGGTAGGAGAGGTTGATTTGGTGGAAAACAGTTTGGGGAGGCTAGAGATCAAGTTTCAAAAGATTGGATTGGAATATCTTGGTCTCAACAGATGAGTAGGTGGTTCTCTCTTAGAATATGGATCTGGAAATGAAGTGTGTGTTCTGAGTGCTTCTACCATGAATGAGAGGTGGGTGAAGGGGTATATATAGGCATGAGCCAAAATCCAACTGTTACACACAAACGTGCAAACCCGGTGACACCGAAGTGGACAACTCAGTGGTACCGACTGGTACTTGAACTTTTGAATCTCGGTGAGACCAATATATAGAACTCGGTGGCACTGAAAAGGTGATTAACGGTCAAATGGCAAAACTCGGTGGCACCGATATTCAAACTTGGAAATTCCGATTTTGTGTATCTTGGCAATAGAATGTTGGTCACACTAAACTCGGTAGCACTGATGCAGTTTCGGTTGCACCGATTTGGTGGAAATGGCTAGGGTTTTGTGTGAGGTTCAAACTCGGTGGGTCCGATGTAGAAATGTTGGTGACACCGAATTTGTGAATGTGGCACTAGACAGAGTGGATATGTGGGAAAATGACTGAGTGTTTTGGTGGCTAACTTTGAGCATTTGAGGAATCAGTTTGTTTTACTACCTCACCCCCTTTTAATAGTATTGGATTTCCTATGGAATCGAAAGTGATTTCTCACAAATATAAAATGAAGAGTCTTCTAGCTTGAAGCTTGAGCCAATATTATTCCTTTCTTGCATCTAGGGGTGTCTCCACATAAACCTTTAGCCAAAGCTCTCTATGAACTAATCCTGAAATATCTAGGTAAAAGTGTTAGTCCAAGAGACAATGTATGTTTTCATGAACTATAAAAATCACCAAGGGAGCATATGTGCTTTACATATCCCCCTTTTTGGTAACTGATGACAACATACAATCAAAGCTTCAAATAAAGATACTCATAAGGATATGACATCTTTGAAGGAAATATGACTAGTACAAGCTCCCCCTAACTGTGTGCAATTCCTTTTAAAGGATAGTTGCTTTGGAATGCATGGGCACACACAAGGTAAAAGGACAAGATAAATCATAGGAATATTGGCTATATGCATCAAAAATATGTGAATGAGAGACTTCCATGTTTACGCCTCCCTCTTGCAAACAGGATGTGCAAGAAACAAGAGGTCATCATAAACAAGGATATGTTTCATATACTTACCTTGAGGATCTTGAGTGTCTTGACATAGGAGTACACTTGGGAAAACAAATTTTAGATAACACAAGAGTACCCTATTGTAAAGATGCAAAAGAAATTCAAAAGTACTAAGAAATTTAAGACATAGTCAAGATAGGATTTGATGACAGAGTATGTCTTCAATGAACAAGAACTTATTCTCCCTTAAAAAGAGTATGTAAAGTTTCCTCTCCCCCTAAATCATGGCATGTAGATATTGGGAGTAGGTAGGGAAAATGAGTTCAAACCAATAAAGCCAATTAAAAGGTATTTATCTCTCTCCCCCTTAATGTATAGGTTATGATACAAGTATCTCCGTTTAGTGTTGTTGCTCCCTCTTTTGTATAAGCGTCTTGATAGTATATGGTAGTATTTATCCCCTATAAATAGGTTCACCAAATGGAAGATTTGATGATATTTCTCCCCATTTGGCACAATTACTAAAAAGAAAGGTCAGAGGATAAGGGCTCCTTGAGAGTAAATGGAGGGATCCTGGATACTTCTCTCTTTTGTAAGGGTTCCTGGAATTTGTCGTTTCTCCCCCTTAGATGTTGATAAGAGTTCCTTGAACGATCTCCCCCTAAGTTAGGTATCCTAGAGAATTCTCCCTCTTATATAGCATGGGATCACTCAGATTTTTCTCCCCCGAGAGAAGTTGTCTCCCCCTTAGACAATAGTCCAGAAAAATTATCAGAGCAACAAAGTGAGAAAAATTCGGAGTCACCGAGGCAAAATGATTCGGTAGAACCGAGATTGATATTTAGGCCTCTTGGAAAAATCGGTTGGACCGATTTTTCCTAATTCGGTGAAACCGTGTTGTAATGATAGTCAACTCTTTAACATAAAATAGGTTTATTGTAAGAATTGTTTCAAAAGGTCAAGAGTCCAAAGGAATGATAATTCCAAGTGAGACAGTTAAACAAAAGTAGGAAAGGTTAAAAAACTTGTTTTTTGGTTTTTTTTGAAGATACACACATATATATGAGAGTGGAATGGTTCTAAGAATGTGAAAGATCAAATGTGAACCATACGACATTCTCCAACTAGATGTGGGGCGATGACTAGCTCACCTATATTAGAGTATTTGACTTGAGGAGTCAAGCAAGGATGCTTGATCATAGGTCATAGCCATCGTTAAGCGCGAAATGGGGTTGCCACTTTTCGATTAAGCATTTTAATTTCTTCACATCCCTTGAGTTGCTTTACTCCATGAATTGGTGCAAAGCTTTATCAAGAATATGTATACATACCTTCGAATGATGTTGTTGACGTAGCATGTAGGTGAACTTGTTGTGGATGCTCAATGTTGATGATGGTCATATTGAGTTGGGAGATATCCATGACGTTTTGGTTCACTTTTTACCTACATTGGTTAGTCACGCAAGGAAGAACATAATATATCCAATTGGCATGAGTGAAATTCAATATATTAGAATTGTCAAGGATATGATTTTGTTGTCTTCGTCCTTCATCTCCAAAGAAAAGGTTGTTCATACTTGGCCATGTCAAGATTGCTTTTGATGACAGTTCATTTGCAATCTTGTGGAGTGTATTTCTTCCAAGTACCTACAAAAGGTTAGATGCAATACAATGGAGCATAATTTCCAAGACATAAGATAGTCATATCAATGGCATCAAGGAATTGTCGGTCAAGCTCATGCCCTTGCATGCATTCGAGTGAGTCTAGCTCAAGTTTGAAGCATCTATGATGTTCAACTCACTCCTCAAATGACAGACACTTTCTCTTCAAGTGGTTTGGTGAAAATACCAGCCAGCTGTTTGTCAGTACGAACATGCCTGAGATCAATATGTCCTTTGGCAACATCTTGAGTTAAGCATTTTAATGGGGTTGCCATTTTTCGATTAAGAATTTTAAAGTCTTCATATCCCTTGAGTTGCTTTAATCCATGAATTGGTGCAAAGCTTTATCAAGAATATGTATACATACCTTCGATGTTGACATAGCATGTAGGTGAACTTGTTGTGGATGCTCAATGTTGATAATGATCATCTTGAGTTGGGAGATATCCATGACGTTTTGGTTCACCTTTTAGCTATATTGGTTAGTCATGCAAGGAAGAACATAATATATCCAATTGGCATGAGTGAAATTCAATATCATAGAATTGTCAAGGATATGACTTTGTTGTCTTCTTCCTTCATCTCCGAAGAAAAGGTTGTTTATACTTGGCCATGTCAAGATTGCTTTTGATGAGAGTTCATTTGCAATCTTGTGGAGTGTATTTCTTCCAAGTACCTACAAAAGGTTAGATGCAATACAAGGGAGCATAATTTCCAAGACATAAGATAATCATATCAATGGAATCAAGGAATTGTCGGTCAAGCTCATGTCCTTGCATGCATCTGAGTGAGTCTAGCTCAAGTTTGAAGCACTTATGATGTTCAACTCACTCCTCAAATGACAGAACACTTTCTCATCAAGTGGTTTGGTGAAAATATCAGCCAGCTGTTTTGTGAGTACGAACATGCCTGAGATCAATATCTCCTTTGGCAACATGATCACGGATGAAATGATGTCGCACTTGGATGTGTTTGGTTCTAGAATGTTGCACGGGATTATATGCACTTTCATTGTCACACAACAATGGGACTTTTCTAACATTAATGCCATAATCCTTAAGCGTTTGAGACATCCATAGCAATTGAGCACAGCATGATCTAGCGGCAATGTATTCTGCTTCAGCAGTTCATAAGGATACCGAGTTTTGTTTCTTGGATGTCCAAGACACAAGAGTTCTCCCAAGAAATTGACATGTACCCGAGGTGGATTTTCTATCAACCTTGTCTCCAGCATAGTCCGAGTTGGAATAGCGAACCAGATCGAAAGAAGATCCCTTGGGATACCATATGCCAAAATTTGGTGTACGTATAATGTATCTCACTATCCTTTTCACAGCCAATAGATGACACTCTTTAGGTGCTGCTTCATAGCGAGCACACATGCAAACACTTAGCATGGTATCAGGACAAGGGAAAATAGATATATCAATGATCCAATCATTAATCGATAAACCTTTTGATCAATGGGTGCATCATCCTTAGTGAGGTCAAGATGTCCACTAGTAGGCACGGGGGTTCTCATACCTTTGCATTCTTGCATGTTGAACTTATTGATCAAGTCCTTGGTGTACTTGGTTTGAGATATGAATGTTACTTCTCTCGATTGTGTGATTTGCAATCTAAGGAAGAACTTCAGTTCACTCATCATGGACATCTCGTACTTCTCTGACATCAGCTTTCCAAACTTTTCACTAAAATGTGGGTTAGTAGAAGCAAAGATAATATCATCCACATATATTTCACAAACAAGTAGTTTGCCATTTACTCTTTTAGTGAATAAGGTTGCATCAATTTTGTCAATCTCAAAACCTTTTCAGTGAGAAACTTCGTTAGGCATTTGTACCAAGCTCTAGGTGCTTGTTTAAGACCATATAAAGATTTACGAAGTTTGTACACATGATCAGGTTTCTTAGGGTTCACAAAACCAGGAGGTTGTTTAACATAAACTTCCTCTTCAATTTCTCCATTGAGAAAGGCACTTTTAATATCTATTTGGTAGAGAGTTATATCATGTTGATTGGCATAAGCTAGAAGAATACAAATGGCTTCAAGTCTAGCAACTGGAGCATAAGTCTCACCATAGTCCATACCTTTGACTGGCGTGTATCCTTGGGCTACGAGATGTGCTTTGTTGCGTACAACTTGTCCGTCTTCATCTTGCTTGTTCCGAAACACTCCTTGTACCAATGATATTCTGCTCGCCTTCTGGTTCCTCTCGGAGTTGTGTAGCTCTTCATGCATGGCATTCACCCAATCTGGCTCTTGTAGAGCTTCTTCTACATTCAAGGGTTCAATGCTAGATATGAAAGAATAATGCTCACAAAAGTTAGCTAAACGTGATTTAGAGCGAGTGATTCTCCGGTTGTTTATATCAATGTAGATTTGTTCCACAAGATGATCTATGCCCACTCTTGCTCTAACTCTTGACAACTTATTCTTGTTGGATCGAGGAGCTTCTTCTTCATCATCATCATCTTGAGCACCAGCGTTGGCGTCATGTTCTCCTTGAGGTGGTGGTGAGGAATGTTGAGGTGGATCATCAAGATGTTTCTCTTCGTCTTCTTCATCATGTCGTGTACCGCTTGTGGATGCTTCCATGTCGTTTTGTGGTTCGCCTTGATGCAAAGTAGGAGCTTCCACTTGAGTTGATGAAGTGCTTTTCTTCACCTCCATGGGACGAATCTTGCCCATGGACAAATCTTTGATAGCTTCCGAAGGTTCCTTATCTCCTATATCAATTGGCAATTGTTCCACTTGCGAACCGTTATTCTCATCAAACTTCACATCTACCATCTCTTCAGATTTTCAAGTGAAGTTGTTGTTGACACGGTAAGCATGAGAGTTTGATCCGTAACCAAGAAGGAAACCTTCATAAGATTTAGGTGCAAATTTTGATCGACGATGCTTATCAAGAATATAACACTTAGATTCGAATACTCGAAAGTATCCAACTTGGGGTTTGTTACCGGTGAGTAGCTCGTATGCTGTTTTACCGAGAAGCTTGTGCAGATAGAGTCAGTTTATGGCATGGCAAGCTGTTTACACGGCTTCTACCCAAAAGTGTCTTGGAGTCTTGTATTCATCAAGCATCGTTCTCGCCATTTCGACGAGCGTCTAGTTCTTCCTCTCAACAACTCCATTTTGTTGAGGTGTGTATGTCGCCGAGAACTGATGTAAGATACCTTCTTCGTCAAGAAAAGTAATCAGAGTAGTGTTCTTGAACTCTGTTCCGTTGTCGTTCCGAACCTTCTTGATCTCCAGTTCAAACTGGTTTTGAGCTTTTCGAGCAAAGTTCTTGAAGATCATTTGTACCTGCGAGTTATCATTAAGAAAGAACACCCACGTAAATCTGGAAAAATCATCAACAATAACTAGACCATAAGAATTTCCACCGAGGCTCTTATAAGTGTTGGGACCAAAGAGATCCATGTGAAGCAGCTCGAGGGGTCTTCTTGTGGTCATGATGTTCTTCACGGGATGTCTTCCTCCAACTTGTTTTCCTAATTGACAAACACTGCAAAGTCTATCTTTGTCAAAGATAACATCTTTAACACCAAGAATATGATCATATTTGATAAGTTTGTCAACATTATGCATACTAACATGTCCAAGCCTTCTATGCCATAACCAACCTTTAGAAGATTTTGCAATAAGACATGTACGGGGTTTGGATATTTTAGAGAAATCAACAATGTATAGATCACCTCTACGGAAACTAGTAAAGACGGTGTTATGATTGTCGCTTCGAAACACTCGGCATTCAACTTTCGTAAATAGCACTTTGAAACCAAAGTCTGCTAGTCTAGATATGGAAAGATGATTGTAGCCAAGGGATTCAGCAAGCATGACATTCTGAATGGAACTGTCATGAGATACGGCCACCTTACCAAGACCAAGTACCTTACCTTTGGAGTTGTCTCCAAAAGTCACATACTTCCAAGGTCCACGGTTTGGTGTAATCTCATGGAACATGTTTTTATCTCCGGTCATGTGATCGGTGCATCTACTGTCGAGAACCCACTCCTTACCATCGGCCATGTAGTCTTTAAGGATAGCCATAATACTAAGGTTCTTCATGGTCTTCTCATACTCGATGTTGAAGTTCTCATCATCAACGTAGTAGCCACGTTCCGCATAGTCATCATCGGATGAAGTTTCCTCGTAAGAGATAAAAGTTTCATCAGAAATTTGACTATTACAATATTCAAGTTTATGCATTCGAATGGCTTCAACAATGATATTGTTGATGGTAATGACATCTCCTTTAGCAAGCATGAGGTCACGAAGCTCAAATAGGCATTTATTGAAGTTAGGATCGGTTGGCTTCATCTTATTGAAAGCAATGTACTTGTGAACAATGATATCAAGATTTTTCAAGGAATAATTTAGATATCTTTTCTCTAATTCTTTCCACAAGGTATGAGCACACTCAAAGTTTTACAACTAATTAAGCACATTTCTTTGTAAACCTGTAATGATAAGATTAACAGTGTTAAGGTTACCAAGCATATTAACTTCATCATCATGAGAAGGATGTATGGGGTCAATGGGAGGCGCATAGTGTCGTGGTATTTCCGTGACAGATGCCATGGGGTGGCTTAACTCGTGGATTCAGGCCGATGGGCGCCGACAGCGTCTGGGAACGGGTGTAGGCGTAACACACATGACGCCGGTTTACACAGGTTCAGGGCCCTCCGATGAGGTAAAACCCATAGTCCTGCCTATGTGACTATAAGGTAATCACAATACAAAGGTTTCTCCTTGAGTTGTTCATGAGGAGGGAGACGGAGCAATGGCTGTCGGTCTCGCTGCTTGAGGTGGTGTTCTACGAGGGATTGTGAGAATGTTTTTTGTCTTAGCCTTATAACTGTGTGAACCTGCCTCTCTCAATGGGCAGAGGGGTGGCTTTATAGTGCAGCCAGGAGTTACAGTGGTAACGTAGGATTGCGAGGTGGGGGCCGGCTGCCAGCCTTTGGGCCGGTTGCGGGGGCCACCTGTGGTTGGGACTTGTCTCGGGACCCACCGGTCATGTGCAGCAGCGGTCGGTGCGTCGAGCTGTCACGGTGAGCGCGACAGAGGGGAACGTGGCTACAGGACCTCGGTGCCTGGTCAGGGCCGGGGTCCTTGTAGCCTCGCTGCCCCTCCCATCATCGCGTCGCAGCATGGCCATACATGTCAGCACGTACTGCTGCCGCGATAGCCTCTGATCATTCATCTTGTTTTGTCTGCGTACGACGGTATTGTCGAATGGGACGGGAGCCGGACATCCGCCTGGCAAGGGGCCAGGCGGTCGGCCGAGCCCCGCCAGGCGGTCGTGTATGCGTCGAAGGGGTGGCCGGCTACCTTCAGCCGACGAGGAATGTGCGGGCCAGAAGTGTGGCCGGCTATCGCCAGTCGGCCGTACTGTTGGGAACGTCGCATGGGAAACAAAAATTTCCTACGCGCACGAAGACCTATCATGGTGATGTCCATCTACGAGAGGAGATTTGGATCTACGTACCCTTGTAGATCGCACAGCAGGAAGCGTTAAGAAACGCGGTTGATGTAGTGGAACGTCATCACATCCCTCGATCCTCCCCGCGAACAGTCCCACGAACCATCCGGCGGTCCGTCCCACGATCCGCTCCGATCTAGTGTCGAACGGACGGCACCTCCGCGTTCAGCACAAGTACAGATCGACGATGATCTCGGCCTTCTTCATCCAGCAAGATAGACGGAGAGGTAGATGAGTTCTCCGGCAGCGTGACGGCACTCCGGAGGTTGGTGGTGGTCTATCTCAGCAGGGCTCCGCCCGAGCTCCGCAGAAATACGATCTAGAGGAAAAACCGTGGAGGTATGTGGTCGGGCTACCGTGGCAAGGTTGTGTCTCAAAAACCCTCAATACATCTAGTATATATAGGAGGGAGGGAGGGGAGGAGGCAGCCTCAAACCCTCAAGGTTTGGCCGAAATTGGAGGTGGAGGAGTCCTACTCCAATCCTACTTGGAGTAGGATTCCACCTTCCCACTTGGAAACTCTTTCCACCTTGTGTTTTTTCCTTCTCAAACCTTATGGGCCTTGGTGGGAACTTATTCCAGCCCACTAGGGGCTGGTTTATCTCTTCCCATAGCCCATGAGACCCCTTGGGGCGTGACACCCCTCCCGATGGTCCCCGACACCCCTCCCGACACTCCCGGTACACTACCGATGAGCCCGAAACTTTTCCGGTGACCAAAACAGGACTTCCTATATATCAATCTTTACCTCCGGACCATTCCGAAGCTCCTCGTGACGTCCTGGATCTCATCTACGACTCCAAACAACTTTCGGTTACCAACACCTATAACTCAACTATACCAAAACATCACCGAACCTTAAGTGTCAGACCCTGCGGGTTCGACAACTATGTAGACATACCCGAGGTACTCCTCGGTCAATATCCAATAGCGGGACCTGGATGCCCATATTGGATCCTACATATTCTCCAAATATCTTATCGGTTGAACCTCAGTGTTAAGGATTCATATAATCCCGTATGTCATTTCCTTTGTCCTTCGGTATGTTACTTGCCCGAGATTCGATCGTCAGTATCCGCATACCACTTTCAATCTCGTTTACCGGCAAGTCTCTTTACTCATTCCGTAAGACAAGATCACGTGACTTACACTAAGTCACATTGCTTGCAAGGCTTGTGTGTGATGTTGTATTACCGAGTGGGCCCCGAGATACCTCTCCGTCACACGGAGTGACAAATCCCAGTCTTGATCCATACTAACTCAACGGACACCTTCGGAGATACCTGTAGAGCACCTTTATAGTCACCCAGTTGTGTTGCGACGTTTGATGCACACAAGGTATTCATCCGGTGCCAGTGAGTTATATGATCTCATGGTCATAGGAACAAATACTTGACACGCAGAAAACAATAAGAATAAAATGACACGATCAATATGCTACGTTCATAGTTTGGGTCTTGTCCATCACATGATTCTCCTAATGATGTGATCCCGTTATCAAGTGACAACACTTGCCTATGGCCAGGAAACCTTGACCATCTTTGATCAACGAACTAGTCAACTAGAGGCTCACTAGGGACAGTGTGTTGTCTATGTATCAACACATGCATTGTGTCTCCAATCAATACAATTATAGCCTGGATAATAAACGATTATCATGAACAAAGAAATATAATAATAACTAATTTATTATTGCCTCTAGGGCATATTTCCAACAGTCTCCCACTTGCACTAGAGTCAATAATCTAGTTCACATCACCATGTGATTTCAACGAATCCAACACCCAAATAGTTCTCGGGTTTGATCACGTCTTGCTTGTGAGAGAGGTTTTAGTCGACGGTTCTGAACCTTTCAGATCCGAGTGATCTTTGCAAATCTTTATGTCATCTTTTAAGATGCTGCTACTATGTGCTATTCGGAAATATTCCAAATATCTACTCTACCATACGAATCTGTTTCACTACTCATAGTTATTCGGATTAGTGTCAAAGCTTGCATCGACGTAACCCTTTACGACGAACTCTTTAACCACCTCCATAATCGAGAAAAAATTCCTTAGTCCATTAGTTACTAAGGATAACTTTGACCGCTGAAAGAGATTCAATCATGGATCACTCTCTGTACCTCTCAACAGACTTGAGGCAAGGCACACATCAGGTGCGGTACTCAGCATGGCATACTTTAGAGTCTACGGCTAAGGCATAGAAGACGACCTTCGTTTATTCTCTTTATTCTACCGTGGTCGGGTTTTGAGTCTCTACTCAAATTCAAACCTTTCAACACAACCAAGAACTCCTTCTTTGCTGATCTATTTTGAACTCCTTCAAAAACTTGTCAAGGCATGCATCTTGTTGAAACTTCTATCAAGCGTTTCGATCTATCTCCATAGATCTTGATGCCCAACGTTCAAGTAGCTCAATCCAGGTATTCCTTTGAAAAACTCCTTTCAAACAACCTTTTATGCTTCACAGAAATTCTACATTACTTCTGATCAACAATATGTCAACCACATATACTTATCATAAATTCTATAGTGCTCCCACTCACTTCTTTGGAAATACAAATTTCTCATAAACCTTGTATAAACCCAAAAGCTTTGATCAACTCATCAAAGCATATATTCCAACTCCGATATGCTTGCACCAGTCCATAGAAGGATCACTGGAGCTTGCATACTTGTTAGCATCCTTAGGATCGACAAAATCTTCCGGTTGTATCACATACAACCTTTCCGTCGGGAAAACAATGTTTTGACATCCTATGTGCAATATTTCATAAATAATGCAATAACTGCTAACATAATTCCAACAGACCTTTTGCATCGCTATGAGTGAGAAAGTCTCATCATAGTCAACTCCTTGAACTTGTCGGAAAACATCCATGCGACAAGTCGAGCTTTTCTTAATGGTGACGATTCACCATCATCGTGTGTCTTCCTTATAAAGATCCATCTGTACTTAATAGTCTCACTACCATCAAGCAGTTCTTCCAAAGTCTACACTTTGTTTTATACATGGATTCTCTCTCGGATTTCATGGCCTCCAACCATTTGTCGGAATCCGGGCCCACCATTGCTTCTTCATAACTCGTAGGTTCATTGTTGTTCAACAACATGACCTCCAAGACAGGGTTACCATACCACTCTGCAGTAGTATGCGACCTTGTCGACCTACGAGGTTTGTAGTAACTTGATCCAATGCTTAATGATCACCATCATCAGCTTCCACTTCAATTGGTGTAGGCGCCACAGGAACAACTTTCTGCGCCCTGCTACACACTGGTTGAAGTGATGGTTCAATAACCTCATCAAGTTCTATCACCCTCCCACTCAATTCTTTTGAGAGAAACCTTTCCTCGAGAAAGGACCCGTTTTCTAGAAACAAACACTTTGCTTCCGGGTCTGAGATAGGATATGCACCCAACTGTTTTGGATATCCTATGAAGATGCAGTTATTCGCTTTGGGTTCGAGCTTATGAGACTGAAACTTTTTCACATAAGTGTCGCAACCCCAAACTTTCAAGAAACGACATCTTAGATTTCTCTAAACCTAAGTCTATACTGTGTCATCTCAATGGAATTACGCGGTGACCTATTTAAAGTGAATGCGGTTGTCTCTAATGCATAACCCATAAATGATAGTGGTAATTCGATAAGAGACATCATAGCATGCACCATATCAAATAGGTCGCGGCTATGACACCATCACACCATGGTGTTCTTGGTGGCATGAATTGCGAAACAACTTCCGGATTGTCTTAACTGCGTACCAAAACTCGCAACTCAGATATTCATCTCTATGATCATATCGTACACAGTTTATCCTCTTGTTATGACAAACTTCACTCTGAAACAGAATTGAACCTTTTAAATATTTCATACTTGTGATTCATTAAGTAAATACTCTTGTATCTACTCAAATCGTCATTGAAGTAAGAAAATAATGATATTCACTGCGTGCCTCAGCACCCATTCGACTGCATACATCAAAATGTATTACTTCCAACAAGTTACTATCTTGTTTCATATCAATGAAAACAAGGCCTTGCTCATGTGGTATGATTTGCATGTCACAAGTGATTCAAAATCAAGTGAGTATAAAGATCCATCAGCATGGCGCCTCTTCATGCAATTTATACCAACATTACCCAAGCGACAGTGTCACAAGTAAGTGGTACTATCATCATTACCTTGTATCTTTTGGCACCAATATCATGAACATGTGCAACACTACGATCGAGATTCAATAAACCATTGAAGGTGATTATTCAAGCAAATAGAGTAACCATTATTCTCTTTAAATGAATAATCATATTGCAATAAACACGATGCAATCATGTTCATGATTAAGGCAAGCACCAAATAACAATTATTTAGGTTTAACACCAATCCCGATGGTAGACGGAGCATGCGACATTTGATCATATCAACCTTGAAAACACTTCCAACACGTATCGTCACCTCACCTTTAGCTAGTCTTCGTTTATTCCGTAGCTTTTATTTCGAGTTACTAATCACTTAGTAACTGAACCAGTATCCAATACCCTCGCACTACTAGGAGTACTAGTAAAGTACACATCAATATCATGTATACCAAATATACTTCTGTCGACTTAGCCAGCCTTCTTATCTACCAAGCATCTAGGGTAGCTCCGCCTCAGTGACCGTTCCCCTCATAACAGAAGCACTTAGTCTCGGGTTTGGGTTTAATCTTGGGTCTCTTCATTAGTGCAGCAATTGTTTTGCCGTTTCACGAAGTATCCCTTCTAGCCCTTGCCTTTCTTGGAACTTAGTGGTTTTACTAACCATCAACTATTGATGCTCCTTCTTGATTTCTACTTTCGCAGTGTCAAACATCGCGAATTGCTCAAGGATCACTGTATCTATCCTTGATATGTTATAGTTCATCACGAAGCTCTCATAGCTTGGTGGCAGTGACTTTGGAGAGCCATCACTATCTCATCTGGAAGATTAACTCCCACTTTATTCAAGCGATTGTCGTACTCAGACAATCTGAGCACATGCTCAATGATTGAGCTTTTCTCCTTTACTTCATGGACAAAGAATCTTGCCGGAGGTCTCGTACCTCTTAACAAGGACACAAGCATGAAATCACAATTTCATCTCTTTAGAACATCTCTTATGTTCCGTGACGTTTCAAAACGTCTTCGGCGCCTTTGCTTCTAAGTCATTAAGTATTTCGCACTGAACTATCATGTAGTCATCAGAAACGTGTATGTCGGATGTTCACAACATCCACAGACGATGCTCGAGGTGCAGCACACCGAGTGGTGCATTAAGGACATAAGTCTTCTGCGCAGCAACGAGGACAATCCTCAGTTTTATAGACTCAGCCTCCAAAGTTGCTATTATCAACTTTCAACTGAATTTTCTCTAGGAACATATAAAAATTGTAGAGCTATAGCGCAAGCTGCATCGTAATTCGCAAAGACCATTAGACTATGTTCATGATAATTAGTTCATTTAATCATATTACTTAAGAACTCCCACTCAAAAAGTACATCTCTCTAGTCATTTGAGTGGTACATGATCCAAATCCACTATCTCAAGTCCATCATCACGTGAGTCGAGAATAGTTTCAGTGGTAAGCATCTCTATGCTAATCATATCAACTATACGATTCATGCTTGACCTTTCGGTCTCTTGTGTTCCGAGGCCATGTCTGCACATGCTAGGCTCGTCAAGTTTAACCCGAGTGTTCCGCGTGTGCAACTGTTTTGCACCCGTTGTATGTGAACGTTGAGTCTATCACACCCGATCATCACGTGGTGTCTCGAAACGACGAACTGTCGCAACGGTGCACAGTCGGGGAGAACACAATTTCTTCTTGAAATTTTAGTGAGAGATCACCTCATAATGCTACCGTCGTTCTAAGCAAGATAAGGTGCATAAAGGATTAACATCACATGCAATTCATAAGTGACATGATATGGCCATCATCATGTGCTTCTTGATCTCCATCACCAAAGCACCGGCACGATCTTCTTGTCACCAGCGTCACACCATGATCTCCATCAACGTGTCGCCATCGAGGTTCTCGTGCTACTCATGCTATTACTACTAAAGCTACGTCCTAGCAATATAGTAAACGCATCTGCAAGCACAAACGTTAGTTTAAAGACAACCCTATGGCTCTTGCCGGTTGCCGTACCATCGACGTGCAAGTCGATATTAACTATTACAACATGATCATCTCATACATCCAATATATCACATCACGTCGTTTGGCCATATCACATCACAAGCATACCGTGCAAAAACAAGTTAGACGTCCTCCAATTGTTGTTGCATGTTTTACGTGGTGGCCATGGGTATCTAGTAGGATCGCATCTTACTTACGCAAACACCACAACGGAGATGTATGAATTGCTATATAACCTCTCTCTAAGTACCTCCTCTGTAAAATCCGATTCAACTAAAGTTGGAGAAACCGACACTCGCCAGTCATCTTTAAGCAACGGGGTTGCTCGTAGCGATGAAACCAGTCTCTCGTAAGTGTACAAGTAATGTCGGTCCGAGCCGCTTCGATCCAACAATACCGCGGAATCAAGAAAAGACTAAGGAGGGAAGCAAATCGCACAACACCACCCACAAAAACTTTTGTGTTCTACTCGAGATGACATCTACGCATGAACCTAGCTCATCATGACACTGTTGGGAACGTCGCATGGGAAACAAAAAAATTCCTACGCGCACGAAGACCTATCATGGTGATGTCCATCTACGAGAGGAGATTTGGATCTACGTACCCTTGTAGATCGCACAGCATGAAGCGTTAAGAAACACAGTTGATGTAGTGGAACGTCCTCACGTCCCTCGATCCGCCCGGTGAACCGTCCCGCGATCCGTCCCAGGATCCACTTCGATCTAGTGCCGAACTGGCGGCACCTCCGTGTTCAGCACACGTACAGCTCGATGGTGATCTCGGCCTTCTTGATCCAGCAAGAGAGACGGCAGCGTGACGGCGCTCCGGAGGTTGGTGGTGGTCTATCTCAGCAGGGCTCCGCCCGAGCTCCCGCAGAAATACGATCTAGAGGAAAAATCCATGGAGGTATGTTGTCGGGCTGCCGTGGCAAAGTTGTGTCTCAAAAACCCTCAATACCTCTAGTTTATATAGGAGGGAGGGAGGGGAGGAGTCAACCTCAAACCCTCAAGGTTTTCCCAAAATTGGAGGTGGAGGAGTCCTACTCCAATCCTACTTGGAGTAGGATTCCACCTTCCCACTTGGAAACTCTTTCCACCTTGTGTTTTTTTCTTCTCAAACCTTATGGGCCTTCATGGGAACTTATTCCATCCCACTAGGGGCTGGTTTATCTCTTCCCATAGCCCATGAGAACCCTTGGGGCGTGACATCCCTCCCGATGGTCCCCGGCACCCCTCCCGGCACTCCCGGTACACTACTGACGAGCCCGAAACTTATCCAGTGACCATAACAGGACTTCCTATATATCAATCTTTACCTCCGGACCATTCCGGAGCTCCTCGTGACGTCCTGGATCTCATCTGGGACTCCGAACAACTTTCGGTTACCAACACCTATAACTCAACTATACCGAAACGTCATCGAACCTTAAGTGTGCAGACCCTGCGGGTTCGAGAACCATGTGGACATGACCCAAGGTACTCCTCGGTCAATATCCAATAGAGGGACCTAGATGCCCATATTGGATCCTATTTATTCTCTGAAGATCTTATCGGTTGAACCTCAGTGTCAAGGACTCATATAATCCCGTATGTCATTCCCTTTGTCGTTCGGTATATTACTTGCTCGAGATTCGGTCGTTAGTATCCGCATTCTATTTCAATCTCGTTTACCGGCAAGTCTCTTTACTCATTCCTTAATACAAGATCCCGTCACATACACTAAGTCACATTGCTTTCAAGGCTTGTGTGTGATGTTGTATTACCGAGTGGGCCCCGAGATACCTCTCCGTCACACGGAGTGACAAATTCCAGTCTTGATCCATACTAACTCAACGGATACCTTCGGAGATACCTGTAGAGCACCTTTATAGTCACCCAGTTACGTTGCGACGTTTGATGCACACAAGGTATTCCTCCGGTGCCAGTGAGTTATATGATCTCATGGTCATAGGAACAAATACTTGACATGCAGAAAACAATAGCAATAAAACGACACGATCAATATGCTACGTTCATAGTTTGGGTCTTGTCCATCACATGATTCTCCTAATGATGTGATCCCGTTATCAAGTGACAACACTTGCCTATGGCCAGGAAACCTTGACCATCTTTGATCAACGAACTAGTCAACTAGAGGCTCACTAGGGACAGTGTGTTGTCTATGTATCCACACATGCATTGTGTTTCCAATCAATACAATTATAGCCTGGATAATAAACGATTATCATGAACAAAGAAATATAATAATAACTAATTTATTATTGCCTCTAGGGCATATTTCCAACACGTACTCGGGGTCTGAGGGGGCCGGCTGTCGCCAGCCGGTCGGACTTGGGTCGGATGAATGGGTCGGCTATCGTCAGCCGGCCTGGGGGCCAAGGAAGCCCCAAATGTCTTGGAGACGGCTAATCTCTGCTCTTCGTATACCCGGGGGTAGTATCCCCGTTAGTAGCCCCCAAAACCATTGGGGTCCGGAGGCCTCCGGGCAAGGGGGGCCAGCGGTTTTCCCCCCGCACCCGAAGGACTTGTTGATGCGGGTCGGCCGGCAGAGCCATCAAGCGGCAAGGCTCGATGCCCGTGCGAAGATCAGCCGGCCCTAGTAGCAGCCGGCCGAGCTTCGGCAGGCGGTCGCGGCGCCTTGGGTTCTCCGTGTCGCCTCGGTGCGAGCGTCGTCTGGAAGGCACCACATGTCGACCAGCGACAGGGACGGGCCCGCCACTTTCTGCGCGATGGGACAGCGCTACAGGGCCAGCCTGGCCCGCCTCGGCCCATGCGCGAATCTTCTATGGCCACACCCCGTCGGTTGGCGTTCCCCACACGCCTTTAATGCGTGGAGATCGTGGGGAGGTGGATATCGTGGGTGTTACGGATCCCACACGCCCCTCCGCCTCTCGGGGATTTTAAAAAGGGGGAGGGAGGCCCAGGCTGCTACTGCCTCACCTTCCCAGTTCTCCTTGCCCTGAGCTCTCCGCCTTCTTCTTCCTCCACGCGCCCGTAGCGCTCCTCCTGCCCCTCCCTTCCTCCTCGCGCCTGCACCGCCTCCCCCGGCGGTAGATCCGCTGGGGGTTCATCTCTCACATCTCCTCTTGCCTGGCTCGCCGCGGGCGACCGCCACAATGTTGAAGATCCCCGCCGGCTGGTGGGAGGGATCCATGATCAACGACGAGCACATCGCGTACCTCCGTCGGACGCGGAAGCTCCCGTATGAGGAGGTGGTCGAGGCCCGCGCGCCCGGGGAGCTCGTGCCGGAACCCCGCGACAGCGAGCGCGCCGTCTTTGCCAGCCACTTCCTCGTCCGCTTCGGGCTGTCGACGAGCTCCTTCTTGCGACAATTATTTTATAGCTTTGGCATCCAGATGCATCATCTGGGGGTGAATGTCGTCATGTACATCACGTGCTTCGTCACGATGTGCGAGGCGTACTTGGGTCTCTTCCCTTTTTCGACCTTCTTCCCCCACTTCTTCTACTTCCGTAGCCAGAAGCACGGCGCAGTGGATTACTCTTGTGGTAGCGCGGTGATCTACAGGCGGAATGGCCCGCTGATGCCGAGGATGAAGTTCCGGGAGTCCTTGAAGAAGTGGTAGCGGACCTTTTCCTATGTCTGCAGCATCGAAGAGGGCCCCAACTCGATCGGCCTCCAAACCTTCACCGACGCGCCGCTGGATGTGACGAACTGGGACATCAACCCGTTTACCCCCCGACATGGTGCCCTTTATCAGCCGGCTAGTGCTGCTCCAGTCTTCTATGGGGTTGAGGGCCGAGGACTTGATTGCGACCTTCATCTCTCGCTGCGTGCAGCCGTTGCAGGTGAGGCCGCACCGGATATTCGACATGGGTAGCCCCAATGACCCATGTTGGTTGTCGACTATGGAGCTAACACTGGACAAGGTGGCCGCCCGGGTGAACCGCATCACCAACTTCCAACTGGACGAGGAGGAGTGGAGCTTCGGCATGGAGCCGTTCCACCAGGGCGACCGACCGCCCCTGGTAAGAGTTCAGCCGGCTCGCACTGCTTCCCTTTGTTGTCTTTCCTCTCTATTGGTAGCACCTGACGTGTGGTCGTGGTGCCTCCCCAGCTGTTCAACCGACAGAACACCCCAGACGGCCCACACCCGACGCATTTCCTCGTGGCTCGGGAGGATTCCAACACCGAGGACTATGAGTCGGACGGAGGCGGCCGAGACGATCCCGAAGGCTCGGGCGTTCCGGAGGATAAGGTTGAAGAAGGGGGCGGGGGCGACGAAGCACACGAGCCGGCCAGTGCCCCAGCCGACGAGGGGGAGTCGTCACGCCGCCCCCCGAGGGGTCTGTCGGAAACTGGATGGACGACAACGATGAGCTGCAGGTACTCGACGAGCCACTGCCTATGACCCGAAACCGCCGTCGGGGAGGGAGCGTTGAGCGCCTGATTGGGGCTCGGCTGACTGTTACCCAGCCGGCCTGGCGGTAGGCGGTGGAGGAGCACCGTCGTGAGAAGCGGTCGGCTGACAGCTCAGCCGATGGCCCGGTCCCTAAAAAGACGCGGTCGGCGGTCGTGCGAGCCGGCTCCCCTCTGCTGGTGCGGAGGAGGCTCAGGCGTGGGCTCCATCATATTCCTCTCGGCGAAGGGTATGGCTCTTCTCCAAGGCTCGTGCCTCCCTCTTTTTTCCTTGGTCCCCGCGTGGCGCTGAGATCGTGCCCCTTTCTGTCTTGCACGGACGATGTCGAGCTGCGAGAGGCCGAGGCGTCGGCCCTCAAAGCCAAGCAGGTAGCGTCGCTCGCCACGGAGCATGCGGCGACAGTGCGACTGGAGCGGGAGCAACGTGCGAAGGCGAAGGCCATGCCGACTCTGTGCCCACCGGTGCCGACGACCCCTCGACCGAGGCATCGAGGGATGTCATGACACCACCGCCGCCCAAGGCCCCTGACATGAGGAGCTCACTCGCGCCCGCGGTTGCACATCTGGAGCTGCCTCGAGAGGTGACGGCCCCACCGGCCGGCATGCCGGCTGCCCAGGAGGTGGTCCGCCCTACGTCCAACCCAGAGTGGCGAGCGGGTGTCGAGGCCGAAGCCCCTGGCGAAAGCAGCCGAGCCATCATGGTGTCGGCATCGCAGGAAACACCGGCCACGTCGGCTGTAGGTGGTAGCAGCGGCGGCCGGGCTCGCTCGCTGTCGTCGGTGATGGCCGGACGGGAGAAGTTGCATAGCGTCCCCTTTGAGACCGAGATGGCCCCTTGGCCCCCGGGCGACAGGGGTGATGGCTCGCTGCAAGAAGAACATGGTCGGCTTCGCCCAGTCGGCGGTGGCCTGCCTCAAGACCTAGAGAAGGTGCTCGAGGTTAGCTTTTTCGCCCAAATTGTTTCCTTCATATGTCGGGTGGGTGCACGTGAGCGCACCCACTAGGTGTAGTCCCCAAGATTCGGGCCGACTGCGTGGCTTCATGGCAACCAGACCAAATCTTATATTTTCTCTTTTTTGCCCTTTCAGTCCTAGCAGGCGCAGCGCGAGGCGATCTTCCGGGACACGATAGACGTCGGTCGCTTCACCAAGAATCGCTATCTCCAGGTCCGCGAGGACCTCACGGCCCGGACGGCCGAGCAAGAGGCAGTCAGGGTCGAGTTGGAAGCGACCAAAGGTAGCTTTCTTTCTCTTCGTTGGTGGGTGCACGCGAGCGCACCCACTGGGTGTAGTCCCCGAGATTCGGGCCGGCTATGCGGCTGTGCAGCAGCCGGGCCAAATCTTATTGCTTTGTGTTGTTCTAGTCTAGCCGGCTGCTAACTTTTCCTTATGCAGCAGCGGCCATTCCCACGGCTGAGGTGGATGAGCTATGTCAGACACTCGCCGAGGTCCGGGGCAAGCGCGATGAGGTCGCCGGGGAGTGCAACCGGTTGCAGACGGGCCTGTGCACCGGGAAGACGGTGACGGCGCAGCTGAAGGCGGAAGTGGAGCGGCTCGGCAGTGCGCTGCATGCGCGGAGGCGGCGAGGGAAGCGGCACAACAGGCGGTGGACACTAGCGACGGGGCGGAGGCGACCCTTCGAGACGAGGTGGCTCGGCTTGGCGAGGAGGTGCGCCTCGCCAAGGAGCTCAAGAAGGGAGCCGACTTGGAGGCAGCCAAGGCGTTCGGCCTTCTTCACGGGGTGGACGACGTCTTTGCTGGTAATCATCACCATGTTTGGTCGTCGTGTTTAGCCGTCTTCCTCCTTGTTTCTTAAATTCTCTCCATGGGTCATCCCAATTCCCCGAGATGCAAGCACGGGTGGAGCGCGCCGTGATGGCATACCGGGAGGAACAACGCCGAGCCGGCGTCGAGTCGGGCGAGGGCACCAACTGGTCCATGGCGGAGGTGGCGCACGGGTGCAAGGCCAGGGTGGTCCATCTTCGGGCCCTCTCAGACCGGCCGCTGACAGCAGGACGGGGCATCGCTCTGGCCCTTTGGCCCAAACGAGCTGAGGACATCCCTGATGACCGGGTCGTGAGGTGGCTCGGGCACGGCGCCAACCGGTTTAACGCGTGGAGGGTGTCGGCTGCCCGGGCCGACACCAGGGTCGCCCTAACCTTCGCCCTTTTTTGGTACTCCGTCATCAACTTGGCAACAGAATGTTGGTCACACTGAACTCGGTAGCACCGATGCAGTTTCGGTTCCACCGATTTGGTGGAAATGGCTAGGGTTCTGTCTGAGGTTCAAACTCAATGGGTCCAATGTGGAAATATTGGTGACACCGAGTGTTTGAATGTGGCACTAGACAGAGTGGATATGTGGGAAAAATAATTGAGTGTTTTGGTGGCTAAATTTGAGCATTTGAGCAATGAGTTCATTTTACAACCTCACCCCCTTTTAATAGTATTGGCTTTCCTATGGACTCAAAAGTGATTTCTCACAAATATAAAATGAAGAGTCTTCTAGCTTGAAGCTTGAGCCAATATTATTCCTTTCTTGCATCCAGGGTGTCTCCACATAAACCTTTAGTCAAAGCTCTCTATGGACTAATCCTGAAATATCTAGGTAACAGTGTTAGTCCAAGAGACAATGTATGTTCTCATGAATTATAAAAATCACCAAGGGGGCATATGTTCTTTCAAAGGGGAATCTTCTCGAGCGTCGGTCTCGAGCTGTTACACCGAGGCCACCTATGTTTGAGTGAACTCGTATGGCACCGCGAATATTTTAACCTTGGGCCCATGACAAAAACTCGTCTTTGCGGCACAAATACCATCTAAAAATGGCAAATGTGAAAGATTTGATTGTTTTATGCATAATAGGAGGAGGGATGGTTCATTGAGAGAACTAGACTCCCCTAAATCCATGCCTACATCTAAACACAATATAATGATGAGAGTGGTGGAATGTTCCAGGTTTCAATGTACATTGCTCAAATAAATGATATTTAACTCACGCCTTAACTCGCAAAAACTTGCTTCATTAAAGGTTTTGTGAAGATATCTACAAGCTGTTCATTAGTGTTGAGGTAGGTAAGGTCAATCTCCCCGCACTTGATATGCTCCCGGATGAAGTGGTGATGAATACTGATGTGCTTCGTCTTGCAATGTTGAACCGGGTTGTTGGAGATTGAGATGGCACGAATATTATCACAATAAGGAGGCACTTTGTCACATGTGACACCGTAATCCTTTAAAGTTTGCCTCATCCAGAGCAACTGAGCACAACAACTTTCAGCAGCCACATATTCAGCCTCGGTGGACGAGAGAGAAACACAATTTTGTTTCTTGGAAAACCAACTGACGAGAGAGCGGCCAAGGAATTGGCAGCCTCCGTAGGTTGACTTCCTATCCACACGGTCTCCCGCCCAATCGGAGTCCGAATATCCTGAGAGATCAAATGAAGACCCTTTGGGATACCATAAGCCAAAGTTTGGGGTATGAGCCAAATATCGAAAGATTCGCCTGACTACCACATAGTGACTTTCCTTAGTTGCGGATTGGAACCGTGCACAGATTCCCACACTCAACATAATATCTGGTATAGATGCACAAAGGTAAAGGAGAGAACCGATCATAGAGCGGTATACCCTTTGATACACAGCTTTACCTTTGGGATCAAGATCAAGATGGCATTTGAGAGGCATTGGAGTGTTGGCCTTGGAAGGTTTGAGATCATCCATCTTGAACCTTTTGAGCATGTCATGAGTGTATTTTGCTTGGTTGATGAAGGTGCCTTGACTACGTTGCTTGACTTTGAATCCAAGGAAAAAGATCAACTCTCCCAACATAGACATCTCTGATGACCAACAAGTATAGGGAATCTATCGTAGTCCTTTCGATAAGTAAGAGCGTCGAACCCAACGAGGAGCAGAAGGATCTGACAAGTGGTTTTCAGCAAGGTAATCTCTGCAAGCACTCAAATTATCGGTAACAAGTAGTTGTGTGACAAGATGATTCGCAACAAGTAGCAAGTAACAAAAGTAACAACGGTGCAGCAAAGTGGCCCAATCCCTTTTGTAGCAAGGGACAAGCCTAGACAAACTCTTATAGGAGGTAAAGCGCTCCCGAGGACACATGGGAATTTCTGTCAAGCTAGTTTTCATCATGTTCATATGATTCACGTTCGCTACTTTGATAGTTTGATATGTGGGTGGACCGGCGCTTGGGTACTGCCCTTACATGGACAAGCATCCCACTTATGATTAACCCCTCTCGCAAGCATCCGCAACTACGAAAGAAGAATTAAGACAAAGTCTAACCATAGCATTAAACTAATGGATCCAAATCAGCCCCTTACGAAGCAACGCATAAACTAGGGTTTAAGCTTCTGTCACTCTAGCAACCCATCATCTACTTACTACTTCCCAATGCCTTCCTCTAGGCCCAAATAATGGTGAAGTGTTATGTAGTCAACATTCACATAACACCACTAGAGGAGAGACAACATACAACACATCAAAATGTCGAACGAATACCAAGTTCACATGACTACTTACAGCATGACTTATCCCATGTCTTCAGGAACAAAAGTGACTACTCACAAAGCATAATCATATTCATGACCAGAGAGATAATGAGTAGCATCAAAGATCTGAACATATAATCTTCCACCAAGTAATCCAACTAGCATCAACTACAAAGAGTAATTAACACTACTAGCAACCTTACAAGTACCAATCGGAGTAGCGAGACGGAGATTGGATACAAGAGATGAACTAGGGTTTGGAGATGAGATGGTGCTGATGAAGATGTTGATGGTGATGAGTTCCCTTCGATGAGAGGAGTGTTGGTGATGACGATGGCGACAATTTCCCCCTCCGGGAGGGAAGTTTCCCCGGCAGGACGACCCTGCCGGAGCTCTAGATTGGTTCTGCTCAAGTTCCGCCTCGTGGCGGCGGCGATTCCTCCCGAAAACCTTCTCCTGATTTTTTTTGGAATGAAACCCTTGTTGTAGCAAAAGAGGGGGGCCATAGGGCCAGCTGGGAGCCCACAAGCCCCTAGGCGCGGTCAGGGGGAGGCTGCGCCTAGCAGGCTTGTGGCCTCCTGTTGGCCCCCTCCGGTACTTCTTCGGCCCAGTATTTTTTATAAATTCCAAAATAAATCCTCGTTGATTTTCACGGCTTTTGGAGTTGCGCAGAATAGGTATCTCAAACTTGCTCCTTTTTCAGGCCAGAATTCCCGCTGCCGGTATTCGCCCTCTTCATGTAAACCTTGCAAAATAAGAGAGAAAAGGCATAAGTATTGTACCGTGAAGTGTAATAACAACCCATAAAGCGATAAATATCAACATGAAAGCATGATGCAAAATGGACGTATCAACTCCCCCAAGCTTAGACCTCGCTTGTCCTCAAGCGAAAACCGAGATCAATAAATATGCCCACATGTTTAGAGAGAGAGGTGTCGACAAAACAAGATACGGACATGCAGGCATCATGATCATAGTCATAACAGCAATATGATCATATAATCTCTCATGCTAAAGTGACAATTCCTTCACAAAGTAAAGTCAGGATCAAGAACCTTATTGAGAATTAACAACCAATAGCCTATAGTCATTGAAGCAATTGCAATTTATCATAACGTCGGAAAGAGTCAAATAAGAGCTTGTAAAGCAAATTCACATACTCAATCATCCTTTCGTCTTCTACAATTGCTACAACTCACGTGGTACTCATGAGATCAAAGTTTCAATCGGACACAGAGAAAGATATGGGCTTATAGTTTCGCCTCCCAACTATCTACCTCAAGGGTAATGGCAAAAATAATAATTCATGAATACTTACTTCCAAGTTGACATATGAATATAGATCTTTCCCTAGCATATGACGTTAGCCAATATAAAGGTGAAATAAGGAATTGGTGTGGATCACCATGACTCTTTCAAGGGCAAAAAGTAAAGGTACAAGATAGGCCCTTCGCAGAGGGAAGCAGAGGTTGTCATGCGCTTTTGAGGTTTGCATGTGTGTCCTCTTAGTGCGAAGGAACGTCACTTTATATTGCCTCCTGTGATAAAGAACTTTATTATGCAGTCTGTCGCTTTTATGTCTTCCTCATCACAGGTTCGTACAAAGCTTATTTTCCACACACTAATAGATCATACATAATTAGGGAGCAATTTTTATTGCTTGCACCGACGACAACTTACTTGAGGGATCTTATTCAATCCATAGGTAGGCATGGTGGACTCTCATGGCAAAACTGGGTTGAAGGTTTATGGATGCACAAGTAGTATCTCTACTTGGTGCGGGGGTTTTGGCTGACATGAGGTGGAAGCAATCATCACATGCTAAGGGATCTCTAGTCATATAATCATTGTTCGGAACCAAGCAAACATAATTCATCATGTTGTCTTCCTTGTCCAACATCTACTTCTAAGCATGTAATAGTTTAGTGAGTGTTCACAATCATAGATGGTGTCAAGGATGATATATTTATATGTGAACCTCTCCTTCTTTATTACTTCCTATTAATTGCAACAATGACCAAGGTCTACGTTTGTCCACCCTCAACAAGTTTCAATCATCATTATTTTTATATGTGAAGCCATAACTTCCCATAAGATTATTACATGATCTTTCATGCTTTTGTTCTTTTATCATTCTTTTGATCATGGCATGAGGCAAGGCCCTTTAACTAAGACAATCTTTATTATATGGCTCACGAGCTCGAATACATCGGGGGTGACACAAAGCAAAACTCAAGCCTAAAACATTAAGGACTTTATTCTACTAGAGAAAAATAAAACCAGAAAGGAACGAACTAAGAAAAGGAAAAGGCAAAAGATATGATGGTGATACGATACCGGGGCAACTCCCCCAAGCTTAGCACAAGCCAAGGGGATTGCCCATACCCATGCTTAGTTGTCTTCCTTTGGAGGTGATGGTGGTGGTGGTGTTGCAACCTGGGTTTGATCCTCCGTCTTCCAAGGCATAGGTGCTCCATCATGGAAACATGACCGAGTCTCCGGAATCCTCAAATCTGCAGCCAACCGTATTGATTTAAATTATACTCATTCTCACAGTTTTGGTTCTGCAGGTCATAGATCTGGGCTTGGAGGTGATCAATTCTGTCATAGAGCCCGGAGAGGTGCTTCCCGATGTCATTGGCATCGATCTTGTGCTTGTTGGAGAACTCCGTGATCATCATGTGGTTGGCGTTGAGTCCACGCTCCACCATCCCTTGGCACTTGAAGACTTGTTGCTCCATTACTTCGAGCCTCGCCTCCACACTTCCAGTCTTCTTGGGCCCGTCAACATCACGGATGTGCAACATCCCCTCATGCATCTCGATAGATTGAGGGTGTTGCATCACTCCCGCGAGGTAGGGATTGATAACCTTCTCGAAGATCTTGTCCTTCGGAGCTTTTGGGGACGCCATAGCGATCTAGATCTGCAGTAGAAACAGGCTCGAAACGAAAACAGAAGAAAATTGCGTGATACGAGGGTCAGACCTTACGGGATAATATATAATGATTTTTTTCCAACCAGAAGGAGTACTCCGCAAGAAAATGGAGTTCGGGAGGCACACGAGGTGGCCACAAGCCCCCCAAGCGCGGCTAGGGGGTGGCCCGCGCCTGGCAGGCTTGTCGCCTCCTCGTGCGCTTTCCGGACTACTTTAAATTTTTCTATTTTTTCAAAAATTCCAAAATGGAGAAAAAATCCTACTGGAAAAGTTTTGGAGTCGGTTTACTTACCGAATCACATACCTCTTCGTATTCGGAGTCTGAAACAGGCTGATAAATATCCCTTATGTACTCTTCCGGAGTTATGGTATTGATAATATTGCTTTCAACATTTATGGGAGTACCTCAGATATAGTGCTTGATTCTTTGCCCATTTACCACTCTCGAAAAATTACCTTCCATGTTGTTGATCTTGATGGCACCGGAACGATATACTTCCTCAACAATGTAAGGACCTTCCCATTTAGAGAGAAGCTTGCCTGCAAAAAATATTAAATGAGAATTATATAGCAAGACATAATCACCTACATTGAACTCATGCTTTTGCATCCATTTATCATGCCACCTCTTAACCTTTTCTTTGAACAACTTGGCATTCTCATATGCCTGAGTTCTCCATTCATCAAGTGAGCTAATATCAAATAACCTCTTCTCACCAGCAAGTTTGAAACCAAAGTTGAGCTCTTTGATTTCCCAATAAGCCTTATGCTCTAGCTCAAGAGGTAAATGACATGCTTTGTCATAAACCATTTTGTACGGAGACATGCCCATGGGATTCTTATAGGCAGTTCTATAAGCCCACGGTGCATCATCGAGCTTCTTAGACCAATTCTTTCTAGACCTATTGACAGTCTTTTGCAGAATTAATTTAATCTCTCTATTGCTTAGCTCTACTTGACCACTGGACTGAGGGTGATAGGGAGATGCAATTCTATGCTTGACATCGTACTTAGCAAGCGTTTTACGGAAAGCACCATGAATGAAATGTGAACCACCGTCGGTCATTAGATATCTAGGGACTCCGAATCTAAGGAAAATAAGTTCTTTAAGCATCTTGATAGAATTGTTGTGATCAGCGGTAGTAGTTGGGATAGCTTCTACCCACTTAGTAACTTAATCAACAGCAACTAGGATATGAGTATACCCGTTGGATTTTGGAAAAGGTCCCATATAATCAAAGCCCCAAACATCAAATGGTTCAATGACAAGTGAATAATTCATAGGCATTTCCTGACGTTTACTGATATTACCTATTCTTTGACATTCGTCTCAGGACAAGACAAACTTACGGGCATCCTTGAAGAGAGTGGGCCAATAGAAACCTGATTGCAATACCTTGTGTGCGGTTCTATCTCCCGCATGGTGTCCTCCGTAGGCCTCGGAGTGACACTTTTGTAGGATCTGTCCCCGATCAATGTTCAGGTACACAATGTCTAATAACACCATCTAATCCTTCCTTATAAAGGTGGGGATCATCCCAAAAGTAATGTCTCAAGTCAAAGAAGAATTTCTTCTTTTGCTGGTATGTGAAACTAGGTGGTATATATTTGGCAACGATATAGTTTGCATAATCAACATACCACGGTGTACTACGTGAAGCATTGATGACATTCAATTGCTCATCAGGAAAGCTATCATCAATAGGTTGTGGGTCATCAAGAACATTCTCCAACATAGACAAGTTATCTGCTACTGGGTTATCATCACCCTTCCTGTTGACAACATGCAAATCAAATTCTTGTAGCAAGAGAACCCATCTGATAAGTCTAGGTTTAGCGACTTTCTTTTCCATGAGGTACTTAATAGCAACGTGATCAGTGTGAAGAGTGACTTTGGAATCAATTATGTAAGATATGAACTTTTCACATGCAAACACGACTGCTAAAAATTCCTTTTCAGTAGTAGCATAGTTTCTTTAGGCACTGTCTAGAATTTACTAGCATAGTGAATAACATTCAACTTCTTATCAACTATTTGTCCTAGGACAGCACCAACAACATAATCACTAGCATCACACATGATTTCAAAAGGTAAGTTCCAATCAGGTGGTTGAACAATAGGTGCAGTTATCAAAGCATTCTTAAGTATTTCGAAGGCTTCCTCACAATCATCGTCAAAAACAAAAGGAATATCCTTTTGAAAGAGATTGGTAAGAGGCTTAGAAATCTTAGAGAAGTCTTAATTGAACCTT
The DNA here is from genome assembly GCF_904849725.1 of Hordeum vulgare subsp. vulgare. NCBI lineage: Eukaryota > Viridiplantae > Streptophyta > Magnoliopsida > Poales > Poaceae > Hordeum > Hordeum vulgare. The sequence goes on along the minus strand of NC_058518.1, from coordinate 241,230,189 downwards.
CTATAGAAACCATCATGACCAAGGAAACTTCTTATACCTTTGATATCTGTGGGGCATGGCATTTTCTCGATTGCATCAACCTTACCCTTATCGACTTCAATACCTCTTTCAGAAATTTTATGTCCTAAGACGATGCCTTCATTAACCATAAAGTGGCACTTCTCCTAATTCAAGACAAGGTTGGTGTCTGTACATCTCTGCAAGAGTCGATCAAGGTTGTTGAGGCAATCATCAAAAGAAGACCCATAAACAGAGAAGTCATCCATGAAAACCTCAACAATCTTTTTGCAAAAGTCAGAGAATATAGCCATCATACATCTTTGAAAGGTGACAGGTGCATTACATAAGCCAAAAGGCATACGTCTGTAAGCAAAGGTACCTAAAGGGCAGGTGAAATTGGTTTTCTCGTGATTAGCTTGTGCAACTGGTATTTGGGAGAAACCAGAATAACCGTCTAGAAACCAGAAGTGTGTGTGTTTAGACAGTCTTTCTAGCATTTGGTCGATAGAAGGCAAAGGGTAATGATCTTTCCTAGTGGCTTTATTCAATTTCCTAAAATCCATCACCATCCTATAGCCAGTAATAATCCTCTGTGGGATCAATTCATCCTCATCATTAGGGACAACGGTAATACCTCCCTTCTTAGGGGCGCAATGCACCAGACTTACCCAATCACTATGAGCAACAGGATAAATAATACATACTTCCAGGAGCTTTAGTATTTCTTTTCTTACTACCTCTTTCATCTTAGGATTTAATCTCCTTTGATGATCAACAACTGGTTTGGAATCAGGATCGATTTTAATCTTGTGCTGGTATAGAGTGGGACTAATGCCCTTAAGATCATCAAGAGTATATCCAATAGCAGCACGGTGCTTCCTCAGAGTTTTTAGTAACTTCTTTTCTTCATGCTCTAATAGACTAGCACTAATTATAACAGGATATATCCCTTTTTCATCAAGATAAGCATACTTAAGAGTATCAGGCAACTGTTTAAGCTCGAATATAGGATCACCCTTTGGTGAGGGTGGATCTCCAAGCAGTTCAACAGGCAAGTTATTCTTAAGGATAGGATATTGTTCAAAGATAACTCTATCTATCTCATCCCTTTCATCCATATGCATATCATTTTCATGCTCAAGCAAGTATTGCTCTAACGGATCAGTAGGAGGCACGACAATAGAAGCTAGGGCAATAGTTTCATCCTTACTAGGCAACTCTTTCTTATGAGGTTGTCTACCAAAATTGGAGAAATTGAACTCATGTGACACACCTTCAAAGCCAACAATGACAGTTTGCTTCTCACATTCAATATGAGCATTGACGGTATTCAGGAAGGGTCTGCCAAACATGATGGGACAAAAGCTATATTGTGTGGTAGCAAGAACGAGGAAATCAGCAGGATACTTCGTTTTACCACACAAGACTTCAACATCTCTCACAATTCCCACGGGGCAGATAGTATCTCTATTGGCAAGCTGGATAGTGACATCAATAGGTTCCATCTCAACAGGTGCAATCTCTTCTTTAATTTCATCATATAAGGATTGGGGTATTGCACTAACAATAGCACCCACGTCACATAAACCATGATAACAATGATCTCCTATCTTAATAGAAACAACAGGCGTGCCAACAACAGGCCTATGTTTGTCTCCAGTAAGTGGTTTAGCAATTCTAGCAGCATCTTCACAGAAGTGAATATCATGGCCATCAACATTGTCGGACAGGAGATCTTTGATAATAGCAATGCTACGTTCAACTCTAATTTTCTCAGGGGGTGTAGGTGTTCTAATGTGGCCCCTACGTATCACAGTTGAAGCTTTAGAATGATCCTTTATCCTAACAGGGAAAGGTGGTTTCTCAATGTAAGCACTAGGAACAATGGGATCATTATAAGCAATGACTTTCTCTTCAACTGGATTGGGTTTAACTACATTGACTTCTAAGGGAGGATGATATTTAAACCACTTCTATTTAGGGAGGTCAATATGAGCAGCAAATGATTCACACAATGAAGCTACTATCTTAGAGTCAAGTCCATATTTAGCGCTAAAATCACAAAAAGTATTTGTTTCAACAAAGGATTTAACGCAATCAAACTTGAAATTCATACCTGACTCCTTACCTTCATCAAACTCCCAATCTTTAGAGTTGCGTTTAATTCTTTCCAATAAATTCCATTTGAAGTCAATATCTCTCTTCATAAAAGAACCGGTACAAGAAGTATCAAGCATGGTGCGATCATCATGAGAAAGCCGAGCATAGAATTTTTGAATGATAATTTCTCTCGTGAGCTCATGGTTGGGGCATGAATATAACATTGATTTAAGCCTCCCCCAAGCTTGAGCGATGCTTTCTCTGTCAAGAGGTCAAAAATTATATATATAATTCCGATCACGATGTACTAGATGCATAGGATAAAACTTTTGATGAAATTCCAATTTCAACCGGTTGTAGTTCCATGATCCAGTGTCATCACATAGCCTATACCATGTCAATGCATTATCCCTCAAAGATAAGGGAAAGACCTTCTTCTTGACCTCATCCTCGGGCAAACCTGCAAGCTTAAATAAACCACAAACTTCACCTACATAGATTAGATGCAAGTCTGGATGTGATGTTCCATCTCCTGTAAAAGGATTAGCCAGCAGTTTCTCAAGCATACCCGAAGGAAATTCATAGCAAATATTTTCAGTAGGTGTAGCAAGTTGAGGAGCAACTCCTCATGCTTCCGTTCGAGGTGAAGATACCCCGAACAAGATCCTCAAAGGATTAATTTCCATAGTGACAAGTGACAATAAATTTTAGCACACTATATAAATGTTTCCTTAGCAAATTCCACTTACCAAAGGCGCTTCACTCCCCGACAACGGCGCTAGAAAAGAGTCTTGATGACCCACAAGTATAGGGGATCTATCATAGTCCTTTCGATAAGTAAGAGTGTCGAACCCAACGAGGACCAGAAGGATCTGATAAGTGGTTTTCAGCAAGGTAATCTCTGCAAGCACTGAAATTATCGGTAACAAGTAGTTGTGTGACAAGATGATTCGCAGCAAGTAGCAAGTAACAAAAGTAACAATGGTGCACCAAAGTGGCCCAATCCCTTTTGTAGCAAGGGACAAGCCTGGACAAACTCTTATAGGAGGTAAAGCGCTCCCGAGGACACATGGGAATTTCTGTCAAGCTAGTTTTCATCATGCTCATATGATTCGCGTTCGGTACTTTGATAGTTTGATATGTGGGTGGACCGGCGCTTGGGTACTTCCCTTACTTGGACAAGCATCCCACTTATGATTAACCCCTCTTGCAAGCATCCGCAACTACGAAAGAAGAATTAAGACAAAGTCTAACCATAGCAATAAAATAGTGGATCCAAATCAGCCCCTTACGAAACAACGCATAAACTAGGGTTTAAGCTTCTGTCACTCTAGCAACCCATCATCTACTTACTACTTCCCAATGCCTTCCTCTAGGCCCAAATAATGGTGAAGTGTTATGTAGTCGACGTTCACATAACACCACTAGAGGAGAGACAACATACAACACATCAAAATGTCGAACGAATACCAAGTTCACATGACTACTTATAGCATGACTTATCCCATGTCCTTAGGAACAAAAGTGACTACTCGCAAAGCATAATCATATTCATGACCAGAGAGGTAATGAGTAGCATCAAAGATCTGAACATATAATCTTCCACCAAGTAATCCAACTAGCATCAACTACAAAGAGTAATTAACACTACGAGCAACCTTACAAGTACCAACCGGAGTAGCGAGACGGAGATTGGTTACAAGAGATGAACTAGGGTTTGGAGATGAGATGGTGCTGATGAAGATGTTGATGATGATGAGTCCCTGCGATGAGAGGAGTGTTGGTGATGACGATGGCGACGATTTTGTTGGAATTATGCCCTAGAGGCAATAATAAATATAGTTATTATTATAATTCCTCTATCAAGATAATCGTTTATTATCCATGCTATAATTGTATTGAATGAAGACATATATACATGTGTGGATACATAGACAAAACACTGTCCCTAGCAAGCCTCTAGCTGGCTAGCCAGTTGATCAAATATAGTCAGGGTCTTCTGATTATAAACAAGGTGTTGTAGCTTGATAACTAGATCACGTCATTAGGAGAATCACGTGATGGACTAGACCCAAACTAATAGCCGTAGCATGTTGATCGTGTCATTTTGTTGCTACTGTTTTCTGCGTGTCAAGTATTTGTTCCTATGACCATGAGATCATATAACTCACTGACGCCGGAGGAATGCTTTGTGTGTATCAAATGTCGCAACGTAACTGGGTGACTATAAAGATACTCTACAGGTATCTCCGAAGGTGTTCGTTGAGTTAGTATGGATCGAGACTGGGATTTGTCACTCCGTGTGACGGAGAGGTATCTCGGGGCCCACTTGGTAATACAACATCACACACAAGCCTTGCAAGCAATGTGACTTAGTGTAAGTTGTGGGATCTTGTATTACGGAACGAGTAAAGAGACTTGCCGGTAAACGAGATTGAAATAGGTATGCGGATACTGACGATCGAATCTCGGGCAAGTAACATACCGAAGGACAAAAGGAATGACATAAGGGATTATATGAATCCTTGGCACTGAGGTTCAAATGATAAGATCTTCGTAGAATATGTAGGATCCAATATGGGCATCCAGGTCCCGCTATTGGATATTGACCGAGGAGTCACTCGGGTCATGTCTACATAGTTCTCGAACCCGCAGGGTCTGCACACTTAAGGTTTGACGTTGTTTTATGCGTATTTGAGTTATATGGTTGGTTACCGAATGTTGTTCGGAGTCCCGGATGAGATCACGGACGTCACGAGGGTTTCCAGAATGGTCCGTAAACGAAGATTGATATATAGGATGACCTCATTTGATTACCGGAAGGTTTTCGGAGTTACCGGGAATGTACCGGGAATGACGAATGGGTTCCGGGTGTTCACCGGGGGGGCAACCCACCCCGGGGAAGCCCATAGGCCTTGGGGGTGGCGCACCAGCCCTTAGTGGGCTTGTGGGACAGCCCAAGAAGGCCCTATGCGCCATGGGAAGAAAATCAAAGAGAAAAAAAAAGAGGAGGTGGGAAAAAGGGGAAGGACTCCTCCTTCCAAACCTAGTTGGATTCGGTTTGGAAGGGGAGGACTCCCCCCCTTGGCTCGGCCGAACCCCTTGGGGGTCCTTGGACCCCAAGGCAAGGCTCCCCCTCTTCCCCCTATATATACGGAGATTTTAGGGCTGATTTGAAACAACTTTGCCACGGCAGCCCGACCACATATCTCCACGGTTTTACCTCTAGATCGCGTTTCTGCGGAGCTCGGGCGGAGCCCTGCTGAGATAAGATCACCACCAACCTCCGGAGCACCGTCACACTGCCGGAGAACTCATCTACCTCTCCGTATCTCTTGCTGCATCAAGAAGGCCGAGATCATCGTCAAGTTGTACGTGTGCTGAACGCGGAGGTGCCGTCCGTTCGGCACTAGATCGTGGGACGGATCGCGGGACGGTTCGCGGGGCGGATCGAGGAACGTGAGGACATTCCACTACATCAACCGCGTTCACTAACGCTTCTGCTGTGCGATCTACAAGGCTACGTAGATCGAATATCCCCTCTCATAGATGGACATCACCATTATAGGTCTTCGTGCGCGTAGGAAAATTTTTGTTTCCCATGCGACGTTCCCCAACAGTGGCATCATGAGCTAGGTTCATGCATAGATGTCTTCTCGAGTAGAACACAAAAGTTTTTGTGGGCGGTGATGTGCGTTTTGCTGCCCTCCTTAGTCTTTTCTTGATTCCACGGTATTGTTGGATTGAAGCGGCTTGGACCGACATTACTCGTACGCTTACGAGAGACTGGTTTCATCGCTACGAGTAACCCCGTTGCTCAAAGATGACTGGCAAGTGTCAGTTTCTCCAACTTTAGTTGAATCTTATTTGACCGAGGAGGTCCTTGGATGAGGTTAAATAGCAATTCATATATCTCCGTTGTGGTGTTTGCGTAAGTAAGATGCGATCCTGCTAGATACCCATGGTCACCACGTAAAACATGCAACAACAAAATTAGAGGACGTCTAACTTGTTTTTGCAGGGTATGCTTGTGATGTGATATGGCCAACGATGTGATGTGATATATTGGATGTATGAGATGATCATGTTGTAATAGATAATATCGACTTGCACGTCGATGGTACGGCAACCGGCAGGAGCCATAGGGTTGTCTTTAAACTAACGTTTGTGCTTGCAGATGCGTTTACTATTTTGCTAGGATGTACCTTTAGTAGTAATAGCATGAGTAGCACGACAACCCCGATGGCGACACGTTGATGGAGATCATGGTGTGGCGCCGGTGACAAGAAGATCGTGCCGGTGCTTTGGTGATGGAGATCAAGGAGCACGTGATGATGGCCATATCATGTCACTTATGAATTGCATGTGATGTTAATCCTTTTATGCACCTTATTTTGCTTAGAACGACGGTGGCATTATGAGGTGATCTCTCACTAAAATTTCAAGACGAAATTGTGTTCTCCCCGACTGTGCACCATTGCTACAGTTCGTCGTTTCGAGACACCACGTGATGATCGGGTGTGATAGACTGAACGTTCACATACAACGGGTGCAAAACAGTTGCACACGCGGAACACTCGGGTTAAGCTTGACGAGCCTAGCATGTGCAGACATGGCCTCAGAACACATGAGACCGAAAGGTCGATCATGAATCATATAGATGATATGATTAGCATAGGGATGCTTACCACTGAAACTATACTCAACTCACGTGATGATCGGACTTGAGCTAGTGTAAGTGGATCATGAACCACTCAAATGACTAGAGAGAAGTACTTTTTGAGTGGGAGTTTAGCTAGTAATTTGATTAAGTTAAACTCTAATTATCTTGAACATAGTCTAAGTCCACTTTGAATATATTTGTGTTGTAGATCATGGCTCACGCGACAGTCACCCTGAATTTTAATACGTTCCTAGAGAAAGCTAAGTTGAAAGATGATGGAAGCAACTTTCTAGACTGGGCTCGTAATCTTAAGCTAATATTACAAGCTGGGAAGAAGGATTATGTCCTTAATGCTGCGATAGGAGATGAACCACCCGCTACGGCTGACCAGGATGTTAAGAACGCTTGGTTAACACGTAAGGAGGACTACTCAGTAGTTCAATGTGCAGTATTGTATGGCTTAGAACCGGGACTTCAACGTCGCTTTGAGCTTCATGGAGCATATAAGATGTTCCAGGAGTTGATGTTCATCTTTCAGAAGAATGCCCGGATCGAGAGGTATGAGACCTCCGATAAATTCTATGCTTGCAAGATGGAGGAGAATTCGTCTGTCAGTGAACATGTGCTCAAAATGTCTGGGTACTCAAACCGTCTAGCTGAGCTGGGGATTGAACTCCCGCAAGAGGCTATCACTGACAGAATCCTTCAATCACTGCCGCCAAGCTATAAAGGCTTTGTGTTGAACTACAACATGCAAGGGATGAACAAGTCACCCGGCGAGTTGTTTGCCATGCTGAAAGTTGTAGAGTCTGAACTCCGTAAAGAGCATCAAGTGTTGATGGTTAATAAGACCACTAGTTTCAAGAGAAACGGCAAAGGCAAGAAGGGTAATTCAAAGAAGAGCGGCAAGCCTGTTGCCAATCCGACGAAGAAACCCAAAGCTGTACCTAAGCCTGAAACAGAGTGTTACTATTGCAAGGGTATGGGTCACTGGAAGCGCAATTGCCCCAAGTATTTGGCTGATAAGAAGGCGGCCAAAGAAAAATCAGGTATATTTGATATACATTTTATTGATGTGTACTTAACCGGCTCTCGTAGTAGTGCCTGGGTATTCGATACCGGTTCTGTTGCTCATATTTGCAACTCGAAACAGGAACTGCGGAATAGACGAAGGCTGGCGAAAGATGAAGTGACGATGCGCGTAGGAAATGGTTCCAAGGTTGATGCAATCACCGTCGGCACAGTTTCACTTCAGTTACCATCAGGATTAGTTATGAACTTGAATCATTGTTATTTAGTGCCTGCGTTGAGCATAAACATTATATCTGGATCTTGTTTATTGCGAGACGGTTACTCTTTTAAGTCAGAGAATAATGGTTGTTCTATTTCTATGAGTAACATCTTTTATGGTCATGCACCCAATGTGAGAGGATTGTTCATATTGAATCTTGATAGTGATACACACATACATAACATTGAGACCAAAAGAGTTAGAGTTAACAATGATAGCGCCATATTTTTGTGGCACTGCCGCTTAGGTCATATTGGTATAAAGCGCATGAAGAAACTCCATGCCGATGGACTTTTGGAGTCACTTGACTTTGATTCACTTGACACGTGCGAACCATGCCTCATGGGCAAGATGACTAAAACTCCGTTCTCCGGAACAATGGAGCGTGCCAGTGGCTTGTTGGAAATCATACATACCGATGTGTGCGGTCCGATGAGCGTAGAGGCACGCGACGGATATCGTTATTTTCTCATCTTCACTGACGATTTGAGTAGATATGGTTATGTCTACTTAATGAAGCACAAGTCTGAAACATTTGAAAAGTTCAAGCAATTTCAGAGTGAAGTTGAAAATCATCGTGACAAGAAGATCAAGTTCCTACGGTCTGATCGTGGGGGTGAATATCTGAGTTTCGAGTTTGGTGCTCACTTAAGACAATGTGGAATTGTTTCACAGTTGACACCGCCTGGAACACCACAGCGTAATGGTGTGTCCGAACGTCGTAATCGTACTTTATTAGAGATGGTGCGATCTATGATGTCTCTTACCGATTTGCCGTTATCGTTTTGGGGTTATGCATGAGACACAGCTGCATTCACTTTAAATAGGGCACCATCAAAATCCGTTGAGACGACACCATACGAACTGTGGTATGGCAAAAGGCCAAAGTTGTCGTTTCTTAAAGTTTGGGGATGTGATGCTTATGTCAAAAAGCTTCAGCCTGAGAAGCTGGAACCGAAAGCGGAAAAGTGCATCTTCATAGGTTACCCAAAAGAGACAGTTGGGTACACCTTCTATCTCAAATCCGAGGGCAAAGTGTTTGTTGCTAAAAACGGAGCTTTTCTCGAGAAGGAGTTTCTCTCGAGAGAATTGAGTGGGAGGAAGATAGAACTTGATGAGGTTGTCGAACCTCTCATCCCTCTAGATGGTGGCACAGGGCAAGAGGAAACCTCTGTCGTTGCGACGCCGGTTGAGGAGGAAGTTAATGATGATGATCATGAAACTCCGGTTCAAGTTCCTATCGAACCACACAGGTCGACGAGACCACGTGCTGCTCCAGAGTGGTATTGTAATCCCGTCATGTCAATCATATTGTTAGACAACAATGAACCTGCAAATTATGAAGAAGCAATGGTGGGCCCAGATTCCAACAAATGGCTAGAGGCCATGAAGTCCGAGATAGGATCCATGTATGAGAACAAAGTGTGGACTTTGAAAGTACTACCTGAGGGCCGCAAGGCTATTCAGAACAAATGGATCTTTAAGAAGAAGACGAACGCTGACGGCAATGTGACCGTTTGTAAAGCTTGACTTGTGTAAAAGGGTTTTTCACAAGTTCAAGGAGTTGACTACGATGAGACATTCTCACCCGTAGCGATGCTTAAGTCCATGAGAATCATGTTAGCAATAGCTGCATTTTTTGATTATGAAATCTGGCAGATGGATGTCAAAACGGCGTTCCTTAACGATTTCCTTAAGGAAGAATTGTATATGATGCAACCCGAAGGTTTTGTCGATCCTAAGAATGCTAACAAGGTGTCCAAGCTCCAGCGATCCATTTATGGACTGGTGCAAGCATCTCGGAGTTGGAACAAACGCTTTGATGAGGTGATCAAAGCATTTGGGTTTATACAAGTGGTTGGAGAATCTTGTATTTACAAGAAAGTGAGTGGGAGCTGTGTGGCGTTTCTAATATTATATGTGTATGACATATTGCTGATTGGAAACAACGAGTTTTTGGAGAGCATAAAGGATTACTTGAATAAAAGTTTCTCTATGAAGGACCTAGGAGAAGCTGCTTACATTCTAGGCATTAAGATCTACAGGGATAGATCGAAACGCCTGATAGGACTTTCACAAAGCACATACCTTGATAAAGTTTTGAAGAGGTTCAAAATGGAACAGTCCAAGAAAGGGTTCTTGCCAGTTTTACAAGGTACGAGATTGAGTAAGACTCAGTGCCCAGCAACTGATGAGGATAGAGAGCATATGAGCACCGTCCCCTATGCTTCAGCCATAGGTTCTATCATGTATGCAATGATGTGCACTAGACCGGACGTTAGCCTGGCCATAAGTATGGCTGGTAGGTTCCAGAGTAATCCAGGAGTGGATCACTGGACGGCGGTCAAGAATATCCTGAAGTACCTGAAAAGGACTAAGGAGATGTTTCTCGTGTATGGAGATGACGAAGAGCTCGCCGTAAAAGGTTACGTCGATGCAAGCTTTGACACAGATCCGGACGACTCTAAGTCGCAGACCGGATACGTATTTATTCTTAATGGGGGTGCGGTAAGCTGGTGCAGTTCCAAGCAAAGCGTCGTAGCAGATTCTACATGTGAAGCGGAGTACATGGCTGCCTCGGAGGCGGCTAAGGAGGGTGTCTGGATGAAGCAGTTCATGACGGATCTTGGAGTGGTGCCGAGCGCACTGAATCCAATAACCTTGTTCTGTGATAACACGGGTGCCATTGCCTTAGCAAAGGAACCGCGGTTTCACAAGAAGACCAGACACATCAAACGACGCTTCAACCTCATCCGCGACTACGTCGAAGGGGAGGACGTAAATATATGCAAAGTGCACACGGATCTGTATGTATCAGACCCGCTGACTAAACCTCTTCCATGGGCAAAGCATGATCAACACCAGAACTGTATGGGTGTTAGATTTATTACAATGTAATTCGCATGATGATGTGAGGGCTAGATTATTGACTTTAGTGCAAGTGGGAGACTGTTGGAATTATGCCCTAGAGGCAATAATAAATATAGTTATTATTATAATTCCTGTATCAAGATAATCGTTTATTATCCATGCTATAATTGTATTGCATGAAGACATATATACATGTGTGGATACATAGACAAAACACAGTCCCTAGCAAGCCTCTAGTTGGCTAGCCAGTTGATCAAAGATAGTCAGGGTCTTCTGATTATAAACAAGGTGTTGTTGCTTGATAACTGGATCACGTCATTAGGAGAATCACATGATGGACTAGACCCAAACTAATAGACGTAGCATGTTGATCGTGTCATTTTGTTGCTACTGTTTTCTGTGTGTCAAGTATTTGTTCCTATGACCATGAGATCATATAACTCACTGACACCGGAGGAATGCTTTGTGTGTATCAAACGTCGCAACGTAACTGGGTGACTATAAAGATACTCTACAGGTATCTCCGAAGGTGTTCGTTGAGTTAGTATGGATCGAGACTGGGATTTGTCACTCCGTGTGACGGAGAGGTATCTCGGGGCCCACTCGGTAATACAACATCACACACAAGCCTTGCAAGCAATGTGACTTAGTGTAAGTTGCCGGATCTTGTATTACGGAACGAGTAAAGAGACTTGCCGGTAAACGAGATTGAAATAGGTATGCGGATACTGACGATCGAATCTCGAGCAAGTAACATACCGAAGGACAAAGGGAATGACATACGGGATTATATGAATCCTTGGCACCGAGGTTCAAACGATAAGATCTTCGTAGAATATGTAGGATCCAATATGGGCATCCAGGTCCCGCTATTGGATATTGACCGAGGAGTCACTCGGGTCATGTCTACATAGTTCTCGAACCCGCAGGGTCTGCACACTTAAGGTTCGACGTTGTTTTATGCGTATTTGAGTTATATGGTTGGTTACCGAGTGTTGTTCGGAGTCCCAGATGAGATCACGGACGTCACGAGGGTTTCCGGAATGGTCCGGAAACGAAGATTGATATATAGGATGACCTCATTTGATTACCGGAAGGTTTTCGGAGTTACCGGGAATGTACCGGGAATGACGAATGGGTTCCGGGTGTTCACCGGGGGGGCAACCCACCCCGGGGAAGCCCATAGGCCTTGGGGGTGGCGCACCAGCCCTTAGTGGGCTGGTGGGACAGCCCAAGAAGGCCCTATGCGCCATAGGAAGAAAATCAAAGAGAAAATAAAAAAAAGGAGGTGGGGAAAAGGGGAAGGACTCCTCCTTCCAAACCCAGTTGGATTCGGTTTGGAAGGGGAGGACTCCCCCCCTTGGCTCGGCCGAACCCCTCGGGGGTCCTTGGACCCCAAGGCAAGGCTCCCCCTCTTCCCCCTATATATACGGAGGTTTTAGGGCTGATTTGAAACAACTTTGCCACGGCAGCCCGACCACATATCTCCACGGTTTTACCTCTAGATCGCGTTTCTGCGGAGCTCGGGCGGAGCCCTGCTGAGATAAGATCACCACCAACCTCCGGAGCGCCGTCACGCTGCCGGAGAACTCATCTAACTCTCCGTCTCTCTTGCTGGATCAAGAAGGCCGAGATCATCGTCGAGCTATACGTGTGCTGAACGCGGAGGTGCCGTTCGTTCGGCACTAGATCGTGGGACTGATCGCGGGACGGTTCGCGGGGCGGATCGAGGGACGTGAGGACGTTCCACTACATCAACCGCGTTCACTAACACTTCTGTTGTGCGATCTACAAGGGTACGTAGATCGAATATCCCCTCTCGTAGATGGACATCACCATGATAGGTCTTCGTGCGCGTAGGAAAATTTTTGTTTCCCATGCGATGTTCCCCAACAGATTTCCCCCTCCGGGAGGGAAGTTTCCCCGGCAGGACGACCCTGCTGGAGCTCTGGATTGGTTCTGCTCAAGTTCCGCCTCGTGGCGGCGGCGATTCCTCCCGAAAGCCCGTCCTGATTTTTTCTGGAACGAAACCCTTCTTGTAACAAAAGAGGGGGGCAGAGGGCCAGCTGGGAGCCCACAAGCCCCCTAGGCGCGGCTAGGGGGGAGGCCGCACCTAGAAGGCTTATGGCCTCGTGCTGGCTCCCCTCTGGTACTTCTTCGGCCCAGTATTTTTTATAAATTCCAAAATAAATCCTCGTTGATTTTCACGGCTTTTGGAGTTGCGCAGAATAGGTATCTCAAACTTGCTTCTTTTTCAGGCCAGAATTCCCGCTGCCGGTATTCTCCCTCTTCATGTAAACCTTGCAAAATAAGAGAGAAAAGGCATAAGTATTGTACCATGAAGTGTAATAACAGCCCATAAAGTGATAAATATCAACATGAAAGCATGATGCAAAATGGACGTATCAATCTCAAACTCTTGTTCCGAGTGACGACACCGTTTTCATCTTGCTTGTTCTTAAAGATCCACTTAGTCCCAATGACATTATGGTTCTCCATGGGTCTTGGTACCAGTGGCCATACTTTGTTGCGCTCGAAGTTGTTGAGTTCTTCATGCATGTCTTCAACACAGTCCATGTCTTCGAGAGACTCTTGTACCTTTAGTGGTTCAATGCAAGAAACAAATGCATGATGGGCACTAAATTTTGATAATTGATGACGAGTAGTTACCCTCTTTGTAAGTTCTTGTAGACATTCTCTATCACATGAGAATTATTCCTGAGCGTTTTGGTGTTCTTGGCAGCGCGTATTTCTTGAATCTCCTCTGGGGTAAGCTGAGAAGCCTGTATACGACCTTTGCCACCTTTTTTAGTTGGCCCCTCAACTTGAGCTTGATTTTTTCCATGTGCTTGATCTTGATCTTGAGCTTGGTCTTGATATTGAGCCTGCACTTGATCTTAAGCATTCTTAGAGGGGTGAGTAGGATCAAGGACATGAGTTGGTGTAGGACCATCTTTAGGTGGATCTTCTCCTTGATCAGGATTATGGGGATGAGGGCCACCAGAGTGTTCTTCGGAAGCATGTGGGTCTGGCGTTGGTGATGGTTCCATGTGAGTGGAACATTGTCCTTCTCCTTTCGTCATAAGGGGTTCCTCAACAGGCAGGAAGTATCCCATGCACATTCTTCTTATGGCTTGGGGAGGAATTTCATCACCTACATCACAAATACCACTTTGCTCCACTTGGGAGCCATTATTCTCATCAAACTCCACGTTACACGTATCTTCAATGAGTCCACATGACTTGTTAGGGACACGGTAAGCGCAAGAGTTTGAATCATAAGCAACAAATATGCCCTCTTGAGCCCTAGGTTCAAATTTGGACAAACGAGCACCTTTATTAGGAATGAAACATTTACAGCCAAACACCCGAAAGTACTTGAGGTTGGTCTTGTTGCCGGTAAGAATTTCATATGGAGTCTTGTTCAAACCTTCGCGAAGGTAGAACCGATTGGATCCATGACATGCGGTGTTGATGGCTTCAACCCAAAAGTTATACGGAGATTTAAACTCCGCCATCATGGTTCTTTCCGCATCCATCAACGTCCAGTTCTTCCTTTCTGCCACACCATTTTGTTGAGGAGTGTATGGAGACGAGTATTGATGCATGATTCCTTCATCACTCAGAAATTCATTTAGAGTCTAGTTCTTGAACTCGGTGCCATTGTCACTTCTGATCATCAATATCTTTGCATTGTGTTGGCGTTGAGCTTCATTAGCAAAGTCGATGATGGTTTTTTGAGTGTCACTCTTTCTATTCAGAAAGTATACCTAGGTATATCTTGAGTAATCATCCACTATCACCAAGCAGTACTTTCTTCCCCCAAGGCTATCATAGGATGGAGGACCGAAGAGATCCATGTGGAGGAGCTCCAAGATCCTTTTTGAGTAGATGATAGTCGTGGGCGGTGAGTTGTCTCATGAATCTTTCCTTCAATACATGCACTGCAAGTTCGATCTCTGGCAAAACTCACATTTGTTAGTACGAGAACGTGATCCCCTTTTAGGAGACTTTGCAAAGATATCTTATTGACATGGGCTAGCCGACGATGCCGTGTGGGTTGCTCCAAAAAGTTAACCACGTAGAGACTGTTCTCGACATGCCCAACAAAGGCTACTTTAAGAGTCTTGCTCCACAAAAGGGCCACTCGGTAAATACCAAAGATAGTACTGAAGCCTATAAGTGCAAGTTGTTGAACAGAAAGTAAATTGTATGCAACGGTCTCAACAAGCATAACCTTTTAGATGGTAAGTTCTGGAGAAATTACCACCTTGCCGAGACCCAATACCTTTGAAATCGCGTCATCACAAAAGGAGACTTCGGTGGCAATGGATGGGTCGGGATGAACGTCCACTACCAAGTCATTGCTTCCAGTCATATGATTTGTTCCTCCACTATCAAGAATCTATGACACCCCACCGGAAGCAAACTCCTGCATAAGATTAATGCTTGGATTTAGGTACCCATTCTTTAATGGGTCATGTAATGTTAGTAACGAGGGTCTTAGGAACCCAAATAGACCATGTAGTGCACTAATCATAAGAGCCTACAAACTTGGCAAAAACATTTCCATCATTTGCACGGCACAACACATAGGAGGGGTTAAAGTCGTCGGCTGTGTTGGGTAGAGGGGTATTGCCCTTCATGCCATTACCACCCTTAGCTTCGTCCTCTTTCTTCATATGAGCATCCTTCCCAGATTTAACAAAGGATTCCATAAGTTGGGGTGGTTGCTTGGTCTTCTGCTTCTTCTTCTTCTTGGTCTTGGGTGCAAACCCAACTCCTTCTTTTGCAACTACTTCCTTTTGACTCCTCGGAAGGTCATTAAGATTCTTTTCGCCTTGGATGCATGTTACAAGGCCTTTCTCAAGCCACTATTTTAATTTGGAGTTCTCTGCCACAAGATGTGCATGCTCACAGCAAGGGTTAGCAGCATGGACATTATCAATTAAAACAAATGGAGATCAAGTGGCTATTTCCTTAGTGAGTATTACTTGAAGTTGAGTATGAGACTCTTTTAAAGAGACATGAGTACTCTTCAAGGCCTTGTGAGCCTTGTCAAGCGTTGCAAGATCTTTCTTGAGTCTGACATGATAAAGCCCAAGTGCACTCTTTTCGGATTGAAGCACACTAGTAAGAACAAGCGCATGATCAAGATCTTTCTTTAACTTAGCAATGTCATCATTAAATGATCCCTCGAGAATCACACAAAGTCCTTGCTCCTTTTCAAGAGCAAGAAAGATACACAATCTCATCGGCATAGTCACGACTATGACCTTGAAGGGTAGAGATGGCATCTTCATGAAATTCAATAATGTCATTGGCCTCACTGAGTTGTTCCAAGAGAGCAACAACATGCTTCTTGGATTTACCCTTGATATTTCTCATGAATTTATCAAAGGAGTTTTCCTCCTCCTCTACCTATTCCATTTTATCTCCTCTATCCATGGTAGCGGAAATGGTAGCTTTGATGTTGGAAGTTTGAGCATTAGATGTTACCTTCGGATGCCTTGGCCATCACACACTTGGCCATTCGGTTCTCGTTGGGGTCCTTGAAAAGATACACCTTGCTTGGGTAAGAGGATGCAATGGCCACCGTGGCCATTCCCATTGTTTCACCACTTGTCTCATAGTCATCATCCTCATCGGAGAGGTACTCTTCTTGAGCCACCAACCCCTTAGGGGCATCTTCTTGGGAAATTTGTTCCTGTTTGGGAAAGACTTGGTCTTTTCTTTGCGAATGAGCTTGCCACAGTTGTCTTCCCTCTGCTCATAGGGACAATCTACCACAAAGTGACTCACATTGCCACAATTGTAGCAAGTTCTCACTCGTTGCTTTCCCTTAGACCCACTTGATTTGTTCTTGGAGAAGTTGGGTCTTGAGTTTTTCTTGCCCCAAAACTGCCTTGATGCAAGAGCCATATGCTCATGGTAAGCATACTTGGTATCTTCAGGAGAAGATTCTTCTTCGTCTTCCTCATCTTCCTCCACAACAGCCTTGGCCTTCAAAGCAAGGCTGGGAGAGTCCTTTCTTGACCGTTGAACTTGCGCTAGAGCATTGTCAGCGGTTTTGTTCAAAATATTGATGGCAATGAACTCATCCAACACGTCACTTGAGGACAAGGAATGAAAGTCTGTCCTTTGACGAATGACGGAGGACCTGGACTTGTTGAAAGGCATGATGGCCTTGAGAAACTTGCACTTAATCCATGTGTCATCCAAATCTTTGCTTCCATGATCTTGAAGAGCCACATCAAGAGTTGTAACTCTATGATATAGCTCACGAGGGTCCTCATCCTCGATCATAGAAAATTCATCGTCCTCATCAAGAACCACTTCATAGTTAGACCACTGAATGCTAGAGCTTCCCTTGTACATGGACATGATGTGCTCCCAACAATCTTTGGCACGAGTGAAGGGACGCAAGTGAGGAAGGTCTTCAATAGGTACGACTGCTTGAAGAATGAACAAGGTGGAGTGGTTGAGCTGATTGTCTACCTCTTCTCTCGACGTGAGATTTCTTGGATCATGTGGGTAGTATCTGTGCTCAATGATTCTCCAAAGTCGGGTTGAGTTGTTGTTCAAATGAGACTTGATACGAAAAACCCAGTTAGCAAAATCATTCTTAACAAGCTTTGGTGGAGGACCTGGATTAATAATATGCGGTGGGTGAACCGGTCCTCCATAGACCAAGGGATGAGGAACAGAGGTAAAGGCATTAGCCCCAATTGTTCCTTCAAGGAATTTATCCTTTTCATTACTAGCATTTCCCTTTTCGGAATTGCCTCCCGAATCCGAAGACGTGGGATTCGCCACCAACAATGGGTCGGTAGACGGCTTGTAATTATCAAGGAAATCCTTAAGCATGTTTTTGACTTCGATAGCCATAGAGGATTTAAACGTGGACATGACCTCATTAAGTTCCTCACGGGTGACCGAGTTTGCAACAACTCCCTCGGGCACCTCATCAACCCGTTCCCCATCGTCAGCCATACTCTTTGGATGGTAAAACCCTTAATAAAGAGACGAGGCTTTGATACCAATTGAAAGAATTGGTATGGTTGACTAGAGGGGGTGAATAGGAAATTAACAAATTTTAAGCTTTTCTTTAAACAAATTAGGTTTAGCAACAAATAGGTTGTCTAGAAATGCAACTAGGTGAACAACCTATATGATGCTAACACAACAATAATAAGAAAAGAGTAAATACAAGTAAAGGTAAGAATTAACCACAAGTGGAACCGATGAAGACGAGGGTGTGTTCCTGAAGTTCCTTCCCTTTGAGGGGAAGTATGTCTCCGTTGGAGCGGTGTGGAGGAAGAATGCTCCCAAAGATGCCACTAAGGACACTGTATTCTCCTCACGCCCTCACACAATGCGAGGTACCGTGAATCCACTAAGTGATGCCCTTGAAGGTGGCAACCGGACCTTTACAACAAGGTTGGGGCTCTCTCCACAACTTAATTGGAGGCTCCCAAAAAAACAATGGGGCTTCACCACAATGGAATGTGGCTCCAAGGTGACCTCTTCCGTCTACGGTGCTCAAATACCCAAGAGTAACAAAATCCACACAAGAACTTGGGGGAATCAATTTTCCTTTGGTGGAAGTGTAGATCTAGGTCTCCTCGTTCAATCCCTAGCAAGACAACAAGTTTGGGTGGCTAGGGAGAGATATCGGGCAAGAAAGCTTCAGTGCATCAATGGAGGAGATAGAGAGGTGAGAGATAAGGGGGGAAGAAGAACACCCCCCTTATATAGGCCCCCCAGTTTTCTAACCGTTACAGCAAAAATTGCACTCGACGGTACGACCGGTTGCTGGGCCGGTACAACCGATGTTCCTATTTTAGCGGAACAACCGGTCAACCACCGCCCTACAACCGGGCCAAAACAGGAAGTTGGCCCACGGGTGTCACCAACCATGGTTGCTGGGTGTGGCAAAGTCCCAAGTCGTACAACTGCTTGGAACACCCGTAGTACCGGCTATATTTAATATATCGGTACAACCAGGCCACCACCGCCCAACAACCGCAGTGAAGCAGAACCGTGTCCGGTGGTGACTCGGTGCAGGGCCGGTACAACCGCCCAGCAACTGAGCGGTACAACCGCCCATAGCACTGGTACAGCCGGTTAGTATAGAAAAAATGGGGTTCCCCTCTCTCCAAGATGCGATGGAACACGACGGGTGCAACAGAGTTAGAGAAGAATTTATTCACCCATAGCCTTCCAATGTGGATTCCCTCTTAATACTACAGGATCCCTACAACCAAAGAAAATAAACACATAAGGAACACCTCTTCGATCTTTTCCATCTGGAGAGAATGCCTAACTGTCTTGTGTCTTAACAAATGATACCTACATACTTGACACCCGGTTAGATAACATAGTGAGTTATCTTCATCACCAAAATACTTAAGCAGGAGAATGCCCTTACACTAACGGTTGGATTTTCCCCCACCTATAAAAGGGGGTCTTCTTCCCCAATGGACCCTGTCCTTTGAGATTGTGTTCTCCCCCCATTGTTGACCTTCTTAGAGCTTGCTATCTCTCAATCCCTCCGATGATTCTTGCTCCTTCTTGAGGGAAAAGAGAGAGGAGATATACAACTACATTTCCACCAATCACTTTCTCCTCTATATGAGGGGAACCCCTTGGATCTAGATCTTGGAGTTCTTTGTGAACTCCTTGTTCTTCCTCTCATATTCCTTCATAGCTTTTGTTTTTGTGGTGGGATTTGGGAGTGAGGAACTTGATCACTTCATGTGTTCTTGACATTGCATTAGTTGCATCGGTTTGAGTTCTCCACGGTGATACGTGGAAGTGAAAAGTTGATAAGCTTATTACTCTTGGGTGTTTGGGTACCCTAGAGTTTGTGCCTCTTGGGTGCTTGGGCCTAGATGGTTGGTGATGCCATAGATCTCAATCGTTATGGTGTAAAGCTTTGGGAAAGCATCAAGGTCTCCAACTAGGTTGTGAAGATTGCCCCGAGAAATTTGTACAGCTTCCGGTGACCGCCCCCAAGGGTTGCCAAGTGTACGGCTTTGGTGACCGCCCCCAAGGGTTGCCATTTGTATGGGTTCGGTGACCGCCTTCAAGGGTCCCTTAGTGGATTCACGACATCTTGCATTGTGTGAGCGCGCGAGGAGATTATGGTGGCCCTAGTGGCTTCTTAGGGAGCATTGTGCCTCCACACCGCTCCAAATGGAGATTAGCATCCGCAAGGGTGTGAAGGATACTTTGTTGTCTCCCTGTGCCTCGGTTATCTCTTACCCAAGCCCTTTACTTATGTACTCTACTTTGTGATAGCCATATTGTTTTCATGTTATATATCTTGCTATCACTTAGTTGTTTATTTTGCTTAACATAAGTTGTTGGTGCACATAGGTGGGCCTAGTTGTTTTAGGTTTTGTGCTTGACAAATTAAGTGCTACTTTTATTCCGCATTTGTTCAATTATTTTAAAGAGCCTATTCACCCCTCCCTCCTCTAGGCGACATCCATGTCCTTTCACCTCCGCCACCGCAGCTTGAGCGGCTAACCAGACGATGATTATCAGCATGCCAAGCTTGGCTTCACCAGAAGGGGGAGAGTAGTGGCCTTACTCGGGCCTAATCGGGGGCAACCTACCATTCACTACTCTTCCTTGCTGCCAGTGGCACCCGAGGACGTGTCGGCTTCATGGTCGTGGCAATGGGGGGTAGCCTTGGCAGAGCCGGCTATGTCCTCCTCATCGTCTCTCTTACCCCACACCTTGTTCGCCGCCTCATTGAACTCCATGTATGCGGCCTCCAGTTCTGCCTGACGCTAGCGGTACCACCAATGGTCAAGGCGTATTCACGAGTGGAGCTCTAGGAGTCGAGCAACACCGCCTGCTCTGCCACATCTGCGTCTGGAGCGATCGACCTGCCATCGTCGAGTTGCTCCTTCACATATCGAGGCTCCTTGAGGAACTGCAGGTTGTAGTCCGTTTCGGCTTGGGCCTCCCGGAACTGCTCCTATCACTCATCCCACACCATGTCCATGTAATGGACACGAGTATTGTCGATGGTCATGGTGTAATGCACTGGCGAGCGTGGCACCGACGATGAGGGTGGCGCCGGCTAGTCGTCGGTCGCATCCCTCATTGGGACGTCGGCGCCCTTTGGCTGCCTGCTGGCCTACTAGCCGGCAACAATGATGGCCATCTCCTTCTTCTGCTCCGGCGATAACCCGTCCCATAGAGCTTTGGGGGTGCAAATAGGCCACGGTGGGAATGGCGATGAGAGGATAAAGGGACCAAGGGAGGATGACTGTCGGCTATGGTCGGGGCTGGAGTTTATATAGCAGGGCCGATGGCAATGTTGGGCGGCAGTCGGAAGGAGGGCCAACGCCGAAGTATGTTCCTCAACAATTGTGTATCACTAACGTGGGCGGCACCCGGACAGACGAGTAATCATGATGTCATTTTAACGCGGGGCACACGCATGCATCGAAAAGCGGCGCGGCCGGCGCGCCTCTTCAATACCGGCACCAATGAGAGGTCGCGTCCGCTCTGACCGGCACCAATGTGACCGCTCACGCTGTGGAGCAGCGTTGACCATTTCAGACGGAAAGTGTGTGCATACGTGTGAGGAGTTTTTGGTGTGTCTAGATGGTCACAAGCGAGCGAGGCATCGGTCCGGACGCCCGCAAAGTCCTGCTTAATTTTCTTCAGTTTGCGGAGAAAAAAAACACGTCTGGGCTGCTTCGTAGATCGATACAGCCCCACGGTTCATAACACAATACGTTCGGACAGAGTGGACATGTGCGGGTGCTTTGAGAGGGTGAGCCGGATATGGCCTAAGTCAAAGTTAGGCTTCAATCAATTATTTTATAATGCCCTGTCATTTAAAACTTAATGCTCTGAGCTTTTTCTTCACTTAGAATTTGCCTCAAAACCATAGTTGAACGTACACTCACTATTGCACCAACGTCTTGATGGCTGAATCGTTGGCTTTAGCATAAAAGGCGAGAAGTAATCGTCTTATTATTAATTCGAATTACCTAAAAGTAATCGATACTATGAAGAATGAAAGACAGTCGGCGGACGACGCGACGGCAATTTTTGACGATTGTTTTCATTGTGCTTGTCATTTTGTAGTTACCAGATCCCAACATTGTAATAGAAAAGTTAATAAAGTTGTTTATGAGCACGTTAGACTAGCTAGATTTTCTTTCACTTCTAACTGGTTTGAGGAGCCTTTAATTGATATTGTAATGATTCTCACAAACATGTGTTGATTATCTCTAATGAATAAAGTTTAAATGTTATTTAAAATAGAAAGTTGAACGGACACCTCCGACGGAATGCTTCAAACACACGAGATTCGGTCTCCCAACGCCGCAAGTATCTTACACGAAACTGCCAGGTTCTGCTTTTTTTCAGCAGAAAAAACATTTTTCTTCGCAAGTTGTGATTGGAGCTGATTGGTGTCGGTGATCTCAAGGAAAAAAGAAGCTAAAAGAGAAAGATAGAGAGATGGAGCATCGCATCATGTCCCTGATCAGAGGGGAGAGAAATGGACTGATGGATGCTACATCATGGTCTGGAGAGCGGCGTCGCGCGCGTACGGATAGCACCACCTGCTAATCGATTTTGTAATGCAGGCTAGCTAAGCACTTTATCTAGGGTCGCCGTGGTTAAGCCGTAGCTTTCAAATCCCCCAATCATGCACTTATGGAGAGTGCTTCGACGACTAGACATATATAATCGGATCACTGCAAACACTAACCCGCACAGGCAAAATGATGCATGCATTGGTGCGAAGACAAAGCAATTATGCACGCGTTGTGGTTACACGTCGGCGCGCACTTGGGCAACGGTCAAGTAGAGCGTTATATTTTCAGTGGATCAAGCAAAGCACTTGTACTGCATTTGGTAATCCGTGTTTGCATGTTGAAGAATGTATGCTCCAATCATTTGCAGCGTGCTGGAACTTTCAAAAAAGGAAAGAATAAGTGCAGCGTGCGTGTCATAGATTTTTTTTTTAGAAACCAACAGGAGCACTACCTTTTCATATAAGAAGAAGAATAAGGTTTATGTACAAGAGTGTTCCGGTTTTTTTTTAGAGAAACCGGACAAAAAACCTCTAAAAAAACCTCACGCTCACACTAATCAACCAATACCGGCTGCCACGTGTGCCCAGCCAAAGGCCAAAGTCCTTTGCTTGATGTCGTCGAAGGCAATAGCTGCTACCTCTAGGTGCGTGAGGCGGGTTTCATTAAAGATGCGCCGGTTTTGCTCCTTCTAGATGTTCCAGATGGTGTAAAGGAAGCGGCCGCTCCGCCTTCTTCTCTCGTCCTTGGGCAAATTGGTGGTGAGCGAATCCCACCAGTCCGAAATCCCCATCGAACGGGGCAACGTTGGTGTGGCCCCAGAGTCCTCTCCCGTCCATACGTGGACATGAGACCAAACTGCTGCAGCAAACGGGCAGTCCTTGCATAGATGAGTGGCCGTCTCCGGTGCCCCAAGGCAAAGGGGACAACAAGGGTCGTGCGGCCCGCCACGAACGACAAGCATGTCGGCCGTGAGTATTTTCCCGTGGAGCACAAGCCATGCGAAGAACTTGCATTTTGGCTCCACATGTGGCTCCCAAATCTTGGCTAGGGAGAACCTGGGGTAGGATCGAGAGAACTGGGCCGCGTAGGCCGGAGCAGCAGAGTAAATGCCATTGGGGGTCCACCGCCAAGTGACGGAGTCCTCCTGGGCCGGGTTCAACGCAACCTGAGTGATAGTTGATGTGAGGGCAATGAACTCCTGCAGGTGGGTAGGCGATGAAAGACGTGCCACCGATCAGATCCAGTTTTCCTCCTGGAGCTCCTTCATCATAGTTCTCCGCTTCTTGGTGGCAATTTTGTACAGCTCCGAAAGGCCCGGGACAGAGGGACCCATCATGTCCACTCGTCGTGACAGAATAAGGATTTTCTCCCATTG